>NC_137541.1:95391639-95998748 GCF_963082525.1 Nesoenas mayeri
GGCCAGCGCCAGCCGGGGAGCGGGAGGGGACGCGCCGCTGCTCCCGGCAGCTGATTGCAAGAAGGGGGAAGCGCGGCAGCTCCGTGCCCGCTGAACACCTGTCAGACCGTGGAGCCTGATTTATACCTGGCCCTGGCAGCCTCTCCGCTGGGGATATCCCCCTCGTCCCACTTTTTTTTTTTTTTTTCTTCCTTCCCTCTTTTTCGCCTCCCCCCTCCCTTCCTGGAGCGGTGTGAAAGGGGGTATTTTCTTCAGGGTATAAAGCTGAGAATACGGAGGAAGAGAAGCTCAGAGCTTCACCTCATTGCCTCATTCTCCCTTTCATGTGAACATCCTGCAACATTTCCTTCATCCTGCCGCACCTCTCACCTGGCCGGCGCTGCCCAGATCATGTCCGCTAAGCTCCTGCCGGTTTTCTTCCTCCTCTCAGTGTTTCACGCCTGGTAAGTCTGCACTTCCCTCGCCTCCCCCGACTCATCCCGTCTCCTCACCTCCTCGCACCGGGGCTTGCGGGTTGAAGTCCGCTCGCCGGAGTTTGCAAAATACTCGGCGCCCGGAAAGGACAGCGAGCTCTTTCTCCCCACTCCCCCGCTCTGTGCCGGGGCTTTATTCTCAAATGCGGGTTCCCCTGCTCCCTCCCCGGACAGCTGCAGCCCCGCTGCCGGAGCTGCCGGCGCGGCGGCCCCGCTGCTGCTCCTCCTGGACACGGAGGTCGCCCGCAGGGGCTCTGTCCCGAGCCGGCCCGGCAGAAAGTTTTCCCGCTCCGGCGGCTGCCGGGGCCGGGCACCCAACGGGACGGCGACTGGCTCTGCCCGGGCTTCCCTTACGGCAGCGGTCGGCCAGCAGCCCCGGCTTCCCTCCCCACCCCGTCCCCCCGGGCTCCGCGGACGGCGTCGGCGGTAGGAGGGCCGAGGGGGCAGCCGCGGGAAACAACAGCCCAGAGGCTGGGACCAGCTGTGGGTGCCGGCGGGTGCCCTGGTGCCGGAGGGGGGCGGCGGCTTCTGCCGTTCACCACCGCGCCTGCAGCGTTAACTTCCGCGGAGGGGGGCTGGGAGGGGCGCTTGTGGCGAGCCGGGCCGGGGAACCCCCCGGTACCTGCCTCAGGGGCTGTAAGGGTCACCCAGGTGGGGCTCCAGTAACGGCGAGCGATGAGGGGCCAGAGGTGGACAGCCGGCAGGTGCAGCTGTGACCTTCTGGACCAGTCTCACCTTCGGTCCCGGTGGTTGTCCAGGGTATCAGGAAGGGCCCCCATCGCATAACCCAGGCTAAGGGCTCACCTCAGCGCTCCCCTGCAGGATCTGCCACGAACCGGGCTGTAGGTGTGCTCAGCAGCCCTTCCCTTCCCTTCCCTTCCCTTCCCTTCCCTTCCCTTCCCTTCCCTTCCCTTCCCTTCCCTTCCCTTCCCTTCCCTTCCCTTCCTTCCCTTCCCTTCCCTTCCTTCCCTTCCCTTCCCTTCCCTTCCCTTCCCTTCCCTTCCCTTCCCTTCCCTTCCCTTCCCTTCCCTTCCCTTTATTGACCATGTTCTCCTCAGCAGTGGCCTGCCCCGCACCCGAGTGGCATCTCTCTGCCAGATCTCCACAGGAACTAAAAGCTGCTTCATGTCAACCCCCAGAGCAGGTCTTGGACACCTGTGTTACAGGAAATAAACTCTTTCCCCACAACCTGTCAGTGTTTTCCAGCTTTCCTCTGGTGCAGTTTATACACTGCCTCCTCTCTGCCTTCTCACAGGATCAAAATTAGCGGCCCTTGAGGAGTCTGGGGAAGGTGTGCAGCCCTTCTGTCTCCTCAGTTTGAGAATGGCTTGCCATCATCCCACACTTGTTTCTGTGGACAGCAGGAATATGCTGAGAATTTGACAGTCACCAGTAAGGCTACAGGTGAAAATGCAACCTTAAGTGCCTTCAAGGAGCCTAATTGAGTAGAGGCAAGCAAGGAAGTGAAATAACTAACTCTTGAGAAAACCAAACGTCTTAAAAATATGCATTTAGTGTATTAGTCTGATTCACTGTGAAACTCCTCACACCCCCAGTCTTCATCTAGAAGGTAGGTAGGAATTTATATCATCTGGAAGTACTTTCTAGGAAACAAGCTGCTAGAGGGAGAGGATTTAAAAGGTCTGTCAATACTTAGAATGTTGCTAGTGACTGGTTTTAAAGAAGCAGCTCCCTGAAACTGAAATCCCAGTTCCACCTGAACTCAGTTCTCATTTCCACATGCAGTCTGAATGCCTCCAGCAAAGTCGTGGTGGGTGCAGCAGAAAAAGATCTATGATTTGTACTTCCTTCCTATTGGCAATCCATCACCAGTGCAGGGTTTCAGCTCTGAAATATCAAACATGTATGTTTGGAGATGGTACCTCCTTTGAGAACAGTTCTGTAACTGCAGTATTAAGACATAGGGCTTATCATGAATCTGGGGGAGAAAAAAACCCACTAAAATTCCTCCCAGGGTGCTTTAATGCTCATTGGATTAATTACACACAGTTTTAAAAAACTGTAACTCACTAACAGAGAAGGAATATTAATCTATTCCAAATTTTCCCTAAGTTTTCTCTACTTTTGCAACTTGGTTATACGAGCTCTCTCTGTAGAAAATCCTCAGGGGCTATGTTTCAAAATCATTTTTATACGGAAATTGTACCTAGAGCACTCACAAGTTATGAGGTCATGTTAAGTGATTCATGGCTAATCCTTAGGGGTGTATTGGCTGTAGAGCAGTTTCAATTAAAAGTTTCATTAAATGCTCGAACGGTGCTCTGCAAGCAATGTTGAAGGTTGATGATGCTCTGTGATTAATTTTTTATGACTGTATTATTTTTTTTTCTGTTACTATAAGGTGTCTGTTAAGTCTTCTGGACATCTGAGATATTTTAAAAGACACTAGGAAGGGGAGAGAGAGAAAGGAGGTTGCACATCACATGAATAAGCAAGGCTGGGTATGCCTTTGATTCTCCATTGCTTTGCACCGTGCATAATTATTGACATTTGTGTAAAAAGGCTGCAAAATGATATTGTATCACCAGGGCAACTGCAGATCAAAGCAACACAGAGGTTCCACCACTAAGGTTATCTTTTCTCCTGGTAACTTCATTTTAGTTTAACTGTCACAGATTTTCTCCAGCGAGAGGCATGAAACAGATTTGGTTTCTAAGATACCAAAAGATGCATCTTTAAATCAACATTTTACTGTTTGTGCACAAAAAAACCACACAAATTAAATTAGTCTCCTTGCAAATATATCTAGCTGTCTTTGCTGGGCAAACTGAAGTTTCACCATGTTTGTATTAGCATGCTCTTAAATAAAAATAATCCACCTGTGAAGGAAAGAAGTCACAACTCTTGGTGTAGTACTTATTTCTATTTATTTATTTATTTATTTATTTATTTTAAGTGCCATTAAACCTGCAGGGGAATTCAGAATAATTTATGTAATATATTTGTATGCTTGTGATAATCTGTCATAAATTCAAGGAGCAAGCTCTTAATTCTAAGTCTTGTAATACATTAAAATCTGAAATTCAGGCACTGAGAATATAATAATTTATTAATAGGATCAAATGATCAGGAAGTATTAAAAGATCTGAATTTTTAATACTCTTATTAGCCTTTGTGCAAGAGATGAATCAGTTGTCCTCATGTATTAAAATAATACTGCAGATGTTCTCTCTTTTAAGAGTATATTGTAAACGAACTAGTTGGGATATGTTGGTTAAAATACAGGATATAAAATATTACTCTGATAGCTGTATTAACTCCCAGAGTACAATTCTTTGAAAGACTGGCAGAAGACAATTTTGAAATAATTCTCAATGATGACCCATCCACAGATACTCAACAACTGTTAATGGGAACATCTTGTTGCAAATACAGCCTAAGGCTGGTTAGATGCAAAACTAAAGGAGATATGGAAAACTTCTTCAGATGAGTGTGGAGATTTACCCAGAATGTAAATTCAGATTTTAGTTATGTAAAATAACATCTATTTGTTTGATTTGTTATTGCAGTTCTAGAAAGGTTGAAGAGGATGAATATGAAGATGGAGCAACTAACCAAAAATGGGTTTTAGCTCCAAAAACACAAGACACAGATGTGACTCTCATACTAAACAAGCTGTTGAGAGAGTATGACAAAAAACTACGTCCAGATATTGGAAGTAAGTACTCCTTTCTGCACGAGTGAGGAAGAACATCTATGGGAGCAGAAAAGACATTATGTTACATTTTGGTTCGTGTGCACAGATGTCTGGAAAAGTGGAGATTAAGTTTTTTTAGCTGAAGTTCATTTCCAAGTCAACATTTAAAAAATGCTAATTCTCGTGGGAAGATGTGGTGGTAATTTAGGGTGCTAAACACTGGTTTGCTTGTGCAGAGTTTAAGTTGAGGTATGGAAAGGCTAGCTCTAAAGGATTCAACAGCTCTTTGGCAGAGTTAGGAACATACTTATCTCTTTCGTCATCCAGTGCATGCATACGAAAAACTCATGCTCTGAGGAGTGATCAAAAAGTTGGCATATTAAAAACAAAAAGTAGGACACAATAAGAGAAGAATGTGGATCTACTCCCTTCCAAATGTGGTCACAAAAGTTATGGGCCTTAATGCTGAGAAGACAGCACTAGGATTTGCCTGTGTATAGGGCCAATCTAGAGATTTTCTTCCCCAAGCCAGAAGACATCTCCAAAAGAAATCTAATAGATTGGAAGTGTCTTGTGGGCAGTACTACTACATATAGGTATAAAATTTAGATAAGAGCCAGTAGATATCTGCATATAACCATTTTGAGGGGTTTTTTTTGTTTTAAATTTGTATGAGGTTGTGTGTTTCATATCAGTATTTTTTTTACCTTTTGTGGTTATGCTCTGTTTGGTCTCCATCCTTAGATCAGAAAGGCTATAGCACTACTGCTGTTCAGTTTGTCCACAGCAGGCTTGTATGTCAGAAATCAGAGACAATCTATCATTTACGTTATGCACCTTGCATATACTTCAGAATGAACTGGGAATGGGGAAAGCTCAGAACAACCACCTATCATAATTTACTTTTCCTAAATTTTTGCAGAGATTAGAGGGAGAATTCCTACTGCTGATTTTAAGTGAAACTACCATTTCTTGATGACACATGTATTGATATACTTTCTAGGTGATCCCTTTGGGTGAGTTTAGAGGAAATTAAAAGCCATCTGTATGCATTCACCATTACAACTACTAGTGCCTCATAGTTGCACTTTATACAACAGTTCCAGAAAAAAAAAAAAACAAACAAACTATTCTGTGGTATGAAACTGGTTTTTTTTTATAGCTATTACTTTCTTTTTTTTTTTTTTTGTATTATTTACAAAGATTATATTTGATAGATGTGTCTCTTTTTAACAGAGTCTGACATTTATCTCTCTCTACTTAGTTTGTCATACTGGATTTAGCTAATCTTTAATATCTGATGGAGAAGTGCTTTAATGCAGTTCCCCACCCATATCAACCTCTGGAAGACATTCTCAGACAATTTTTTTATTTTACCTTGTACACCATATCCTCAGATCACTGACTTCAGACAGAGTATGTTATGCCTATGTGGGGCAAAGTAATCATTCGAAGTTCCCATGTCAGTTGTCATAAAATCTGTCAAGGATAGATGTATATTACAGCACTGGAAAATTGTTGTTACCAAAATAATTCCTTTTGCCTCTTCACAAAGTTTCATAAGTCCTGTTTTAGAAAAAGGGTTTAAATTACACACCTCCTCCTATATTGTACCAAACTGAGATTTTTACAGTTCTAAACTACATCAGCCTGTTTCTATTAAGCATTTCACTCCTCCATCATTTTTCTCTTTGATAGGAATCTGGCTATTTCAGAACTTGAGCTGTTTTTCAGATGCTAGACAGAGAAGTTAGTTCACCTCTGCTGCTTTCCCTGGTCTCTCTTCCCTTCTCTCCTACCTTTGATGCAGATAAATAACATTGTCCTTTTGAAGCTGAGGAGCTACTATGTTTGTCAAGGAGAACACGAGGGGAATGTTAGAGAATCAGACATATGCAACTTCCCTGAATTCCTGTCTGGTTCCTCACACACAAGCACATTTTCCTTTCCATCTTGGAGAAGGTTATCCTTCAAACTAGATAGTTGACTTGTCCTGACAACTGAACTGTGTCCCTGTCCCAGGGGTCCCAGTATTAATATAATACAAATCAGTTAAAGCATAATACATTTCAGTTAAAGCACTGTGGGAAAAGGTAGGGGACCAGGTAACATAGTGCATACAATAAGACAACTCACCTTTTGAAATTTATAGAAAGCAAGGAATAAACCATGGAGGAAGGGAGAAGTAATTCTCAGAATCGAGTAGAAGTGAAGCCAGTAAAAACTGTTGAGGGTTAAATCCAGGTCTAACATGCAGTCAGCTACTTATTAGAGCCTTTATGTATGTGCAGTGCTGCCTGTAGGCAAATCAGCTGTCCCACAGGCCAGGACACACAGAGCTTTTCATGTTGTACCACTCTTCACTCAGTTTTCCAATCCTTTTTTTGCAAAGCCACTGTTTCTAACAGTGGATAACTTCAGCAATGTTCCTGAAGAAACAATCTTCTCTCTTAATACATTCAGAAAAGTCTAGGAAAATACTGACTTGTTTGCACTTTCAGAGGTTGGGATTGCAATTCTTAGATCACTTGGGAACATGATTTTTCAAGCCAAAGGCCATGAGGAAAGGAGAAAACTGTGACAAATATAAGGTATTGAAGAGCATGCTGGCCCAGACAGTCACTTTTCTGTGGCCTTTCATCCTTGCCAGGGCCACTGATGTTTTGGCTAGCTCAGGTATGTCCAGGTACTACTTGGCACTGTACAGATATATTCTGAGTGCCCATTGCTACACTATGGGCACTGAATACTTCAGTAACCATGTCACCTCCAGGTGAGAAGCATATCCATCAGTAAATGAGCTCCTGTGAACAGACACTCAGCCACCCTCCTTCCTCCTTTCCAATCCAGCCCATCTAAACCACTTAAAGAATGTGTAGGTCAATGTGAAAAATGCAAGGCCAGAACTTGCTCTTTCTTTTTCTTCTTATGCTGGCTTATCCTTGGCATAGACTTTCATGTAGATGACTGCCTGTCAGATAACACGTTCAATCTATGCTCAGCAGTACAGGTATCATCTGCAAGGTTCTAAGCCAGGATTTTGAAAGATTGAATTGAACAGCCTATGTATCAGGAAAAACAGTTACCCTGTGAAGGCTATCAGCAACCTGACAGCCTAACAGGACCTGTCTGGCTAAAATGAGCCTTTGGTGTTTGGAAATAAAGAAGTGTTCTACCAGCAGAAGAATGTCTGACTACATCCTCTGTGGCCACATGCTTGGCAGAGTTCTTGTCTCCATAAATATCACAGCCTGGGAGGATTTTCATTGTACTGGTGCCATCTGGCAGTTTTCCACTATACTGCAGAGCATACACACCTTTTGGATTTGGAAAAAAAAAAAAAAAAAGCAAGCAATTCACACTGAACAGCTTGTACTGGTGTAATGATTAGATCAAAAAGAAAGGTGTTTTATGGACACAAAGCATCTTTCCCACTCACTTTTCAGCAGCTGAAATTATAGGGCTGAAAATCATGAGTCTGTTGTATGGTATAAAAGACATCAGTCCCAGATAACATGTAAACCCCTTCTGAACTATGAAGGTTTTAAAATCTCTTCCATAGACAGGTACTCTGGAGTTTGTTTCAAAGTCCTTTGAAGTGAGGACCTGGTCAATGGATCACAGGATCACAGAATGTTTGGGATTGGAAGGGACCTCGAAAGATCATCTAGTCCAATCCCCCTGCCGGAGCAGGATCGCCTAGATGAGGTTACACAGGAAGGTGTCCAGGTGGGTTTTGAATGTCTCCAGGGTAGGAGACTCCACAACCCCCTTGGGCAGCCTATTCCAGTGCTCTGTTACCCTCACTGAGAAGAAGTTTCTTCTCAAATTTAAATGAAACCTCCTGTGTTCCAGTTTATACCCATACGAAACATTTTCTAAGTGCAGTAAGGCTTACTACCCTGCAAGAACGTTTGGGTTTTTTTTTCCTTCGTGTCACATGGGCTTATGTCCTGACATTCAGAACTAAGTTCTGGCCCTGAAATTTCACTTCCCCTTTATTAATAAAATGAGAACAGAAATAATACACACACCAACAGGCCAAAGAGTAGAATGAAAATAACTACAGCTAGAAAAATCTCAGTTTTACTTAAGTTTTTTAAATAAACCAGGTTTTTGCCATTGCTCTATTTTTGATTATCTGATTTAAAATTTGTTACATTTTTAAAAAGTGATGCAAACCACAGGTAAATTAAATAGCTCAGGACAAAACATATTTCCTTCAAAGTTAGCTTACTTTAGTGAAACCTCCCCTCTCACTTTCCTTGATGCATAGCTTAGTCGACAATGAAGTCCTGGAAAATAAATGTTACCTTTGTTACTCTACATTGTTTCATGGTTCTTTTCATATAGAATGGAGGTTGCCTTAAACAGACAGAAAGTTTGTAATGGTGTGTTCTTCCAAACTGAAAGTTTTGCCAGTCATATTCCATGAATGTGGAAAATAATATGCTATGTTTCCTTTCATTGTGAAAGTCACCTTACCCATCAATAAAAGGTAGTATGTGAGAGGTTTCTGAAATGTGACATTAGTAGTGGGATGAAAAAAATCTCATGCTAGACCAGGCTCAGAGCTGCAGTACTCATTTGGAGCATGAAGACCATTAAGTTTTAAGAGTTTCAGTAGTTGGTTTGCTTACCTCAAAGAAAAGATCTTTTTGTTTCTTGTTCATTAAGAAGCAACAACTAACATGGGCCAACATTTCAGCGATGACAAGGCAATAGTAACATTAAGATTAGTGCATAAGCTGAGCTAAACTCCGGGCTTCCCTCTGTATCTCAACCTGATAATGTGAAAGAATACATTTTCTTTCACCAGTAATTTTTAGAGAACAAAACTGTTCCCTGAGCATCTCTAACAAGCAGTCAGTTATCTCAGGACTCTAATTTAAGTGCAAAGGATATTCTAAAACAGAGATCCTGCAATCTGACCAGGTGCTCTCCAGCCTTGCTGTGATTACCAACCCTTTTCCCAGCTCCTGAAATACCTTCCCCAGAACACAAGAGGGCTAGAATAAGGAGTTATGCATACTTGTTAGGTACAACTAGACAGAACTACTGTCCACTACCTTTCCCCATGTTGTTCCTAATGTGAGCAAGTTGTGTTAGGACAGTAATAAATTTCTATTTTGACATTTAAAAAAAAATGCCTAAAGATAATTGAAAAAAAAACATAATAGAAACAGTTTCCCCTGCATTTCAGGCTGTACCAATGATCTCTGCAGTTAGTCATACTCTGCCAGGGAAAGAGTAATACTTTCAGTTAGTTTCTATTTCAGAAGCTGAAGCAAAATAATGCTTGTAAGAGAAAAGCCAACTAGAAGGGACTACACTCTAATGTACTCAAACTGTCCAGGAAAACTGAAAGTAGAATGTGACCATAAGTATTAGAAATTAAGTCAAAATAAAATAAAAAAAAACCCCAAACAAATAAAGGAATATAAAGTTGCAAGGCAGAACCTCCTGTGCCTCAGAGTTACTTAGCTGAGAGAAAGTTTTTCAACTGACATTTCTTATAATGGTCAGCCAGAACTGAAAAAACTGAATTCATTTTTAATGCAATATAAGTCTTGTATAAATGTGGTAGTTTATTGTATTCATTTATTTTTCCTATATGTTCTAGCACTTCATTTCTAAGCTGCCTGCCTTCTTACTTTCTAAAAAAAAGAAAAAAAAAAAGATAGAATAAGCATGAATAGTACTGATTTTAATTATATTTTTCACTGAAAGGGTAGAAAAAAAGTAGTAGGATAATTTGTATTGTATACTTGTATTCTCTGTTTCTCTAATGTATCACTATACTAGGGAAGGCTATGAATTGCACATGTTGAAGAAAGCTTCATCAACCTGTGTTCTGAGATGCTTTTACCTGCTTTTGCCTCCTTTTTGATTGCACTGCTGTACCAAGATCCCTCTTGGATTCTCTAGATATTTGTACAGTCTCTAGTGGTCCCCTGTATTTATTGTGTATTTATAAGCCCAAATAAGTCCACTTTGAAGTATGAAAGTGTGTATGCATGTATCTATATATGTGTATATATATGTATATGCACATGTACGTACACCCCCTAATTTAATGTCTATATACCTTCTCAGGCTGACAGTTCTAGCTGCCTTAAGAGTCCAGCTGTTTTTCCTTTGCTTCTCAAGTGTCCTGTATGGTTGTACTTCTGAAGACGACAGCAGTCTCACAAACAGCTGTGCAGTCTCAGTACCTTGAGTAGGTTTGAACAAGAGTAACTGGTAGAAGTAGGTGGGCTCATTTCTGCTGGCAAATATGGAAGAGTAAGTTATGTCTGACATGCTTTACTGTACCGGCTTGATGGGGTTTAACAGCAGTTCTCTCTTTAAGCAGTTAAAGGTTCTCTCTGTAACTAATTTGAGCAGTTTTTCAGTGTATGCAAGGAGCAGATGTGTTGGGTGAGTTAGCACAACTTTTCTTCTTTTTCTTTTTAAAGGAGAAGTGCATTTTCAAGCACAACCCTAAAGAAAACCTTGCGTTCTCAAGCTGTATCACAACCTTTCTTCTGTCTGAGCTGCCTTCCTAGCAGGCCACACAGAAACAAACCCTGAAGTGCACCACAGGCTATTACCACTGTGGCTGTCAAATTATTGTTGCTACCTGCTGCTTGCCACACCTGATACTCTTTAAATTAGCTTCAGCAAGGTTTCCCCATATGTGGTGACAGAGGGTTGCTTATTGGCTCACAGAACAAAATATTTCCCAGATAACAATGCAGAGAAAGCTGTCAACTGTCATGCAAGGCCAAATTACTACTTTCTTCTGTAGATCTTTTTCCATGCTAGCCTGTGGGAGACAATGTTGGACATTTTATAACAGGAAATAGTGAGCCAGTTGTCACTTAGGGATTGATTATAGACGGTTGTACCTGGAGTGCTAACCAGTGTGTAAAGGCACTACACAATGGGAAAAAGGAGTAACTTCTGTTTGTGTTACGGGAGCAATCATGAGGGAAAAGCTGTAGTCCTGGATCCAACTTCTGCAGTACTGGGCACTGGAGAAGATTGTAGAGGTTAGTCTAATTTGGGTTTAGATGGAAGAAGAAACTTGGATAACCCATTGGTGAGGATGGAGACAACTGTGGCTAAGACTCAGCTACAAAACAGGGCTGAATATAATGAGAGCTCAGGAGCTGAAACCAGTCACAAGAAATAAACAAGTGTGTTTAAATTTTTCTCATTGATACTTCCCTTTCCTTTATTTATTTATTTATTTATTTTTTAAAAAAGGAAAATGGATTGTCTTTATTTCAGAAAACTTTTGTTCTGATTCAGTCACCAAACTGGAAAACCATTGTGTCTGTTTCCATGAGTAAGACAGTAAATCTGAAGATTATTTTAGTACCAGTCATCTTCTATGCATTATGTATAAGCGCATCTAAGCAAGGAGAGGAATATTCCTGAGGAAGGGGTTGCTATTCAATGCAAATGAAAACAACCTCTGTTCTAGGTGGGAGGATAGAAGGGATTTCTCAACTGTTTGTAGGAGTTCTAATTCTCTAGCATTTTCGCTTATAGATGCTCTCTTCCACAGACTTTGCAAGGAACTTCTCTAGAATATTAAGAACAATAATCGGGGGGTAAACTACTCTATGACCACTCCCAACTCCCAGTTTCACATTTTGAAAACTGTGATCCATGTTTGAGTTCTAAAACATGACATAAATATACTGGTTGGTTGCACCTAATTCTTGTCTGGTGCCAGTATAGTGCATCAAACATAGACTCTTTCAAAATATAGCATGGGAACATTTCTGATTAGGATAGGCTGTTGACAGTGAGATACCTCATCCCTACATTCTGCTTTTCTAAGCGCTTAACCATGGAGCTGAGTAAAGAGGAATTTCTGACTTTGGTTTCTGACCTGGTTTGGTTTGCACCTTCTCATCTGTCAGGGGAAACACCCTGCTTTTTACTGATCTTTCTCTCATGTAAAACTCTTAATGTGTCATACTAAAAGAATATGTAGAGAAATTTTATTCCAATGCAGTGACCCTGAAGCCCTCCAATTTAATGTTTCTGCTTAAAAAAGTGAATATGATATCACTTTTTTGGTTATCTAACAGGTCTGATTTTTTTTTTTTTTGAACACCTAATTTAAAACAAATGCTGGAAAACAACACTTTAATTTGAAGTTTACAGTACTTCAATATATAGAAATATTTTGGTATTCAAACAATTTGTTTTTCTGAAACTACTCTCATAATTTAACCCAAGTAATACAGTTCTTTGCAGATAAAACTTATCTTTTGTCTCATTTCTAATGAGCCCCTTGTATCTTTGTAACATTTATGTCTTGCATGTAGTCTGTCGGGCTGACAAAAATGTACTGGTTTTATGTTGGAGAGGCCTTTTACCCAAGTACTTCACAGCAAGGTCCCTTACAAGTCAACCTTTGTGAATATAAATAATTCATTTACACAGATAAATCTTCTTTAGAGTTTTATTTCCTGACAGTGATTACTTGCTAAAATGGCTTGATGCAAACTCAGACTGAAAATTTTTCTTGACTGGCATTGTAGGTAGGAAAGTTGGGTTGACAGTTAATGTTTGCCAAACGGTTCATCTAAGCTGTCAGACCCAAAACAATATATAGCAGCTGCTAGTTCTTATTTTTTCTTCTTTTCCATAACTTCACCTAAGAAATCTGAGAGGAGATTGGGAGTATAGCGTACAGACTTTTGGGACACCACAGACTGAAAGTTAGTTATGAGTCAGGAAAAGTTTGAGATATCAATTATATAAGAAAAATCTCTTTTTTCTGCCTCCTTTCTTCTGTGATTACCTAGACTATGCTGGCTCTTCCAAGTGTAGAAGTCTATTTAGAAGTCTGTTGGGTGTGGTTTTGTTCTGTTTTGTTTTGCTTTTTCTAATGGTTAAAGAGGTTTCTGAGTAAGTATGTGTAAATTTGGCAAATGCACAGCACTACAGTTGCCATTTTGAGGTTCCGGCACAAACTAATGAACTATTCTGTTATCTTTAAACAGTGCACACATTTCTGCACACATTTTAAAACATTGTTGCTCTTTTTTTGCAATTGTATGCTTTTCTTATGACTGCTATCGTTCATCCAGACCTCAGTTGGTAGCTTGCTAAACTTTGCAGGAACAAATTCTATCATTGTTTAGACTTATGATATCACATAGGAACTCTTCCCTCCCATGAATATAATTAAAACAAAAATGGAAATTTTAGGGATTGGTTGTAAAACCAGCCTAACCATTAAGACCTACAATTTTCATTCCCAAACAACATAACACTAGAAAACTTACAGATGTTGTATTAGGGAAAGGTATATGAAAGATAAAAGTGTTAAAGGCTGATTCATGGTGGTGGTGGGATATGAAGAATAAAAGTGATTTGTAGCTAATTGAAGCAGTTTGTTTATGTGCATGCTGTCATTCACATTCCTGGACAGAATGGCAACAAAACCTAGCTTGTGAGTAAAATACCCTGTTCAGAAATCTATGTTCTCCTCCTAGTATTGCTGTCTTATAGACTTTCTTCAAAGTCTGCATCTGATTTTTGATTGTTCTTTCGGTTCTCATTTTCGGTCCAATTTTGGTACTATGGTCCTAAAACATAGGGAGGATAGTTATGTCAGAGTTTCTCTGACTATAGCAAGTGGAAGCCTTTGACCTCTATCTGTTGTTCAAACCCATCTTTTCTACACAGGAAAGATGAGTCTTTTTGATTTTCCTCATACCTTCATAGAATAGAATCATAGAATCATTTAGGTTGGAAAAGACCTTTAAGATCGTCGAGGTCAACTGTAAACCTGTCGCTGTCAAGTCCACCACTAAACCATGTCCCTGAATGCCACATCTACACGTCTTTTAAATACCTTCGGGGATGGTGACTCAACCAGTTCCTGTTACTATGTATTTCTTCAAATGTGGTAATTTGTCCTAAAATATCAAAGTTTTAGCTGACCACTATTATGCCTGATATATGTCTTATTAGCATAGCAGTTTGTTTTACAGGAACAAGCAGGTAATTAGGTGTTGCCAATAAGGTCATGTAGGAAAATATTAATAGTCATCATCACTAACCCAAAGTAAACATTAACACTATAATCACTACTACTACAGTTACCGATAACTGTGTAATGATTTATTACAGCTTTATCCCAATTTAAAAATAGCAATTTATGTGCTAATGAGATAATGTAAAATATCATTATAGACTAATTTCAGAAAATATCTCATTACTGTGGAGCCAATCTTGTTAGTCTTTTGCATTCAGAAGTCTCGTGGAGCTTAGGCAGAGTTTAAGTGGCTATGTATTTCTAGAACAGAGCCCATGTTATATTTGTTATGTGGTTTTGTGCCTTCTAAAAATCAAGTGGTAATTGCTTTGTTTCTATAAATATGTGCGTATTGATCCGTAACATTTTTACCACTGCTTTTTTGGGTAAAACCAGAGTAATTTAGGCCTGGTAGTTGCTTGAACAATGTAAGAAAGGTTAACATTAAAAAAAAATAATTTAAATTTTATTTTGAAGCTTATGAGAGCTCAGCTAGTTCTACTCACATTTAGATGAGTTTCCAGTAAAAATATTTCTAAAGACTAAACTTTAAAAAATAATTCCAAATATTTATGGTTTGTGCAGGAACATAAATGCTATTTAGGCAGGCTTCAAATGTAGAGGAAGCTTTCTGTAGGAAGCAAATAAAGTGGTTTCATTCATGAGCTAAGTATCAATTCTGAACAGCAGAGATCTATCAAAAATTAGGAGATATTTTAAAAGGATAGGATAATATAAAGTACTAAATAAACACAAGAAAATGTCAGGAACTTATTACAGATATTTTCCCTACATGACTTGTGAAATTGTGTAACAATCCCTTTGTTCATTTCCTCAAAAGTCTTTTAAAATTCTCCTGATACATCTGTTGAGTTTATTGCACACATGATCAGCTTGCACATGTCCAAGAGTAAAGTCTTCACAGATTTTAATGGGATTCAAGATCAGGTACTATTAATTTCACCAGTATAAATCTATAAAATGGGACTCCACAAATTCTATAGTAGGCCTACATAGGTATTTGTGATCAGGGCACTAATCTAGCTGTTTCTGTGTTTTGTTATTGCCCATACATACCTGGCTTGGCTTTACACTAACTCTCTAAGTATTCACTTGGCTTCTTGAGTGAGCTTTGCAGGTGTGACCTTAGTTTTTTTCTGCAGATATTTCGATTGCCTTGATAAATCCCCTCCTCAATTAAAACTAACATGTTTGCAGATGAAATGATTGCAATAAGCAGTTAGCTAACCTTAGATAGCACTGTGTAGCAGCATAATGCTGCAGTTACTTGGATGTAATTACATTCTCTTTTAGGGAAAGTTAACTACCATATATTTAAGAATATTTCAAAGAACTTTGAGAAGGTGAGTAAGTTTATTGACAACCTTTAGTTGCTCTCCTGCATGTGATATAACGTAAGGTTCTGCAAGTTCTAAGTTTCTGACAGTTCTTTAGAACTATTTTGGACTGATTCTAGTATCAAAACAGTACTGGAGCTGAATAGCCATTTATAATCTTATTGCCAACTTTTAGTGAGGTATTAACACTTCTGTTGTTCAGTGAACAAGACTGTGAGGACTTCCTTAGTGCAAGAGAAAATGCTCTATCTGTAGCACAGCAACTTCATATGTGACTTAAATTAGTCCATGAACTGAGTGTTCACAAATACATGTAGTGTACGGGAAAACTGAGCAGGCCTTGAAATAATTGGTAAAGTAACTATTTATGTCTTTCCATGAAACTCAGTTTATTTTGGAGACAGGTAAAGGGTGACTTCTTTCCAATTATATATTATAACTTTAAAACTCAGTTATTTTATTTTTCATAATGCATTTTGGATGAAGTAATCTTTTTTTGCCTCAAAATAGTTGGTATTTTCAATTAAAATCATATGATAATGAATCTAAAATGTATGCTTGATGTTCTCCCAGTTTATGTTTGTTTGTATCCATAAGAGACCACTGCAAAAAGAACTGTACTCTTCTGTCTTTTCTTTCATAACCTGAACACATATTTGCCATATGATCATATTACAATGGTATTTTCTGCCCCTGCCTAGGAAAACAAAGTATAATTCAAAGGAACTTTCAGTCATTTTTGTTGTTGTAGTGATATAATAGCTTGCCTGTGTTGGTTTTGTTTTGTTTTTTTTTTAAATTTTTAATTTGAATTTCGCTAGGAGCGTCTGAGGCTAGGTGCTGGTTTAATTTGACATAAGAAGTGGCTGCTGCTTAGTTTGGCTCTGTTACAAGATTAGACCTTTACTGTGACTAAGACCAAATTTTCTTTAGCATTAGCAAACAGTGCTTCATTTTTTTTCACCAGAAGAGAATTTGGCCCAGCACATTCAGGAAAAATTATAATCCTGTAACCTATTTATATACTTAACTGCAATGATTAAACAAAAATGGATTCCAAGCACTGTGTTCTTGTTCTGAACTTTGTCCCTGATCCTGCCAAGATTCAACTGCATGCCAGTTTGCACCACTAAGTCTAGTCCCATTAATGTTCACCAGAACTCCTTAGTGCTGAAATTCCAACTAGATATGTGCATAAGCCTTAAAAAAGATCATACCCCTTTGTTCCATGTATGGTACCTTGGTAAAAGAGCTAGCTGTTGTTCCTCGCTATTACCAATTTCTATGTAATGACATTTATTACTGCATTTTGAGGCAAGTCTCATTACCAGAAGCTGCTAGACTCCTATTTAGTTATTAGCTGGGTACAATTACAGTTGCATTAATCAGTTGTGCTTGTTCAGCTGAGTTCAGATTTTCTTTTGCTAGAGGGAAGATAAAAGTTTATAAACCAGTCCTTGAGACAATTTGAAACTGTAACCTTAAATAATCCCGGATGTTCTGACAATATGCAGTCAAATAAGTGTGTGGTACTTAATGAATTAGAGAGAATGGTTATCATCTTTAACCACTGTTTGTACTCACTTTAATGTCTGGTTTTGCAACATCAGATATAGTCTTCCTAAGGATACATATATACCTAAGTCTTACATGACAAGCCAACCTGCCTATTTTTTCAGAACTGTCTAACTTTTCAGTACTTTAAAACTTCTCGGCATCTCATTGTTAGTCTGAAATTTGGGGCATGTAGGTAAAAAATATTCATCTTTACATGTGGAGATTTCTGTCCATCCTCAGCTTTGTGCTGGATGACTTCTTAAGCTTTAGACAAATTAACTGATATCCACCTGAGATAAGCTTCCCACAGAATCGTAGTATTTAGCTGCTCCTCACTTGTCTGCTCAGTAGCTTGCCCAAAGTAAGCTCCCTGGGTTTTGAGGTGCTGATTTACCTGCATTTCCTCATTCTAGGGGGCTTGGGGATCGGTGAAAAAAGCTCAAGTTCAGCATAGTTTCAAAACTTCAGTGTTTTGAATTTCTACTTCAAGAAGACCATAGGGAGGGAAAGGTACCTCAGTGGGAAAACAAGATGTCTAACAGAAGCTGTTGGCCTACTAGGGCCAGATTTGCATCAGTTCTGACTATGCAGATTAGAACAGGATTTGTACTTATAGTTTTGTGTCAGCTGACCTTGGAGAAAGTAAAACACAAATTAAGATCTCAATTTAGAGGTTAATGTATATCCTGTGGGGTTGGAAGGAAGGCAGTATAAGTAAAAAACCCCAAACAATGTGCCTTTTAGTGTAAGAGTGGCATTATTTTAGAGTTAGGCTACATCACTAGTAAGAGTTTTCTGAATAATGTTCAGCAGGTACACTGACACCAAAGATGCTAAAAGGAAGATAAATCCCAATGGCCTCAGCTAAAGAAGGAAGTACAGAACTTGTCCTGGCCTATTCAAACCTGGAAGTCTGAAAACATGGAAGATTTTGTGAGAAACTTTAATTGACTAAACCAAATCAAATTGAAAAACCTCTGGATGAATGAATGCAAAGGCAATGTGGGCTGAAGGGGATGAGTCTAAACTGAAAGGAGAAGAGTTGCTCAGGTATAGCTGAATGAATTTCATAGTGATTTTACTCCAAATTAGGAGGATTTCAGGGCTGATGAGATGAAAAAATCTGGACAGATTTTTTGGTGTGGAACAAATGTGGTAAAGGACCTCCTTGTTGAGGAAGTGGGAAAAAGTGATATGCTGCATTATTTCTAGTTTCATGTCAGTCACTTAGGTTTTGACTTTGAACACTGAAAGTTTCCTTAACAAATTGCTGCTGAGATGAATGGGGATCATGATGATAAAGTGCTACAGGCTTTCATTTACAGTAATATTGGTTGGGTATGAGGAAAACAACCTTTTCTTCCTGAAAAATACATAATCCATATTTCTTAGTGGTTCTACTTGTAGAATGGACCTTACAGCTATTGGAGAAGAAAATATTTGAAGTGATTACTTTATGTTTTCTGCAAAATAATATTAAGTATTTTTTTTTCTCTCCACAGTAAAACCAACAGTTATTGATGTTGATATTTATGTCAACAGCATTGGTCCAGTATCATCAATAAATATGGTAAGTGACTTGCTAAGAGAGATTTTTTTCTGCTGGTCTTGGCATCAGTATTAGCTTTTGAAAAACACAATAAATACTATTAGGATAAGTTTTTTTGCTGATTTGGTTCAGTTTTCAGCTATAGCTCTGTTTTTCAGATGACTGTTTTGTGTCTCTTCAAGAGAAGAACAAACCTACAAGCAATATTATGCTCTGTTTTGTCTACTACAAAATACTGGTAGATCTTGAATGGTGAAAAAGCCATCTCTAGGAAAAAAAAATATGAAGCAAAGTTATTGTCAAGAAAATTATTGAATTAATGTTTCAAGAGTCAATCAAACATACAGAGCTTCGTAATGTGGAGTTAATGACAGTCATCACATACTATCAGTGTATTTATTTAAAATTCATCATCTCTTCAGTGGTTACTTTTCTTTGAGTTATCAACAGTCTCTAGCCTTAAAGTATAATATTGAAGAAGTTATACATAGCTGTACTGCATGTATAAAAGTAGTAGAAACTGAAAGAATCTGTGTGATAGTGTGACAATAGTGAACCTAGCAAAACATAACAGTTGATCAGTTGCTGTGGTCTTCTTATCTCCAGGAAATTCCTCAGTTCTGCAGCAACATGTTCAGATTTAGAAAGCAGGTTGGATGTTTATGGAGCTGCTGCTGTTTGTGCAACTTCAAGTTTGAATTTAGCACAGTATTCCTCTTTGTAAACTAGAATGAATTTTTCCTTAATACAACTTGGAAATGGAGGACCTGTTAATATCTTAATTTACTTAAAGCTCTTATGCTAACCTCTTCAAGCAATGACTTTCTCTTATTCACATTCAAAGGCGGCTGTGTACAATAGTCGCATAAGAATCTAATAAGTGCACTGCGTGTATGTTTTGCATTTTTGGAACCGAAGGTCCTGAATTTGAATGATGGTCATTCAGCCTGATTATTTGGTTTTGCCTGTGTATATGGGAGAATGTAAAATACTGCAGCGTATTCTGCAGTATACTGGGTGGTCAGAGACTCCTGTGTTTCCTGGGAATGGGAAATCTGGCAAGTAAAGACAGAACAAATTACGTGCTGGGAACAAATTTGCCGTATATTCAGAGTGTGAAATGTATCGGTCATATTTCATGTGAAGTACTGAACGTCAAGCAATGGGAGTACCTGCTATATTCTTGAACTAATAAATAGCTAATTATCTTGCCCTTCACTGACTCTACCAAAATGACCTGTCCAGGGAATGATTTATTGGAAGATCTATTCAGCTTTGATCCTCTGACTTGTATTTACGTATACTCTAGGAATAAGTACTCTGTTCAAAAGCAATGGGGACAATGGTGAGGATGCTTACTTTTCAAAGTCTTTTTGCTCTTTGCCTTTCTCAATTAGCTTGTAAGTAGTATTTTGGGGTGCTGGAAATGGATGTGGAGTAGTAATTAAGAAAGCATTTGATAAGAACTGCTTCAGGTAGGAAGAAGAAAAAATAATAATAATAGAAAGAACCAGTGGTTCTTGGAAGATTATTACTTAGCCCTTGACTTTTTGTTCAGGATATTTTATGGCACCGAGATGGAAAGATACATCAAGATGTCAATTTAAAAGGATGCACACAGTATCTCTTTGATAGTAGATGGTCATATTAGGATAGTTAATGAGTGTATGGCATAGAGATTTTTTGGTTACAGCTGAAAAAAACCTACATATGATCTGTAAAGGCAGAACGATAAATAAAAAAAATGATGAAATGTGAAATGCAGGTACCTGAAGTTGTAGGGACTCAAGTCTGCTTAAAGCTGTATTTAAACTTCTGTCAAGAAATTGAGCTTATTTCAGATATGCTTGTGGACAGTATATCCCACTGCAACTGAATCTGAAGTAGCTAAACACTTTTGAGTTTCACATCTGTTCTCAAACCTAATTATTAATATAGGAGATTAGGCACTCAAATGTAGAAAACTTTTGTCCAAATGCTCAATTTCTGCTCTATTGCTTTTGATTTTATCCAAACATTCCTGAGAGAGCAGAACTGAGCTTGCAGTCTGAAATTTAGAATAAATATGGGAAGTGCTCCTCACAAACCTACCAGTTATGGTGCTGTATGATATCTTATCTCTCCAGTGGCAGAACCAATTAAGGAGCTGCTTTTCCACCATTTGTGTTATTTCAGCTGTTTGGTGACAGTATGCAATAGCTCTGTGATGCTCTACTGGAAAGAAACATTTAACATTTTTTGTAATTAAAAATAATAATTAAAAAAATTATATTTGAGTAAGCAGTTTTTCATGTAATCTATGAACTGCTGGACCATGGGTACACAAACAGCTGAATAGAAACAGTAGCTGGAAATTATCTGTGACAGAGGAAGAGTAATGAAGGTACCAGCTTCAGTCTGATTTCTGTCATAAAATTGAACTCTCCAAGGGAGAGGAATGTGTGTGAAAATCATGTACAGAATTTAACATAGTATTCTGGGAGAAAGAAAAGAAAACATAGTATTCTTGTGAGAATCTACATATGCCATATTTCTCATCAGGACAGGAACTTTTTCTCCCCTAAATTATTATTAAAAGTTGAGTTATACTGTCAAGGCAACTCAGCAAGATGGTAGTTGATTAGGCAAAAAGAAAGATGATTACATTGATTTCCATCTCTTCTATTTCAAGCCTGAGATCACTAACATGTACAAGGAGGATTTTCCTGCTATGCACTTCCAAACCTAGCCCTCAGCTGTATCACTTTTTTTCTTGATCTGCAGCACTTTTGCGGGAATATCATGTGGAGCTTCTCTAGACATCCAACTATACAGGTGTATTTTCCTATCAGTTTTCACCAGCTCTTTTCATCCTGTAGGTAAAACCTAGGAAGTAAAATTATTTTCTTTAAGTTATCTATTCAATGGGTGTTCAGTTGAATGTTCAAGCCAGTTTTGTGGAGCAAAGCTTTTCATATGTGAATAACTTTGTTTCAATTAGGATTAGACTTGAATATGAATATTAATATCTCACTGTTTCTTTAACTGTCAGGAAAAAGTTGCTACTAGACACCTACCTACAGCAAAGATAACATCAGATGAATTGTGTGTGAGTACTTGTGCCCCCGAGGAAAAGGAAATCCTCTTAGACTGAGGCTGGAAGTGCCACAAGGAGAAGAAATGTTAGGGAACCCTTCAAAAAGGCTTGCAGTCAAGGGAAAGGTAATGTTCTCCTGGGCAAAGATGGCGCAATCCACAGGAGCATATGGCTGACTCTGCATTCCAGACTGTTTGCTGAGGGTTTATGCCACTTCCCCTAAAGGCCTTACCAGTGATTCATTTCCTAGTTGCTTTCAAATATATCTGTTTGGAACCTCGAGATTTCCATAAGAAACAGGAATGATTATAAGAAAGCAATGTAGATTCTCTTCTTTTAGAGGCCCATCATTAGAACATCTTTATGATGACGATAGAAACTTGTTTCCTGGATAGGCAGTGTTGACTTTTCCTTTGTCTGTGACATGGAAGATTTCTTTGAGGCACAGTCTAAAAAAGCCAATATTAAGTAGCAAGAAATAGGAATTGTGTAAGAATAAAGAAGTAAAAGCAGGCTGAATAATGAGTGCTACGAGGAGGAAGTCTCAAGTGGCAGTTGAAGAAGAAAGTAATTTAAGCATTTTGAGCTATGGCATGATGTTATAAAATTACAGAAGTGATTGATACTAGACAAGAGTATTTTGAAATTTAAAAATCTCAGATGTTTGAATGTCCATTCAAAAATTTTAGGGTGGCTTTTTAACAGATGAAAGCCATTTATTGCATAAATATCTTGATATCTTTCCTTTATCAAAAACATAATAGAATGTGAGCTTGGACTGATTTTAAAGAAACAGAAACTGGTTGATTACAAAGTAATGACACATGGACATTATGAGCCAAATTAAATCTTCTCGTGTGCATATTATACTCCTTTGTCTTGGTTTTCATCTCTTTATAAAGTTACAGAAATCTGCAACTTTACATTTCATGTTACAATGTCATTAAAGACCCTGACTTGTAGGATGCAATACTCCTATCTATCGCAAGATTTTATTTCAGCCTTTTCTGCATTTAAAAACATTGTTATATCTGTAGTCATAATGAACATTGCTGTTAGATATCTTCTAAGTGAGTTTTTTGAATTTGAAAATTAATCTGCAATCTTATTTTAATTTTTTCCCCACACTTTATATTTTAAAGCAGGTGTAAGAATTCCAGATGATTCAATTTTCTTATCTCGGTGTCTCTTTTATTAACACTTTCCATTCAAAATGGTGTCCAGGAAGCATATGCTTTTGCATTAAAGTCCATGCTCCAATTTTTGTCAACAACCCAGTTCTTATCAACAACAGCTAAAGTCTATGAGTTGCTTTATAAAACTCTTGATCTTAATGTGGCTTACTGTAGCCTAGTTGTCTACAGGTAAGCAGTACTGGCTTGTGTCTAAAAGAACAGAAAAATGGGAGAGACCGTGTCGATATGCAAAGTGGGAATCAGATGTAACTGATAGGAAAAAAAAAATCCCCTAGAAATAGTTTTGTGAGAGAGAAATAAAAACACAGTGAGATTACATAGGCTATTAAATCTTAATAGCATCAAAGCCTGTGTGTTTGCGTGTATACATACAGTCTTAACTGTGTAGCTACAGGAATCTGAGGCTGCAGCACAAGTTGCTGGTGAAAGAAGAATTTGACACATGGTTTTAGCAACTGGAATCTCATTTTAAACACAGCTGTACATAAAGTGTGTTGAAGAGACAGTGTGAGAAATGAGATTATAAACTGTACTTACCTTTTCATACAACTTTTAATTGGTTACCTGCTGGATATATGCTTATCTCTTTATTCTCAGGTAATCTGAAAAGGTAATTCTTTGAGTGTTTCTTTTGTGTGTTTCATCACTTCATTCATTTGCATGTACCCTCTAGGCTCTCATATATCTTTATGAATGCTGTATTTCCCTTTTGTTCAGTTAAATGTTGTAGAATAAAAGCAATCTTTACCCTTTTTTGGCCCTTAATGCATTGATAGACTTTTTTGAACTTCTGTTTCAAAGTTCCCACATGCTCATTTTTCTTCTCCACTAGATCTGATAGGTTTTTAAAAGACTAGTCTCAATGTGGAGACTTGTCTGAAATAGTATTCAGAGCTTATAATTAAGTCTGAATTTCTTGCATATTTTTAGTCTCTATGTCTATTTACTTGATAGTTAAAACTATTATTGGAGCATCTGCAATTACATAAACATAACCTGGTGAATCTTTCCATAGTAAGGCTAATTTCAATCCAGATTCAATCTGTTTTTCACCCTACTGTGTAGCCCCAAATATTTTGTTTATAGACTTCTTCTCAAAGATAATGCAAGACACTATTTGAGCACAAGTCTGATATCTTGTTGTTCATTGTTAACTTGTTGTGTTTTTTTCCAACTCTATCTCACTGTTTTACCTAATCTATTTGTAAAGCAATTGTGTAGGCAGGTGGTTTCTTTTATTTTTGAGGGGTTAGTTTTCCAGTTGGTGAGTTCAGATCATCTCTAAAATAATGGAATGCCTCAGGATGTTTGTATTTCTCCATGCAAATTTTACAGGCTTCTTTTTTCCTTTGTGACCTAAGAGAAGACTGAGGTCCTGGATAAAATTTTAGTTTGAGTGGGTCTGTTAATTTACGAGGACTAAGATATTAATCATACACTTAAACATTTTGTTAGATTATGATCAAGTTAGAATTCTTGTTTCTAGAGCACATTTATTTACTGTCATTGAGTTTGAATCACTCATGAACAAAAAGTTATGAATTATAGACATCTTCTAAGCTGCATGGATTTTTGCTGATAAATCAAAATCACCTCATGTAAAGACTCATTCTTGTTCCTTCAAACTCTGGCAGTCAATGCCTTGCTATAAAAGTGTTTCTGGGAGATAGTCATAATAAGCTGAAACTTGAGTCTATTTATGATTTCTGCTCCACCATTGAGCTTGTGAGAGGCTAATGTAATCTCAACAGTGAAATTTAGAACAGAAAGGAGGAAGCTGGAGGCAGAAAAATGAGCATGGATTGATTTTTCCACATATCACCTTAGCAGCTTCTACTTCTGGTCTCCTCTAGAGCCCCGTTTTGTGTAACTAAAATATGACCTAGCTGATAGACACTTGGATAAAAGCCTTAAGCTGCACTTGTTTGAGGTACAATGGGATGGACTAGCATAATGTTCATTTTTCTGTAATGAAGCTTGTGTGCTGTGATGTGTAGCAGTAAAATATTTATTGCTATAATTTACTATTACTTCGGCAGGAAACACAGTTTGCTGCATGGAGGAACGATAGTTTCTCTTGCATATATTTGATAATGGACTGATTTTCTGTCTGCTCACCTGTCTTATTCAAGCAGATTGTCAAATATGGATGACTTAGCCTTAGTATTGGCTCAAAAGGTGGATAACAAATGAGCAATTTACTTTTAGTAATATAGGAGAATGAAATGTCTCATCTTCTCAGTAACAGGACTTGAAAGAAGATCTGAAGAACAGCTGGACTGAATGTTTTTTCATAGCTGAACTACAGTATCTAACAAGTACCTCATTGTTGAGCAAATCAGTTGGTGTTAGTACAAAGTATAGAAAGAAACTACTTTCCAGCCTGATGCCAGTTCTTATGGTTAATTTCTCCCACTCCCATACCCTGTTTCTTGAGCCTATAGGTCCCAGGCTTTAGAGTAAGCACTGTGACAGTTTATGCACTGTGACTTTATAAAATACTGGTTGCCTTCCCTGTCTGTCTCATGCTACATAGCTTCATTTTCTCTACTGCCAACATTTGGGAAATGGTTAATTTAAAAAAGTTATGGCTAAATTTCTGCAAAGGCTATTGAATTACTTTGGAGTAAATGGACAGTCTCTTTGCCTAAATCAGTTTAGGTTTTGAGTGGTAAAGCATTTATCAACTTTATTTTAGAGCTTGAGCTTTCTGTGATTACACCATGAAAGAGTAATTACTTTTCTTTTGACCTGTTTATCAGATTCCTGCATGATATTGACATAATTTAAACCATGTTTTTGAGAGTTTGGTCTTCCTTAGTTCTTTCTGTGATGGATCTATCCAAGAAACAAATGAATATTGGTGATTGGATCCATAAATAATAGAGCAGGCCTAATTACAATGGTTTTGTAAAATTTAATGGTATAAAGTTTTGAGAATGCAGATCCAGACATCACAGCATCCATAGAGTGATTCCAGTGGGATTATAAATATCCTTGTAGTTAGGAAGGAACATCTGAATACAATGTGACCCCATATAATCTCTAACTGGGTCACAGAAGAGTCTTCATCTTTCTGTCAGTTTTTTTGGTTGGTAAAGAGTGAATACTATTCATCAGTGTCATTTAAATATCAGAACAATACCCTTCATTTTCCATACTATTCTTGCAATGAATAAAACCCAGAAGAACTCACATATCCTTAATTTTTTCCCACATGAGGACTTGTCATCAGTCTAATTGGACATAATTTCCTTTATTGTCTCATTGCTGAGAAATAAGGTTTAGAGAATTATATTTCATTTCCCTTCAAGATTTTTTATTTTAGTGAACATGGTGTCCCTTGACTCCTAAGTACTCTCAGTTATACTTTTCGTGGTACAGAGAAGCTATTTATGCCGAGTGACTACACAGATCTGAAGAATAAAATGAATGCTTGGTTTCTTCAATTAAAAAAGACTGCAGGGATGCATCTGTGTTCCAACACCTCCATGCTTTTGTTAGCATCATACACTTTACTGCTTTCAAATCACTGTAGTCTTCATTTATTCATTACTTGATTTGGAAAAAGGGACTTTTATTTGGTAAAAAAAAAATTATATACTAGGTTCTTTATATGTTTTCTTAGGTTTATTCCTCAAAACTGTCTCCACCTCTGTCTTCTTGTGTGTCTGCTTTTTGTTAGACTTTTAAGGTACAGGTGGTTCTGCTACATACTGTATCGGAAAAGCTGTGTTCTGCCCTTAAAGCTACTATTTCCTTCAGAAACTTGCATCTCTCTTCCTACTTTCACAAATGACATTTGCAGCCCTTGAATGCTAAAGAAATATGGTGAGGGGAAGATGTTTGTGTAACTCTTACTAGCTTTTTGCATGCTGCACACAAGCAGACTATTTTGACCATAGAGCTTTGGATGTGCTTTAATTAAACATCTTAGGTGCTGCAGTGGAGTCACTCCATTAAATATAAAACCAAACATTTTATTGTTAATGTAAGAATTTTAGTGATTTTTAAAAAATTTGTTTTTAAATGCTAAAGATAAGGAAACTGTTCAGGGGTCTAGGAGATGAAACTCTTAAGGCTGTTGTGAGATTCTTAAACCAAAGAAACTCCTGCCTTCTTTTCTGACAGCTTTCTGTTCTTACCCCAAGGCTAGCTGTGTGTGCTCAGAGCTTGCCTAGGAAACTGCATTCCTTGGGAGAACCAGGAGTAGGGATAACTGATTCTTTCTTTCTCTGACTTGTGTGTGTCATATTTTGCAAGGAGAACAGAATTTTCAAAAGTGCTTAAGGAACTTTATCAGGGGAGGTATTAAATACCTAGCTATAGTAACCTGTTTTAATTGTCATACATATGACTTGACAAATTAAAGGCCATGTTCACAAATGTATGAAGGGATGTAAGTCTTGGCACTTTCTTTAAATATTCTTCCATAGGAATTCTAGTCTTAAAAAAAAATAAAAAATAGTAGGCTAATTGTATCTGCTGTGATTTGGAATTAAAAAAAGCAAAGCTTGAAGGAAGAAAATTCAGCCAGCTGTTGTAAAGAAGGTATATCTGGAAAAATGGAGAGATCCTTGGTCACACAGACACTTCAATGTATTTGACACAGACACTGTGATGATTACACTGTCATGTAATCTGCTTCTGTATTAACACTATTCTATGAAGGCAAAAGTCCCTGTGAAAACTGTATGGGAGAAACAGAACAAATACAGTGCATCACAGTGAACTGTAACAGAGGAGGAGAGACAAAAGTGATTGGCTACTATTTTGAGAACATTTCATAAGACAGCCATGCTATTTCAAACCTCCTGGCCCTTATTCTTGAGAGAGATTACTAAATCTTCAAAAGAAGAAGCCTGAAAACTAGATTTCCTAATTGTGTTGAACATAGAAAAGCACAAGCTCAATAGTGGCACTGTGTTTGTGTCTCTTTACAACTTGTGCTCCTGGTAACCTCTTGAAGTGGTAACTGCTTGTCACCTTTCTGTGATAGTTACCTGTCTGTTGCATCATTTCCTGATTATGTAGTACGTAGCAACCTTTATTGTGATTGTCTGTTGATTAATGTAACTTATTTTTACTCAGAACATATTCATCTCAACAGGCTTGAAGTTTGCAATGTCTTTCTCAGATCAGAAAAAGGGCATGTGTACCCAAGATTTCGTGATTTTTTATTTCCAACTCTGTTGTTTACCTGATAAATTACTTTTGTTTTCAGACCTTGCCTCTCAAAATCATTCTTGGAAACAGTAGCTAGTGGACTCAAGGGATAGTGAGCTTTGGCTGATAGTTCATGTTTGGTAAAGTGTGTTGGATAACTGAGAGAAAGAAATAACTGCCATCTGCGTACACACACTCCATATATCAGACTCTGATAGTTCTGTACTTTCAAATGGCTTTTTAGGTGGATATTTCCCTGAGGTATATTTACTGCAGCATGCCCAGTATGGCTTTTTTGTTACCTAGAAGGCCCTGCAGATTGAGATTGAATTTCAAGGCAATCAAAATTGTGAACTGTACAAAGTGAACTGTGACCTCATTATTTCCATTTATGGAGATTGTTATATTGTAATAGAACATCTTTTTGTCTAATAATGTCAGTTACTTAGTTTTACTGCTTTTAATAATTGAAGAATTGAGATCACGAAGCTGTTTGCTGGTCTTCCCCACTGCAAATGGAAATGAAAAATTTCCTCTTGTATTACTTATCTGCCTCAGTCTCAGTCTTCATTTCTCTGTGTAAAATTGTCACTTGATCACATGCACACTAAACATCTGGCCATCTTTAAGGCAAAGCAGTTTCAATTTTCCTAAATGAGACTTCATGCATTATGCAAACATTACTTCATTAGACACCAAGATGAGCTATCAAGCTACATTGTTTGGTCAGAATAATGTAGGCTTGCCTCTCCTCTTGATGCTGGTTTGAAATCAGACTAACAATTTTGGATAAATTCAGTTCTTGCAATCATTTTTGCTTGTGATTCAATTAGGGCATGCATAGAGATCTAGGTAAATGTAGTCAGTGATTTTGTCTCTGTTCCAGACTTATGCTGGTACCTGTATGCAATGTGTGAAACGGCATAAACAATAAAAGACCTAAATTAATCTCTCAGGAAGTGAACGGAACTATGCCAGACATAAATTTGATCCACATTCTCTTAAAATATTCCACACTGAGAGGCTAATAAGATCCAAAGTAACCCAAACTTCATTTTGGTAGTAGAACATATTAGATCTTCATTGCCTTCTGTCTTTCCTTTTAACTTGCACTATAGTAGAGAGTGCAAGGTGAAACACCAGTAAATTGGGGAATTTCTTCTGTGCTGAATGGGACTAAATAAACAGTTGATGAGTACAGCAGTGAAGGATCTGCCTGATGCCTAATGTTGTGCTCTAAATTGCACATGGTGCCCAGTTCTCACCTGGCATAAGGGGCTGACTGCATCAACATGAATTGAAATGTGCTGATCTGTGCTAGTACATAGTATGCTGCTTTCAGATTTCTTTTTTTCCTAGGTACTTTTCATTGTTTCCAGATTAAAAGGTAATAGGTCAGGAGACATTTTTCCCTTTCCCTTTCTCTTCCCTTCCCTTTCCTGCCCTTCTACCCTTCTTTCCTTTCTTTCACTGTAATCTATTATATGATTCTTCTGTAGAGCATAGTAAATAGAAGAAAAAAAAAAGGACTGCAATATTGTCTGATTGCACTCACCTGAAAGCTGCTAAGTTTATCTTCATTATTTTCCCTGCAATGTGTTCTCTAACTCTGGTGTCTAAACTGTGTTTATGTAAATATGACTGAGCATTTCTTTACTATCTGGATGGTACTGTAAGATTTGTATAAAGAAAATGAAAGTGAAAACAAATGTAGGAAGGCTAGGAGAATGCCTTAAAATATATATATAATTGGACCTGTGTTTTGGGAGGTGCCTAACTGGACAAGCACACAAAGCTTTTGACAGATTGTGGCACAGAAAGATCAGCCATCTGCAAAGAGGCAGATTAAAAGAATTATTTAGGAGTTTCTTTTGGATTTCCAAAAGTTCTGCTGGGACTGTTATCATGTGAATGTTTTAGCTATGGGCAGCATGGTAGCTGATACATTGCATGGTCAACTTGTCCTTGTTCTTTGGTTTAGCCCAGATTTGTGCATGAAACTTTTGCTGACATAGCAATGTTTAGGACTGTGACTTCTTTCAAAGTACCTCACCAGAAAAGCCATCAGCTAGAGTATGGAGTACAAGCTTTTTGCTCATGAAGCTTGGAGAATCAGCAACCGAGTACAACTATTGGGTACAGAAGTGCCTGTGCTGGCAGTTACATTTGCTGGCATTGTGCAAATAAAACTATATGAACAATTAGAGAGAGTAAACTTATATAGCAGGAAAAATATAAACATAAATTTATTTGTCACGCAGAGAAAAACTCCATACTTTCCCATCCTACACTCTTATCAGTTCATCCTATTCTACACCCTCATCAGTTCTCTACCGCTATTAGTCACAATCTTGTATCTACACATGCAAATTGGTACTTTGCACCTCACAATACTCAAACTAACCCATCCCACACTGAACAATTCCTGAACTGACCTTCTATCAGGCCTAGCTCTAATAATAGCATTCATAGTAAAAGCACCCCTATATGGCCTGCACCTATGGCTACCCAAAGCTCATGTTGAAGCCCCTATTGCAGGTTTAATACTACTCGTTGCCTTACTCCTAAAACTAGGCAGATATGGCATTGTGCGAGTCGCCCTCCTAATAGACCCTCTTTCCAGTCACTTGCACTACTCGTTCATTACCTTAGCCCTATGAGGAGCACTAATAACCAGCTCAATTTGCCTATGCCAGACTGATCTCGAATCTCTCATTGCCTACTCCTCTGTAAGCCACACAGGTTTAGTCATCGCCGCAAGCATAATCCAAACACACTGAGCATTCTCAGGCACAATAATTCTCATAATCTCCCATAGATTAACCTCCTCCATACTATTCTGCTTAGCTAATACAAAGTATGAACATACACATAGCCAAGTCTTACTTCTAACACGAGGCCTACAACCCCTTCTACCACTAATAGCCACTTGATGACTCCTAGCTAACGTCACAAATATGGCTTTCCCCCCAACAACAAACCTAATAGCAGAATTAACCGTTATGATTGCACTATTTAACTGATCTACTCCTACAATAATTTTGACCGGGATTGCAACCCTACTAACTGCCTCATACACCCTATTTATACTACTAATGACCCAACAAGAAATCTTACCCACCCACATCACATCTATTCAAAACTCGACTATGTGAGAACACCTCCTCATAGCCCTTCACATCATCCCCATACTACTCCTTATACTAAAACCTGACCTCATCTGTGGAATCCTCTAACGCAAGTATAGTTTAACCCAAACATTAGACTGTGATCCTAAAAATAGAAGTTAGACCCTTCTTACCTGCCGAGGGGAGGTTCAGCCAACAAGAACTACTAATTCCTGTATCTGAGTCTAAAACATTAACTCCCTTACTTTTAAAGGATAACAGTAATCCACTGGTTTTAGGAGCCATTCATCTTGGTGCAAATCCAAGTAAAAGTAATGGAACCTGCCCTACTCCTCAACACCTCCATCCTTCTGACACTCACAATCATTCTTACACCAATCTTACTCCCACTAATGTAAAAAAATTTCCAAAACTCACCCAACATCATCACACACACTGTCAAAACCACATTCCTAATAAGCCTAGTACCAATGACACTCTTTATATATTCAGGCTCAGAAAGCATTGTTTCTCACCTAGAATGGAAGTTCATCACAAACTTTAAAATCCTCCTTAGTTTCAAAGTAGATCAATACTCCCTAATATTTTTCCCTATTGCACTATTTGTAACGTGGTCCATCCTTCAATTTGCAACATGGTACATAAACACAGAACGATATATTACAAAATTTTTCTCCTACCTCCTAACATTCCTAATTGCTATGCTAACACTAACCGTTGCCAACAACGTATTATTACTGTTCATTGGCTGAGAAGGGATTGGAATCATATAATTCTTATTAATCGGCTTATGACCGGGTCGGGCAGAAGCCAACACAGCCGCTCTCCAAGCTGTACTTTACAACTGAATCGGAGATATTGGCCTAATCTTAAGCATATCATGACTTGTCTCAACCATGGATACCTGAGAAATTCAATAAACCTTCTCCCCCACTCAAACCCCCACCCTCCCCTTACTAGGCGTCATTCTAGTTACCACAGGAAAATCCACCCAATTGGCCTCCACTCCTGACTATCAGCTGCCATGGAAGGCCCAAGCCAAGTCTCCACCCTACTTCACTCTAGCACAATAGTAGTTGCTGGAATTTTCCTGCGCATCTGCACTCACCCCCTATTAGCCAACAACCAAACTGCCCTCACCCTCTGTTTATGCTTAGGACCCCTATCTACACTATTTGCCGCAACATGTGCTCTCACACAAAATTATATGAAAAAAATCATTGCCGCCTTTACATCAAGCCAACTAGGCCTAATAATAGTCACAATTGGACTAAACCTCCCACAACTAGCTTTCCTACACATTTCAACACATGCCTTTTTCAAAGCCATGTTATTCCCCTGCTCAGGGTCAATTATCCATAGCCTTAAAGGAGAACAAGATATCCGAAATATAGGATCCGTACAAAAAATCCTCCCAACAACCACCTCTTGCCTAACCATTGGTAACTTAGCCCTAATAGGAATCCCATTCCTAGCAGGATTCTACTCAAAAGATTCTATTATCGAAAATCTAAACACATTATACTTGAATACTTGAGCCCCACTCCTAACCCTCATGGCCACATCCTTCACCGCAACTTACAGCCTCTGCCTAACCCTGTTAATCCAAAGAGGATTTACTCACATACCTTCAATCACCCCAGCAAATGAAAACAACCAAGAAGTCACTAACCCAATCACTCAACTTGCCCTCAGCAGTGTTATAGCATTACATCCTACATCCTCCCCACAAAAAACCCTCCTGTGACCATACGAACACTCACAAAAACCGCTGCTATCCTTGTCACAATCCTGGGCATTGCCCTAGCTTTAGAACTCTCCAACATAACACACATGCTAATGCAGCCAAAACAAAGCAACCCTTTAAACATCTCCTCCTCATTAGGATACTTAATTCTCTAACCCATCGACTTAGCTCTGTAAACCTACTAAATACTAGACAAAAAATTGCCTCACACTTAATCGACCTATCTTGATATAAAAGATTAGGCCCCCGAAGGACTTGCTGACCTCCAACTCATGGCAACTAAAACCTCAATCAACCTCCACACTGGCCTAATAAAAACTTACCTAGAATCCTTTGTACTATCCATCCTCATCATCATCCTATCACTACATAGACTCAAAAACAATGGCCCCCAACCTGTGAAAATATCATCCCTTACTAAAAATAATTAACAACTCCCTAATCGACCTATCAACCACCTCAAACATCTCCGCCTGATGAAACTTTAGGTTCCTACTAGGCATCTGCCTAGCCATGCAAATCCTAACTGGCCTATTGTGCCTGGAAATGCCTTTGTTTTTTTTCCTGCTGTTAATATATCTTAGCCTGTACATATATACAGGCTATGATAACAGATTAGCATATCTCAAATTTTGAACTCTTCATAGATATAGAGTTACAAGACTCTTTGTAAAACTCTTTGAATGATAAATCAGCAATCAAAAACTGAATAAAATAACAATAAGGTACATGTCAAAAACTGTCAGCTTCTAAATAAGTGACCTGATTTATGCATTTGAGTATCATCTGGAAGCCAAAATCAGGAACTGGATTTCAAAGTGCTCTTTCATTATTTTTGTGTCTAATTGAACTTTACAATACTCAGCTTCCATTGTTGTTCAGAATCTGGAGGCCTTTAATGGGCTAAATCTCCAGTTGTTTTAATTGAGTATTTTCCAGGATGAGATGCAGGACAGGGTCAGTTTTACTTAGGAAACTGTAGATAATTTTAGCCTTACCTTGTAATCTGTTCCCATGGAACTACCCTGGATTATAACTTTAACAATAAAAATTGTGACATAAAGGTGTAAGTGCTTAGGGTTGATTTTATGATCTAATTGAGCATCTACGTAATATCTTTCCTTATAAATACCATTTTTCATCTGAGTATTGTAAAGACTTAGGGTAAATCTTCCAACAGTTAGTTAGAAAGGACATTACATTTTAAGGCTTTGGGGAAGAGGGAGGAGAGAGAGAATGGTGTGTTTCCTGTATAACAGAGATGCCTTCTGCTGTCACTGTGAAAATCTGCCTGCAAGTCTGTTTGCACATGTTCTGCAGTGAAAAACAATTTTAGCAACTTTAATCTCTGATTCCACCTGTTGCATATGTTTCAGTCTGAGTGTGGGCCAGATTTCCTGGAGAGGTTACATTTAAGCTGCTGCAGCTGATGTGAAAGAACAGCATTGTGTGCTCCCAGTGATCTTGTTGCATGCAGCGACATAGAGGAGGGAGTTGCCAGATTGCAATGGACAAGGGGCTAGGGAGTGGTGTCAGGTTCTGGAACGCATGAAAAACTGAAAAAAATGACTGAGACATGGGTGTTTTGAAGAAGATTAAAGACTGAGGACTGACTGAGTGTAATGAATAGGAGTGGACTGAAGAGACTGAGTATGGAAAAGTCAGCATCGAAGGTAAAAAGAAAGAGCAGAATGAAAAGGAAAAGGTATGCCAGGGAGAATGGAGGGGAAAATCGATTAGTAGAGCCTTCATGCTCCTCTAAAGTCTAAGAAGCCATGCTCATATTACTTTCATAGCTGTGTGCCAGTTTGGATATAATAATCTTGATTGTTATATTCATATTGCCTATGGGGATGCCTATTGGCTGTGAGCTAGTATCCATCTATTTTGCCTTATCTGAGCAGGCAACTGAGTTGCTCTGAAGAAAGAGTGAGTGTACAGGGCCAGTGTGTGTGACTGGAAAGATGACCCATGATCTAGACTTAGGCCTGGGTGTGCTTAGTCCAAAAGCACTCTACAGCCCCAAATTCCTTACCATTCTTATGTTGACATTAAACCTTTGTGAAACGCACTGGCAAACTCTCCTGGTCCTCAAAGGGAATGGCAAGCAATAGTTAATACTTAATGGGAAGTAAGATGGTCTTTTAGCTCAAACAGAGCTCACTGTGACAGAGCTACTGTTTTGAATGACATTGTTTTGTACATAAAAAGCTAGAAAAGTATTGACAAAAATTATATTTAAAGACTTTTCTGGATTGAAAATTCAAAGTTCCAGTTGCCTCTTTGCTCACTTGCACTCAAGCATGATAATACAGTCTTGCGTATCTTGATAATCTCCCATGTTTATGCAAAAATAGTTTATCCTACAGCATACACAAAGGTTCTCTGGTCTGGGCCTCTTTGCTTATTGAAGGAGATTTCTCTTTATTGCTGTTACAGTACCAGCAGGTGTTTGTAGGGAAACAACAGGAAGGTCTTGAGGTTGAAGCAGCAGACTGCTACTCCAGCAGAACTAGATCCTGCTTCTGCCGAAGAAAACTTTGTAGGATAAGGGACAAGATGTTTATAGCAGACTTCTCAAACTGGTACTGTATCAGGTGCAGGTGTAGTTCCATCTTTGGTGAAATGCTTGAATTAATCTTAGTTTTACCACACATCTTTTTTTGTATCTGTGTAGAGTAAGTGTTGGAAATGGCTAGAGATCTCACTTTCTGGTGGAAATTCAGGGTCTTTTACTCAGAATCTATATATACATTACTTGACAAAAAAGTTTTCAGAAGATGATTGCCTGCATGTTGTTTGACTACATCTGTTTCGGGACTAGTTTAAAACAAACAAATGAACTTGACAAACCAAAATTACCTGAAACTCACCCAGATGCTGCTATGAGTAACAGGAGATGTGCCTCCAAGAAGCGTAGCAGCCTGCTTTTGGGCAGAAGGACAGCTGGGTGCTGGTTGATGAGAATGGGAAGATTGCTTTTGTTTTGTTTTTTCAAATAAACTGTAAACTGGCATTTCTCATTTAAAAACTGTGAGTTTCAAATAACCTTTAAAAGACCAGTTTCCTAGTCAGGAGAATTTCTTAAACTCAAAGTAGAAATACAGTGAGTGAAGAAATTATTAGAGGCCTTCCAGTTGGAATGTAGGAGAATGCAGATCAGATTTTTTGTCCTGCTTGGAAAAGAGATAGAACTTGAACTCAGGAGTTTAATACTGAATGCTATCAAAACTGAGTAATTAGTGGTTAGTAATTAGATTTGTTGTTTTTGTTTTTCTTTTTCCTACTGCTTTTCGTTTGTTTATTATTGGTTTTGTTTTTGTTGTTTTTCTACTCAGGAGTTATTTCCATGAAGACTTTGCACTGCTCTTAAGTGATTATTGCAGATACTCAGAGACAAAGGAATATAACCTATATTTACTAAAATGGTATAGTATGAGTAATTCACAGTGATCAGAAAACTGGATGAGGAAAGTAATGCAGCTCATATTTTGAAGGGAGACACTCTGACACTCTCCAAATAATACCCCATAATCTATTTGCATATAATTTATGAAATGCTATTACTAGGGAGGGGTGAGTGGCAAAAGTTAACAGAAATCTTTCTTTCCCCTTAAATATTCTAGTGTAGTTAAGCAAAGAGCACTCCATTAATAAAGAAGATAAAGACATAGATGGAGGTTCAATGTAAGTTGCTTGAAGGCATATGACATATGATAAATTCTACATCATGTTGGAAGTAGTTGTTGGAAGTAACACTTTACAGCTTTTTGGCAAGTAAATTAACTCCCTGCTCACTCATTGATTTAAAAGTAGTGCATTATGAAATCAGCCTGCAATTTTTAGTGTCATTCCCATGAATAGTCAAAATCTGTCAGCCTACAGATGCAATCTGCTTTCTCCTTGGCTTGTTGTTCTCTTACCTTGCCTTGCCTTGCCTCACCTTGCCTTGTCTCTCCATTTTATTTTATATTTTCTTCATGGCTAGTTTCTCCATGGCTAATGTTAGTCATTACATTTCAAGATGTTACTTGTAAACAATTGTTCCTTTGTGGAGGAAAAAGAGAATGAGTTTCCAAGATTAGACCATTATTGTCTTGCACCTTGATAAAATAATGTCATTTGGTCAGGTTCACATATCTTTATATGCCATGCTGAGCCTGCCAAACAGGTTAATTGCTAAAAGAAGGAAGAAGGATCTGATTGCTCATGAATAGTCCCACTTTTAATGTTAATATAGAAAGATGAAATATTTTCTGAAATTCTCAAGTGGTTTTGAATCTTGAGTGTTTTTAACTTTTTCTGATGTGATTCAACTGTGCAGGCCAGTGGCTTGATTCCAGTTTTTAATGGATCAGGTACATGGCAACATAGTCTTTTCTACAACTATTATGCTATAATTCTGTTAAGCTAACAGACTCCAAAAGCCCTGCTGAGATTTGTTGATTTGCCTATGGATGTCGGAAGGAAATGACAAAATCGCTTTGTACCTGCAGTCTTCCATCTCATGTATCTTAGTAAGCAATCTAGTGCTGCCAATTGTTCCCTCTATAGGCTGTGGCCATAACATTTTGTCAGACCTATTCTTCAGCAAGGAAGCACTAGTGCCAACATTGAGGCTATTATTATGTCAGGGAGTCAAGACACAGTACAATTTTTTTAAATGATTCAAGTAGGGAGGTGTCACTGCTGACTGAGAAAAAGTCATGAATGGAAGAAGTATTGGTTATTGTCCTAGATGTAATACAGGTGATGCTTCATAATGGAGGGAATAAAAGATGTGCTATAAAGAAGTTAGTGTTGCTATTATTGTGGGCTTGCTAGATGTGTCTTTATGCTAAGGAGTATTTGTACATCTAGAATGCTTTGATAGTCTCAGTCGGCTTTGTGACCAGAAGGACCTTTCTATATCACACTCTTATAAAGATTATAAAGTTGCAGTTACTTTAATGTATAATTCACAGTAGCTGTCCTAACGCTTGCTTTACAGACCACAGATTCCTCTGTTTGTAACAGCTGTATATTGATTGGCTAGGTCTTTGTTGTTAGTGAACACCGAGTAGAAAATGCCTATGCTTTTTGCAGTGCTTGCTACACTGGGAATGCAATCCCTGACTGAGACTTCTTTGAAGACAATAAGACAGCTCTGTTATGGGCAAAAAATAACTTGATGCCTGAGAGGGAGCATTAAGTATGTAATGTCAGCAACCAAAGCTACATTAGCTAAAGCGTAAGAGAAATCTCTCAACAGTTAGTAACTGTAAAAATTTTGTGGGAGTGCTGGACTGTAGACCAGTCAAATGGACAGACTTGCATAAAACCTTAAAGCCGTGCTTGAAGACACTATTTGTTTATGCAGGGAAATAAAACCCAAAGTTATCCCCTCTGTTACTGAACTGATTCCATGGTGCTGTAGGAAGTCATGTAAGCTAGTCTTCTTCATGTATCCTTCTTTAGTCTTCTTACACTAAAATAATTGTTTTCTACTTCTGTTGTTTGTCTGGCCAGATTTTTGCAATTTAGATCGTTCAGATGAATGCAGAAATTAGCATTTCCTTCTTTTGCTGTTGCAACTGTTGCAATGTTGGCTACTCTTCCACAACTCATTCTGTGTAAGATTTTGTGCCTCCTTTCTGCCCTAGTTCTGTTACACCTACCAGGTCTTTAGGACATGGGACGTTTATAACAGTGTAAGCTGCAGAACTGTAGTGGATTTTACCTTTTGTATAATTGCTCTCTAATAAATATGATTAATGTTAAATGCCTGCTATTAGCGTAATATACTGTCTGTACTGAAATTAAAAATTTGAGGGATACTTATATAAATGTCAGCTCTTACAGTTATAACATTTTAAGATTGCAAATGTCAATGTATGCTATGTAATGATCAGGCAAAATGTGTGAAGCACGTTATAATCACTGATGGACGAACCTTAAAATTTTCCAAAGTTCACACAAGTTAATCAATCCAAAGTTTAGATGTTTTTACAAACCATATTTTTTTCAATGTGTAAATGGAGTGGAAATGAAACTGTGTCAGGATTGGCTAAGAAAATGCCAAAGCAGTCAAAATTAAAATTAAAAGTACAAGTAGTCTAGGTAGTAAAGCATTGTTTAGGGTTTCTGATTGAAGATTCTCATCAGTTTAGACGTCCTTATGTGGTCACGGGAAAAATATTAGCAGCAGAGGCCTTTCATTCATTATATATGCAATTACAAAAATGGCATGTGAAAGAGATCAAGGGAGGGATGATTTTGACTAATCAGGGAGCCAGTTGAAAAAAAAAAATCTGTGATGCAATTCAGATTTCCCATATTTATCTGCTCAATTTCTTTCTTCTTAAATGGAAATCTTTATATCGTGATTGCGAGAGCAGGGAGCAATCCTTTCCTTGGGCAAAGTTTTTCAATTTTTAGCCCTGGGCTTTCCAAAATAGGAAACATTACAAAAAATCATGGTTAAAGCAGAGTGTATATCTATTCATTCCTTTACATTTGAACAGAGAGAATTTTGACACTCAGCTTCTCTGTAGTATAGAAGGAAAAATCCCACTTGAATCACCAGAGATGAACACCTGCGTGGTATTGCAGTCTAGCACACAGGTTGTTTCTGTTGCAGGGTAAGAATCAATATCTTCTTTGTTATAATTTGCCAGTCTATTCATTCTGTTGGACATTTCATTCAAAAAGTGCGTGAATGCATTTTTGTACATGCCCTTAACATGAATGGAATTTGTGCTTTCAGTCCTACATTGAGTACAAGTGTGTGAATCAGCTAAACATGGGCTTACCTTGGATGAGAAAAAGTAGTAGTTAAGTTTAAATATTCATTATTAAATAAATTCTTGGTCTCATCTTGCTTTTCAATTAGCCAGCAAAAAAATATATTACTATATAGCTCCTGATAGGAAAAAAAAAAAAAAAAAAAAAAAAAAAAGGAGGAAAAATTCATTCTACATTCATGCTTAGAATCATGGAATAATTTAAATTGGAAGGGACTTCTGGAAATCTAGTAATCTAATCATCCAGAAATCCAGTCACCTAGTGAAGTCATCCACACAGACTCAGATCAGGTTGTTTATGGCCTCAGCCAGTGCAGTTTTAAGCATCTTCAAGAATGGAGACTCCAGAACCTTGCTGGGCAGCCTGTTCTAGTACGTTTGACTATTTGCCATGGTTTAAGAAAATGTAATGTATATCTAACTAAAAATTCCCATGTTCCATCATGTGTCCCTTGCCTCTTATCCTGTCTTTGTGTGCTTCTGGGAAGAGTATGGCTCCATCTTCTTTATCTTCTCTCCCACTATGGTAACTGAGGAGCTCTCCTTAGCTCCTCACTTTAGGCTGAACAAATTCAGTACTCTTTCTTCATATGTCACTTATTCCAGTCTTCTGATGATCTTGATGGCCCCTGCTGGATCTGCTGCAGTATATCAATCTTGATATACTATATATCATCTTGAGAAGACCCAAACAATACTTCAAATGCAGTCTCTCAAGTGCTAAACAGAGGGAAACAATTTTGTCCTTCAACTCACTTGCTATTCTCTTGTTAATGCAGTTCAGTATGTGGTTGGCCGTCATCTCCACAGCAGTGTACTGCTGATTCATCGTCAACTAGTCCACCAGCGTTTTCAAATCCTTTACTGCAAAGCCATTTTATAGCCTCTCAGCACCCAGACTGTTCTGTTGCATGGAGTTATTTAGTCCCAGATGCAGAACTTTACATTTGCCTGTATAAAGTTTCATGAGTTTTTTGTCAGCTTACTTCTTCAGCTTGTCAAGTTATTTCTGAATAGCAACCCAGTCTTTCATCATGTTGATCACCCTGCTCAGTGTGATGCACACTTTCTGAGAATGCCTCATGTCCTATCACTGAAGTCATTCATGAAGATGTGAATGAATATTGGATTGAGCTATTGATCCCTGAGGGACAACCCTAGTATCTGACTGCCAGTTGAACTTTGTACCACTGATGACACTCCTGTGAGCCCAGTGGTCCAGCCAGTTTTCCATCTACTCTACAGTCTGTTTATTGAGTCTCTATCTCACCAACTTGGCTATGATCATATTATGGGGAACCCATTCATGTAACACTTGTATCTCATGGTACCTCTTGGAATTCCATTTTTCCCTTTTAGGTTATTCATATTGCTATTAATCAACGTTTAACTTTCCCTTTAATCTAAGCAAGATTGACATTCTTTAGGAAGTAAACTATAGATCAGGGACACTTTATTAATATGAAAATTGGCTATGTTTGGATCAGACAAATATGCAATAAATTCTGTGACACAATTTTAACTTAGCAATGTGTGGTACTTATTACAGGCTAAAACTGAACAAGACATGAAGAGCAGACGTGGAGCCTCATGACTGATTTTTCTTTTTTGCACTCTTATCTAGAGAGGCAAAAAAATGGATGACTACCTCTTCCTTTCTTGGTATTAATGAATGATTGCTGTCTTGGAAGGATACATGCCTTAAATGATATGCTTTAAAAGTTAATTTAAGGTTTGGGAAGAAGAGTAAGAAAGGGCTGCACAACAGTCTGTCAAAATCTCTTTCACTATGGATTACTCAAAGTTTTATTTTCAATGGCATCCTAATGCATTAACTGATCTGGTTTGATAAGTTGACTGAAGCAAAAGTGAAAGGTTAACCGTGCAATAACTTTATTGTTTGCACTAATCTATAGATGAAAGAATACTTTCCCATTCGGGAAATAGTGGTGTAGCTACTCATAATTGCAATATTCTCTCAAGCCCAATTGATTTAATTTAGCAATCAGACAGAACAGCAAGGGAGGTTCTTCCCAGCCCTTCTGAGCCTTGATTTATCTTCATTTGGCTGGCTCAAAGAATGCTGACTATCTAATCCACATGTTGAGACTGCTCTATTTTTAAAAGTCTGTGTCTCTTTGTGTCCAAGGCAACCATTTGAAGCCAAGGAAATCCGAATATCTCCAGAATGTATTCCTCATATGTATGAGTCCAGCTACAGCATTCTATCTCTCAGAGTCTTCCAGTTTATTGCCAGAAACATATAGCAATGCAGATATCATCAGTTTGTCTCCATGGGAATAAAGCTGGCAACAGTTGTTGAGGGTTTAACACTACTGCTGATGTTTGAGCGTAGAGAGCTGCTCTTTTCTTTGCAGTCATTTTTTTCACTTCCTTGAAAAATAAGTTGTTTTTTATTTCCTGGAGTTTAGCTTTTGTTAACAGATTGGTCATATTAATCACAGAGCTATTCCAGCTTTCACAAAGCATTATTATATTTGAGCAAAGTGCAAATGCACATACATACATTTGGTCTAATTAAGCAATTTAGTGCTACATTCCTGATGTTAACTAAGGATTTGTGATCATCAAAAAGTGTCAGCCAAGTGTCCTAAAGCATGTTTGATACTGGTAAACTAGGGCAAGATACAGTCCAGGAACTCCCTGACAAACTCATTAAAAGCATTGTGAAGTACTTGCACTGGCAACTAGAAGTGATTCACAGGCAAGACAGTGTGGTTATGAACTCTTTTTTTTTTTTTTTTTTTTCCCATTAAAAAAAAGTGCAGCTAGATACATGGTACATATGTTAATTACGGTTCACAGCAATCCTCCATGAGCTTATCACCTTATTCCTCAAGTTTTAGAGGTGTGTATGCTAGGGCTCAGAAAAAAAGTTTCATGACAGCAGGCTGCCTCAAGACCATCCTTCCCAAACCAGTCAGGGGAGATCTACAGAAAAGACCCCAGCATTCTTTGTCACTTACCCTTACATACCTTGCAGGTAGTAGATATGTGACAATCTCCCATTCCTCGTTTTCTTCCTCTTACCAGCTGCTGCTCAGAAATCTAAGAGTATTGAGATATTTCTAAACTAAATCTTCCAGATGCTTTTGAGTTCCAGTTGCACACCTTTATCATGATGTGACTCCAGGATGGGAGGAGACCTCAGTCTGCATCATCCTCAGTGTGCTTTGGTCTTCAAGGGAAGGAAGGGATCTGAGGAAGGCTACAGCTTTGCCTCATTTTGGGAATGGAAGGGTGTTTCCAGATCAAGGGGGTTTGAACTCACTTATATTGTGCTGAGGAGCGTAATCATCAAACTGTATCTTACATATAACAAACGGCTGATTACTCATTGTTACAAATGTTCTTATTTGTGAAGGCTTGCTTTAGGCTAAAACTATGATTATATGCTGTAATTAATATATGATAAGATAGACAATCAGACAAATCATTACAGATTTCTTTCCAGAAATCACCATATGATTTTTCTTTTGAATTCAACAGAAAAGTGCAAAGTAATTACATGGCAGGACAAAAATAAAAAATAAACAAATCTTCTGTTTCCTTTTTACACTGCTAAGCTTCATTAACAGTGGCTTCCAAACAGGTGATGGAGGTCTACCTATTTCTATGGAGTCAAACCTATTCTGGAAATGTTGGAGACTTCTTTGGAAAAAACTGAGTGGTTCTAGTGGAAAGACTCAGAAATTAATTCTGTGAAAAATTAGAGGAAGTAGAAGGGCACTCAACCTGTTCTGAACTCTTCTTATTCACCTTGCAATTTGTTGGAGGTGATTCTTATTTGACTTTCTCTTCTAGATAATTATTTGTTTACACTTGTGCAAAAAGAGAGCATTCTGATTTGGAGCAGGTTTGTGCATCCATCTGACATTTACTTTTTTCACCAGTAATAATAATGTAGTCAAGAAAGTAGGAAATAAGTCCCATTAATTAAATTTCCCTTATGTTGAATTCATGAGAAAAACAGCAGTGTATGAAAACAGTATTCTCATACTTCTAGTTTCTTGGGACAGTTTGTCCACAAGTACTATGGGTTTAGTTTTCGGTCATAATTTTGTTAAAAGTAATCAGAAGTAATTACCCAACATAAACTCAAGCCTTCATGTTACTTATTAGAGGTTGTTCATGAACCTTGTTCTTTCTATGTAAGCTGAGTTTTCAGCTGAATATAGCTATATTTTTAATGGTACCTCAATCTTGGACAGGTCGTGGACCTAATTGAAAAAGTCCTTGGGGTTTCACTGGCAAATATTAATAGTTTTCTAAAGATCTTAGGATCAAACTAGGAAAATGTATATATTTTTATGACATCAGCTGTGGCTTTGAAGCCAAATCCATACCAGAGTACCAGTTTTTGTTAATAAAGGATGTTGAATAAAGTATTATTCAAATAAAAATGGTTGATTTAGGCAAACTTGTCTCTTGTTTCTTTGTCCTGGACAGGACTAGCTTGAATTTAGTAACTCTTGATAATTCATGGCAATCTGACTCTCATTACCATGCAATGACAGAAGGAATTTTAAAAAAGACAGTAAATTAATTTAAGGGTAGAACAGAACAAAGAGGATTTTGAGTGCACAAGAGCAGCATGAAAGGCTGACAAAGCCAAGAGAGATTTTTAAAATTAACTGGAAATCTACTGGTATTATTATAAAGATATGTTCAGCTAATTTATGCAGATTTTTCTCAGCTGTATTTCATTTATGTAGTTTTCATTACTTGAGTCTGTTCTTGCTTAATGTTACTTTGCTTTTCTTAAAGTTACTTATTTTACAGTTGGCTTATCCATCTTTATGTGGAAAAATTGGTCTTGCTTCTTGTGTGGCTTTAGAAAAATCTGCAAGTCTAATACATATTGCTATGAACTATACAAGAGCAATTTCATTATATTATCAGGATAGAAACAAGTTGGGTGGATAAAAGGCTACATTATACTAAAATATGAAATATTTTTATTTTTTGAATGGATTTCGAAGACTTGGCTCTCATCTAAACATATTCTAAAGTCTGCAGATTAGCTTGAAAGTATAGCCATAAGGTTTTAGCAACTTAATTAGGCACCCATAGTAATACTGGCTCATGTTCGTCAGAATTCAAAAAATTGGAGGTAGTTTGTAAAATGTGAACCTGTCATGAAATAGCTGACATAAATTGGCTAGAACTGTAGTATTTTTACTTTGACTGACAATTTGCAAACCCAAGTTTTAATTTCTGAAAGCTTTTCAGTGTAATCTTGACCTGAGTGCAGTGGAAGTGTGAGAATGTTCAATTTAGTTCAAAATTTGTCACATCAGATTGATGTGGAGTTGGGAAGAGAACACGGGGAAGGAAGTTGGACCATTTTGATTGTATTCCAGGCTCATTACAGAATTGTGATCAATTCATTGCTCTTCTCTCTACTTTACTTTTTCTTACCTTTCTTTTATAGGTGAGTAGAGACAGGAGAGTGCAGTTGTGACAAGTTTGATTCCCGTATACTTATCCAAATGTTTGACCTAGCACATTCTTAAAAAGTCATGGAATCTTAAAGCACTAGTGCTTGGTACTGCGCAGGCAACAGAGCTGTCCAAAGACATTAGAGGCTATGTGCTAATTGCTTCTTCCCGAATAGCTGTCTGGGAGATCCAGAGAAAGGATTGCAGAAATGCTTTTCTGTAGAAAAGCAGGGTATTTTAATGCACTGCATGCCAGCAGATTAGGATATTGTGTACTTTGGCGATTAAACTGATTGATCTGCTGGCTGCCAAACCTTTATTCTCCCTAAATTGACCTGTTCAGCAGTATGCATTTTCAATATCTAATCCTAATAATGAAATAAACTGAGTAGTCTGATCCTCAGCATGCTAGCAGGAATCTGTATAAAATTCCTCGGAGCATTGGGGTGCTAAGGTACTTTTGTTAGCAGGAATAAAAACCACTTTAAACCGTGAAGCCAATATGACAGAAATCAGCAGATGAAAGAAATTATTTTGGATACTTTTTTTGAAGAAGGTTGTCTTAAATTTTTAGATGCCAAAACTGTACCTAATGGAAGCTCTTTCTTTTCCACAAACTCCTCTCACCTCGCCAAAAGAGGGGATGAAGGCCTAAAATGCAGTGGAAATATTGCTGCAGTTCATAAAGTAGGACGAAAATTGAGTGAAGCTTTTGGGTATCACTCAAATATTCACAGTTGTCTACAAAAGAAGAGAACATAAGACACAGATTTTTGCACTGGGAGTGTAATTTGTGGAAATACATGACCATGATGACAAAGTTGAAGAAGAAACTGAGAATGAAGGAAGAGATAGATATTGGAAACAGAAGAGGGTAATTTATCAAAACAGAACTGAGGCAAGCAATAAAGGGAAAAGAAAATATATAGAGGATTTTTCCTTCTGCGACAACAGATAGAACTGTCATAGACCTGGGACACTTTACTGAGAAAACTTTTTTAAAATGGAGACTTAAGTGATATGTGGAACCTTTCAATCCTAAAGCTGGCAATGGGTGACATGATTCAAAGATGCTTGTTCCTCTAGTTATTCCAGGACTTTTATGAAAAAACCTCCCTACCTTTCAGTGGGAGACACACTTGACAGGCATCAAGCTCTTCAGAACAGCATCCAACAGCTCCACAGCTTTTGAAAACAGACATTTTATGGAAGTGAGAGATAATAACTGCCTAGAACACAAGCGCTTGTTGTTCTATAAGGGAAGATCATGTTGTAATAGCTCTATTTGTTCGCTATGAGATGGCTCCATAACAAATTTGTGTTAGGAGTGGAACAGATTTGGTTTAAATTCCCCTTTACTTTTGCATGGAGTTGTTTCCTGAGGCTTTGATTTTTTTATTTTCTTTTGTTTTATTTGTAAAGCAACTCCCTATATGGGATACATAGGACATCCTATATATTCCTAGGACTGGGTCTTATTATGAACAGAGATTTTCAGAATACTGCTGTGAGATATTTTTCTAGGACTGGTATCATTGTGTGAAGTTAATGTTTCCCATAACTATGACGGAAAACTTATTGAGAACTTTTCAGTAAGTTTCAATATAGTTTTTAGTATAGAATAATGTAGGCAATTGTTTGAAGAAACACTTTGAGTGCCGAATGATTGTTTAATATTGTTTTTACTTTATGAGAAGAGAAGATGGTACAATCATATGTGATGACTTTCTGGAAACTTAGTTGCCAATTTAGATAAATTAGGTAAGTTTCCTGTCTGTATAGGTAATTTTGCTATTAATGTTCTTTGAAATAATAATTACTTTTAATTATTGACTTTCTTTTTTAGACTCTTACTTTCATTCTGTCTGTTGTTAACCATCTTTTGTACCATCTTCTTATCAGTGTAGCATGTCACATCTGGCATGGCTCTTTACCTTTGCTGTCTGCACTGCACAGCGGAGTTGTTAGTTAAAAGGAATTTTACTTTTTTGCTGAAAAATATCTGGTCAGTTTTGGGCTTGTAATTTTCTCAGCTAGTGTGTGAAGGTCAGCATAAAGTTCAGTTATTTCTGGATGCAATAGCAGTCTGAATTCATTACTAAATATTTGCTGGGCAAAAAAAAGGATAATGTTTGATTTTGTAAGTACTGAAAAAAAATATTTAAAAATACCCAAATAGCCCCATTAGATTAAGGTATCATGCATCAGTTCAACTTAACTTTCACTGCAGACCTATTTTGATTTTCCTTCCAGTTGATTTATTTTAACAATGAAATTTTGAGAAATTCAAGGGAATTATTTAATGAAGTCAGGTTGATTGCACAGCTCAATGCATTTAATGTTAAAGGGGCTTGTACTTACTTCAAAGTTCTAAAACTGACTTTCATCCTAAGCAAAAGGACTAGTGAGATGGAGGAGTGAAAAGGATAATGAAGGACAGGGCTACAGAACTAGGTAAAATGGAATTAGGAATCAGCAAAGAGCCTGTTAAGAATAGCAAGTGGATTGAGCAGTGAAAAGCCAGCACATTTATCAAAAGAGTCTGAGAATATAGTAATTCAAATGGTAAAACACTTCCCGAAGAATGTTAAAACTCCTGGTACTTTAGATGCCAAGCACAAACAGAATATGCACAACTGGGGTGTTGTTCAGAGGCAGTGTGGCATGATCCCAGTATTAAACAAATACCGGCTCAATTGAATGGGAAGGTTGTGTAAAGGAAGAACAACTGAGAGGAATGAAGAAATAGAGATAATAATGATGAAGTACGAACATACAGTTATGGACTAACCATTCTTTATATGGTGCATAACATTAAAAATTTGCCACCAGTAAGTAGAACTAGCGATACTATACAAGGTGGGATGGGACTTCAGCTGAAACTCTTTAAGCAAGATGAATTCAAGATGGAAGAGGTGCAGAGAAGTACTAAAATCATAAGGAGCATGGAGATTTTACTTTCTAGGAAAACCAACCAAACAAAAACAACAACAAAAACAACAAAAAAACCCACAAACCACAAAACCAAAACAACAAACACAAAACCTGTTGTTAGACAAGCCATTTTGGCTGCAGTTGATCTGGGTTCAGATCTCTACGTATAATGCTTATGTGTTATCTAACCCATTTCTGTCAAAAACCCTCCAGCGGCAGAATGCTTTAATATAACGTTGACAGAACTGGGAGAGGAAATGAGCTGATATATGGTTATGCTATGCCACTTGAAGAGGCAGGCAAGATGATCTGGAGATTTATGTTCTGATTGTTTAACCTAGCACAATTCCACTAGAACAGTACAGCTGAATAATATAAGCAAGTTTTGACTTGTTCAGCAAAATGTTCTTTTCTGATTATGAGGTTTTTACGGGGCTGAACACCAGGGATGAAGACATGTAAAAGACCAAGTTAATACAAATATGCAGTTATAGGTATGCAGTGATTCACTGTGGGCTGAAAATAATATTTCTGTCAGAAAAAACAAAATAGTCTTCTCTAAGGACAGGTAAGTAGGTTTCAAGAGGGAACTTGTCAAGGTGTTACAAGTCATTCTCACAAACCACAACACAGGACTAAATTTGATTACCCAATTCCATCCTTCCAGGTGACAAAACCAACCACAGAATCACCAGATTACTTACAATAAAGTATTCAATCAATTTTCCGTTCCCCAGTGCCTGCCTGTACAGATCCATTATTTATTTCTGGATTTACAATGTAATAATGCTCAATATGATGTAAAAAGGGTCTTTTAACTTCAGGTTGTTTCCAGTGGAAAAATATAGCATTGATTTTTCATCCTTCAGCCTATCTGGTTTGTTAAGGTAAGTCTACAGTCATCTGCTCATAGAAGTACTTTGAACAGAATCTTTAATCTGCTTCCAGGAAGGCCCACGTTTTTTTAGAGACTTGACAGATTCTTGAGAATGTTCATACACCTTCAGTATGGTTTTAGATAATGCAATTTTCTTTAGTACTTCTTTGGGAACTTTACAAAATAGATATATCTAAATCACAATAACAGATAATGAATTAAGTTTTCAATTTAATGTTGATTTCTAAGGATTTTTAATGTAATAGATTTCAATGTAGTATAAAAATGACAATTTGTTTTCCCCACATCTGAGACCAGTAGTTATCCTTTGACACAAATAAATAAAACTTAAAAAAATTGTGCATTACATCTTACCATTAAGTGTGAGCAATGGGGCTTAACTGGCAGTATCTGTATGAGTAGAACTTTGAATTTTCCATTGCTGTTTTAGTTTGAAATAGTGGAAAGTTTACACCTCATTGTTACATCTTACAAAGTTTGTTTGTTTGTTTTCTTTTTCAGTGTGTGGAGCTAGATACCAATGAGTCAGAGCTGCCCGAGATTTTGCTGCAAATAGGAGTAGGGGTGTCACACTTCGTGTTTCTTGTGTCCTATACCTTGGAAATAGGATAGAAATTATAATTTATATCTACTTTCACACATTTTGTCTGAACTAACTGAAACAGCCAAAGTACTGGAGAGGTCAGTATAGCAAGCTAGTTAACATACAGAAGTGCTGCTATGTCTATACAAATCAACGTTGCTCCAATGTACAATTCTAGATCAAAGTGTTTACCTATTTCTTCATGAATTTATTGCAAACAGAGTCAAGGACAATGCTTTTTAGAAAGACAAACTAATTTATTGAGAGCTTAATACAGAGTAATGGTCCTATGGGGGGTCGAATCTATTGAACAGGACAGTTTGTCACTGTCTGGATGGTGATGGGAAGCTCCATTTCCAGGTCCCTGCAGCAGCATCTTCATCTGGATCAGATGAGAATCTCTGAGCTCTGCTCAGCTCTGGCTGTGGCTGTTGGTGACCACCCAGCACATGCATAATTCATTGCTATTGATTATCTTAACTACATACAAAAAACACTTTCTAATGACTATTTGCAAATGTCTTACCTATGTACAGTGTAATCTATCTTGCAGCATGAACTACTTAGAGGAGTCTTAAGAGATAAAGGCCAGATTCTTCAGCTAGGATGTTAATTAACATATTTAAGCATCAAAATTGTTCAGACTAGGCACCGTAGGAGCTGCCTGAGGGAAATCTCTAGAACTGCACGAAGGTCCCCCCGAGAAAGATCCTATAACAATCTGTCAAATCATTCCTCTAAGCATCAGCCATTAACTCCCTGTGTCTTCTGCACGAGTGGGGTGGTTGGACTGGCCTAATGTAACAGGCAAACTTGAAACCAGGTGATGGCCTGAAACTTCAGTGGCTGTATCTAATCTAGATCGGGATGCCAAGCCTGCAGGTCAAGGTTAGCATCAGGATCAGTGAGATCTGTGGCCAGGCAGAAGCATCACTGCACTATGACTGGAGATGAGCACTCCTACAAGGTTGCTGAGGCAGGCACTGGTGGCTCTGGCATGGGCTGAAATTGGGTCTCTGGGCCCATGGGCAGAGTACATGGGTGGATGTTCCAGGCAAGGCTGATCAAGGCAAGTAAGGTCAATTAGCGCACTCATGGCCCTGACATAGAGGTACCACAGACCTCTTAGGCTAGACGTATTATATGGCTGCCTGGGCTTGAGGAGTGCTGCAGCAACACTGAGAACTGAGGCATGGTAATCCATACTGGAGTCCTGTGCTACAATTAACAATGCCATTTCTACTACCTGTGATTTATGGTCTCATTTTATATGGGTCTTTGTCATGGATCTATTCTTAGCCTCCTTGCAATGGAAACAATAATATAATGTACAAACATTCATTCAGGACCCCAGACTGACAATGTTGGCTTATTTTGTTCATTACCTGCTACTCAGTTTTGCTTAAGCCCTTACCATTTTTTAGCAGAGTTGCTAATCATTGCTCTGATTATGCAACTGCCTTCATGCTGCATTGTGGGTTTTGTAATGTCCTATTAGAGCTCTGGTTAGCCAGCAGATCTATCTTGCCACCAGCTGTAGGAGAACACTTTCAGAAAAGTGCAGTCCCAGTGGAAGTTATTCAGATTTTAATGAGCAGGATGTTTTATGACCTTTGCTAATAAAAATGGAGCTGGAAGAGAGCACTCTTTTGCCAGAATGTATTCTTCTCTGTATTGCCAAAAATTGTAGGCTATGCATAATCTGTTGTCATTCCAAGCATATTCTTTCAGAATATGAATATGTATTACTCAGTTAAGTGTTACACTATGACCACATAAATAGTAATAATACTGTGTGCTGAGATGGGAAATCCCTTTGTGTATAATAATACCACCAACAAAATAGAATACTGAAGTGTCTTCTTAACATTCAGTGAAAACTAGTTAGTGACCTCCCTGCTCAGCAGTTCTCTTCAAGCAAAAGACCTAAACTATTTCAGATTCTTTACCTATCCTCCCCAGCCCCTGAATCCCCAGAGGAACTGCATATATTAAGATATAACTGCCTACAGCTTGTGGGCTTACAAAATATCATCTCAATTTTTTTTCTTTTTTTTTCATGACAAAAGCTGTTTGAAAGCATTCTTTCCCTTATATATAGAAATAGCCTGAACGGTTAATACTTCTTTTAAAACGTATTCCTGAATTGACAACCTAAAACAAATGCTAATATAAAATTTAGTCTTGCTGTTGAAAACTGTTTCCAACTAATAAATTAGAAAAATAATGTTAGAGATATTAATGGATTTCTTTTTACTCTGCCTTTCCCCACCCCGAGGAAAAGATATTTAAAACAATTCTAATGTATGTCCTAGGATCATATCCTGAGATTCTTTCTGAGCAGAGTTTGATTGATTTGTCTGTTGAAGCTGAGCCATGAGTCTTGCTACTTTGTCACACTGTCGCAGAACACAGCAGACTGGGATACAGGAGAATAGAGGTCTCTAATAGGCTCTGCAGTTTTATGTCTTAGCCTAGTAAGATGCTTTGCTATTTTCTTAAATCTTTCTTTACTCTCATTCTGCAAAACATAGTATATTATCTGTCCTGGAAAGAAATTTGAGCACCTTCCACCCATTTTTTTGAGTAATGTCTATTTATCATTCTTATTTGGCTGAATGATGATCTGTTATATATGTCTTTTAATGACGTTTTTCTTGTGTCAAGGTTTTAATCATAAAGTACCTTACAGCATCTTGTACATTATATGTTTAGTCTAAGACAGTTATCTGTTTTAGTTCCTTATGTTGTTGTCTAGTAGGTATCCTGTGTTATTAAGTAAGCAAGCAGCTGTTTGACATGTTGGAAATAGGATGGATACAATTATGGTGAGGTCATTCAAATCAAGTCAGGTTAAGGTAGAGATCGTCGTAATTTGTCAATGGTGGAGAAAAAAGAGCAACAGTATTTATAGGTAATCAGGTATATTATTTCACAGAGAACTATTTGAATGTTCCATATCCACAAGTATTCTAGTGTTAGCCTAATGCTTCTTTCTTCCTTTTCCCCCCCTCCATTCCTTAGCTCAATAGTGAAAAAGACAACCAAATTAAAATCTAAAATGTATCTGAAACCTAGCATTTGGCCCTAATTAATTGATCAATGTCTATAGTAAGCAAAGATTGAGTATTCAGCTGAAGGACTGGTCTGGTAACACTGGTGTTTGTTAGTTGAATGTATTTGTTAGAGTTTGCTTAGGTTTGGATTAATTTTTCAGTATATCTTTTCTTAGTGATAGATTTTATTTCAATAATCTATATAGAGTTTGTTGTGGTACAGTAATCTATATTGTGTTTTCTGGTTGTGTGTGAAAGCTGAACCATTTTGGGTTCTAGTATGACACAGGAGGAGCTCCATACTGATCAGCAGACTGCAAGGCCTTCATCCTGACAACACCAATGATGTGAAATAAAAGAGGTAGTAAACAGATGCATTTCTTTCTTATTGTGCTTGAACATGGAAGTGGGAGCTGAAGGAATCTAATTATTTATAGAACCCTCATGGTGTCAGGGTTTTCCTCCAACATTGGAGCTAACCTAAAGCTAGAATTTATCTATGGTTTTGCAGTAGGTTTTCAGCTGCAGAAATCCCCAGTATTTAGGTGTGGGGATTTTTTTTGTTTGTTTGTGGGTTTTTTGTTTGTTTGCTGTGGGGCTTTTTGTTTGTTTTTGTTTTTAATTTCACCTATATACTATGTTGTTTCAGAGTTATATGAAAGGAAACTTGTATTCCAAACCACAGTTTTCTTCCAAGAAATGAGACCTAAAGAAATATAACAGGTTAGAGAATCTAATGTTAGAATTAGTCGATATGCACTGTCAAACATTTGTTGGGGTCACATCTAAGTTAATATGTTTCAGCATGGTGGCTTTGGGAACTTCATTGCTTTCAGGTGATTTATTACATCTTTGCTGTAGCATTCAGTGTTGAATAAAATTTGTAATCAAAATCAGAGTAGTAATTTGTCTACCTTCATTTTCCAAGAGACTCTTCAGAGTTGGAAAGGGTGAAATAGAACTGTGGAGAGTATTTTTTATTGTTTCAGCTCTTGCTTTGATCCTGCATAGCAGAACACACTGCTCTGTGGGTGTAAGTGTTGTAGTCAGAAACTTGGTTCTTTTGCTTAGAAATCTTGTCCAGGTCATATAAAGATAATTCCAATTGATCACAAGTCTGTTAATGTCTGTGCTTCTGAAATGGTGCTGATCAAATTATCCCTTTCCAGGGAAGAATCCAACTTCAGCTCTTTCATTCAGAATGTTCAGTCTACAGGAATGTGTATGTCTGTAATTCACTTTTGCTTGCTATCGTGAGAGTTTCTGGGTATAATACTAAAGAACAGGGAGTTCAGACAGGTGATTGTAGACTTGATTCCTTTGATAGAACTCTTTGTGTAAACCATCTGTTAACAACTGGAGAAAAAAAGGTGCAATATAGTCCACAGTGGTCCATGGATTACATGGGAGTTAATCTGTGCGATATGTTTAATAGCGTGAGTCAGGACTCACCTGTTTACGTTGTTGAACAATTGAAGGTAGAGGCTTATCCACCACTTGCTTTAAATTGAAACTCCTAATGGAAGTCTTTTAATGAAGGGAGTGCCTCTTCACATGGGAACAGCACAGGGGCATGGGAAAAGAGAAGATGGAAGGAGCACTTCAATTTTTCTTCTCTTCAAAAGGCTGAAGCTGAGAATAATGGAATTTCCCAGAAATAGAAAAGAGAAGGCAGTGTTTGAGATGCAAAAGTCATGAAACGATGAACGAACTGCTGATCATGGAAAAAGGACAGGAGGAGGGGACATGTCATGTAAAAGAAAAATCCAATTTATCAAGCTGAGTGGATAGGGAGAAAGGAAACTGACTGAAAAAGAAATGGCCTAATTTATAGAAATAAGAGCTGGATGCCTCTCTGAAGAGGAAAAGAATATGAACAACAGATGTCTTGGAAGACCTCTGATGAACCTGTGCTCAATAATTAATTGAAAAATTGTGTGGTTTGTTTTCACTTTGTCTATAGTTACTTTTTAGTTACAGCATTCAAACTGGAGAGTAATTTGTATCAAAAACTTAAGTTAGGTTTTGTCTTATTTAACTTCTGACAGCTACCTCTGAATTAGCAGTGGTATTATACAGTAGAGAAATAAGTATTTCTGAAATTAAGCATAATTGATCAAGCGTAGACGTTTAATTTAAGATAAGACTAGTTGCACCCTACAAGCATGTATTTTTCTCTGCTGGTTTTCAAGGGAGACAGTCTTTTAGTTCTGTGTCTTCTGTGCCTTTTAGTTCTATGTCTTTTAGTTCCTTTTAGTGATTGTATACACCGGAAGAGTGAATTGTAAATCTAGAGTTAGAATGCAGGGGAAAAACTGTAATACTGACCAATATAGAGGGAAAGAGGATACTAAAGAAGGTGGGGAACTAGCAGTTTTCCTGGTGGCCTAAAGACATCATGGTTGTACAGGCTCATTTCCATCAAGGGACAATTGAAGGTGTTTGTGCCTTGAAAATATATCAGAAAAGCCTGTTGAAGAAGGTATGCTTCAACTTAGCTGGGTCTAACCAAAGGAAAAGATGAGATGCATTTATCGGGTTCACATTTGAAGGTCAGTTGTCTGTGTGTGTGTGCACATGTGTCTAGTAGAAGAGAAATATGCCGGGCATATGACTATCTAGAACAGGCTGTTTTATGCCCTTATCTGAAGACCTAGTGCCCTCCACAGACAAATATTGGCTGTATCTAGAAGAAGTGGCAGAAATACCTTGATTATCCAAATCAAGGGTTTCTTCAGATAATTTTGTGAGTCCTCTTCAGTTCAATTACTGTGGCTCCTTCCTGCAAAAGCCAAGACCAATGGGTTAAGAATTGGTGTGCACTTGAGTCCTGCCTCAATCTGGATTTAGAAGAAAGACAACCTGTACATGCATCTGGGTGTGGGAGCTCAGAGATGCTTGCCCCACCAGTGTTGACTTAGACACAGAGACTTGAATGGTTAACTGGATGGGTCAGGAATGCCGTAGTAGACATGAAGTACTCTTACATGACTTAACAGAGGTTAAGGTAAAGTCCAAATGTTCTTTATTGTTTTTGTTTTTCAGGCCTGAATATCAAACCCACTGTAAGATTTTAGCAAAACTATGTACTTACTGTAACTTAAGTTGGATAAAAAGGTATTGATTCAAATGCTTTTTCTCTTACAATTCTCAGCCTTCTAATATTCCTTTGAAGCACTGCAGGCTTTGCAAACACAGTGTGGTATAAATGGTTTCCTAAAGTGATTACAGTAGGTTCTTCACCCTGCACAAGCAAGCTTGATATTCCACAGAAACTGCACTGAGGTTGGGGCCATTACTTAACAAGTCCTACTGAGCCAGATGAGAGTGTCATCAAAGTAAAAACTGAATCAATGGTTCAGGATCTAGCTGAATAGGAAAAGGCCTGAGTCTTTCCTGAAGACAGGAACTTAAATGCAACAAAGGGGTGTGGAATAAAAACAACCTTAGATTTTTTCAATTCAAACATTTATCATCACACTAGTGCTCTGCAGGTGTTGCCAGGTCATAAGCAGGCTGTATAAATGCATCAGATGCTCAAAATTAGCTTTAATAAACTTTCACAAATAAGTCAAAGACTCTTTTCTCTTTTTAAGTAACATAGAAATAAAAGTATCCAGGGCAGCTGTATCTTTCAGAGGATGAAGATATTAAAAATATATTTTATTTCTAAACCCTCAAAGTTAATCAACTTGTGGGTGTCATTGAGGTCAGGAGGTAATATTGCCCAATGAGGACAGTATATTGGGCTTATCCTTGCTGTAATAATATTTTTTAAGATCTTGGTCAAATAATTTGATTCATATCAGTTAAACAGTAAAAGAAGTGCTTTTTATTTGCAGAGCATATTTTAGGACTTTGAGGGTCTCAGAGAGATCAGTGGACATTTTGAGGAGTGTAAGCTGGGACAATTTATTGACCTCTTGGGTTCTTCATAGTAACTTAGTGGTCTGCAAGCAGTAAAATCCAGCAATATTGCAGCTACAGTGAACAGTCCACAAACAAATGGTAGCCTGAGATGGCAGAGGAAGGGTGTTAAGTGTGAACTAGTTCCAAGTCAGCGGTAAGTGCTTCTGTATTCATGATGATAACTGCATTTGTTTTAAATAGAGGTGATGCTGTGCAACAGTTTCTCTGGTGAAAATAAGCCCAGTAAAGGCATGATTATATGCTTTCCCAAAAACTTAATCTCCTCACCCTTCACCCAGATGCAATATTCGTTATATTTTTTCTCCTTTTCCTTCCCTCTCCTTCTTTTCCCCCTTGAGTTTTTGCCATATTTACCTTTCAGCCTGTTGTTGTCACCTCTTGAGTAATTTGAAGCCCACCTTGCCAGTCCCAGAACTACCAGGCTGACATCACTCCAGCATTACAGTTAATGTTGGCACATTTTCTGTAGAAATTCCTGAAGCATTGTTTACCTGGCTGTGTGTAATGGGTAGCCAGAGGAGCCATAGATCATGCTAGACCTCCACCTACAGATCTGTTGCTCTTCTGTTGGCAGAATCCCCTCAGAGGTAATGGATCACATAAAACTGTGATAAACCTTAAAACTGTAACTAGACTTCCATTATATATGGATACGACTTTGAAGAAACTGTGTGCAGGCACTGCGCAGTCTGCTGGCTCTCTCAGTGGGTATCTCACTCATGTAGTGAATTGTGACAGCTTGAGTCATGTTAAACTAGTAGACATAGAAACGCTTGTGAGCTTGCCAAGTGTGGGTACAGCCCTGGCCAGATCACAGTCCTTCAGCGAAGTAAAACCCCAATCCATAGCCCTCCTGTAACCCTCCCTTACCTTCCCTTTAATTTCATTGGAAAGATTCTAATGGAATAGTAGTCTGCTCTGGTAAACTGTGAGGTCAGGATGACAAATGACTGGGGCCACAAAGAGTGCTGTGGTGTACGCTGCTTGGTCCAGCAGAGAAACCTCATAAGGTCTATAACACATATACAGTCATCTAATTTCCAGAGGTGGGAGTAGCAGAGCATTAAGCATTCATTGCACACGTGCTATAGTTAGCTAACACTTATTGTGTCACAAGAGACAGGAGAAGGCACGGTAACTTTATTTAGCAATAGAAAAAGACATTTTGTACACTGCTGTGTTTAGTACCCCAAGGTCTGAACTACAGATGAACAAAAAACATTATTTCTGTCTAATAGCTTAATATTCTTGGTTTTACAGATTGTGAGGTCCTTTTCAGACTAATGAAGCTAAGATCTGGGGGAAGATTCTTTCCTCCTCCTGCCCCTTCTCACTGGGAAACTGCTGCTTGCACTAATTCTGTCAAAGAAATAGAACTTACTAGTTTGAGACAAAAAACCTAAGAAAAGTAGGTATATATATCTGCAATTCTAGCTTTTTGGAAGAAGGCGTCCAGGCAGATTTTGAATGTCTCCAGAGCGGGAGACTCCACAACCCCCCTGGGCAGCCTATTCCAGTGTTCTGTTACCCTTACTGAGAAGAAGTTTCTTCTCAAATTTAAGTGGAACCTCTTGTGTTCCACTTTGAACACATTACCCCTTGTCCTACCATTGGTTGTCTAGTGTTCCTGCTCCGGCAGGGGGATTGCACTTGATGATCTTTCGAGGTCCCTTCCAATCCCTAACATTCTGTGATTCTGTGTGATTCTGTGCAAGATATTTGAAAAAAAGCTAATCTGCTTTCTACATGTTCACAATACTTGCGTTTGATTATTTGAAGTGATGCTCAAAATAAGTACAACAAACTGGGATTTCCAAAGGTTTGAGTTTGAGTTCAGTGCAATTAGAAAGACCATCAATGTTAAGCTCCTTTAGATCAACTTCTTGAGTGTCCTCCTTAAGTTGAGAGTCCTGGAAGAATAAATCCATCCATTCAAAATGGAGTAGCTTTCAGTGCAGGTGTATGCATAAATATTTAAAGGCAAAATGGGTCAAATAAATATAAAGAATTCCTAGAATGGATACAGGTGCCTAAAACAATTCATAACAGAACACGTTATTAAATACCTTTTTGAAAAACCTGTTAACAAGCTACCTAAATAATTTCTTTAAGCAAGAGAGGTAAAGGGCAAAAACAAGAGCTACAAGAACAGCTCAGCCTGCACTATCATGACATGAAAGAACCCAGGAAAGATGTGCCCAGGATAAGACTGTGCTGATGTCGTGACTTCTGCCTTATAGACGTATATCTTCAGAATCAGAGGTGTGATGAAAACACACAGACCTGTCATTGCTCTAGTAGCAGTCCATTTGACATAGGGAAGAGAAAAGAATGAAGGGGCCATGGGAGAATGGGTGTTCCAGCACTTCAAATCTGAGGTGAATACATAAGTTTATAAATTCTTTTTAATTAGTTATCAGAAAATCAAACTTTATAGTCCACATGAGAGCACAGTGTCCTGCATCCAAAGGACAACCGCCCATTATTATGCTTATAGGTCCTGGATGTTGCTTGTTGTATTCTAAGGCTCTCTTCACAACATTTTAATTCTAACTTTTGCCATTGTTTGAGTGGTTCTGGATAATTGCTAGTGGTGCTAGTTTATGTCAACATCTCTCTGCAGTTTAATTACCTTGGAGACCTGTGGGCTTTACTGTTATCATAGAAGAGGAAGCTTCATGAGTGGCATGCCTCCCATCAGGACCAAGCCATTTATAAACCTTCTAGATGTTTGATCTAAGCTAGCCATATAGGTTCTTTGTAGAGCCAACCAAGAGAGAAGATTAATTTATCTGAAGGTAACCATTTTAGACACCTGTCTTAAGTACTTGCAAAGAACAGTTTATGCTAACTTATCTTTTTTTTTTTTTTTTCATTGACCAAGAGACATGTAGGTGCTAAAATTCTCAGGCAGCTGAAATAAATTAATCTTTCGCTACTACACTTGCTGCAGAATGCTGTGGAAGTAAGAGAGGATTATTTTTGTAACTGGAACTTCATTTTTGTAACTAGAACTTACAGAAACAAGCAATCACTTAATATTTTCAGTAATCTCTCTGAAAAAAAAGTTTATTTAATTCTGAAAGGATGGCCTAAATGTTTTAAGGCATAAAATATGAAAAGCTTTTGGATGCTTTTCAAGGTTAAAAGATATTTCACATGAGCATGATATTAAATATGTTATCATCTCTGAATCTTGTCTAGTAAGCATTTTAACTCATGCAGACCTGTTCATGTAAGTCAGAAACAATGATGTAATGGTTTGAGATGAACAATAATACCTTCCTGTTTGAATTAATGTTTAATTATAAGATAACAGATTGGAATTTGCTTTACCTTAAACATTCAGAAGTACTATATGAGACCATGAATGGAAACACCAGTAAATAATGAAATTATCCAGTTGAAATCAAAATAATGATCTATGGCCATATAGGTAATAGAAAAACTATAAATCTAAAAGACCCAGATTGAAAACATGATGAGAAATTAAAGCTGAATTCCTGAAACTCCAAGGAAGTGCATGTAAAATACAAGTAGTGCTTCTTAAAATAGATTGTTTTATTAATAGAAGGCTGAAGCGATGCCTTCACACTAGTAATGTTTTGGCTTGACATAAAATGTAATTTGCTCTATGACATTTGGAGATATCTCTCAAAATGATGGTAATATTTAGATTTAGGATGCATTAGAAATCCTTTTCACTAGGATGCTTCTGATGTATTTTCGCACTCGTTACCTAGGAACCCTGAGAAGAGAATATTATGAATAATAAGGAAGGTTTTATGCTAAAGTCTGCATTGTTTTCTTTCTACCAAGGATGTAAAAATGTATCATGAGACAGCAGACTCCTACAGAACACATTTCATTAATTAATTTGTAAAATTACCTACAACTGTTATAGTCAGATGAATATAAGTATGTATGTGAAAGCATAAACACAGCTGTGTCTGGGTCTTTCTGAAAAGATTACCTAAGAATTTTGCAGTACAAATGATGGATGGTTTCCTCTACAAACAAGTGTGCTTTTTTTTTTTTTTTCCCTTTTTTCATTTTTCATTGACTTATCCTAAAAGGCTCTTGAAGATGTTAGGTTCAACTCTGATAACCCTTGTCTGTGTTATAGTGCTGCCAACTTTAGAAGCATTTTACTACATAACTTTGAACTCCTGAGATTCTTTCCCATTGCTGTTTGTAATGAGGATATTTGTGCATCTGTAATGTTTTTCTTTTACAACAAAGAGAAATACTCACTTTCTTTTTTCAGGGATATTGCAAATCAGTGTTCCAGATGTGTGTTTTTTCACCTTGGTAACTTTTGGTAACTTTTGATGTGTCCATCCAAACCCTTTGCATGGTGAATGTACTGCTGTCCACCAAAGACATGGATTGGTAAGAACAGCTTTCAGAATGTCCTGCCATGACTGCTGTCTTGCAGATCAAACATTAGGTAACATAACTTGGGCTCGATTAAATAGAAAAATTGTTTAAATATTTTTTTTAAATTTATTTGTTTGTTTTGTTGGGCTTAACAATCAACAGTGAGATGATATACACAGAACACTTCAACTGCGGTGTTGAGACTGAAGATTAATTGAAGAATTCAAATGGTGTGGCTTGTTTCACTTTCCTTTCTGTTTATTAGGACAGTCATTGCCTAGGGCTGCCAAGCAAGAGAGGTAGCCTTCTGATTCTCCTTCTCTCTTGTGCATGTGACATCACCACAAAGGGAAAAATTTGGCCCTGGCAATAGTCACTAAATGTTTTTATTGCAATCTCAATAAAATGTCTGGAAAATACCCGTTAAGAGACACTAATTGCTCTTAGTGCCTTGAAAACTAGTATGCCAGAGAAGACTAGTCTTGTTGAAGTTTGATACAAATTTAATGCTGTTTCAGGAAACACAGTGAAAGGTCTAGGCCAGGGGTGTCAAACTCATTTTCATTCATGGGCCACATCAGCCTGGCAGTTTACTTCAAAGGGTGGAATGTAGTTTTAGGACTGTATGTATGTACATTTTTAAATAATGTATAAATGTATAAATACATAAATGTATAAATAAATATAAATGTATAAATAATGTATAAAATTACATTTGGCCCTCTGAAGGAAACCATGAGGCTGATGTGGCCCCCAGTGAAAATGAGTTTGACACCCCTGGCCTAGGCTATCCTGTCTCTTGGTCCTGCCAAGGAAGAACTGTATATAGAAGTTTGAGTGAGGACTCAAGTTCTTTTTCATGATGTCTACCATTTCTTACGTTGTCACTTTTTTGTCCATAAGGCTAGAATACTCCCTCCACTTTCTCCATTCTTTTTCCTCTAAGAATACACAGCATCAAAAAATTAGGATGATGAGAGGAAATCTTGGCAAATGAGGGCCTCGCAGACACTTACTACCATGGTACTGAGAATATATAAGGAATCACCTGGGTATCTGTTTCTTTCAGTAGTAATATTGTTCTGTGTTTGCCAGGATTGTTCCTGCTTTGATGACAGGTCCCTCTGCATGTCTACTAGGCAATCCAGGTCACTCTATCTTGATGCTATATAAGAGAAAAGCTTTACTGCTAACATAATGAAAAAAAAAAAAAGACTTAAGAGTGACTTCTAGACCTTTTACTACAGAGTTAGTTCTATGTAATTATGAAGAGTACACAGAACATAACCTGGGATGACCACACTTCTTACTGCCTTGTTCATACCTTTTCCAGAAGTCTTCACATTGTAAAAAATCTCTAACAGAAAGAAATAGGATTAAATAAGGGCTGTTTTCCAATGGCTCCAGTGGACTTTGAATGTGGCTAGATCTTATGCTTTGTACATATCTACAACACACTCATTTACATAGTGTGTAAAGGCAGTGTTATGTGCTGTTCTCAAAGCACTACAATGGGGAAATACCAGTCACAGTACATATTAATTAAGCCCTTTTTAAGTTTGACTGAGCTGTTCTTGTGGATGGGTGATTTAGATCACTTAGAGAACCAGTGTCAAAACTATTAGCAAAAGTGATTTTAATATTATGTTGTAGGAGTGTTTCTTAACAAAGTTTGATAACAAGGTTCATTCTGTTACTGTATGGCATAATAGTTTAAACAGTGATTCAAAACCACCAGGGCACAAATCAAAGTCATCAAGATACAAATTAAAGTTACCAAGGCAAAATCAAAGTTACCATACTGTAAGGTTATGTGTGATATTGGTCTCTTACCGAAGGTTTGACATTGGTAGAAGGTCTCTGCATTGAGGAGCAATCTTGAGAGAATCATAGAATCACAGAATAGTTTGGGCTGGAAGGGACCTTCAAAGGTCATCTAGTCCAACCCCCTGCAATGAGCAGGGACATCTTCAACTAGATCAGGTTGCTCAGAGCCCCGTCCGAAGTGTTCTGGGATATTTCCAGGGATGGGGCATCTATCACCTCTCTAGGCAACCTGCATTGGTGTTTTACCACCTCATTGTAAAAAAATTTCTTCCTCATGTCTCTCCTGCATCTCCACTCCATTAGTTTAAAATCATTACCTCTTGTCCTATCGCAACAGGCCCTGCTAAAAAGTCTGTTCTCATGTTTCTTACAGGCCCCTTTTAAGTACTGAAAGGCTGCAATAAGGTGTCTCCAGAACTTTCTCTTCCCCAGGCTGAACAACCCCAACTCCCTTAGCCTGTTTTCAAAAGAGAGGTGTTTCAGCTCTCTGATCATCTTGGTGGCCCTCCTCTGGACTCTGTCCAACAGGTCCATGTCTTCCTGGTACTGAGGCCTCCAGAGCTGGACACAAGACTCCAGGTGGGGTCTCAGCAGAGCAGAGGAGAGAAGTAGAATCACCTTCCTTGACCTGCTGGCCACATTCCTATTGATGTAGCCCAAGATACAACTGACTTTCTGGGCTGCACGTGCACATTGCTGGCTCATGTCCAATCTCTTATCCACCAGTATCTGCAAGTCCTTCTTGGCAGGGCTGCTCTCAATCCCTTCATCCCTCAGCCTGCATTGATACTGGAGGTTGCCCCGATTCAGGTGCAGGACCTTGCACTCGTCCTTGTTAAACCTCATGATGTTTGCATGGGCCCACTGCTTGAGCTTGTCCAGGTCCCTCTGAATGGCATCCCATCCTGCAGGTGTGTTAACTGCACCATTCAGCTTGGTGTCATCTGCAGACTCTCTGAGGGTTCACTCGATTCCAATGTCTCTGTCATTGGTGAAGATATTAAACAGTACTGGTCCCAATATGGACGCCTGAGCAACACCACTTGTCACTGGTGTCCATCCAGGCATTGTGCCATTGACCACTACTCTCTTGGAGTGACCATCCATCCAGTTCCTCATCCACCAAAAAAGCCACCCATCAAATCCATACCTCTTCAATTTAGAGAGAAAGGTATTGTAGGGGAACATATCAAAGGCTTTACAGAAGTCCAGATAGATGATGTCTGTAACCCTTCCTTTGTCCACTGATGTAGTTACTCCATTGTAGAAGGCCACTAGGTTGGTCAGGCAGGACTTGCTCCTGCTGAAGCCATGCTGGCTATCTAGAATCACTTGCCTGTCCATTATGTACATAGAATAGCTTCTAGGAGGATCTGTTCTGTGATCTTCCCAGGCACTGAGGTGAGGTTCACAAGCTTGTAGTTTCCAGGGTCATGCTTTCTACCCTTTTTTAAAAATGAGTGTGATGTTTCCCTTTTTCCAGTCTCCAGGAACTTCACCTGACTGTAGTTGGCTTGTAGTCAAATAACATGCAATGGGAAAGATATGCATGAGACTCCTTGTACCCACAACTTGCTTTGTTCCTTAATAAATTAGTCTTAGAAAAGCCACCTGCTATGCATGTGTTTATTGAATGATCAGTGTTCCAAGCTCATATGCATCAATGCTCACATTGTCACTCTGCTCCTTTGTAGGTTTTCAGAGAAAAAATTGAAGCCAGAAGCGTCTTTGGCCTGTTAATGGCTCAGGCCTTTACCTCCTTTGGAGCCTGTTCCAAACTGCCACTGGTTTGGTTAAGGGGTTGAGTGCATCCATTGCAACTGTTAATTTCCATGTTAGCAAGAGTCTGCTTTTCTGTTATGTTCTTTGATTACCAAGACTTCTAGCCTTGCAAGATACTGACTGTTACTAAATTGCTTCCTATTTTTCTTTTCAGAGAGTCTAAATCTTGTTAATCCTGGGACTATTATACCTTGACTCCCTGTACTTTGCTTTCTGGCTGAAGTGCCACTTGCAAAAAAGGCTGTCTAAAAATATAGCCTGCAGACTTTTCTATTGATTGCAAGGGTGAAACTAGATTATCTCACTCTTGTTTTGTCAGCTCCGTTTTTCACTTTTGTCTTTCATCTTTAATCTTCACATTCTGTTTTCTCTCATTTGAATTTCCTCAATTTGAAATCTTCTTATTAGGAGGCAGGTCATAGACTGATAGGGCATTCTGTCATGCTTATTTCCATCTATTAAGCATTCATTTGGAGTTAAATTATTATATGAAGTATAGATCCCTTGGAAAACACTCATACATGCTGCCTGTCGTTAATCACTTTTCATCCCATGTAACTCTCTCCAAAGACTGCTGTGGCGATTACAAAATCTTTAGAGAAATTGGCAGTAGGAAAGTGATTGACACAAATCTAATTTTGGAAAGCTCCTTATGCTGAATAGTAACACCTGTTAGCTATTTACAAAATCTATATTCACTTTATTTATAAAATTGCTAGCAAGCATCCTCAATGTCCAGGAAAGTCAAAATAGTTCTGAGAAATTCAGTTCCTGAGAAGTTTAGAGAAAGATTTTTTTTTTAACAAGCTTTTTCCTTTCCTGTTGCTATTAGAGGTAAATTCATGTAAATGATGTCCAATAAAAATGGAAGTCTATGCCATAGGCTAGTAGTCTGCCAGCAAATGGATTATTCATATTTGATTTTGAGGGTTGAGTGCTGGTAATTATTGGAATGTAATGGCCAAAGTGTTCTCTTGCAAAAATGACCAATAGCCATAATTTGGCTCTGAAATGTCTAGCTTATGGCTGTGACATCAAAAAGCCTGAAAACTTCATTGATTAAAGCCAGTGGCACTTTAAAAGACTGAGACAAATAGCTCTGGTTTCTTTCCCTTAAAAAAAAAAAAGAAAAAAAAGTGCAAACACACAGGATTTTAATTAAATATTGATGTACTACTTAAACTGTTTTCTTGTTTGAATATGAAATCAAGATATTAAAAAGGATTACAGCTCCAAAATGAAATTCTGTACATTAGAACATGAAAGTATGTCAGAAATATAAATGTGTAATATAATATATCATAGAGCTGTTTTTAAAGCATTGTTTTCCCAGATACTGTTATTTTTCTCTAGCTCATAACATTTCTTGGAAATCCATTTGTTAGATTAGGATTGGACTGATATTTGTTTTTGATTCCTAGAAGAATATCAGTTTTTCTTTCAGATATTGTTCCTTCATATTGCATTTAGTGGCTATAGCTCTTGATTTGGGCTACAAAATGCATATGACAGTGAGAACAGGAGTCTGGTCATACACTCTTTGAAGTCTGGAAGGACTCAAGGCCCTCACTTTTATAATTCTAGCCCCACAGGCCTTAACAGCAATTTACTCGTGGAATATTAGCAGTGAGTCAATACATTCCCAGGAGCAAAAGAAGGAAAGGATGAGAAATAATAATGTACACAAGTAAAACTGCTGTAGGATTTTGTTTCTTGCTGGTGCATGAAAAACATTGCTTATTGATCAAGTTCAGACTTTAAACTGTCTGAGACCAGTTAAAATCTCATCCAATGCACTACAGCTAGATGAAGCAAAGTTGTTAGGGTCAATTCCCATGAAGAATTTACAATTTTATTAAGCAATTGCTGTATTCTTCCTTTTTTCTAATGGAAAAAAATCTGATGGGAATGTGATGTAAAAAATGTTGGAACTGGAAAAGATGGCCTGAGCATTTTACAGAAGGGAAAATGTAAGACTTTAGTGGGATTTTTTACATTGTTACCATCACTGAATGAATCTGAGTTTTCATACTTGATAGAGTGGTACTGTGGTTTCAGTTTAACTCTTCAAATACAAATTCTTAGTTACTGTGTATTAGGCATCTGGTGAACATGTTGCTTTAACCATAAAATTCTGTTTAAATAATGAGGAATAATAAGTAGGAACAGTTCCAAGCCAAGCACCTGATGAACTATTTAGTATGATTTATAGGCCATATTTATTAATATTTTTGTGTAGAGAGTAGTATAGTGTATTTTTTTACATGTCTCACTTAAATAACGCTTCTAGCTGTCTCTGACTCATGACTTTCTAGGACAGTGGTGATACATACAAGTAAAGTTTAAGGAACAGGAGAATCTGTCTGATCAGAGTAGTCTTCATCAGCAGGAAAAATAATCCTGTCAAAATAGAGCAATGAATATTACAATGCAGAAAAGATAAGCTGAATACAATAAATTATTGAAAAAAAATAGGAGTTTTATTCAGGGAAATCTAGGAAATTTTGAATCCCAATGTCACAGATAAACCACTGGAGAATCAGTAATTCACCCATAGTTAATAGTTTGCTTGCTATAAATAACATTTTGTAGAGCGCTAATCATCTTTTTATGGTCTGGCAGCTATTTCTGGATGGCTTACAGCTACATATGAGTATAGACTTGGGAGAAGAAAATTTGCCAGCTATCTGTATATTTTCTTTGTAGAAGCTAGGGATTCTGATTAAAAGAGATCATCCACCTTGAGGAAGGAGGTTCTGTCCAATTTATTCAGTGCAGTTAAGAATGTGAAACTGTTGTATTTTTTTAATGTTTTGTTATTCAGCCACCACCCAACAGAGGATTTGTCACATACCATCTACCCTGTTGGAAAGAAGATAGAGAACTTGTCAGAGAAGTTAATTCTTAACGAATTTGCTCTCTAAAGGCAATGAGGGTTTCTGAACTGGGACACCATCTGTTCAGCTGAGGTGGTTTCTAAGCCAAGCTGTGACTATATGCTGTAAAGACCTGGTCAATGTGAGTTATGACTCCTATTCATCTTGTGTGGATGGGTTACCTTTCAAAAGACAACATGATTTAGGCAAAAGACTATTGTTTGCTTGAGTCTTGCCCTACTGTGGATGCAGGTAGGATATGTGCCCTGACCCAGAAGCTTAGAAGAATTCCCAAGCTCCCAAATTTACATCATGCATGAATTTATTATTGGGCAACCAATAGTATCCCTCCACCAAGACCCAAGCCAAAGAAGAACAGGGTGGTGAAGGGGTTGTACACCCTATTTTGTGGGAGTTTTGAATGTGGTAGCAATCACTGGTAAAGGAAACTGCGTGGCAGTTTGGCTGCAGTGGAGGATAAGGAAGAAACAGACATTCCTTGTTCCAGAAAAGAAGCCATTAGCAGGAAATGGAGCAATGGAGGGGACTTAGACTGATAGAAACATGTCAACCATACCTTAGCCTTGAAAAACTGAGACAAGGAATGACACACACATTCTTTTCTTTTGCCTATATTGAAGCCATTCTTGTGCTGCTTGTAGCACGCAATAATTAATTTCATACTTCTGGCAAAGATTTTTAGCTATGCATGTGCCAGGTGTGTGAAAGGCTGTGTTTCATTGTGTTTGCCTGCAAATTTGAAGAGGGAAATGTGCTGGCATCTCAAAATGTTCACCCTAATTTTGCAGGATCTCCTATTCATTTTACAGAAAACTCAGTGTTATACATAAAATTGCTTCTCGCTTTCTCCCCTTCCACCTTCCCTTTGAATCTTTATCCTAAACTTCTTGACCGGTTTGGAAACCTACCTTGGCAAGACAGTCACAGAACACTCTAGGGCTTTGGTGAAAAATATCATCCTCAAATGCCCGTGGTGCCGCAGTATTCTCATCTGCACAAATCTCTATGTGAAGTACTGTAGAAATGTATGGGCTTTTTTTTAAGCTAGTTGCTAGGTAGTTGCCATATTCATTGCAAATTTGGTATAAGCTAAGTGTATTAGCTCAAAATTTTATTGTGTGGAGGAGATGCTACTTTTAATCTTTAGGCTTAACTGGTATTTTCTGTTCCATTTCTGCTAGGGTATATTGTAAAATATGCTATGCTTTAAGAGCATGGAAAATAGCTTGTAACAGGTTGTTATTCAAACATGACAGTAAAATTTGAGAAAATGAGATGTGGCAATTTGTCAGTACAATCCTGTGTTCATAGTGGGAAATATGATCAGTGAATTGGATCTTTTCAGTGGCATCTCCAAGGGGATTGGTAAAATAACTTTTTGTTATGTTAAGCTGGAGATTAACAACATTCCTTGCACAGTGATACTGGCAACTACTCTGTGTCACTGAGGGAAACACACTGAACTTACAGAACTTGAAGACAAGGACTTATTTAAATACTTGTACACCTTTTCACAGTAGTGACATTTCTAAGTGTGGTCAATAGAAATATATTGAGAACCCTTTTTGTTCTTTTTTTTTTTTTTCTCTGTGTAAATCTTAGACTCTGTCTCTTCCTTTGTGAAAGTATATGCTCTTCTTTCTGTAGATAACAGAAATTGAGATGATAGGATATAGTAACCATACTAATCCAAATAATTTCCGAAATACCATTTTCAGTTAAAAAAGTTTTTTCATTGAATTAGAAATATTAATTACTTTTGACTTTCCAGCTGACAATGATCTGCAATACAAAATCCGAGGTAATAGCTAGCATTTGTAGCAATTAAGTCCTTCCATGTTTGGGATATGAGCATCAAATTTTTCTAACCTTTAGAGTGTAAGAATCTGAAAAAAAAGCTCAAAGAAAATATTAAAAATTATTTGTAGAAACATCCATTAAGAGCTGCAAACGGTTTATCTAACCTCTGACATAAGTAAAAAACCCCATTTTATCCACAGAGAAATAATATTGACAGCTTTTTGATCTGGTAAAACAAAAAAAACAAAACAAACTTGACCACTCCTACCACAGCCAATTTCTGACTATTTAAGTAATACTCTTAATAGGATTTTGTCTAATCATTTCAGTTTCAGTGCCTTCTCCTTTTTTTTGTTTGATGCGTCCATCCAAAAGAAGAACCCTTTGGACTTCTTTTTCTTGCCACAAATTCATATAAAATAAAAAGAAACAATGTGCTTTGAATGGCGTGGAGATGGGCAGTGCTTCTTTTTCTCTCCCTTATGAGAAGATCTACTACTGTCACTCAAACGTATTTAATGGACATCAACTTTCCAGCAATTTTTGCGAACTGCCATTCTTCATAGTTTTAAGTCCTGTTTGGTTCTTCAGGAGACTAAACTGAGTATCTGTGGCAAATGTCCGGAGCAAGAACAACTGCATTGCCAGATAGAAACCTATAATAAGTAAGAAGAAATCAAATTTGAATAGAGTTGGGTCTGGAGGTCAAAATGCAGATCTAGGACTGAAAACTACAGAAGCTTTGAAACCTGTTCAGTCTATTTATTGAGAAAACTAAGAACATCCTGCTTTAGTTTGGAAATGTTCCTGCATAAAACATTTAATTGTATTTTGATCAATGCTGACTCTTCACGCTTGCTAGTTAAAAAGATTTTCTCCAAACTTCAGCTTCTCACTGGGTGTAATTGTAGCTTTGGAACATTTGCATTTAATAATAGTAGGTGATGTATCGAGCAGTATCAGTGATAGCTAAACTGAAGGAAAATGGTTTAAGAAATATGAGTTTAGGAGCTTTGGTAGTTGAAGTTCTTGAAATAGGCTGACTTGAAAATTTCTGAGCTCCAAAGACTGTGTTTTGTTTATTTGTTATCACTGACGAAAACTATCGGGGTAGCTGACATGACCCAGCAGTAGGCCCTTTATTGCACAAAGAGCTTGTGAAATCCCATATGATGCTTGACCTGTGGGTCTTACACGTGTCTGTGGGGAGATCCTGTTTCTGATGTATTATAAATATTATAGGGATGCTTCTCCCTTTCTTCCCATGAAATGTGAAATGGGATTAAAATGCCCATAGCAAATTAATCTCTCTATCAGTTGCTATGATCATCAAAAAGAAGCTCAAGCTGCACTTGAGCACACAAAGAAATCCATGTTGGAGGGAAGTTGGGTCCTTTCAGACTCTCCTGCTCCACAAACTTGCCTGCAGCTCAATATTATGGCTTGCAGTGTTGTGCTACTGGCTTTCAGCAAGGAGAGGTAAATAAAGGCTTGTTACTCCCTCAAAGTGCCCTTACTGTGAGCTACTGCTACTAGTAATCAGCTCTGCACAGTAGGTGTTTATTCATTAACTTTTATCACAGTCCTTTGCATAGGACAGCGTGATTAGTTCAGCCATAACAGGGTCATCCAAAGAAAATAATAAAACATGGCATAAAAATGGGAGAAATATTGAGGTTGTTAAAAATTAAAAAGTGGCTTTAATTGTGTTATGAAAATAAAAGTGCATCTTACAACAGTACTTAGTTAAAAACTGGTCATAGAAAAGCATTAATAATCTTTTTATGCTTTTTGGTTTTTAATTTGGAATGATTTTTTTTTTTTTTTTGTCTGATTTAAATACTTCCTTTCTGGATCTAGATGTATGATCCTGTTAGGAAAAATCCTTCATATGTTCCTAGTAGAGGTTCTGGTATTATGGTAGATTGGTGAATGTATAGACATACCATTCTTTAATTATGAAGCTTAAAGAGCTTCTAATCCTCACACAATTGTAATCATGAGATGATGCAATCAATTTCTGTTGTTCTTGTAATGTTACATGGGATTTTAGTTTAAATTGGTAAGTTGTCCCTCCAATCACTTGAAAGGGAATCTGGCAGCGTGGTCAATTAAATTCAGACTTCTGTAAATTATTTTTATTGCTCATCATTCACACAACAGCACCTTGATGTACACAGGCAATATCCTGCTAGGCTTTGGGGATGTGGATTTTAATCACTGCAAGTAGCCAAGGAATTTAATGACTTAATGACAAGTCCACCCATTTTAATGGGAACTGTGTGCTAATTAATTAGTAGAGGTAGTTTGTCAGCTTTTTAAGAAACATTGATAACTAGGCTTCATTTGCCCTTAGGGAATGTGAATAATTGACTAAGTTTAGCTTTCAAATCAGTTGTACTGGAAGAAGTGGAAAGATTGCTGCAGATTAACAAAATTCTATTATTTTTCTTTTAATAAAACAAAACCCCAGAGTTTTATGTTCTGTGGAACAAAAAAAAAAAAAAAAAAAAAAAAAAAGCTTCATTTAATCAAATCCAAAATACTACTTTTCAGGTTTTAACTTAGAAAGAGGACTGAATTAATGGGAAACAAAAGTCTAAGTTTACTGTACTGTTGGAGAGCAGGTAACCACCTTCTTGTTCCCTTTGTCGAGTAACTGAAGAGGTTAGAAGTAAGGCTTATGGCAAGGACCTTCTAGGGTCCGATGGCTTTTGCAGGGGAGATGCTGAAAGATTATGCAACAGAAAAGCTACACAAAACCTCACGTCTCTGAACCTTTCTACCAGGATTTAGAACAGTAATGTGCAGTAGGTTCAAAAGCAAATTGAGTTGTAGCTCTTCTGTGAAAATAGAATTGATTTACATTTGCAGTTGTCATTTCTACATACAGACATTATCTATAGTTTTATTACCAGAATACAGTAGATACTGGAAAAGTTCCTTTGATTTGCTTATTTTTTTACAGAATAATTTTCTTTTACTGTTTTTTTTCTTTAGTCATGTGCTTGGTGCCAGCAGATCCCAGACTACCACTTTTCATAGTGGCTAAGACATTATTTACTTTCCAGAGTTTTTGTTTCTTTCATAGAATCACAAAATAGGTTGGTTTGGAAGAGACCTTCAAAGATCATCTAGTTCAATCCACCCGCCATGGGCAAGGACACCTTTCAGTAGATCAGGTTGCTCAAAGGTCCATCCAAATGGGGCTCAAGTCCCAGGCTGTCCCTGTGTGCCAAAAGACGAGCTAGCAGGAAAGAAGACTGGCCTTTGACGGAACTCAGGTAAAAAAGGAGAGTTTATGACCATTGGAAAAAGGGGCAAACAACTCAGGAGGACTACAAGGATGTTGTGAGGTTATGCAGGGAGAAAATTAGAATGACTGAAGCCCAGCTAGAAGTTGATCTGGCTACTGCTGTAAAAGATGACAAAAAATGTTTCTAAAAATACATGAGCAACAAAACGAGGGCTAAGGAGAATCTCCATCCTTTATTGAATGGCAGGGGAAACATAGTAACAAAGGATGAGGAAAAGGTTGAGGTACTTAATGCCTTCTTTGCCTCAGTTTTTAATGGCAAGATTAGTTGTTCTCTGGGTACCCAGCCTCCTGAGCTGCAAAATAGGGGTGCAGAGCAGAACAAAACCCCATAATCCAAGGGGAAATTGTTAGCGACCTGCTACACCATTTAGACATGCACAAGTCTATGAGGCCGGATGGGATCCATCCAAGGGTACTGAGGAAGCTGATAGAGGTGGTCACCAAGCCACTTTGCATCATTTATCAGTCACCCTGACTAACCATGGAGCTCCTAGTTGACTAGAGGTTAGCGAATGTGACACCCACCTACAAGAAGGGCTGTAAGGAGGATCCTGAGAACTACAGGCCTGTCAGGTTATGAAGTAGATCATCTCGTGTGTCGTCATGTGGCACATACAGGACAACCAGGTAATCAGGCCCAGTCAGGCTTATAAAAGGCAGGTCCTGCTTGACCAACCTGATCTCCTATCACAAGGTGACCTGCTTAGTGTGTGCAGGAAAGGCTGTGGATGTTGTTTACCTAGACTTCAGTAAAGCCTTTGACACTGTTTCCCACAGCATTCTACTAGAGAAACTGGCTGCTCATGGCCTGGATGTGCACATTCTTTGCTGAGTGAAAAGTTGACTGGATGGCCAGGCCCAAAGAGCTGTGGTGAACGGAGCCAAATCTAGTTGGCAGCTGATCATGGGTGGTGTTCCCCAGGGATCAGTATTGGGGCCAGTTCTGTTTAATCTCTTTATCAATGATCTGGATGAGGGGATCAAGTGCGCCCTCAGTAAGTTTGCGGATGACACCAAGTTGGGTGAAACCCTATTGGAGGGTAGGAAGGCCACACAGAGGGATCTGGACTGGCTGGATCAATGGGCTGAGGCCAATTGTATGAGATTCAACAAGGCCAAGTTCTGGGTCCTGCCCTTGGGTCACAACAACTCCAAGCAGTACTACAGGCTCAGGGAAGAGTGGCTGGAAAGCTGCTTGGCGGAAAAGAACCTAGGGGTGTTGATTGACAGCCATATGAATATGAGCTGTCAGAATGCCCAGGTGGCCAAGAAGGCCAACAGCATCCTGGCTTGTATCAGAAACAGCAAGGCCAGCTAGGGGAGTGATCAGCCCCCTGTACTCAGCAATAGTAAGGTCGCACCTGGAATCCTGTGTTCAGTTTTGGGGCCCTCATGACAAGAAAGACATTGAGGTGCTGGAATGAGTTCGGAGAGGGCAATGAAGCTGGTGAAGTGACTGGAGCACAAGTCTGATGAGGAGCAGTTGAGGGAACTGGGGCTCTTTAGCCTGGAGAAAAGGATACTGAAGGGAGACCTCATTGCACTCTGCAACTACCTGAAAAGAGGTTGTAGTGAGATGGGTGTTGGACTATTCTCTCAGGTAATAAGCGGACAAGAGGAAATGGCCTCAAGTTGCATCAGGGGAGGTTCAGATTGGATATTAGGAAAAGATTATTCGTAGAAAGGGTTGTGAAACATTGGAACAGGCTGCCATTCCTGAAGGTGTTTGAAAGATGCGGTGCTTAGGGACATGATTTAGTGGTAGACTTGACAGTGCTAGGTTAATGGTTGGACTTGGTGATCTTAAAGATCTTTTCCAATCTAAATGATTCTATGACTCTGATTCCATCGATCATGGAGCAGTCCTGCTTGCTCAGCTTGGAAGTCTAAAATTCTGCTAGTGTAGAGAAAAAAAATTGTCAGAAAAAGGGCCCAAGAAGATACTTTTTCTACTGGTGGAATCATCCTATAGATCTGCTGAGTATAAATGACTGCTACATTACAGGTCTGTTCTTGAATGCTCTATTTTTATATATGTTGTATCACTTTCTCACTTTTGTGAAATGCTGTTGACATTCACACTCATTGTTTCCTAGAGACTGTTGCTGTCAATGTTTTATTTCATTTTTTAAGATGCCATCACTTAATTGTGCTAGGACAGTGAGTAAATTGTTATGAAGTCAAAATATAAAAAAGGGGAATATTATTTTAAGTGAGAAACAAGCAGTTGACAAACATACTCCCAAATGTCATATCAGCTGCCTTTTATGAACTCCTTTAAAAATAAAATAATCCAAATCACTTTTGGGGAAAAATAAAGATCTTAGCTCTTTTTGAAAAATGTGCTTGGGAATACCATCTATAAGATACTAACAATAAAAAGCAAAGTCGGAAAAAAACTAGCAACTGGTAGAATATAGTTATTACTTCTCTCCTTTGTGTTTCTGCCTCTTTATGCAGTATTGGAGCAATGCAACTACTTCAGACCAAGAGACAGAGAGAATCTGGTTTGACAAGTAATGAAGGCTAAATTATTTAAGTACAATCTGCATGCTTTGAATTCTTTAGCATACAAGCAAAACCAGACCTGAGCACAAATATAAATAGAATATTTTAGTACAGAAGATGGCTTTAATGGGAGATAATGGTCAGTAATTTTGAAGTGATGTTAATCCTATCTTTTACACTGTCTCCCTGTGTGAGGACAAGCTACTTTCCTTTGTTTTTCCAGTTTGTTAAAATTGTTCCAGTCTGATCATACTTCTTCATCCATCTCACTGGACTGCAAGGAGCTATTTTGGCTACCTGGAAGCATCATAACAAGGATGTGTTAAGGAACTAAGTGCTGGCCCACGCAGCAGCAAATCAGATATCCAGTATGGCTGGAAATCAGAGATCTAGTCCATCTTCACATTCACTATATCAATACTTGTTTCATCACTTATTAAACATGCAAAGATGGAGATTCACCAGCACTTCCAGTGCTTCATACCCAGTACTCTTAGGATATCAGATATTCCTTACTCTCTTAGGCATTGCAAATGTGGATAATGGATTGCACCAGCCTTTTGTATACTTGAAGATTGTAAGGTACTCTGAGTTTCTTATTCCTCAGATTAACATCTCTCATTTGACAGCTCATTCAATCTGCCCTAGTAAATTTCAGATCTTCAGTTTCTGTGATCCTACGCTATGTTCTCTGTGAACTCTTTGACAGCCCAGGCTTCATGCTTCAAAGTAGATCTTGAAGTAATTTTCTAGGTGAGGTCTTACCACTGTCAAGTAGAGAAGAAGGATTTTTTTTCATGTACCCTTCTTGTTTGTGTAGCTGATGACAGTGACCTACATCTGGAAATTTACACATATTCTATAAAATTTCAGCTAGTTTTCCTCCAGCCTATTCTCTGATTTTCAAGTTCATTCTGAATTCTGATTATGTCCTTTAGCTGCTTAAAGTCACAGCTTGATGTTACTTGATTTTTTTTTGGAGGGGTGGGAATTGGAGTGGCATGACTATCTCTTTTATGGTTAATAAAACTGTTAAATAATTCTGGATGAAGATTAGACCTCAGTGGAACATTTCCTGATTCAGCCCTCCAGTTTTAATGGTCATAGTCTACTAAGAGGCAAATATTAATAAAACAAAGTAGTTTTCCATTAGAGCTTCTGTTACCATGTCCATGTACATCATAATCCACTGTAGTAGAAGAAGTGTAAGTGTTTGAGGGAAGAGTGTATGAGGTTCCCTGATTGTCAGTCTATTACCTTCTCAGTTAAAGCTTCCTTATCTCTCTTTTCTCCAGCCTCCTATAGCTCATGGAGGATGCTTAACAGCAAATCACACTTGTAAAATTTTTCAAAAACCTGGAAAAGTGAACTAAGGGAAACCATTTTCTCCCTTTTCAACATGCTAAAACTATCTGGGATTTTTTTTTCATATATATATATATATATGTATGTATATATATATATATTTTTTTTTTTTCAGAATTTAAAAAAAAGCAAGTGTGTATTTGTTTTGAGACTTACTGAAAGGAAGCTATTTAGAAAAAACATTTCAATACAAAAGCATTTTCATTTGGTTAACACTTCCACTTGAGTGGATAAGTCAATACAGTTTGGGCAAAGAGATTTCATTGCCTGCTCGGCCCATTAACTGTTGCTAACAAACAAGTTTGGAAGAGTTCTCTGTATGGGTAAATGCATAACATGCCACCTGCATAATTCTCTAGACTGTGTATGGTTAACTTCTATTCATACCATTGTAGTGTGCCTGTTGCCAAAAAATGTGAGATGCTTCCAGGAAAGTGAGAGCAATATGATCTACCATCTGACACTTTTATTTCCTTTCTTATTTTTCTTCACAAGGAGAAACTTGCATGTAATATTTTTTAAGGGGAAAAAAAATGTACAGTATGCTAAGTAAAAGCATTTTGTGTCCTGATCAAAGACTCCTAATACAGGTCAATGCAGTTACTGCCTAACTCAACTTGGTATAAGTCTGTATAAGGTGTCAGGGCAGTGTTGAACCTCCATTTATCCTAAGTATAGTGTCTGGCTTGGATGACTGGACATGGAACCTTCAAAATTAATAAAATATTTTTCCCTTTTCCTTAATCTGAATTTCATATGTGCTTCTCAGGCCCAATAAGCAAAATCAGCCTCATAGAAGATTTTCAGCAAGCATACATGCTTCCAAGCTAGCCCCTAGACATTTCCAACACTCAAATTCTTTTGCTTGTAAAACATCTGTCTCCTGCAGCCATACAGTCTGTTTAGTTGATCTGTCAATATGCTTCTTGAGTTGGTCTAACTACTTATTTTTATGCAAAGTTTCCAGTTAAGGTATTCTCTACTGATAGAGGGAAGTAATACATGAGATTTGCTTTCCATTAAAAATTTACAAAAGACAATTAGCCTTCTAATAGCACCATGTGATAAAACAATTAAGCTAAACCTGGTGAACACAGATGCAACAAGTGCTTTTTCCTGATGCTTCTGTGGAGACATTTTTACTTTGCCTCATTCTTTCCTCTCCCCACTTGCAGACTGAACTGCAATCTCACCATAATATATTTTTTTAAAATCACCATAATCTATTTTTTAAAATCCTCATTTAGTGCCTCAATCAATGTAGATTTGATCCTCTTTATAAGCTTTTGGTCTGGACACTGTGATCTTGATTATGTCCAGATTTATGTGACAGAGTGAGGTTTTAAAAAAACTCATAACAGTCCTGCCTCCAGCAACCTACCAAACTATGACTTTGTCTTTAAAAATGGAAATATAATCATGGCATCTCTGTTGACCTTGCATCTGTTAGAAATAAATATGTCAAACCCTTCTAGCACCACTGATGATGGGGAGAAAGTTCTCAACATCCTCTCAGCTTACAGACTATCTCTCAACATTGGAGAGAATTTTTACTATTTTTCCTTTTAGTTTTGGGTAATCAGACTAGTAGAGGAAAACAGTTGTCTTCTGCTGGCTTGGCCTGTAAATAGAACATTACTGAGACTTGCATGAAGCTATTTCCACACACAGCTTTTGATGTGTTTATTTCAAACTGCTTTAGTTAAAGCAGGATCACTGCTTCCATGAATGCATTTTGTTTCAGTACTGCTACACACTCATATGAGAGAAAGTCCACTTAAACATGCTCCTGTATTTTATTGATGTAAATGGTTCTTAGACTGAAACAGGCATGGTATTTTTTTCGTTTATCCATCATTTCCAGATGGCTCACCTGAACTGCCTGTGGGGTTGCTATGTTCTACAGAGCCAAGGAGACTTTGCTGGAGATTTTTCCCCATCTTAGTGACAGTGAGAAGACAACATAAGACAAGGCAGGCTGTTCTCATGCCACTTTAGTAACAAGGGAATTCTGCCTGGAGGAGGTTTGCTATTCATACAAACAGTCATGTTTAGTGAATGGGGTCAGAATCTGTTGATCGCTAAGGGTTTTGTATCTGCAGGAAAGCTGAGGGTGGCTTTGAGAATAACTTGCACTACATTTATGAAATAAATCCTCCACAGTGAGTCTGAAACAGTGAAGTGTGCATATAACAGGCTCCTGTTTCTTGTTGGTCTTCTTTCACACATGTTGCATTCTTGCCTGTAGAGAGTCCATGAGCCATCTGTGACAGCAGTCATCTCCCTCTCTGTTTGCTTAGTAAGATAAGAATGCTGACTCTTCAGACAGGTCCCGCTTACACAGATGATGAGAGTGATGATGATTTATGTATTACTTCCCAGCAGTTTCACTTAGAGTCAGATCAGAAATAAAAAAGTACCTTCTTAAAATCCAGAAGTCACTGTCATCCTTGGTCATGGGGCACGACTGTGTGTGGCTGCTGCATTCCCAGGGAAAGGATGAAAAATACTTTCAAAACCCTCCCTGCAACTGATTATTCTTACTCTCCCCATTACCATTCTCATCATAATGTGCTGCCTTTACCCTTACTTCCAACTAATAATCCATGCTTACAGATGGAGGTTAAATGTGAATGTTGAAAAAAAGAGGTTAAAAAGAGTGGCATCCAGTTGGATCCATACTGATATAATACAAGCTATTAAACTTAAGAGGTTAGAGGCATTGAAATGGTAGCTGAAGCAGCTCCAGACTCTGAGGCTCAGTAGGAAGTTCAAATGTCCTGTTTTTGTTTTAGTTTTGCATTGAGTTTTTCAGAGGAGTGGATTATAAATGGCTTCTACTGGGAGAGCAATTAGAATTAACTGGTCAAATAAGTTGAAAGTAATGACATGTACAAAGCTGACAAGTTTTTTTACTGAGTGGTCAGGCAGGGGTTGAACAGTGGTTTTACTATATCTAAGGAAATGAAAGCTACTGAAAACTAAAAGCTGAATTGTTGTAACAGATTTTAGTTAGGCTTGTAGATTCATATACAGAATTACAAAGAATGGTCGGGTTTGGAAAGGACCTCTGGAGATCATCTAGTCCAACCTTCCTGCTAAAGCTGATTGCACGGGACCATGTCCAGGTGGGTTTTGAGTATCTTCAGAAAAGGAGACTCCACAGCCTCTCTGGGCAGCCTGTTCCAGTGCTCTGTCATCCTCAAAGTAAATAAGTTTCTCCTCATGTTCAGATGGAACCTCTTGTGCTTCAGTTTGTGCCTGTTGTCCCTCATCTTGTCACTGGGCACCAATGCAAAAGAGTCTGGCCCCATCCTCTTGACCTCTGCCCTTAAGATATTTTTAAGTGTTGATAAGATCCTCATTCAGTCTCCTCACCTTTCCCTCTCCCTCTCCCTCTCCCTCTCCCTCTCCCTCTCCCTCTCCCTCTCCCTCTCCCTCTCCCTCTCCCTCTCCCTCTCCCTCTCCCTCTCCCTCTCCCTCTCCCTCTCCCTCTTCCTCTCCCTCTCCCTCTCCCTCTCCCTCTCCTCTCCAAGGTGTCCCTGGAGCCTTCTCTTCTCCAGGCTGAACGACCCCAACTTTCTTAGCCTGTCCTCATAGGAGAGGTGTTCCAGCCCTCTGGTCATTTTGTGGCCTCCTCTGGCCCCTCTCCAACAGGTCTGTGTCTTTCCTGTACTGGGGACCCCAGAGCTGGATGCAGGACTCCAAGTGAGGTCTCACCAGAGCAGAGTAGAGGGGCAGAATCAACTCCCCCAACCTGCTGGCTGTGTTGCTTTTGCTGCAGCCCGGGATATGGTTGGCTTATCCTGGTAATACTCACTTGCAATGCCTAACTCCTCAGAGATGCAGTAATGTCGTGAAAAGGAAGCTTTTGCTGAAATAGTATTACAGTTTGTAGGGAGCTGTGGCCAACTTATTTTCTTCTGATAAGTAGATCAACCAGTCAATTAATTGTCTTTTAGGACTACTAATAATGCTTTCATTAGAGTTATTTACTCCAGAATTTTTTTTCCCAGTGTATGCTAGACCTTACGCATGAAAACTCCTATGGAACAGCAGTCAGTGCAATGGCACTCAGAACTGTGCCAGTGTGTGTTTTTACTTTGGAGTGGTGCAGTGAAACATACAGTCCTTTCTCGAGCTATTTCCTGTGAATCTGTGACTTCAAGAGGAACAGTCATATTGAACTAAAATTAGGGCTGTGCTTAAAAAATGTATAGAATTGGAACTTAAAGCTGATGTGCTGTACAAGTAACTGTACCGCAGTGAAATAATGACTTTTCAAATGCATTCATTCAGCTCAGTAGGAGTACCTACACCTTTATCTTAGGCAGTCCGTTTTTAGAATTTTATCTAGCAGTAGATTTTCATAATATGCTCATTGCTGGAGAATATGTGCTGATTAGAAATCTGTGACACTGCTCTGGACTCTGTTCTAATACAGACTAAATTTTACTGAGCTAATGCATCCTGGGGCTTCTAAGTAGCAGTCAGATAGTTTTGGCAATGTCACTTGTTCGTAAGAGACAATGGGCCAAGATGTAGAATTCAAATGGCGATATTAAAATCCATAAACTATGTTCATACTGGAGGGAGAAGAAATTGTGACAGGATTACCTCTGAGTTCTCATATTTATCCAGTGCAATAGCAGTGTTTCTAATTATACAATTTACTGTTTCTTTTGTCATTCAAACTCCTATTTAGCACTGATTTCTGATTCCTCAAAAACACTTACGTACTCTGGACAGATGCTGATGCTGCCTTGTTATCAGTTTTCTACTGAAGTGAGCTTCCTGTCTATTTTGGGGGGACCTTTCTTGAGTGTACAGCTATGATCTACTAGTATTTTTTGTCTCTAGAGATTTTTTTTCCAACAAACATTTAGAAACTTTTTTTGTAGAGGTAGTCTTATTAGTATCTGAAGGGACCTGCTGTTTCTGTGGTACCATATTTGTTCCATCAGGTTCTGCTGAGCTCCTTGTATGACAACTGGTCAGTCACACTCACCCCAGGGCAATGATAGTATCCTGTCATCCTCTCCCTTACGTTGGTAATACAAACTTTTGGGGGCAGGGTCTCTTCTCCCTGTATGCAGTTCAGAAAAAATGAATATCTTAGTCTAACATGTCCCCACACTGTGGTGGGATGAGTGAAGCTTTAGCATCCAGAATAGCAAACAGTTTTATATATGGAATAATCTAATTTCAGCCCTGGATATTTGTAGCAATATGTTTTTCTGCAAAACCTGCAGTATTTATGTACTCAGTCCACTCCCAGTATTTTCAATTGCAAAGCTATAGTAATAAAGTTTCACTGACCTCCTCATTTTTTACCTGCATCAAAATACATATAATCTCAAATGAACAAATTTATCACATAAAAATTCTTGAATCTATCTCATAACTTTCCAAGGCTCTCTTAAAATGAAAGAGATTTGTATTATTTCATGATACTATGTTTTGTTTTCCTTGTTTTCTGGGAGCACTTTAACATTCTCACTATGAAAAATGTTATCATCTTGTTTAAAGAAAGAATTTCAAACCAGGAAGAATAAAAGCAAAAAGTGTAATCTTTTATTGTTTGGTTTTGTTTGTTTGTTTTGTTTTGTTTTGTTTGTTTGTGTGGTGGTTTGTTGTTGTTGGGTGTGGTGGTGGGGAGGTTGCCTTTGAGTGTCACAGAATCTCAGGATGGTTGAGGTTGGGAGGGACCACTGGAGGTCATCTTGTCCTACACCCCTGCTCAAGCAGGGTCACCTACAGCCAGTTGCCCAGGACCATGTCCAGATGGCTTTTGAATATCTCTGAGAATTGAGAGTCCACAGCCTCCCTGGGCAACCTGTTCTAGTACTCTGTCACCCTTACAGTGAAAATGTGTTTCCTGATGTTCAGAGGGAATGGTTTGTCCCCTTTGCCTCTGGTCCTGCCTCTGAGCACCACTCAGCAGACCCTGGCTTGATCTTCTTTGCACCGTTCCTTCAGGTATTTATATATGTTGATATGATCTCCCCTGAACCTTCTCTAAGCTAAACAGCCCCAGCTCTCTCAACCTTTCTTTGTACGACTGGTGGTTCTGACCCCTAAACATCTCTGTGTCTCTTTATTTGACTCTCTCCAGTATGTCTATGTCTCTCTTGTACTGGGGAGCCCAGAACTAGACACAATACTCAAAGTGTGGCCTCACCAGTGCTAAGTAAAGTGGAAGAATCACCTCTCTTGATCTTCTGACAACACTCCTCCTGATGCAGCCGAGGACACCATTAGCTTTCTTTGAGTCAATGGCACATTGGTGGCTCATATTCGACTTGGTGTCTGCCAGGACCCCCAGGTCTCTTCTGCAAAGCTGCTTTCCAGCTGGGCTGACCCCAGCATATATTGATTTATGGGGTTGTTTCTCCCCAGACGCAGGACTTGGCACTTCCCTTTGTAACCTCATGATGTTCATGTCAGCCCATTTCTCCAGCCTGTCAAGGTCCTTCTAGATGGCAACATGACTGTCTGGTGTATCAGCCACTCCTGTCAGTTTTGTGTCATCAGCAAATTTGTTGAGGGTATACTCTGCCTCATCATCCAGATCATTAATCAAGATCCAAAACAGGACTGGACCCAGTATTGACCTGTGGTATACTGGCCTTCAGCTAGATCTCATGCCGCTGATCACCACCAGCTTTCAACCTACCTCACTGCTTGCTCATCTTCATCAGCTTCTCTATAAGGTTTTTACAAGAGAGAGTGTCAAAAACTTTACGGAAGTCTAGGTAGAAAATATCCACTGTTCTCCTCTTATCTACCAGGCCAGTCATTTAATCACAGAAGTTTACATGGTTGGTCAAGCATGACCTCACCCATGCTGACTACTCCAAATCACCTTCTTGTCCTCCATGTGTCTGAAAATGTTTTCCAGGATTAGCTGCTCTGTCATCTTCTCAGGGATCAAGGTGACACTGATCAACTAGTAGATCTCGGATTCCTTTTTATTTTCCTTCTTGAAGTTAGGAGTGATATTTGCTTTCCTCCAGTTCTCAGGCACCTCACCCAGTTGCTCTGATTGTTCAAAGATTATCAAGAGTTGCCTTGCAATGATATGAGCCAGCTCCCTCAGTACTCGTGAGTGCATCCCATCAGGGCCCATGGATTTACATATGTCCAGTTTTCCTAAGGATTCTCTGACCTTAGCTCTGAGTCAAGCTAATCGTGTTTGTGGCACATCCATGGATACCTTGAGTCAGCTGACAACTCCTTACTTCTTGAAGAAGTCAGAAAATTGTTCCAATTCTAACCAACAAAGGAAAGTTTGAAGTGAGGATAGGTTACTGTGTCAATACCTGGGCTGTAGTTTCTCCACAGTATGTCTTAGAGGGGAGAAAATAAGTGTTGGGTTCAAGAGGAACTTTTTTGAGTCAGCTTTCTATCTTCAGCAAACACTTTTAAAAACTGATTACCATACCAACGTCTGTTAATCTATTTAAGCATTTAACTTAATGTAATATTCTATGCTAAACTCATACCTTATTACACTGTAAAACTGCTGAAGTACAAGCTAGGATTTAAAAAAAAATTATACAGTAGGTAAAAACATATCTATAATGACTGCGTTCTAATAATAAAATTGAAAAGCTCTTGAGAAGACAGCATTACATTAGGGAAGCTGTTCTATGAAGCCATAGAACAATACAGGTTAGAAGTGTTATCAGGAGGTGTCTAGTCCAATCTTTTGCTCAATGCAGGGTCAGCTATTGGAGCAGATGGTGTTGCTCAGGTCTTTCCACTCAGACCTTGAAAACCTCCAAGGACAGAGGTGGAACAACCTGCCTGGGCAGTTTGCTTTACTCTTCTCACTATGAAAAAGTTTTCCCTATATGTAGTTGGAACCTCTCTTATTTCAGCTTATGCTTATTGTCTCTCATCTTCCCTCTACGCACTGCTAAAAAGAGCCTTGCTCTGCTGCCTTTATAACTTACTGATAGATCCTGCTAAGCTCCTGTTAGGTCCTCCTGAAGCTGCCTCTTCTCCAGGCTGAAGAAGCCCTGTTCTCTCAACCTCTCCTTACAGGACAAGTGCTTCAGCCCCCTGACAGTCTTGGCAGTCCACTGCTGAACTGGCTTGTGGATCATGTTCTTGTATTTAAGGATTCAAAGCTGAAAGTCATACTCTAGATGCAGTCTAACAAACGCCAAGGGAAGAAGGATAATTGCTTTTCTTAATTTACTGGCTGTACTCCTGTTAATACAGGCCAGGATATTTTTGGCCTTCATTTCTGCCAGAGCACACTGTTGGCTCATGTTCAGCTTGCCGTCTACCAGGACTCCTAAATTCTTTCCCACAAAGTTGCTTCTCAGTCCTCAGCCTGCATCATTGTCAGAGGCTCTTTCTTACTAAGTACGGGACTTCAAATTTGTTCTTGCTGAATTTCATTATGTATCTGTTGGCCCATTCTTCCAGTGTGTCCAGGTCCCTTTGGATTGCAGACCTTCCCTTGAACATATCAACTGCCCCTCTAAGTTTGGTGTTATCTTCAAATTTGACAAGAGTGAGCTTTGTGACCTCCCCTACATCCTTGGTAAAGAGGTTAAACAAGTCCCAGGATAGAATCCTATGGAACCTCATTTGATATTGATCTCCAGGTAGATTATGACCCATTGACTGTTAACCTCTGAGCCCATTGCAACCATTTTTTTTTACCTATCCAGTTGTCTTTCTCAGATCATATCATTTTAAGTTGGATACGAGAATACTGTGGGAGACAATGCTAAAATCCTTGCTAAAACTGAGGTGAATGACATCCACTGCTCTTCACTCACCCACAAATCCAGTAATTTAATCATAAAGACAATCAGTTTTGTTAGGCATGATCTGTCCTTGGTAAACCCATGCTCACTGTTCCCAGTCACCTTCTCCTTCTTGTACCCAGAAATGTACTTCAAGAGGACTTGCTCCATGATTTTCCCAAGAATCAAAGTCAGGTTGACTGGCCTCCAGTTCCCAGAATTGACCTTCCAGCCTCTTTTGAAAATGGGTGACAATATTTACCTTTTTCTAGTTATCATGAATATCCCTCCTTGATTTTCTGTAAGTTGAAGTTACACTTTGCAGTTTTCAAAAAACTAAAGGAACCAATATTTCTGTTTCCAGCAACTTGCCCACAAGCGTCCACCCAGCCTTTTTGTGGATTTAGAGCACCGTTGTTAACATGGAACTTTGCCAAAACAAGGTTTTACTCTTGTTTTGATAAGATAGTAATCTGAGGAGTATGTATCTTCTGCTTTCCTTTCCCACCAACACCTCAGTCAATAACATTTGTAGCTTTTCCTTAAAACAACTTGGGACTGTGCTTTGGAGTGCTCCATTTTGATTTAGACATTAGATGGAAACAAGTTTTTTCTTTGATTATATAAATGCATGTCTTTGGCTGAAATGCAACAGAAAAAAAAAAAAAAAAGATAATTTGGGCTCAAACAAGTGAGTATCTTATATTAAGCAAACAGTACATCTGATGTAATACTTGATCAGAGACACTTGGGTCCAAAGAAGATGCTAGGACTTAAGAATTCTAATGTTTGCCCAATGCCATGGATGCCTTGTTATGTAAAGGCTGAGGAGGAAGTAAACACAATTGCAGACCACATGTTGGCCAACAATTTTTGTTGCTTCCTTAAGAACAGCATTGTATTTCAGATTGAAAATTCTTCAGAGTAAACCTGTATTTTATAAAATGTATACAGTTGGACTCAATGGTCTTATGGTTGGGCTCAATGATCTTAAGGTCTTTTACAACCTAAATGATTCTATAATTCTGCTGCAGTGCTGAGAGGAAATTATGGTTCTAATAGAGGTTTCCTGAAGAAGTGATGTCTCTGCTTGTCTAGTATTCATTCTGTCACAGAATAGCTTTCAAACCTACTTGCTGATGCTGAATAAATACAACAGTGTAAAAATCTCAAAGATTTAGTCACTCTTATGAATTCCATTAAATATATAGAAATACAAGTTGTAGATAAGACAGAGTAACTACATAAGTTTCCAGTTAAGAAAAAAACTTAATTATGTTATTAGACACTAAGGAGTCCTTAATGAAAATTTTCAAAAGCTTTGTAAGATTATATCCTTAATGAAAATATTCAAAAACTTTGTAAGATTATAATCTGACCTGACATTCCTACCACTGTGAATGTGGATTGTAGAGAAAATCCAGTTTCATTAGTTACTGTTGCACATGGAAATCTCTGTTTGAAATAAGAAGATTAATAGTGCAAATATATCTTTGGATAAAAGCCCTGAAAATCTTTCAGTATTGTTAAGTACCCTTTAAATTAGTTGTGTACAAACATTCTTGGGAATTATTTGTCCTCAAGAATGCTTTTGAAAAGGAAAAGTCTCTAATTCTTTAGTATGTTCATGGAGAGTTTAATGATGGGTGTACCTGTGTTACCTCTTCTGAAGAGCTTTAGTTTTTTCCCACCCCCTTTTACTTATAGAAGTTAATTTACCTAATTAGGGAGCACAACTAATCTAATACAGATGATCATATCCAGCAGATAGCCAGAGAGTATTATATTCTTGATTAAAGCTTCCAACATCTTCTGTTGGTGCAGAGGCAGGCTTGAAGTGAATGTTTTCTGATGTCCAGATGCAGAAATCTGAGCATTTGGTAAACATTTGTAGATAACAAGTCCAATGAAGATAAATCTGTTCTCAGAGGAAAAAAGGTTAAACTAATTGAATAAATACATGATTACGGTAGCACATGTAGAACAGTAAGTACATGTTGTTTTGCAGTTACATTAATCAGTAATTCTGAAAGTTAGTCTCTGTAGTGGTGGTCAAAGCTCTTCATGTTACTACTTATTTGTGAACACAGATGCAGGCTTGGTGAAATACAAAAGACCTATCGGAATTCCATAAGAAGATCTGGTTAGTCTAAGGATTAGACTATGAAATGAGAAACTTTGAAAAAGTCTTTTCCCTCTTTTTAACATTGAAGATGAATGATTAAATTAGAGGAGAAAATTATAAAATAGGTTTTGCTCTATCTCAAATTAGTGCCTTCATAGAGTAATTATGTCACTGTGTCATCATGAAATTCATCGGAAGTGTCACAGTTTTGATTTCAATCAAAAGAAAAAAAGTAATATAATTTAGGAACAGGTTTTCTAACTGGTCTAGAAACTCCAGTTTCATTTCCAGAAAGGATGACTTGGTTATTAGAAAGAATTTTTTACTTTAAAGTGCAATGAATTTCTGAAAGAAACTCTCTGGGGAGATGGTATGATCTTTTGAGGTCCCTTCTGATCCCTAACATTCTGTGATTCTGTGATTCTCTGGTAAGATGCTTATGACCAGAGGTTTTTAAGACTAGACGGGAATGTGACTGCATTGAAGTGGGTGTGCTTTGCTGCTGTCCAAACTGCCTGTGCTGGAAAACAAACAGATTATTGTCTTGAGGTCCTCTTCTGGGGTTATGCATTCCACATTCCTTACCTGTTCCATATGTGTTTCAGTGCCATACATACAATGCAATGATAAAACACAAGGTCTATCCTGTAAACCACCGGTGTAGCATGTTCACCTGATCAGTGGCAGAGTTAGTTTAATTTTAAGCTCCTGCTGATACAGAGTTTTTGGCTGAGGTGAGTAACTGGAGGCTTCTCAACTTCTTGCTTCTGTACATTGGCATGGAAACAGAAAAATCAAAAGAAACAAGTAAGGGCTTTGTCTTCACTCAATGTTGTGTGCTGCTGCAGAGCATAATCTTCAGTTCTTAGGTAAAGCTTATCAGGAGAAGGACCCAGAATGAAATCCCTCTGAAAATACTGTGGTGAAACCATCTTGGTCTCATTTTAACATGATGTTTGCTAAATTGGGAGATGTATGAGAATCAATGATTAACACGGTGTGTGAGTACTACTTCTGTTCTGCCTTTGTGTCTGATTTTCTATTGGAGGCAAGGGAGATGTTGATAGGAGTAAGTGAAGAAAACAGACTGTAAGACAGGCAAAACTTTAGTTACTAGTGAAGCACCTACCAACTGCTACTCTTCTTTCTGCACCAAGAGTACCAATACTGTCAGCACAGATGTGCTTCTAGGAGGTTATGATGATGTTTTTTGGCTAGCCAGTGCTTTTGAAGCAGGAATGGATGTCAACAGCGAAAGCTTGAAGTGTGCATTGAACAAGGAAAAAGAGTTAAATTAGTTTCCTCTTTTGTCTTTTCTATGTTACTATTCATTTATTTATCTGCTATAGAACACTCCAGTTTTAATGGAGAATTCTATTCTATAGAGAATTGATAATGTAAAGCCCGTTAGGGCCAAGCCTTTCCTACAGGTCTTGCTGTGATAGTACAATGAGGGCCAATAGAAGATTCTTATAATTGAGACAGGATGGGAAATAAATAATGTAATGACTAAGCCTTCTACATTTTTGGGACTTTATAGTAATCTAGGTCCATATTCTGCTCATACCTTTGTGCTTGCTGAGTCATTTATATTACTCTGGAAACCTCTTATATTTGAGGATGGAACAAGGTTTGAAGTGCAATGACAAAGTCTAGCCGTGGAAGACTTACCTAATGCACAGCACCATGAAACGAGAAATTTTACAAGAAACACTAGCTTGTGTTTCTGTAGATAGTATTAAAGGATCCTAAGTATTTCCAATGTTCTGGTAAAGATCAACAATTAAAACATTTTGGTAGCTTTTCCAGTTTCCAAAATGCAGGTTAAACCCAAAGATATTCCATAATACCTTTCTTGTAGTTTTCTGAAGACCATTCTGAAATACAGGCTGCAGCCTTTCCTTTTGATCCTAAAAGGTCAGGAATGCATCTACAAGTTATCATGAAGCTTATAAAAATAGTTACCTCATATTAAATGAGCTCTTAATTATATAGTCTCTGGCGTTACCAAAACCTATCAAATCATGTATCCTTCAAAAATTGTTTGCTTGTAGACAGATTTCTCATGCAGATTTAAGATTTGAAAAAAGCTAAAATTTGCTTGTGCAGTATAGTAATTCACCATTATATCTGAGGTAAAAATTCAAGCTCTTTTTGGAGTTTTTTCTCTTGAAACTTGTAAACATAGTTTGGGACTGGTTTAAAACACTTTTGATCTCTGAACAGTGAGCTCACTAATGCTTTTATATAGTCTATTAAATCTAGGAAAGATTATTCAACTGTTACGGAACACTAGAAATGCAAATAAAGTCATGGAAATAGTCTGCATTATGAGAGAAGTGTTTGAAAATTACTTTGAAGAGAGGACATGTTTTTGTCTGTATCTTCTGAAGTGAGCAGTAGGAAAATGCCTCAACCTCTTGTAGACAATATAAAACCTGTTGATGTGGAAAGCAGCAAAGGCAGAAAATCGAATATGTCATACTTTATAACAGAGTGAAGTTCAAACAGCCTGTTTGGATAATAGACTGCCATAAATATATCTATGACAGGAAAAGCATGCCAGTTGAAATTACAGAGGATTTTCTTAGTCTGAAAAATGCGTATTCCAAAGATTGTTTCTGCTCTAATGCTTTCTATTCCAGAAAGACTTAGACTTAGATCATGAATTCAAAATATATTTGCAGTTCCATCACAGCCTTGATGTAAAATATTTAACATGGGATATTCAGACAGATACTTTCTTTTCTTACACCTTACTCCTTTTTTTTTTTTTTCTGTCTTTCTGTCCTTAATTTTAAATATTTTTCAGTCCTTTATTTTCTGTCCATCTGCTATATTTTCTGCATTATTTCTTTAAATGCTTTGAAAAGGTGAATTGAGGTTCATCCTTATGCAGATGAACTAGAACTTCTTAATCTAAATGCCGACATTCAGAACTAGATCTTTAGGCACATTTTAGTTTAAATTATTCCTGTTTTCTGTATATACAAACAATTATTCTCTTCCAAAATTCACTGAAAACTGCCTCTGACTTCATCAGCAATCACTGCTTTTACAAGTGAGCCTCTCTGTAGCAATGGGATTGAAAATAGGAACATTACAACATATATCAATATCGTCTCTAATCTCTTTCTCCTCAAATGTCTTTGCATTAGCTTTGACTTTCCAGTACTGTGTTTAAAAGGTGGGAATCAGAAGATTCTGCAGTCACAAGTAATCTTCCATTATCCTTTGGGCATATACACAATTGTTGTGTCAACCTTTTTATGCATCCTAGAAGTCTGTCTGTTGCTTGTTCACCATGACTCAACCAACATTCTTTGCAATCACTGGTTCCTGTGATAAAATACAGCCTCAGCATAGGATGTGTTATGATATATAAATAAATGTATGATTTTGCACTTGACTGTATAGAAATGCATTTTATATTTGAATTATCATAGCTCTTGGTATGCCATTCTTGCAATAATTGCTTACCAGTTTCAGCTATAATTTCTAAATGTAAAGGAAAGACTACTGAGGTTAGACTACTGTCATTCACATGGTTTGATGAAAGATCATAGCAGGCTCCTTCTGTAATTTTGAATAAGCCAACTCATGTGATTGTTTTGGTTACATGAAGGTAATAAATATGAGATGGCAAAAAGTGCACTCTTTTAATTGGCCATATTTTGTATTTTCAGCCACAGTGAATTTTGTTCTTAAGTTTTCTCCGGAGGCTCAGATGGGTTAACAATTAAATATGTCACATGCAGCCTCCCAGAAGATATATTTGTGTTTTCTAATGGTAAAGGTTGTTGGAAGTAAGTAACACAGCAGTCATTGGTGTTTTATTTTCATCCTCTGTGTCTAAAGTGACAGCTATCACATTTACTGCTGGGTCTTTTAAGCAATAGTTTTTTTTAAATTTAAACTTAATTTGCCTCTTTACTACAAAAATTGATTTAATGTAACACAAATTTCTATGCTAAGGTTCACTAGATTTCTAGTTTAATTGTATCTGGGCAAAGAGCAGGACCTGACTGCAGATTGCCACTCTTGCAGATGCAGTGATGTGTCATCTTCATAAACTTTTTGCATTAGCTTGTCACTCTCACTGACACACTCCTTGCAGCATTCCCATACAAGGATGTAGCTAAAGCACAGCACTGACCATGTGAAATACAAACACTTTTTTTTTTGCCAAGGTAGTTTTGAATTTCTTTTTGCATTCCTATAAAACACAGAGTTTGAATTTAGTTTGCTTGTTTGTTTGTTTTTTGATTTATTACATACAAAATCAATTTATTGCCTGGTTTATTAACATACGTTCCTATGTATACAATGTAATGTGGTGGTAAGCAAAACTAAGCTTGGATCTTTAAATGCTGCTAGAAGACATAAATATATTAAATTCATTTATTTTTAAGGAATAATTGCTGGATTACTGTTTTTGTAGTTAGGTGTATATACTTAACATCACCACCCAAAATGAATGTGCACACACACACACATATATGGATTGAGTTCCCTTTTATGGAAGAAGATAACTTTTAATCCATGTAGGTGAAATCTCCAGGCAGACTAATGAAAATTGTCAGAAACCTTGGGAAAGAGATTAGATGGCTTAAAAAGAAGTCAAGAAACATTGCTGCTGTGTTGCAGGGGTCCTGAATGCCTGCCCTGAGTCATGAGGAACCACCAAATTACAGCAGTGGCTAATGCAGCCTTTTTCACAGAATGTAGCAGAAGACTCTTTGGTTTAGGCTGTGACAAATTAAAGGTGTTGCTGAAGTGAATAGCAATTCATTTTACTTTGACTTCCAGCCTGCCATCAGCTAATAATGGCTTTGTCACTAATGATTTGGTGGGTATGATTTGTTTTTACATCACACCTGTCAACCAAAACCATCCCAAAGTGCTCTATAGCCTAATTTACTGATTACTCAGAAATTTCTTCCTTCACTAGTGAAATGCAGCTTTGGATGAAAGTTGGCAACTGTGTACTACAACTTGCTTCAAACTCTACTTGCCAGATATAGATGGGAAATGAAAGAAGTACTTAGTAGGGCCCAGGGAGAGCTATCTTGTCCTGGTAAGTGAGAGGTTAGCTGCCACTAATATGGTTGTAATCTGTGCTGTACAAACTTCAAGGTGAAGAGGGAGACCTTAGAAGGCGTTTGTGGAGAGACAGGGCAAAGCTGAGGGAATATAAGGTTCTGCATGCAGGGGTACCTAGATTGTGGAATGGGAAGTCGGGTCAGAAACTGAGAGAGAACTAATCTTAGCAATTGAAGTAATGGAATTTGCTTATGGAGGAAGTCTCATACTGCAATGTCATATAGATTATTGCTCATTTAACTTCCAATTATTTTTTACTTACAAGTTTGCTAATTGGAAGTTTCAAAGTGAGAATTGCTCAATATCTGTTGAAGAAAAACACAATGTAAATACTTAAATTTACAGATTTATTCTTAACAGAAGTGGGAATTTAGATTTATTTTCATCAGACTACAAGATTTTGATGTCAGTGTGGAATGAAGGAAACAAGAAAACTCTCTACACAATTGATAAAAGTTAGAGTTTCTTCATGGTGTGGGTTTGAAAGAGGAAGGGACTATACACTGCAAGTTCTTTCTCAACCACTTTCTTGTAAAGGCCTTCTGTACAGAGAGAAATATGATTTCATGTAGAATACAGGAAGATCCACGTGTGATGATATTGATTAAAAAATGTTTTGACACTTTAAAATACTTTAGAGATAAAGACAGTGGAGGATACTGAAGATATTGTTAAAGGTCCTGTCATTTCATCTCCGATATATTAAGCCTGGAATTTTATTGTTTGTTGTGTTGGTATGTATTTCAACAAAAAGTTGCTCTAGTGATAACAGCAGTTGTTTCAAAGTCAGCAACTTACTAGATGTTAGTGTACTGGTAATTTCTTTTTTTTTTTTGAGGCATAGATTCCCAGATTTTTTATATACTGTCCTAATGGATGAAGAACCTTGGTGTTTCTAAGAGGTGACCTAGTGTCACCTTCTGCACAGGGCATGGTCAGCTAGAGCAGATTGCTCAGGACTGTGTCCAGTTAGTTTTTTAATATATTAACAGGTGGAAACTCCACAAGCTTTCTGGGCAATCTGTTCTGGTTGACAAATACTACAGTAATTTTTTTTTCTTGTGCTCAGATGGAATTCCAACAGTAACCTCCATCACAAGGTGAACAAATGTCTTCTTTTAGTACAATGTTCCTTTGAAAAACAGAAATAATTACTCCTATTCTAGGACAGGTCAAGTGAATTCAATTCACTTCCTTTTTACTCAAACCTGAATGACTGTTTTTTTGGTATTAAATTGAAAAAAGAAATTAGGAAATAAGAATAAAACACCCACAGAAAGTACTTCAGGCAGCATTTCAGTTCTTCAAGAATTGAACTAAAATAAGAGTACTTAAACTACTATAGGATAAGAATGAATCCTAGTGTTCTTGGGAAATAATTCACTCTGCAGGAGGATAATAAAAGAGACTTTTCAACACTGTTCAGATGTGGAAACTTCTCTGAGAAATGAACAGCAGCACTGACAAAATCGTACCTGTGACGCCTAGGTGAGGTTGCACAGGAACATGTCCATTCAAAACCTGCCTGGACATGTTCCTGTGCGACCTCACCTAGGTGTTCCTGCTCCAGTAGGGGGATTGGACTAGATGATCTTTTGAGGTCCCTTCCAATCCCAAACATACTGTGATACTGTGATACTGTAATTCTTCAGATACTGGCTATGCCTATCATGTAAGAAGGGTGTTTGGAAGACTACTGAACTACCTTGAAAAAGACTAGGAACCAAATAAGATTTTTTTTTCTATAATGAGATCTTCCAGGAATGCAGGGCCTTTGCAAAGGAATCCACTTATTTAGTTGTGTGAAAATACATTATGGGTGTTAACTGCAGCTATTGAGTCTGGAAATGCTAGTTTGTGTGAATTTTATTTTTTGGCTTGTACAGTGGTAAAGATGGTTTGAATTATTGTGTCTCATTGGAGCACCGGTTTTGGTTCCTGTGAAGATAATATTGAAAGTAATCTCCAATGACACCTTGATTTCACCTGTGGCCAAGCAAAAGAGTGCATGAAAAGTTGTGTGGTAGGAAATAATGTGCCACACTGGATGATGGACAGGAAAGCGTGAGAGAGAATTTCATCATGAATCTATTCAGTAACAGTGTCAAGGGAAAGACCATACCTGACAATCCTACATCTGAATGAGTTCAGAGTGTCAGAGTGATTCTGCTTATTTTCTGTGTCCTTGGACAGCACTCTTTCAAACTTAATTATCTGCAGTTAGACCGATTAGACAGCTACAGAAAATAAGTAGTATGTGTGTTGGGATGCTTTGAGCCCTGTAACTATTATCTCCGATTGCTTTTTTATTAAATTTTTCCTGTTCACTCTCATCAGTCCCATAAACAGTTGCTAGAACTGTCACAGATGAGTGATTTAGGGCCCTGATTGCTGCAGAGCAGTGTTGAGATCACTTAAAAAAAAAAAAAAAAAGTGCAACTTAACAGAGTTCAGTGGTGAGGTTCACTCTGTTACTTTCTGCATGGAGGAACTATGCCAAGGAGAATCAGCTGAGAGTTGTTAGACGGGCGAAAGGGTAGAGGCAGGCCCTCCTGCTGAATCATGGGGTTCGGAATGTACCCCCTTTGCTTTCTAAAATCCCACTTCATCAATGGTTCATGTCTGAGAAACATAGAAGATAGGGGCAAACAGGGATTGTATGGTCAAAGAATTATATGTGCACACCCAATTCTTTCTATCACTTTTCTAGGATTTTGAAGTTTCATCACAGAAGCATAGAACTATAGAATGTCCTGAGTTGGAAGGGACCCACAAGGATCATTGAGTCCAGCTCTTGTCCCTGCATATGACAACCCCACAGTTCACACCATGTGTCTGAGGGTGTTGCCCAGTCTCTTCTTGAACACTGTCAGGCTTGGGGCATCTCAACTTGCTTACCTCCTCTCTCAGGGTCTGGTGCCAGTTTACTCTGAAGTCTGTATCCCAGGTCTCTTGAAGCAAACTCTAAGGCATCAAAGTTCATAGAATTAAACAATTTAATGGAGTAGTTCAGCAGCAGGGTCAGCTCAAGCTCAATGCCTTCAAGCAGGTGCCGAATCAAGTGTAGAAGTCCCTGGTTAATTATACCCTTACACACTATTTACCCACACCTCATGGAATGATTTAGTCCAATAGTTGAGTTTGGAGTCTTCTTGTGTCTCATTGGATTCTTTCACTGTCTTCAGACAGGCACTTATCTGGTTTAGCTGCAGACCTTGTTGTCAGTCCATAGGTGCTACGTGCTGGCCTTGTTGTTTTGTTTGAGTGCGTCCTGTTTTGCTCAATGAGGTACAAAACAGGCCTTATCTTGCAAGTATTGTTGATGGTCTGTAGCTGCTTTGTTTTACTCAATTAGATACAAGTTTGGTATAAATAGGATGCTACAACATACAGTGTAATATTTCAGCAAATTTAGCAATTAAGTAATGCAAAGTGGGCAGTATATTAAAAATCACAGATAATCCTTATAATTCTAAGTGAATTATTCTATTTAAAACATAGTTATTTAAGCTAAATTATTAATATTAAACTTAAATTGGGCTCATCTGTGAGTAGTAGAAGACCATCGTCATACAACCAGCTTCTTTAGCAGAGAGAGCTCAAAGTAGGATCACCCAGGCTGTCATATTTATGGAATGAAGTGGTTGGCTCTTAGTCAAATTGCTCACAGTGGGAAAGGTATGCATGAGACTCTTTGCACCCACAACATTTCGGTGTTCAGCGTGTTGTTCTGCTTCCTTGTGGGTTTCCTAAAAGGAGTTCTTGGACTGGCTGCAGCTCAGGCCTTTGTCTCCTTTGAAGCCTGAACCAAACTGCTTCTGGTTTGGCTGGGGGGGATTGAGTGCATCCATCACAAGACATTGACACAAGCTCCTCAAACAGTTTCTTTATTTATTTGTTTAGTGTTTACCTAGGTTTTCAAATTATGAAGTGTAAGATAGATGTACTTAAAGAAAAAGCAAACCCCCACACCATCTGGACTGAATCAGAAATTTGTCAGTTTTACTCTTCTAGAAAATTGTTTTATATTCTGCTCCTAAAACTTGTTCAGAGAGAAACTGACCTTTCTAGAGAAATCAATCATGTTTAGAAAACCAAGCCAATATTTGAATACTCTAATTGTTCCTATTGTTAAAAAATATTTTGGAAATATTGACCCTTCTGTAATACACCAACAACTGTGGCAGCTGAAAGGTTTCATACTGTCTTATAACAGTTGAAGTTGCACAAAATTATGCATTATGCTGATTTTTATAATCATATTTTGTGTGGGTGTTTTTTCCCCATCAAGAAGCCCAGGTAAATAAAACCCAGAATGAGATAGTTTGCACACAAAGTATGGAGAACTTTGGAGTGGATGTTTTATGTTTAGAAGTTCTTTCCGAATTGTTATATAATAAAAGAGCCTCATGACTTAGAAAGAAAACTGGATTACACTTTTCTAATGTATTTTTTAGTAACATTTAAAAACCAGTTTCTTTTCCAAATGTTACAATAAAGAATGTCAAGCTACATCTTCTAGAACATGAATTTTAATGACTCTGCGAAGTCTTGATGTTACAGATTCAGATCACGCTTTGTTTTGAATGCAGATTGTTTTTACCTAGTCTTGAAGGATGTTGTGAATCTTATGGGGACTTTTAATAGAAGTAACAAAGAGAAACAATGTACATCCAAGAGGAGAAAAATGATTTTTCAAAACAACAGTTTAGAAGAATCCTTTGTGATCTCAGCAGTGACGGTACATGAAAGCTTGTATTATTTATTCTTCCTGTTAAAATTTATTTCATGAGACTCCAAGCCAGAATGATATATATGAATGAAATCTGGAAAAGCCCATAGGTCTAAAACAGTAAGTACAAGCCTCCCTCACTCTCTCTTCACTGAGGCTCTAAGCCTGTGTAGGACAGTTCTAGAGGGAAATAGTTCCAGTGCCCATCATCAGGGTGTTTTTTACAGAAAACTTTCCAAGACCAGTCAGTGAGAGGAGGTACACTATCTACTGTTGGAAGCTCCTGGAGAAGGCACCCTGCTAGCTTTGTCTTTAAAGGAGTACTTTACTTCCCCCACTTCCCCCAATTTCCACCCTTAGCACAAGAGATGGAACCTAAATGAAGAAATTATCTCTGGAAAGAAAACTTGTTTAAAATGAGCTATGAAGGGCAATGAAAACATATGCCACGTAGCTATTGTACAGAAGTTGCATTGTATATTGGTTGTCAGATAGCTCCCTTTGCCATGCCATTTCTGTGCCTTTAGTAATGACTAACATCTGTCACATGTTTATTCTTTTCCCTATACCCCAAGGGAAGAAGTGAGTGCAGTGAAATATTTTATTTGTTTTATTGTATTAAATTTATTCTGCATACATTTACTGTAAGTTTGTTATATGAAGCAGGGTCAAAGAAACATTCTTTGAACTTGAAAGCTCAAATTGTTATTGTCTTTAGTCCTTTGAAATAACTCTCTGTGGCCTTCAGCTGTCCCTGGAGAAAGCTCAGCTTTACCAAGGACAAACATTTACCCTGAGGGTAGACAGTTCAATTGAATGTTTAAGCTAAGAAATACCTGTTTGTATAAAATATTGTGATATTCAGTGAAATGACTGACAATAGCACAAATGCTCTAACCAGAGAATTAAAAGAAAAGACAGCATCACATGGCAACTCAAATAAGATTTATATAAATACAATTCCTAACATAACTAAACTCCAAATTACTCTAAAAATAAACAGGGGAAGGAGAAAAAAAATACTAAGGTAGGAAAGGCAGTCCTAAAAACAAGTTCAGCAAAATATTCAATTCAATACCATATAAACCAAATGTTTTTTATGAAGTTGCATTTTTGAACAGTATTTGATATTTAAAACAAACATTTCTGTATCTCATTGGAAGATTTCAGTACACAAATACCTAAGTAAATTTATAAACACCACTTTAAAATACCTGATTTCAAAAAAAAGTAGATAAAAAAAAGAAATAATTGTAATGAGATTAAAAGGCAAAACCCCCAGAAACACTATTTATAATGCATGCTAGAAGAAAGACTTTCCTTAAAATATTAGTATATGCTGTAATTCCAGTGACACTGAAAAATATTGCTGCTGAAAAACTAATGAGCAAAATTCTATAAGAGATATTATAACTCCTAACAAAGCAGCTAAGCAGACAGAAGCAGAATAACATTTCTGTTTCTCCAGGCTTCATTAGACAAGCATTAAAACCCTCTTAACACAGGCTGGCAGGAATAAAAAATGGTGGCTGTTCAAATAAGTGAAATCACATCCTCATAAACCCTTAAGGTGATATGAAGTATGAAAGAAAATGGTGCTTTTCTGCTTTTTTTTTCATGACAACTCATTATTTGTACAGCAATGATGGTGGTTTGGAAGGTATGGAGTAGTGAGAGATTTTACTTTTAAATGCATATGAAGCAGGACCTGTGCCTATGGAAAGGAAGAAAGCTAGCCAGTGAATCCCCATAATTGTGTTGCTGAATCTCTCACTGAAGTTTAAACTGAGCCTTGATCAACAGAATATTGAAAAGCAATGTAACCCAAAGATTTTCATATCCAGATTCTTGCGAAAATCTCAGTCTCAGGTGATGGTTTCTGGAAGGTTCTTGGTGTCTATAGTCCAGCTTTCAATAACCTTTAAATAAAAGAAGGGTAGCAGGGGAGAGCAAAGAAAGGATTCAAGAAGCTCCAAAGTCCCCTCCAGGCATTTCCTTTCCTTTTGCTATTCGCACTGAACACCTTCATTGCTATTATGCTGCTGAAAATAAATGACAGACGAGAGAGATTTCTGAACCAAAGAAATTCACTCTGTCCCAGAAACACCTCTTGCTGTGGTAAGTATTTAGCCCAAACTCAACAGAACCTTTTCCACAGATTCTAATGCTCTTGCATGGGGCATAAAAAGCACAGAGGCTGGGCTAATAGATTTCTTGTACCTTGTTTTTCAATTGGAAACAACTGTATTCTGTTTTTAATGCTGTTCAAAGACTACATTATCATATGTAAGCTTCTAAATCATGCAGTCACTAAGTTGTTTTTTTGAATACAGCTTTGATTTTACTTCGTGACCTCAAGCTTTCAGTCATCCTTAGACAATGAGCCTGAAGATCTGTTTGGAACACCAGACCACATTAAGTGGTGCTCTTGTGCCATTGGGATCTGAGTGCTAAGCAACACACTGCCTGCTCGTCTCATTGATAGACATGTTAGCTGAGAGCAAACATGATGTGGACCGAAATGGGGCAGAGGAGAAGTTGAAACCTTTGGTAAATAATTGATGAGGATGTGAGATTATTCCCATGAGATTACTGGCTGCTTGATCCTTTATCTATGTAGTAACATTACCATGATATTATTAGTTCTGCTGGGGTTGGATTGGCATAGTTTGGCTTTGCTTTACCAGAATCTCCCCTTATAGCTGTATGCAGCCAATGCTGGATGCCATTTGCATGTGAGGCAATTCCTTTGCAGCCAATGAAGGAAAACAGGTGCTTCTAGAATATAAAACACTTTGTAGTCTCCAGTTTTTCTATCAATTCAGAGACTCAGTCATGGTCTTTTGTTTTTTTTTTAATATATGAGTTTATCCCTGGCTGCTAATGTCAGTGAGCTCCTACAGTCATATTTGAAGCTTACCACCTATCTGGTTACGTTAATTAGTCCTTTTCCTGCCAGTACCTAATCTGTTTAATTTCTTACTTCCATTTTGCTGAGTGCATTAAGAAGCACTTCAAAGAAGCTCTTTCTTTGTTTTCAAAGGATTCTTTTGAACCAGAATAAAGGGTAAGTTTTTTAGTTGTAGACTTTACACATAGAAACACATTTATAGACTGCCTAATCTTTATCTTTGCACTCTTCAAACTACTTATCTATCATTGTTGTGATATGCACAAATAGACTGCCTTGGATGTGATGTTTTCTCGGGTTATTAACCTCTGCCATTGAATCTCTCTCACTTGCTTCTCAGTTGATTGTTGCATAGCATAATACATATAAACCTGTGTATAAAATATATTTATTGCCACAGGAAAATAGCTGCACTTCTTCAAAACTTAGTTGGCTTATGTTTGGAAAAGAAAGGGAAGGCCTCAATATTATTTTTATCTGGAAGTTTTAATCAGAGTTGTATTTACAGAACTCACTCTTCTATTAGAAACATTATAAACTTGTAATAATCCATTCAATGATGGTCCCATCAATGATGAAACTGCACATAGGATTTTCATACAGATGGATCCAAGTCAGTGTGGTTTTTGATATATCATTGAAAGGAGGCATAATTTCAAAGCAGTAGTTGTCAAAACAATGAGAGAATAAATACTGAAGAACTGCTTATTTCCATCTGCCCTGCTCCAACCCTTTTCAGCAGTGGAAGGGCTTAAGAAATGCACCTCAGCATTTCTTAATTTTCCTTTTTTAAGATAGGAAAGAAATACAAGGAGACAAACCCAACTTCTTTGGTGACAGGATGATGTGGACTGGCCACACTATATTTCACTTTAATGGTACATTCAGTTCTAGACTAGATAAAAGCCAAGAGTAACCAGATTATTGGCACAATCATGCTCTCCCCTATTTCCATTACATGGAATAAAAGAAGTGGCCAGTCATTTGAAGAGCTGTTAAGGAGAATCACAGGCTTCTGATGGGTGACTTTACCACCTGGAGAGCTTTCCTTTCTACATCCCTCCTGATAGACAGGGACTTCTTAACTGAACTGTCTCATAGTACTTAGCACAATGATGATAATGGTTTTAAAACAGCCCCAGATCCCAAGTAATATCAACCTTCATAGGTCCCATGGCCTTGTGTTTCTCCCCACTATAGTTCTACCTTGGGTTGAGCTGTCTGCCTGGCCTCTCCTCTCCAGCAAAAAAAAAAAAGGTAGAAAGCAGGACAGACTTCTCCCCCTGCTCAGTGATGCTCCTTTATCATTACCCCAGAAAGAGCAAATACTGTTGGAAAGAAGTTTAGTGAGGATAGGGGCTCTCACAACTTCACCAAGAACCACCCCTCTTTTCAGCCTATAAGTTGATTAATTTTGTGGTATTTGGATGTGGTGCTCTACTTTCGATGTTAACAAAAAGTATTTATCATCTAGGCTGTCCTGTTTGAGGAAGAGACTAGGCTCACTTGATGATTCTTTCCTGTGTGAAAGTGAGTGCTGCTGCTATGTGAAGTTTCAGCCTAATGTGAAGTTATGACAAAGCAAGAGAAAGTAGGGGGCTACCTTTTGAAAGTACAGTAAGACACTTGGTAAAGGTACATCTAGCAAATGTAATTCTAAAGAGCATTCGTAGACAGTATGCCCAAATCACCAAGATCATCACTCTGATTCCTTTCCAGATTGATGTAGGGAGCTGGTATTCTCACCATAGCAGAGGTGCTGGAGAAGTGCAGTGCCGTGTTTTGTACCAGATGCGATTTGGGAGAATGCGGAGCAGGGCTTAATGTTGGTTAATGTTAATAGCATCATAGAATGTCCTGAGTTGGAAGGGACCCACAAGGATCATCGAGTCCAAATCCTGTCTCTGTTTATGACAACCCCACAATTCACGCCACGTGTCTGAGGGTGTTGTCCAGTCTCTTCTTGAATACTGTCAGGCTTGGGGCTGTGACACCTCCATGGGGACCCTGTCCCAGTGCTCCACCACCCTCTAGGGGAACAACCTTTTCCTAATGTCCAACCTAAACCCCACCTGGCACATCTTCCTGCCATTTCCTCGGGTTCTGCCATTGATCACCAAAGAGAAGAGATCAACACCTGCCCCTCCTCCTTCCCTTGTGAGGAAGCTGTAGCCCCATGAGATCTCCCCTCAGTCTCCTCCAGGCTGAACAAACCAAGTGACTTTAGCTATCCGTCATACAGCTTCCCCTCCAAACCCTTCACCAACCTTGTGTCCCTCTTCTGGACACTCTCCAGCAGCTTTACATCCTTTTTATCCTGTGGCACCCAGAACTGCACACAGAGCTCCAGGTGAGGCCGCACCAGTGCAGGGTAGAGCAGGACATTTACCTCCCTCACCCAGCTGGCAATGATGTGCTTCATGCACCCCAGGATATGACTGGCTGTCATGGCTGCAAGAGGATGATAAAGACCTCTATAAATGAGGATGGATCATGTGCCAGTAAGACAATTTCCTAGCCAGATGAAGAAAGTAGGAAATGCTGCCTTTCTGTGTTGCTCTGTGGGAGCTTACAGTCAACTGGGAATCCAGAAGCACCTCCCAGTTGCTGGCTTGACTGTCTAATACATTAATTTAGGTCCAGTTATTTCCCAGTTCAACAAACTGTTGCATCTGAAATAACTGGAGTACTGTGGAAGAAGGTATTGCTACCTGACGTAGGGACAGTTACAGCAATATTATTTATACTGCTTTCATGCATGCTTGCTAGTTATTCTGCTGTTTTGAGTTACACATATTCAAATTAAACATATTCTTCAGATGAAGGCACTACATAGCTTCTGTATTATCTGAGTTAGGTTTGCATTATAGATACTTATAACAGTAAAAAAAAAATCCCAAACCTAATGGAAAATACTATGTGTCTACATCCTGGTACAATTCACATTGATTTAAATAATTGATAAACTATTACTCTATCACTTTGCAGTTAGTGGAAATCAAGTCTGTGATTGTTTTTTTACTTTTCTTTTTCTGTGTTTATAATTCAGTTACAAGAATTGTAAAGGGGGGGGGGGGGTGTGTAGGGGTGGGGTGGAACTGAGAGAGGCAGATTGCAAAATCTCAGAAACCCTTTATTTTATAAACATCGTCTACCAAGTCTAGAAGATATTAAAGAGGAAAGAACTGAAGTTAACAGGTTATCTTTCAAAACTACTGTAGTGGGATAAAAAAGTAATGATAGATGAATACCATTTCCACATAACAGTCTTTATAAATGAATCAGAGATACAGGAAGGAAAGGAAGGAAACTTTGATAGCTCAATGGAAAAAGCAATGTTTTTTTGCTGTTTTGCTTAATAAGGGAAAACATAATCTGGCAAATTTATTTGTGATTCTTTACACACTTTGAAAGATACTTTAGCTCTCAAATAATGTATTCAATTATTTTTTCAATGATGCAGCAAGACGTAGGACAAGGAGAGTGAAACAATGGAAAACAGAGAAAATGTGTCATGAACAAGGCTTGTGGCAAATACAACAGGTGTGAATTCTACTGTGAAGTCTAGGTAGCAATTTATAACCCATCTGGAACCCAAGAACTTCATTATCTACTCTTTGATCTCAGCAGCAGCACAGACTAAATTTTAGTCAGATTTTAGTCAGACTAAAGAGACGTTTTGCACAGAGCTCATTATGACTTTGTAATATTTTTATTTTTATTGTTATTTGCAGAGAAGGAGTTTTAAAGTTGTTCCAAGTACATGTTTTTTTAAAAGAGCTAAAGGGAAAAAATCAACTTCTTAGGACAACATAGGATAAAATAAAAAACCCCCGCCTCATTATTTTTATACTCATGCATATGTTGCCTAGGCATCAGGAAGAGGATGCATGTACAAGTAGGACAAATTGCACCCCACACTGTGCAACACAATTCTTCAAAGTGTATTTTGTTTTCTTGTTTTTCTCACTTAAATGCTGCCTTGCTGCATAATGCCAAAAAAAAACTAATGAGAGATAGGGGCAGAAGTTGGCAAGATTTGACCCAGGGGAGGAGAGACTGTAGAACTGCTTTCATTGCAAACCTCTGTATATAAAATGAGAGGAAAACCCAGTGATGCTGAATGTTCCTAGCTACAGAAATAGAAACTACTTCATGACAGTTAAGACACTGGCTTTACAAACACAACAGAAAACACAGGTGATCTCATAGCAGTTGTAATGAGAAATAAAAAGATTCAATCTTGAAAGAGTTTTTCATTTTTATTTTTTATTCTAGCGGCCCATGAGAGTCAAAATGAGATCTGTGCTAGATCTTTGGAAATTATTTTTAGAAACAGGTTGTAATTTAAAGAGAATAGATATGCCAAAATGTTCTGATTCTTTGGCTGTGGAATATTATCTGTTCTAGAGTCCTCTGAAGTTTCTGGGCAGTTGTAAGGACTCCCGATGCTGTTACTCCGTGCTCTTTAAGAAGTAATGCTATTGCCAAACTATGAATTGCACAGAAACCCATAGTTCATGTCACATAAAGCTGCTTATGGGACTGAAGATGAGTGAGTGACTTACAGCCTGAGTGTGTAAAGATTTGTGCATGCTCTTAAACCCTGAACTGCAGTGAGAGTGCTGCTAATGACTGAGCTGTCTTTTATTTGAAATCACACGTTATGTCATATTGGATCCTAACCTAGATAGGAGATGAACCCAGTCTTGTTTTGCAGTGTTGAATTGCTCTTCAGATCAAAGAAGGTGTGTGGATATGGGCTGAATTTTTCTGTTCCTGTTGCTGAAAACATGTTGTCCAGTAGGTTGGGCTGGTAGCCAAGAGTTAAGGTCCACAATCGGCACCTTCCCAGTGAATATTGACCTGGCACTTTGAAATTACCTTGTGGATATTTGAAAAGAGAATTTTGGGTTTGCTCTTCATGACTTTTCCTTTGGTTATTTTTTATTTTCTGGAGGCCATTTGGTGTAGCACATATCTGCACATTTGCAAGGCAGACACCAATGTACTTAGGAAACTGTAAAAAGCAAAAGAAAGGGACCAGGTTGCACTGTAACACTGACAAACTACATGACTTTCAACAGACTCTCAGGGAGGAAGCATTTGCTAATGTCAGGATATTTTTAAGATAGTATGTAATTTTAAAATTGACAATTTGAGGACAAACAGTGAATACAAATACACCTAGTTCAGAAAACAAAACTACAATAACCTAATGGGGTTGCAGAGCCTCTTGACAAAAAGAGCTGTGGCAGGACTTATCAGCTCTGGAAAGAAACCAATTAAAAAATAACTGCTTGAGCATTTTGGCAAAGGGGAGAACTGTTTGAAAACAAGCCTATATTCGAAAAATGTTAAAGGACTTTTCAGTTTCCAGGAATGACAATTAAATTAAGCCATGAAGGAGTATCTTCTGCCTTTAATAAACTCATTCAGAGTTAATTGTGACAGGACTGTCTGGTTTTGTGGTATAATTCTGACTGAAGTGTTGAATAAGGACAGCTGGAAAAAAGCCTGCTTTTCATCTTGACATCAGTTTTTCTAGCTAATATTTCCTTCCATGTTTTTTTATAGAAATGGGTTGTGTGTTTCAATTTGGCTATCTATTTTGCTAGCAGCAGCTTTTTATGAATATAATACAATGTCAGGCATTTCACACTGAATGTGCTTTGCATATGTTATGCCCTTGAATTTAGGTTCCCATCCTTCCCCTAAGAAGTAAAAGAAAAACTCCACAGAACCCACCTCTTGTTCTGAAAAACTCTTTTCAGGAAACTTGAAAGGCTTTTAATTCTGCATGGGCTCTTTCCTCCCCCCTTTCTTTTATTTCTTCTTTCATAGCCATCAATGCCACAGTGCTCCAATAAGTATTTCTAAAAATAAAATCTGCAAATTACAGGCCTTGGTTTACCACAGTGTTGCAAACTGTCATTAACAAACAGCCTTCAAAATGCATGGGCTCTGCAAGCCATGAGGTACTTTGAGTCCATAGAAGTATTTTGTTCCTTTCCAGCAATCCCAGTCAACATATATTTTAACTAGTTGGGGGTTTTTGGTTTGTTTGTTTGTTTTTAATACTTGTTGCTTGAAGGTGCTGAGTTTTTGTCTGCAATAAATTGATGTTATATCTATGACTCCAATCATCTTCCAAAGTGCATATGATTTAGAGGATTAATAATTCTTAGGATACACCCTTATTACAACTTCAGTGATGTTTTTATCCCCTTGCCCCACACTATTAAATTCATGATGGGGTGATGCAAAGCTGAGAAAGAGATCAGAAATGTGCTTTTCTGTGTGCCCTCATTTTCCCTGTATGATTCATATGGAAATTATCTGTATGCTACTTTTCAAGGATTTTGTGTAAAGTTGTCTGACTTAACTAATTCTGCGTGTTCACCTAAAGGCATGGTTATATTGGAAAAGGTAGTATTGGTTATTTCCAGCTAAAAATGACTTTGCCAAATTGCTCTTGGAGTTAAGCCCACCTGGTCCTCTTTGGCAGGCAATTTGGAGAACTAGTCAAGTGCCAGACTATGATTGGAAGAGTTTCAGAGTAGCTATGGGAGCCATCCATAGAAGCCTTTTGAATTCAAGAACATTCCCAAGATTTAAACACCCATGTCCACATCCTCTTTTATATATAGCTCACACAGACCTAGAGATCTTGTTGCTTTCCTATCCCATCTCATCTACCGCCACCTTCCAAGGGCTATCAGAGCCTTTTTTCTTAAAAAGGGCAGATGACATGAGCGCAGATGATTAAACACTGCTGACATTGATTGTACTGACTGGCAAAATTGGGCATGATATTGAAAATCCTGCCTTGAGGACTATTATTCTCTACTTGCAGTAAGTCTTGTGGCTTGTGTGCCTAACCTGTCTTGGTATAAAATTTGTATGTTGTCTTTTTAAACTGAAACTTCATTTTCTTTGTCAAATTTTGCACTTCTGCAGCTGTAGTCATTATTCTAGAGGTGTCCCTGGCTGGAACTGAGGAAAATACAAAGAGAGAGCAAGATTGCACTTCATATTAACTAAACTGTGAAGAAATGAGGCATTTAATATGGAACCTAGATGCCAAAGTTGAAAATCTAGATCCCTCAACCATCTATTTGGTCACTGCACATTCCATGTGCCAGCATGGGAGGATGAGGGTGCATGTATATGCTTTGTTGTTTTGTGTGTTGTTTTTTTTTTTTCTAATAACCATCTGTTTTGTCAAAAATATAGGCCTTTCCAAGGTTTATGAGCCAGTGCCCCATCCCAGGTGACTGCCTAACTGCTAAACACTATCATTCCCTGGAAAAGTGCAGTTTGTGTATAGTGCATACAAGAACTAATACCTTCAGTAGCATCCATTACTGACATATCTTGTCATGAAAGTCTGATGCTTATTTGTGCTCCTCAAACTGGAATCAAACTGATCAAGGAAGGGGTGGGAATTAAGCTAAAGACCCTGTATGAAACCATAGATTTAACCGGTTACCTATAGAATGCATTCTATAGCTGATTTCCATTTCTTTTTCTACCATATTTGGCAAAAAAGCTTGTGACCCTTATAGCTGTCTCCTTAGCTTTTTGGTTAGTTTGTTTTCTAAATGAAAGACCTTAAAAATGCTTATTTTCAGGAAGAACTGTGGAGCTGTGAGTCTTGAATAAATGCACATGTATCATTATAATGATATGAAGTACTTTTTATTTTGATAAAAGCGGGGTTTAAAAACTAGTCCTTCTTCTAACATTTTCCATAGGCATTACTCAGTCAGCTGGTGAGATTCGCTCTGTATTAGAGGAAATGTGGGTGTCTAACACAAGACAATTGAATCCACTATCTGGAAAGGCTGCTTCAACATTCAGTATTTTGGTGTTGAAGTTCTTTTGTAGATCTAGGCTATATTCCTAATTGGTCAAAGACTGTAGAAAATAAAATGCAAATAGGGATCAATTTGAAAAAACAAACTAAAATTTAGGGTTTTTTTAAAACAACTTTTGTTGAATCACAAAATTAGTATTTAATGATTAGCTATTATTGGATTCTTATGAATCCTTACTAGTAACAAAGTTGAGGAGGCTTCTACAGATCATTGATGACAACTTTTTGACACAGATGGTGGAGGAGCCAACGAGGAGAGGCATACTGCTGGACCTTGTCCTAACAAACCAAGAACTTCTTGTTGGAGACATCATGGTTGGGGGCAGTCTCAGCTGCAGCGACCATGAGATGGTAGAATTTAGGATTCTACGTGGAGGAAGCATGACATATGTAGACTAAAAGCGTGAACTTCAGCAGGGTGAACTTTGACCTCTTTGAGATCCTACTTTGAATAATCCCATGGGATAGGGCTCTAGAAGTTATGGAGGTCCAAGAGAGCTGGAACATCACTTCCTCCAAGCTCAAAACTGATGCATCCCTATGAGGAAGAAATCAAGTAAAGGAAGTAAGAGACCAGCATGGATGAGTAAGGAGCTCCTGTCAAAACTCAGGTGGAAGAAGGATGTTTATGTAATGTGGAAAAAAGGGCTGACCACCATTAGGAGGCTGTTAGAATATGGAGGGATGTATTGCGGAAGGCCAGTCTCCACTTGGAAGAAAATCTTGCCAGGGATGTCAAGGACTAGAAGAAGGTCTTCTTCAAGTACATTGGCAGCAAAAAGAATGTTAAAGAAAACGTAGGTCCACTGCTGAATGAGGTGGGTGCACTGGTGACAGAAGGTACAGAGAAGGCAGGGTCACTGAATGCCGCCTTCTCTTCTGTCTTTACTGCTAAGACTGGCCCTCAGGTATTCCAGACCCTAGAGACAGGAGAGGAAGTCTGGCAAAAGAACAACTTTCCCTTGGTTGGGGAGGATCAGATTTAGACAAACTGGGCATCCACAAATTCATGGGCCCCAATGGGATGCACCCAAAAGTTCTGAGAGAGTTGGCAGATATTATTTCTAAGCTGCTCTTCATCATCTTTGAAAGGTCCTGGAGAACATGAGACAAGCCTGAGGCCTGGAAGAAAGCCAGCATTGCTTCAGTCTTCAAAAAGGGCAAGAAGGACAACCCAGAAAACTACAGACCAGTCAGCCTCACCTCCATCCCTGGAAAGGGGATGAACAACTTATTCTGGACATAATCTCCAAGCATGTGAAGGAAAATAAGGTTATCATGGGCTCATCAAAGGGAAATCATGTTTGACCAATCAGATAGCTTTCTATGATGGTATGACTGGCTGGGTAGATGAGGGAAGAACAGTGGATGTTGTCTACCTTGACTTCAGCAAGGCTTCTGACACCATCTTTCACATCATCCTCATAGGCAAGCTCAGGAAGTGTGGGCTGGATGAATGCATGGTGAGATGGATCATGAACTGGCTGGATGGCAGAGCTCAGAGGGTTGTGATCAACGGTGCAGAGTCCGGTTGGAAGCCTGCAGTTAATGGAGTTCCCCAGGAGTCAGTGTTAGGTCCAGTCCTGCTCAACTTGTTCATCAATTACCTGGATGAAGAGACTGAGTGCACCTTCAGAAAGTTTGCTGATGATACCAAACTGAGAGGAATGGCTGACACACCAGAAGGCTGCGCTTCAATTCAGCAAGACCTGGACAGGCTGGAGGACTGGGCAGAGAAGAGCCTAATGAAATTCAACAAGGGCAAGTGTAGGGTCCTACACCTAGGGAGGAACAAACCCATGCACCAGTATAGGTTAGGGATGGACCTGCTGGAAAGCAGCATTGCAGAGAAGGACTTGGGAGTTCTGGTCGACAACACATTGACCGTGAGTCAACAATGTTCTCTTGTGGCCAAGAAGGCCAATGGTATCCTGGAGTGCATTAAGAAAAGTGTGACCAGCAGGTTAAGGGAGATTACCCTCCCCCTCTACTCTGCCCTGGTGAGGCCACACCTGGAATACTGCGTCCAGTTCCAGGCCCCCCAGTTTAAGAAGGACAACGAATTACTGGAGGGAGTCCAGTAGAGAGCTACAAAGGTGAATAGGGGTCTGGAGCATCTTTTTTATGAGGAGAGACTAAAAGAGCTGGGTCTGTTCAGCCTGGAGAATAAAAGACTGAGAGGGGATCTCATCAATGTTTATAAATATCTCAAGGGTGGATGTCAAGAGGATGGGACCAGAGTCTTTTCAGTGGTGTCCAATGATAGGATTAGGGGCAATGGACAAAGAATGAAACAGACACAGCACTGGAACAGGCTGCCCAGAGAGGTTGTGGAGTCTCCTTCTCTGGAGACATTAAAAACCTGCCTGGACGCATTCCTGTGCAATCTACTCTTTGTGAACCTGCTTTAGTGTGTGGGTTGTACTAGATGATCTCCAGATGTCCTTTCCAATCCCAGCCATTCTGTGATTCTGTGATGAAATGTTGTAGCATACCAAATATTAGACAAACTATTTCCCTTGAGAGTTTTTCAAGGAGCCTTCTTCCAAGAGGATGCTGTGAAATATACCTTTTTACTTTATCGGTGTGATATTCTGCAACCCCTCAAATGTATTTCTTTAAAAATAGCATGTAATGATGAATGACTGGAAAGACAAAACATTTATTCGTGTTGCTTCTTGAATTTGTTGTAATCCAGAAAAAAAATCCTTGGCATTTATTTGGAGTGCCCGTATCAGTAGTCAGTGGGACTCCTAGCTCTGTAATGCTTAATCAAATTTCAAAATTTTACTTAAGAACACATGGAGCTTTTTAATTAGACTGTTTATTAATACTGTATTCTGATTGTAATGTTTTTGCTTGTTTGTGTAGACATAGATTCTTATCTAGTTGCATATTTGCATACCCTTCCATATAGATAATAAGTAGCCATATAGGTTTGTACTGAAGTAATAAAATTGATAGACGTAGAATAATCATACTCCCTGAAAGTAATGATTAAGTGATTTAATTAACTATGTTTCAGTAGTAAATATCTAGAGAAAACAGATACTTCCTAATTCTGTGATCTGAACACCAACATGTTTAAGTTATAATGGGTATTATAGTACAGGATGCAGTTTAGTTTAAATTAGCATCTCTTAACATAACACTTTTTTTCCCCCAGTGAATCAATAAATTGAATACTTACTTCTCTTTATCATGAATGATTCTTGCAAATTGTAGGAAAATTGACAGTATGAAATAATTAGCAAACTTCAAAGGCTACACTTCTTTAAGAAAGATGACTTGAACACATTTCTGATTAGACTAAAAAAATATCTAAATGTTGGTGACTGATTTTATATTAATTTGAGAATGTGAACAAAGTAATTTGATGCATCTAATGTATAAAAAAATACTTAGCCTTCAAAATTAAAATTTAAGAACAGGTCACTACAGTAAATTCAGTATGGTAGCTGGAAAAATTAGAAATTATGAAGCTTCAGATATTTATTGGAGTGTTTTAGAGTATAAGATGCTCTGAACCTGAACACTGAACCTGAAAAAGTGTGCTCAAGATATTTTACTTTTAAGAAGGCATCACCAAATTCACAAGTATTCTTTAAATTCTGTCTGAATTATGAGTATATAATATATTTTTCAGTTCTAGTTATTAATTGTATATATAAAGACAAACAAGAAAGTATTGCCTATAACTCTGGTGCAGAGACATTGTAGCACAATATCTGTAATTACCTCTGTCTTAATGAAAAATCAGTGCAGCATATTTGACTTTAAATTTTTTATTTAAGAATGTTTCCCTTTATGATTTTTGCATTAAATTCTCAAAGACTTGGAATGAAGTCTTAAGATTTTTCTTGAGTGAGAGAAAAGACTTTGTAAGCACAGAATGTTTTTCTACTCTCCCATGTGTGTAGCTGTTGAAGCACATCTGGAGCTGCAGTACTGTAGGTAGGTGGATCAGAGAAGTATAAAAATGGAACAGGAAGAAAACCCAAATGCTTCATGTTTTGCTGGGCTTGAGTAAGTACAGCACCTTCTTTTCACCATCCACTTGAGGGAAGTTGTAAAATCCCTGTCAGTGGTTCGTGGTGCAAGGCACCTCTTGTGCTTACAAGTCATAGTAGCTATGTTGGTTGTGATATCCCCATCACCCCTCATCACCGTTGTTACCACTGGAATGCTGTGAGCAGCTGAAGACATCCCTCATTCCTCCCTCCCCAGCTGTCCTAGTCTTAAAAATAAACACATTTAAAAAAAATCAGCATGAAGCCTCTGTAAGACTCTAAAGCTCAGTCCTGGTCTATTTTCTGAGAGCTAGGAAGGTCATTCATTTCACACCATCACAGAAGGACTCCTTGCAGCAGGGCATTCAGAAGCACATAGAAATCAGGTTTTTGCTGCTTTGCCATTCCTGGTCCTGCCAAGCACAACATGCAAAGGAGAGTGGACTTCAGCGGGGCTTCCTGACAAGGTTAGACACCTACTAACAGTGGGCTATGAATTAGTAGGCTTCTGAAGGCTGCACCCCTGGCACTGAAATTAAGGATGAGGTTTCTCTTCCTTCACATAGTGAGGCATCCATCTATGAGTGAGAAGGCTTCTTTGCCATCCCTGACAGAACAGACATCCAGAATAGACATGATATGTGGTTTTTTTCTTTTTTTTTTTTCATTTTTTGTTTTACTTATACACTCTTACTACTACATCTGTAAACATTTAGGTTTCCACATTGGAAACATCAATTTATGCTTACCATGATACGTGTTGGAAATATAGAGGCACAGATTAACGTTTGCTATATTTCTATGTTGAAAAGTTTGAAAATAAAGTTGCATTTTCAAAGTGGGGAGTAGAGGGACTGCTAAAGTCCTATGTTATTGCAGATTACTGACTACTCTTATTTATTATTTGCAATAATATTTCTCTTTCTTTAATTGCATTAGATTTTTATCAGTTCTGTTGTCCTTTGTTCTTATCTCTCTTGTGTTCTCTGCCATTCTGTTGCCTGTTTTTTTTCCATTTATAAGGAAATTATTGGGTATTTTGAAGTTGTGAGCTCCTCTCTCTTAGATGCCTGGTCTTCAAATGACAGCACTGGGTATGAAAGTAGAGTCCTGACACATTCTTCACAAAATATATTGGAAATCAGATGTGGCATGCTAGACCTGGTGAAAATTTCAAAGCTTTTTAAGCCTTGCCTGTGGAAGAAAATCATGTAGTATCTGCTCACTTTAAGTATACACTAATGTAAATGAAGATTAAAAAGCACACCTGAAAACTACAGTGTTTATATGTGTAATTGTGTGTTCACTACTGAGTCAGAATTGTTCATGAAGATTTTCCAGCAAATGTATATGCTTGAATTTATCTGGAATACTGTGTGGTCATGGTCATCAAAATATGGTTGATCTTAATTTTCATTATGATTATACCTGCTTGTCTCAATAACTTGAGAAGTCAGGAATGGCTTACTGGTCCATGTATTCATTCGTAGCTACCTCATGTGCCCATGGAGGACCACTTCACTTTGTCCCAGTCTGAAATGAACTCAGTTCTTTTTCTGCCTTTCCCTATCCTGCTGTAATGCATCTCTGGACAACAGGTGAGCCAGGCACTCTTATAGGCAAATAGACATCAAAGCCAGCTAAATCCCTTCAAAAGCAATGGGAATTTTTTTGCAAGGGCTTGGGTGCAGTCCTAAAAGTGTAAGTGGATGCATACATGTACATTAACACATTATTTACTCTATTTGAATTATATGTTTGCCCAATGGTTTATGTAGGGATGTGCAAAAAGTTACAGTGATGTGAATTTCTGAAAATACAGACATATTCCTTTCTTGCTCACTGACATTCATTCTCTGGACTGCCATTTTGGCCCGGAGAAGTGTTTCTGCAAGCCAGTAAGTACCTAGAAAAAAAATCATGCTAGGCTAAAATAAAAACTCTTGGTAGTCTTTTCACAGTATTTCCTACTTCTGATATACCAAAGAATATAAAATTATAAGCAGTTGTAAAAGCTCATAGATTTAATTTTCTAGAACTGGTAGCTTTAACAGCATAGTATATGTCAGTCCAGTATTAACAAAGACTGCTTACTGTAGTTACAGAAATAAATTTATCAGTGATACTGTATTAGTTCTCCCAATGAGAACAATGTTGTAGTGATAGTTCTCTTTTTTTTTTTCTCCAATTAATTTATGTCTGACCTTTAAAATTTCCATTTATGAGACACAAAACTGGTCAAGGTAAATAATATTTACAATGCAATTCATCCTCATGCACTTTATTGCTCACCTGACAGGAGAGAAATACCCAGCACTCTTATTTTTGTTTTAATATTTCATTTTAAAACAATCTTACTTAGAAATAATAAGTAATATCTTCAGATGGTCTATATACTCTTCTGTACTTCAGTTTGTTTGTTTGTTTGTTTGTTTGTTTGTTTTGTGTGTGTGGTTTCTTTGTTGTTTTTGTTTGTTTATTTGTTTCCCTGCAGAGTGGCAGAGTGGCAGAAAATGCCACCTTCCGAGCAAAAGACAATTGAAATAAGGCAAGAGGTTAGCTTGTTTCTTCTTCATTTTCTTTGCAGTTGCTTCAAGCTTTTAGATAATAGTTTCTAGGATCACACTGTGGGACCTGTGGATCTTCACAGTGTTACATTTGGATGCCAGGTCCAGGTAGTGGTGCTTAAGTCATCCATAAGCTATCCAAGCATATTAAAGATCATATAGCTCATTCCTAACACCTCAGATCCGTGTACATCAGAAGAGCTTTTAAAATCTTGGAAATATTTGAACTTTTTGTACTAGTTTTTCACTGCTGATTTTTCCTTTGTATTGAGGGACTGAGGGGAGACCTCATGGGGCTACAGCTTCCTCACAAGGGAAGGAGGAGGGGCAGGTGCTGATCTCTTCTCTCTGGTGATCAATGACAGAACCCAAGGCAATGGCAGGAAGATGTGCCAGGGGAGGTTCAGGTTGGACGTGAGGAAAAGGTTCTTCCCCCAGAGGGTGGTGCAGCACTGGAACAGGCTCCCCAGGGAGGTGTCACGGCCCCAAGCCTGACAGTGTTCAAGAAGAGACTGGACAACACCCTCAGACACATGATGTGAACTGTGGGGTTGTCACATGCAGGGACAGGAGTTGGACTCGGTGATCCTTGTAGGTCCCTTCCAAATCAGGACATTCTATGTTTCTATAATTCTATGATTCTACGATTCTATGAGAGTGGTCAATGTACTGAATAACTGAAGTGGTGCTCCTGGTGAGGAATCCTTAAACTAGAAACTGCTGGTGGTAGAAATCTTGCAAGAAGCAAATTGTCAAGTGTTATCTTGTATAATATTTCAGATCCTAGATAAGTTTAGAAGAAGTTCAGAGCAGGCATGTTTCAATAGTATTATATTCCTATGGAAGCATATTTATTTATGGTTACCTGGATAAAAGAAGAAAATAAGAAATAGAGTAACGTGGCACTAAAATGAGGATGCTGTGTCATGACAGTTCTCAGAGTAGCTGCACTTGCTTCATGTTTATTCAGATCTTTAGAATTTTTCATCAGAAATTAAAAGGTATTGATAGTACAAAGATCCCAATCCCACAAATTCTGTCTGTATGCTGCCATCATGAACATGTCAGTGTGGGAAGAGCCTCATCCACGGTAATCTATAATACAGCTTTTATGAGCTAAGCAAATACTGTGTACTTGTGAGTGAAGGAGGCACACTGTGGCTACTGCTTCTAGTAGTAGTTTTTGTTTTTAGATCAATGGTTGACACAATATGCTTCTCCACTTAGATCACTGGGGACGACCTTCTGAGTTCTGGACCTTGTGCACAACTAGAAGAACGGGCGTTATTTGTGAACAAATAAATGGACATTGAGATACTTATTGTGACTGCAGTCTAAACTTTCATGTGCCTACATGGTTTCACAAAAGTTTTATATAAATATATAGGTCTGCATATGCTCACATATGTACATATATTAATATAAACATCATAGATGCCCCTTTTCCTTTCCCTTTCCCCTTTCCTCTTTAGAGTTGTGCTGCTTTCGAAATCTGCAAATGGCTTTAAAAACAGGAATGGCAATTATTGTCTCTGCTATGATACAATTTAGCTGTTTTGTCCACTACAGCTGCTGAGGGAGTTATGTTCAGATTTTGTTTGAAGAATTCAAATATTTCATAGTCTTTGGTAAACATTACTTCATTCAATGCTCTGTAACACATATTTATAGGATCCCTTAGAAATTAATTACAAAAACAAGTAAACTCAGACTGTGATAGTCCCTGTTCATTGCAAACAAAGGAAAACCAGGTATCTTCTTATCTTCTGCTTCCTTTTAAGTTAGAAGTGGTCAATTATTTTTTAAAGTTTGCACTTTTTTTTTTTTTTTTTTTTTTTTTTGCATTTGTTGTTTAATGTGTTCTTCTGTTTCAAACAGTTCAGCTAATACGTACAACAATAAAGATAAACATGTCAGTTATACCTACAAAAATTCTAGTCTTATTTGTTTGGCAAGTGGCAGCAAAAATTGAAGGTTTCCTTGTGATGTAGCAGAGCTCTGTGGCCTTCATGTTTGTGCTAGAGCAGAAGTTTTTTTAAAGTCCTGCAATGTTTTAGATACTCAAGGGGTTGTCTTTTTCTCTCGTCTTTTCTTCTTTTCTTTTCTTTTCTTTTCTTTTCTTTTCTTTTCTTTTCTTTTCTTTTCTTTTCTTTTCTTTTCTTTTCTTTTCTTTTCTTTTCTTTTCTTTTCTTTTCTCTTTTCTTTTCTTCTTCTCTCTTCTCTTCTTTCTCTTCTCTTCTCTTCTCTTCTCTTCTCTTCTCTTCTCTTCTCTTCTCTTCTCTTCTCTTCTCTTCTCTTCTCTTCTCTTCTCTTCTCTTCTCTTCTCTTCTCTCCTCTCCTCTCCTCTCCTCTCCTCTCCTCTCCTCTCCTCTCCTCTCCTCTCCTCTCCTCTCCTCTCCTCTTCTTCTCTTCTTCTTTTATTTTTTATTTTTTCTTCTTTTTCTTTTCTTCCTTCTTTTGTCCCCTCCCCTTCCTTCCCTTCCCCTCTCCCCCCCATTTCTTTTCTCCTTTCCCTTTCCTTTTCCCTTTCCCTTTCCCTTTCCCCCTCCCTCTCCTTCTCCCTCTCCCTCTCCCTCTCCCTCTCCCTCTCCCTCTCCCTCTCCCTTTCCCTTTCCCTTTCCCTTCCTTCTCTTTCCTCCTGAAAATATTTTTTGGCACTGAACACAAATGAAACTGGTATAATTATTTCAAGGAGATCTGTTCAGCCTCGTGTTTTTTAAGACTCAAGCATCTTAAGTAATTCAGATCTGTGGAGCTTTTGTGTAGCTTGGTATGAGTCTTCCTGTTGAGACAGAAGTTCCTAGAGACCCTGTCAATTACTTTTAAAAAATTCTCTAGTGCAGGAGAAGCTCCTCTTTTTTCACTCTGAAGACACCAGTTGTGCCTATTGCCTGAAGAATGGCTGCATGCATACATCCCAACTTTTTTTTTTTTTTTGGCAGCCACTTTGACTGCCCTGGCATGCTGTCAGCTTTTATCTGATGACTGTATATTCTTTAATTTTTTTAAGCTATAAAAGATCAGAACATGAGACTCTTGTCAGGCTTTCAACATCTTCTGTATTGTACAGCCTGAAAAAGGCAAATCCGAGGCTGTGGAAGGAGCAACTCCACCTTTTCCTTGTTTGTCTTCTCTCACATATTGTTACTGGGAGAATGGAGATAATTTGGCTTTTTTTACAGACTTCAAGTAAATATTTCCCAGGCTACTTTGGGCTGGGGGTTGCATACAACTGCACATTTCCTTGTAGGTTGCTTAGTATGAATAGATGAATGTCTACAAGCCTTTCACCAATTGGCTGCTATCCTTACATTTCTTAACTGTGGGAATATTTTTGGTGCTGCAATATGACAGCAATTTCCAGTCAAAATAGCATTGATTTATATTGCCTTCTGGATGCTCTTTTGTCTTGTGTACGTTGTTCATTCTTGCAGGACTGATCCAACAGCTCTCAAGTAAGCATCAGCTTCATTTCTTATTTGCAACACTGACCAAAGTGTTATGTTCTGTTGAATATAGATGTCTGCCACCTGCTCATACTTAAAAAAACCTCAACCAAATGAAAAAAAACCCTTTAGCTAATTTGTGGTCATTTAATTCTGATCAGTTTAGGTGTTTTGTGTGTGGTTTTTTTTTTGCTGTGTTTGTTGTTGTTGTGGTTTGGTTGGTTTGGTTTTTTTTTTTGTTGTTGGTTGGTTGGTTGGTTTTTTGTTGTTGTTGGTGGTGTTTTGTTTGTTTGTTTGTTTCCTGTAGAAACTGCTCATATTGCATGATTATTGTTCTGTATTTTTAGTAGTCTGATGAGAGTCTTGGAAGTTAATGGAGTTTGTTCCTTTTGCTTAGCTCTATGCACACATACCTTTCTTCTGAGAATGCCCTCAAACACTGGTTGAAAGTGCAAACCTATCTCAATCTAGTTATCCGTGGCAAAGGAACGCTGGCTTTCTCAGCATTATGCTACTCTCTCCAGAGAAATAGTAGATGAGTCTACAATCTTACTCTTTACAGTATAGGTGTTGGCTATATCCTGCCTAAAACTTGTTTTTCTACATAGGTCAGCAGTCCTATAGCAATTTCATCTCTTTCATCCCAGAACAACTTTCTCTGATAGTAAAATGTTCTTTTTTTTTTTCTTCCTGTTACTTTAGCTTCTGATCAAGAACAATACAGAAAAAACCCTAAACTGTCCTGTGTTATAGCACTTCATATTATGTTACAGGTGTATATCCTTAATATGGAAATATAATCTGATTTTCATTTTATACAGTTTCATTATATTTCCTATAGTAGTAATTTAATTTAACTTTTGTTCCAATAAATGCCAGTTGCACACAGATTTTTAGGGTCAATTTGTTCAAATAATTTCAAGTAAAGCAACAGTAACAGAGTGTTTCTCTCTTAGTGGTTAGCCAGACAGCAAAGTGAAGCAAACCTACCCTAGCTTTCATACTTCTGCACAAATTCCGTGTAAAAAGTAGGTGAATTGTGTATCTCTGTGGCTATTTTCCCCTTTGGGTAGGGACGGAACTCTACTTCAACCTTCTGTCAAGTCTTGTGTAAACTCTTCCTAGCCACTCTTATAAATGTAAATTTTATGCTGTCATTCATAGAATAATAAAATCATAGAATCACAAAATCATAGAATTATTTCTGTTGGAAGAGATCCTCAGGATCCTGGAGTCCAACCATAACCTAACTCTAGCACTAAGCTATGAAGCTATGTCTCTAAGAACCTCGTCTAAACGCCTTTTAAATACCTCCAGGGATGGTGACTCCACCACTTCCCTGGGCAGCCTGTTCCAATGTCTGACAACCCTTTCCATGAAGAATTTCTTCCTAATATCCAATCTAAACCTCCCCTGGCGCAACTTGAGGCCATTTCCTCTCGTCCTATCACTTGTTACTTGGGAGAAGAGACCAACACCCTCCATGCTACAACCTCCTTTCAGGTAGTTGCAGAGAGCGATAAGGTCTCCCCTCAGCCTCCTTTTCTCCAGGCTGAACAGCCCCAGTTCCCTCAGCCGCTTCTCATCAGACTTGTGCTCCAGACCCCTCACCAACTTCATTGCCCTCCTCTGCACTCTCTCAAGTACGTCAATGTCCTTCTTATGATGAGGGGCCCAAAACTGAACACAGGATTCAAGGTGGGGCTTCAATTCTCTGCTTCTGCCAGAGTGCTTTTGTTTGGAATTTGAACTAAGTTCCTACTGACTGTATTCTTGGCTAACTCTAGGTGGAAAATAGCTGGGCACCAAGTCCCGTGAGGTATACGAACAAATATGAAAGAATAGAAGGCTTTTCCTTCTCTGACTTTATGTTTTAGTAATGTTCAAGTGTTACAAATGGAACTAGTCAGCACATAGTTTTAATCTAGCTATGACTGTATGTAGAACTCTTTTCAACATTGCAGTCTTTTTTTTTTTTAAAGAAAAGTGAAAAAGCAATCTCAGAATGCTGGAAAATCTGAGTGCTTGGAGGAAGTGGAAAAGATACACACTTTTTTGCAAAGACATGAACTGATAGAATCATAGAATGTTCTGAGTTGGAAGGGACCCACAAGGATCACCGAGTCCAACTCCTCTCTCTGCATGTGACAACCCCACTGTTCACACCATGTGTCTGAGGGTGTTGTCCAGTCTCTTCTTGAACACTGTCAGGCTTGGGGCCGTGACACCTCCCTGGGGAGCCTGTTCCAGTGCTCCACCACCCTCTGGAGGAAGAACCTTTTCCTAATGTCCAACCTAAACCTCTCCTGGCACATCTTCCTGCCATTCCTTCGGGTTCTGAGGTAAGAGACTGCAAAGCTGTACTTGAAATGTAAATATATAACTTCTTTCAGAAATGTTGCAATGGATGTGAAACAATTTGTCATTAATTAAAGAGCATGACTAGACAAAACCAATTAGAATTTCTCTTCAGAGGAAATAAAGTGGATCTGCTCTACAAACTAAAGTTGAGTTGAGAACTATATCAGTGCTATGGGCACTTGCTCTCCAACTTAAAGAGGTAAATTTATGGAATATGTCAGAGTGTGAGTTACAGAACAAAAATTATTTGTAAAACAGAGCTCATGCATACTGTATGAGACATATAACATTAAGAACTATGAGTTACAGTTGTGGGACTAGAAAAAATGGGTAAATATATTTCAGTACTTACTTATTGCCAGAAACACTACCATGTAATGGCTGTATTGTACAGAAACAAATGAATCTGATGCAAATGTTGTGTGAAACACAGGAATGTTTTTTTTCTCACTTTTAGCCACATTTCCAGATCCTTCACAATGCAAAAACTTCAGTGGTGTTTTTTGTCCAGAAGCAGTATTGTCAACAAACTATAAGGTGTTTCAAAAAGATGGACCTAGTTTTAAAGCAGTATCTTTTATTATGATGACATGTTACAATTACACAATAATTTACAGACGGTTTAATGAGGCATATAGTGGCAATCATTTGAAAATCTATGTCTCGCCCTTTCAAGTGGTAAGAGTTTCATTCATGGGTGGTTTGTGGTTGCAGAGATATGGTGATTTCAAAATGAGTCCATCATCTGGAAGCAGCCTGTAAACAGATACAAATTGTCTTGTGTCTTTTGCTTATTGATACTTTTTTTTTCTGATTCCTTTATCTGTTTTCTCCCCCAGATTTATTAAGAGGAAGTGGGGAAGATGTCTTGTGATATCCATGGTATCTTCAAGTCTTCCAACTGACACTTGTCCATTTCACATCAAAGATGTTGGCAGATGGCCTAGTTTTTCAATTCACTCAAGGACAAAAAATTTTTCCTGAGATAAAATTCTGACCTCAGGGTATAAATAAAAATATGACTGTAAGGGTCATATTTCCCACTGTTCAATGTTGCAGCAGTAGACTATCTTATTAGACAAAAGTTCTTCCACTTTCCTTTAGCTAAATTGGTAGAAGGTTAAATCTGTGCAAGTTTAGAATGACCTTGAAAAAAACATGTCTGTATATCAAGTGCCTGACAATCAATTGGATACTGTAGTTATTATGTAGGTTACCTTGAATGTAGCAGAAAATGCTACCATGAAGTTTCCCCTGAAGGATAAAATAGTAAAATGGCTGAAAATGCTCAAGACACAGTCAAAGGAAATGGCTTATTTGGAATGTGGAGATGACCAGACCAATTACCACTGTGTGCAATCGAGATGTAGCAAAGCTTAAAGGTTATTCTAGTTGGTTATTAAAGAAACAATATGAATGCCTGCATAGCTCCAGTATCCAGAGCTGTTAAGACATATTTTTCTGTTGACACATATTTTATTGTCTCAAAATTATGCAGCATATTTGTACCTCTCCCAGGATATAGTTACAGGGAAAATGAAATCCCAAGGAATAGAAAAAAAAAAGAAAAACAAAAGCAACTTATCTTCATAAATTTAAGAGTGTCAATGTATTTTGCTAAATCTATGCACCAGTTCAAATTGGTCTTCTGTATAATCCTGTTTTTTTCCTCTCATTAGCAAAACTGTATGCATTCTAATCAGTTATGGGCCTGATTCCTCCCCACAGGTCACAACTGTAGATATCAAATTCTGAGAAATGCATCTATACTCCCTGGATATTTAAGAGCGGGAAAAAAAAAAAAAAAAAAAAAAAGAGATGCTTCTAGAGTGTAAATTGTTTAAAGAACATGGTTTTCTCCAGGGTAGCCCAGGGTGAGCAGCTGACATGTGGGCAACTACTTTGTAAACAGCTAATGTTGCATAAGATGAATCCTACCTGAGATATTTACCTTTACAGAGGCTTCTCTCTTCCAACTCTTACTTCTGCTTTAAATCTACCATTCACTGTATTTTGATAGTATTTCAATATCTTTTTTCTTTTATAACTTTCATCAGCCTTGATTTCTTTCTCACTCACCCCCTCCGTCTCTGCTGTCTGTTGTTAGCTGGCTGCTATCTGGGGGCAGAAGTGGTCTCTTCTGCATTTTCTTCTCCCTTAGTTGGAAGGTACCCAACAACCTAAATTGTTGTTGCTGTGGGCATCTGGGCCACTGTCAGCCACAGGAAAAGAGGAGCAGCAGGCTATTTAGTAAAGTCAGAGGGCATGAGAGGTCTGGTGTGGTAAGCTGAGAAGTAATCTAAGCAATGCATACCTTTGCACTCTCTTTTTTTGGATTATTTTACCAACAAACTATGTGCTGTTTTGGTGTTTGCCTAATTGTGTAAGAAAGTATATTGCTGAGACTGAGGTCAAGTCAGATGCTCTGGTCGAGTATTTTTGAAGATGTCACTTTGGAGCAGAGTCTGATTCATGGAGCATCTTTTAAATGTCTGAATTTACACGAATGCTTGGCAATGTGTATGCCTTGATGAGATGTTAATTTGCCTGAGGTAACATTCAGTCCCACTTGTGCAAGGGTTTTATTTGGAGGGAATTTTAAACCTTTCTCAGTGTGGTTACATACCGATTGTGGCTTTTTGCTGTCATCTGTGATTAACTGCTACTTCAATTGTGAATGTGCATTGAACTGTAATCACAAATACCTTTCTTCATTGCTGAGAGGTGAAGGGAGTTTGTTGCTCAAGAAGCTTTCCAGTGGGCAGTTAATAGCTTATCGGCTACCAGTGAGACATCAAATATACTGTCCCAGCATAAAATTATTTGCTGAGGAGAATTTTTAGATTGTCCTTTAAAAGCACATCTCTCCCCTGGAGGTATTCAGATGTACAAGATTTTCTAGTCTGAATCTAAATCAGCCAACTATTTACCTTTGTCAGAGATTGACAAGACCTTCTAAGTGCTGTCTAAAAATATTTCTGCACTGCAAAGGAATTTTGATCAGGACCTGTCCTAGTGTTTGGTTTACCTTTATACCTAGAAGCCCTAAGGATTATATATTTTGTCACTGCTACATGGAAATTATTAAATTACTTATCCGGTACCACAATATCATAATTACATCTTGATTTCATAGTTTTGGGAGGGAAGGGGAAGTCCACTCTGGAGACTGTTAGTTGTTCTTATGGAAGTGAGTGATTGTGTTCTAAGGGACTTCTTTCCAAAAATTGGCTAGTGATGATTTGATAGGCTTCAGCTATTCAAGGTGATTGGTGGACAGATATGAAGGCACAGTAGAACCTGGCATTCAGCATAGTTCTGTACTAACTCTTCAATTAGAAACTTCCCTTTTGTTAGCAAGTCTTTAATATAGCGACATCATCTAGGACAGCAAACACTTCTCCTGGCTTAATTCACGAACCCTTTTCTGTGTCTTTTATCAAATACCTAGATATGAAATGCATGTCCTTGTGTTGCATTACAATACCGTTGATGCTTCACTTCTATTTTGTACTCATTATGAGCTCTAAATGGGTCTACTCATGTATATAGGACTTATTGCAAATTAACGAAATGGGTTGTATCTCATCAGCTTCCTAATATATATGGCCAAATGAAGGTTCTAATCATTTCTACAGTGAATTTTAAGTCACAAGCAAATACTGTTGCTTTATATATACTTTTAAAATTGTTTCTTTTCCTAAGATTCCAAGCACTATCACCTCTGGGTATACTCTTCAATTTCCTTTAGTGCGGTATGTCCACTCACATTTGAGGTATTCAAATTGGCATTTACTATGTAGGTATTGACAGCAATGAAAACTTTTGCATATGAAAATTGGTGCTTGGGTAGAGCAAGACCTTCTCTTTCAGCATCAACTGACACACTATAGCAGGATAATCAATGTGTATATATTTGCATGTCATTTTATATTCCTCATTTTGCTTTCCAATTGTAGCAATATGGACTTTTATCTGAATGTGTCATAAAGATGTTTGCTTAATTTGTGACACATTGGTAATTTAGGTTTTGGAAGCACTTGGACACTCAATTGATATTCCTTGGAATACACAAGTTAAATGCTGTGGATGCTATCAATAAATACAATGTCTAGGCAAAATTGCTCTAGAGTTTTTATAATTTTATATTTTAAGTACATGTACATGATTATATATTGCCATAGATATATAAAACATTAGAGCTGCTGGATGTACATTAATTTCTTAATACAACTATGACTTGCAGGTCCCACCCATTTATTGAACCATAAAATGTATTGCATGAAATACCGTGTAATGGAAAACACTACAAATGATGACTGTATTTGTTAGAAGTACTAGATATTGCATTAAAATAAGTACTACAAAATGTTAATCTCAGTCTGACTTGTATTCCTCACATGCTTGCATGTGAGATCATGTAAGAGACTGAGATATTGGATTAGCCTCCCCATGGAAATGTCTTGTATCTGCTCTCTTCCTAGAAAAGAGTGAAGGACGAGTCAGCAGATATTATGTGTGATTTTTTTCTTTTAACAGAATTTACATTGCTTTAATAAAAAACAAAATAAAACAAAACAAAACAAAATAAAGCAAAGCAAAGCAAAACAAAACAAAACAAAACAAAATAAATCTCAGTAGGAGCTTGAGTTTTTCTAGTGTCTTGAAGTGGGACTAATTTATATTGCCAGGCTTTTCAGCTAATTGTGTTGTGATAAATTACTACACCTTTAATATAATAGTAGCGATTTGGTTGTACAGTAAATGTTAAATGCAAATCACCCACTGCTAATGTTTTCTAACTATGTTCCATCAGAAGCTCTACTGAATTACAGCTATCAACCAATTAATAGTTGCTAATGAAGGTTAAATTAAGGTTTGGAGAAGCATGTTCAAAAATCATTCTGCCCTCTGTGTTTCATAGCTACACTACATAAAGGCTTAGAAAGTATTCTGTAAAGACGGAGGAAGTGGTTGAGTACCAGCGAAGAAGTTGGATATAAATCAAAATTAGCACAGTTTCACACCACTCTTCTACCCTCAGTTTTCCCGTCTTTGTGATACCAGTAAACCACTGCTGTAAGTTCTGTACATTACACATGCTGTTTAAATGGCTGAGTAATCAAACTTTGGAAAGGCTCCATAAATAAGGGAAAGACTTAATGGCAAATATGGGACTTACATAAGAGAGAATACTGATGGAATTTTTTATGTTATGTTATTAGTCTCTCTTTAGTCTATTTTCACTTCTTAAACTAACTTTTGGAAGCTGCTCTTGATTCACTGAGCTGTTTTTTTTTCTGATTCTTACGTGTATTGTATCTGTTGCCTTGGTTGGATACTCTCAGTCAAATTCTCATGCTTACATTAACAGATTACAAGGAGAGAAGGATCTTTAAATCATCCAGCTCACCTCAGGTATCACAGTGATCACAGAAGCAATGCTTCTTCCAGTACCTAATTTAAGGAATTAATGTAGAACCTACTACTTCCAGCTCATATGATATAACCCTCATTGGTATTCTGAAAACAGGCTACTTCCCTTCACTGTGAGGTTCTCAAACAAGCTCACCTGGAATACTTGTGGTATATAAAGCCACACTTTAACCCCCAGGAATAGAGACTGACTTGGTTAGTAGAGTAGATGCTCATAAATTTTTAAAGGTAGCATTAAAAAGTGCATAAAATATTAGTGCCTGGGGTACTATAACTCTGCATCATCTTGCCTTACTTCCATCTGCATATACTTATTTTCACAGCAACTGGCTGTAAGGAAACATTCAGAGACATCTGCAGTGCTAAAAGCACAGTGATAGCCCAGGAGACTGCTCCCTCAAAACACAAAATTTTTTCTTATAAATATTAATCCATTGATAGTAAAAATTGCCAAAATATTTCCAGTCCAACAGCAGCTGTTTGGGGAATTTATTTTGTCTTTTAGCAGGCAAAATTAAAGAAATGCAGGATAATGTTGTTTATCTGCACATTTTTATATTGATTTTAATTATGCTTTAATACTATGACATTTAGAATAACCTTTACTAAATGTAATTTTTGACTTTTCTGAACAGCGGGTAGTGGCTTTATTGTTACTAATAACAAAACTATAATTTAGTCATTTCCTTTCCTTACTATGTTGAGTATTTTCATTTCCTTCACATTACAAAAGATGTAGGCAAATACTGTTTTAGTGGATGGAGAAATGAGGACTTCTGGTTTATTTTCACTCACTGAGGCAGTCAGTATTAAACTTAGTTCTCAAATGGACAGTTTTAAGTGTGTGGTATTGCATATTAATGCAATCAGTTCCCTGTCCTAACCAGGCAGTTTTAAGAGTAAAATAACCAAAATAATGTACATATTGCAAACTAAAGGGTTTTGTCTTATTTTTGTCATACTGTGAATAAAGATTGTATTGCTACCCATTTAAATTTCTGGATAGCTGGTATAAGTCAGAACAAAATGTTAGCTATCCTCAAATTTGCTAGTGTGATTTTAAGTGGTTTTGGCATTCTCCATTTGGGTTCAGCACATAAGGTAAGCTGAGATGAAGTATGCATTTAGAGTGCACAATTCTCAAATCCCATTGAAACCCTCCTTTATAGTCTTTGTGGGAGAATACAGGTCGAAAAGCAATAAACCATTTTAAATACCTATATTTAGAAAGCATATGCTATTCTCCTGTGGAAGGTCTTGTTAATTCTTAATTATCTTCATGGTTTTTAGTACAGCTCTGAATATTGTGAATATTGTCACCTGGCTGTATTCATGGCACGATGTATACCTTCAAATAGTATTGTCCAATCTACTATCTTCCTTTCCCCTTCCCTGCTCCCAAACACCAGATTCAGGATTTGATCTTCTGTGTAACTTCTGTATGCTCATGTTTACCTTTTTGTTTACATATTTCTATATCTATATATTTATGTCACAAGGGCACCCCAAAAGTCAATTTTAGGTGCACAACAAGTTCCAAGACAGGCTTTATTCTAGCTGGAAAACTGTAGCAAATAAAGCAACTAGAAACAGGGTTTATACAATTATTTAGCACTCCAACAACATAGAATACAGGTTCAGATATCAGTTGAGGAGATTATTAGGGTACGACAACATAAGAATAATAAGGATCCGCAACATGCACACACACACAAGAAACAAAACTAGAGGCCTCTCACTAGAGGCCAGAGTACCCACAAGAAATAATCACTCACCTGGGCTAGGCAAGGCCCACACTTGCCTGGGTTAGGCAAAGACTCACTCAAGGATATATCCAGTAAATAACCACTCACCACAGGAGGAAGTAAGGCACTCTCAATCCCAGGAAGTCTCTTTAGACGGCATCCCAGTCTAAGGGGAGGGCTCCAGTTCACAGACCTGCTGCTCCGAGAAGACCACTGAAAGGGGGTCTTCAGTGCGGACCCTGTTTTATAGCCTGGTCAGATCTGGCTGTGGGCATTACGACATGGTCCAGAAGCATCTCAGCTTCTCTGGACACCTCCTTTGTTGAGGACCCTGTCAATTGACTTCACGTCCACCCCTCCTGCCACCCCAGCTGGGTGGAGGTGAAGTCACCCTGCCCCGGGGTAGGGGATGATGTGACTATCAGCACCTTGGCATCACCCTATGTGTGTACACGAGGGCAGGCACAGTGGGGCACAAATGGTGCTGAGGAGCCGTCAACTGCCCTATTCAAGGCTCCGGATCTCAGGGGGATGTGCAACTGCCACAATTTAAAATAATAGAGTCATAGAATACTTTATGTTGGAAGGAACTCCAGAGGTCATCTAGTACGACCTCATGCTCAACATGGGCAAGTCACATCAGGCTGGACAGGGCCACGTCCAGTCAGATCTTTCCCAGTATTTGGCTACCATCAAGGTATTTTCATTGTATCTAATAATAATTCCCCATATTCCTGCTTCAGTACTTTGCCTCTTAACCTATTGCTGTGCACCACCAAGATGAGTCTGGTTCTGTCTTCTGATCAGGTTAGTTGTAGACAGTGGAGAGGTCTCTTCCCAAATCTTCTCTTTTTAAGGCTGAAGAGACGCATCTGTCTCAACTTCCACCTGTATCTCATGTGCTCCAGTCTCTCACCATCTCAGAGACTTCTGCTGGATTTGCTCCAGTGTGCCAAATCTTTTCCTGCACTGGGGAACCCCAAACTGGACACAGTTCTCCAGATGTGGCCCCACAAGAGCTAAATAGAGAGGAAGGAACATATCCTTGTGCTTTCTGGCTGTAGTCATACTAATACTATTACATTTTATTAGCATCTAGCTAACTAGCTATATTTATTAATGTGAAGTGACTAGAGTTCAGTGGAAAAAATAATAGACTGGGGCATTTTTGGAGACACCATGATGGGTAACATCTACCTCAAATATTCATCATATGTACACTCAAAAAACCTCACAACATTCCACACTACATTAGATACAGTTAAAATAATTTAACCTCACATTTGCAAGGTTGTGCCAGGAAAAGAAAAACTGTGGAGAACTTGTTCTCATCCAGTATGTTGTGGTCAAGTGATTTTGTTCCATGAAAGTACAGTGACTGACATTAAATATTTTTATCAGATTTTCCAAAGCATATGCATAGACTGTGTCATGGTCTTTCTCTTCATTGTGTGTTTAGAGTAATTTAAGAATGTATTTCTTTTATGCATTGAGCAAAAAGTTTGTTTCAGTGGGTTCTTTCAATGGCACTGAATTAAGTTCCATCTAGAAAAAAAAAATAAATCTATAGATTGTGAATAACAAAAAGTAATTTCTTAATGTTTAAAGAGCTTTTAAGATTAAACAATGGTGCAGATGCTTTCATCAAGCTACTTCTGTCCTCAGGGAGCACGCCAGTGTTACAGTTGCAATAGCAGCTTTGGGCTCTACTGCAGTTCTACCTTGCAGTAGCAGAACAGGAGAAGACCAGCTATTCACTGCAAACACAATATTGAAGATAGTTTTACTTTCCGTGTTGGAATAGTCTACTGTTAGGCATTGCTTTTTTCATGGAGTTGTTGTCAAGGGTCAGTACTGGGACCAGTATTATTCAATATATTCATCAATGACTTGGATGAGGGAATAGAGTGCACTGTCAGCAAGTTTGCTGATGACACCAAGCTGGGAGGAGTGGCTGACACGCCAGAAGGCTGTGCTGCCATCCAGCGAGACCTGGACAGGCTGCAGAGTTGGGCGGGGAAAAGTTTAATGAAATATAACAAGGGCAAGTGTAGAGTCTTGCATCTGGTCAGGAACAACTCCAGGTTCCAGTATAAGTTAGGGAATGACCTACTAGAGAGCAGTGTAGGGGAAAGGGACCTGGGGATCCTAGGGGACAGCAGGAACCATGAGCCAGCACTGTGCCCTTGTGGCCAAAAAGGCCAATGGCAACCTGGGGTGTATTAGAAGGGGAGTGGTTAGTAGGTCGAGAGAGGTTCTCCTCCCCCTCTACTCTGCCCTGATGAGACCACACCTGGAATATTGTTTCCAGTTGTGGGTCCCTCAGTTCAAGAAGGACAGGGAACTGCTGGAGAGAGTCCGGTGCAGGACAACAAAGATGATTAAGGAAGAGGAACATCTCCCTTATGAGGAAAGGCTGAGGAAGCTGGGTCTCTTTAGTTCAGAGAAGAGGAGACTGAGGGGTCACCTCATTAATGTTTATAAATATATGAAGGGTGAGTGTCAGAAGGATGGAGCCAGGCTCTTCTTGGTAACAACCAATGGTAAGACAAGGGGTAATGGGTTCAGTCTGGAACACAAGAGGTTCCATTTAACTTTGAGAGGAAACTTCTTCTCGGTGGGGGTGACAGAGCACTGGAACAAGCTGTCCAGGGAGGTTGTGGAGTCTTTTTCTCTGGAGACATTCAAAACCCTCCTGGACACGTTCCTGTGTAGCCTCATCTAGGTGTTCATGCTCCGGAGGGGAGACTGGACTAGATGGTCTTTTGAGGTCTCTTCCAATCCCTAACATTCTGTGATTCTGAGTGATTCTGTGATTATTTTGACTTTTTCAGTATAGATTATTATACGAGCCTTTTCACCCTACAGATTACCCACAAACTGTTTTCTGTGACTTGTTGATTTGTTATTCATGCTGGGATTGCTTAGCTAAGTCATATAGTTTTAGTTTGTTTCATAACTGGATGACTCCTAAACACACCGAAAGCTTCTCAGTTAGCAATATGGATAATTTTGCCTGAATACTAAGTGAAGTTTTGTATAAGCCTTCACAGCCACTTAATGCTTTCCCTGTTCTTCCATAAATATGAGTACTCCTAGGAAACTGACTGCTGATCACAAATTGTAGAAAAGCATATCTGTGCTTTCTCAAGAGTTGGATGCAGCCAAGACGTGACTTGAGTGATGACTGTGTGGTAGCACAGTGGCTGGCTTGTCATCTGACCTGGAAGATACGGCACACCGGAACAGTGTGGATGGGAGGAGAACACCATGTTTTCTTGTTAAATCTTTTCTGGGTCATCCTGAAGAGTGCTGAGGATGATGCTTTTGTTATTGCATTCTTGCCTTACTTCTAAGGGGGAGTCCTATCCATTCAGTCTTCAGATCCTTAAGGCTCCTGTCGGTCTCGATACTGTATAGCTTGGCATATAGCGTACCTAACGATTATGCTGTTCTGCTATTCTCTTCATAATTCTGTTAGTTTTGCTATACAGTTTCAGTGAACTTACACTATTCAAAAGAGAGGTTTGGTTTTTTTTTTTTATTCTTTGAATGTTGAAAAATCCCATCTGTGAAGAGTGTCATTGATAATTCATATGTATTATGTGTATTTTCTCTCACATATTGCCATAGTCTACTTTCAAAGATATCTTGTAAGTTATATTACCATATAAAATAGTATATGTCTATTATGACGGGCTCTTAGTTGTCATTTTGGCTTACTTTTAAGTACAGCTGTGCAAAAAAAAAGAATGAAAAGCTGCATAGAAATGTCTCTATGTCAAATGTAAATGTATCTAATTTTGAACTTCATGAATTGATTTACAAATATGGGTGAGTGCATTCTGTAAATGAAAAAAAAACCAAACAACCCAACATTTTTCACAGCTGTAGAGTTTTTGCCCATAAGAGGTGAAATCTTTATACCAAGTTACAATCTAAGTTAACTCAAAAGGTGATTGGATCAAGATAACTGGCAAATCTCTTTCCCATATGTATTTCTTAAAATTAATTTAAGTAAGTTGAATCCTTGGCATCTTTTAGAATCAGAGGTGATTTTGACTGGAAAATTAATATGGTACGAAATTAGTATTAGTAGTAGTGTTGGTGAACTCTGGTTATTTAAAGCTTAGCTGCTTTTTTTTTTTTTTTTTTTGTTACTTATTATAGACATGTATAGTATCTTGATTAACTTAGAAGTAGAAGCATCTCCTGGTATCCAGCCGTGTTACTTTATCAATTTCATAAACTTTTTAAGCTCAATTTTAAAAGTAGTGAAATGCTTTTCTCCTGTAAGTCCTACTGGTACTCTGGTTCAGCACCTTTTGTGGTGGTCAAGTTTGTGCACACAGAAGCATTTTCATACCAGATGAAAAATAAATAAATTTATCAAACACATTTTCCTGGCTGATGATTATGGATAACAGTTAAATCATGCTATACAGTCAGTTACCCAAACAATCTCATAATTGTTGGAACATCTGCAAGAAAATACTAGTGCATTTGCAAGTGTATATCTATATCTATATCTATATATATATATATATATCTACATACACACACATATATATTGTTCTTCTGGACAGCGGAATTGTATTACCCCAAGTAGTGGGATGAGTCTCAGTATTCAATTTAATAGATACACTTAGAGATTAATCCATTTGCTCAACAATTGGACTAGATCTTGTAACTTTCATGTTTTTCAAAGCAAGAAATTTGAAATTTTATGTGTTTTTCAGTGGTGTCTTTTACTGTCTGACTCTCTAAACATATTATTTGGCTTTCTATTACTTACATTTGTTGAAATCTACCTGTTTTGTCGGATGCTTTTTATGGTATTGTTCCTACCTAGGAAAAAATGCTATTTCAATTCTTTTTTTGACTGAACATGCAAGACACCCAGGTGTCTTTTATTTATGCCAACTTTCCCTGTGCCACAAGATGAAACAGGAAAGCTTAAGCCTCTGTTCTCCTCTTCAGAGAAGCTGCAACATAGAACACCTGGAGAGAGCAGATGAAAAGCTGCCTGTTTTTTTAGACCTAAATTGTTAATGCAAGGACCATAATATTCCTCAAAGAAAAAGCTGCAGATCAACCTTCCCACTTACATTATTAGTCTAAGTTTCTTGATTAGTGCCAAATCCTAATCTCAATCAAGAAACAGTAATGAGATCTTCAGCTTACAGGAATTCAGGGCTGCCTTTTCATCAAAGTCCTTAAGCTGCCCAGTCCAACTAAGTTGCCCTTTTCAAGATCTTGAAGCTTAGTTATGTCCTTCCTCTAATACTAAATTGAATTGGCTTAAATGCATAGATTCATGGCTGCTTGTTACGATGAACTCCAGTGACTATAGAAGTAACCCATGTTCTTAACTCAGGCTGGGCATGTAGTTTTGTATCCAAACTGTAATGAATTTCAGTCTACTGATATAAGCAATGCCTTGATGTCTAGTACTTTTTCTTCCTTGTGCAGAAGCCCAGCATTCTAACCACTGAAAATATTTGATGTACTGTTTTGTCTAAATTTATGTTACGTTTCATTATCCTGTGTATTAGAAACAGGAGGTGAATGTCATATGTTCCTCCTGGCCTCCTCCCCCAATAAATAACATGTGAGGTCCAACCAAACACAACAGTATCCCAGAGTACAACACAGAGAAGAAGAAATGAAATTCAGACTTTTTATATTACTTCTATTAATGCAGACACTGTGCTTCCTTCCAGCATTTCCACTTAAAAATTACTTTGATATGTTAAAATGGGCAGAGAAAGCAGATAAAAGGTGATCCTTTCCAGGGCTGTGTGGTTTATTCAGTGCCTGGTTGCCTCTACAGAGCTAATAGCAAATACCAGCAAGGCTTCTAAACTGTTCTGTAAATAAATTCTGGATATTTAATATTTTGCATGATTCATATCTCAATGAAATGACAAAAAATTTCACATCCACAATGGACCAATAACTTTACTGAATTTATGCTATGCTAAATTCCTGTCTTTAATTGTTTCCCCAAAAAAGTCATCATTAGTTTCTAGGAGGTTATTTTCCATCTTTACAGTGATTCCATTAGAAAATCAATATCGCTAGATGATATCTGCAATATCCTCTAATTTCTGAGGTATTTTCACCCCATTCAAGCTTAATGAGAAGTTTTGAAATTACTTTTGTATTAAGCTGTAAGGAGGGTTAGCCTACATTGAACTTGTAAGGGCCTTGTATATGAAAATGAACTTTGCACACATGAGTGAAGTTAAGGGTATATTAAATGCTGAAATTAGGAGAAGTAAGGGATAAGTTTTTTAAAAATCTGTAGGCCAACAGGGTGTTATGTTAGCAAGCTTTCTAGATTGGGGAGTACCCAGCTGCTGCTCTAGACTGCTTTTCACATCTTCAGCATAAAAGTCTATTGATATTCCTTGGATTCATATTGACTGCATGTCCTTCAGCACCCCTTTTTAAAGGCTGGTGGATGGCTGTGCTTGAGTCCTTTTCCAGTTCTTGGAGTTAAAAAAGTCACATTGTGTTTGCATTACTGCACTCATAGGTACGTAGAGCATCCTGTACATCTGCCTGGGGCTGGGGAACTGATTGCTCCTGGTGTCTCCTGAGGTTTGAAGCAAAGGGTCAGGAAGCCTTTGAGGATAATCATCACAACAATGATGTACTTGAAGATAGTGCAAAAAGGTTGCAGTTCCAGAAGAAGGTTAAGGGAGTCTATACTGGCTTATGAGAAAATTAGAGATAGTACCTTATTTTATTACAGAGAACAGGGTATGACCTTGCTCAGAAGTAACATAAATTTGTATTTTATTGTGCATAACACCAGATGAATGGAGCCACTAAGGACTTCAGTAGCAGCGAGAACATCAATGAGGAATAACACTCTTTTGAACATAAAAACCCCAAGACCTTTTGAGAGAAAACATCTACACTTAGTCCAAAACCTTTAGATACTGTAAATCAAATTTTATAACACAGAGCTCATATCAAATGTTTTCATAAGTCTCTATTAAATATCGCCACAGTATCTGAACATTACCTAGTGGCTATTTTGCTGATTGCATCCATGATCAAATGGCTTCTTAGGAGGAATCTTCCTGCATTCTCATCTGCCATCTGCTACTATTTCCTTTCTTGCTTCACATTCTTCTAATAATGATGCTTTGCTGCTGTTAATGAAATATTCACATATTGCTTTCTCTCCTCTGTTTCACTTCCAGATGTTTTTTCTTTCAATTCCCTGCTGTAGGAAACTTTCCTTGTGCCCCACATCTAAAGGGGCAGCCTTGTGCTACTTGTCATCTCTCTTTTGATATGTTAGATTTAAAAATAAAACCGCATATTGAATCCTGTGATGAGCAAATAGAGCTTTAAACTAATTTGTCCAATGCACTGCTAGGAGATAGAGCTTTTACATTATCAGATACAGTTTATAGCACAGTCTGAGATGTATTTTGAAGGTTTTTCATCATTCCCTATGAAGAGAGATTTTACAGTGCTCTGCTCAGACATTTCTTCCTGGGATCAAAAATAGCACTCAAACAGTAAATAAACTGATTAAGATCCACATGAAAATGCATTCAGGTAGTAAGCCTGCTGTAATGCAAAACAGAGGATGCTCTGAGCCCCTAAGGCTCCAAATAATTATTATGAAACTCCATTTCTTTCACAGCAGACTTTCTGCAGGAGATACAAAATATATTTTAAGGTACAGTGAGTGCTCTTTTTTTGGATCAATGGGATTAGATGAAGATGCTTCGTTATTTTGTTTAAATTTGTCCTTTATTCCCTCAGCTGCTCAGGGAGGGGGACCATTCCGGTGAATAACATTATGTCACCTCCTGGTGACGTTTCCTTTGGTTTCTTAAGTGGATACTTCCTCTGTTTTATGGTCACAGGGATAAGTGACACACAATCCAAAGGAAAGGCAGTCACTAAATGCACTTGCGAGTCTTAACAGTTTTTCCTCTCAACTGTCCTGTTTCTAACTTTACCTTTGTTTTTCCTAAAAATCACAACATGAGATGTAAAGTAAAACTGAATCATAGAGTCATAGAATAGTTTGGGTTGGAAGAGACCTTTAAATGTCATCTAGTCCAACCCCCTGCAATCTAGTTGACATCTTCAACTAGATCAGATTTCTCAGAGCCTCGTCCAGCCTGGCCTGGAATGTCTCCAGGGATGGGGCATCGACCAGCTCTCTGAGCAACGTGGGCCAGTGTTTCACCACCCTCAGTGTAAAACATTTCTTCCTCATGTCTGGCCTGAATCTCCCCTCCTTTAGTTTAAAACCATTGCCCCTTGTCCTATTGCAACAGGCCTTGTCATTGCTAGCACCCTTGACAATTTGCTTACTTTTCTTACTCAGCCCTTCTTTTAGCCTCTAAGATGCGGCACACCATGACTCTCTGCAGAGAAGAAGCTTGGCCTTGTCATTCGTGCAAATTATCAGTTCTGGAAGAACTTTTACAGTTATGCCAACTCAGAATTCAACTGAAATATTTTTTTCTGTCCTAGAAATAGGCAAACTCCAGCCATTACTCGTTATTTTTCCTTCTTTACCTGAGCCTCAAGGAGAGAAATTCAATTCACTACCTGATGCCTGGAAAATACGAGGGGAAACAAAAGGCAAAAGTTGTATATTTGGAGACTATGTCTCTTTCTGTGGTCAAAAGAGTGAAGCGAGCTCAAAAGTAGAAGAGATTTCCTAGTTTTGAAATGGATTAAAGTCTGAGCAGAGACAACCTTACCTTAGCAAACCTCATCCTCTGGAATGACACAGCATCTGAGCAATTCCCATGTTTCACTTCCCCAAGAGTCTACAACCAAAGAGAAGCAACTCATACCAAGAAGTCTTAGCCACACCTCTCTCCTCTGCTGACTTATGTTAAAAGACCATATCTCACTAGTGTTGTCATAACATTTGGCAGATACCTTCTGCCTAATCCTCAGCAACTGAGTTTATGTTGTAGGGGAGGTATACTCTGCACTAGACCCCTCCCGTCAAGCCAGCTGGGAGACCTGTAGAAGCTTACCATACCTTTTATTCTGGCATGCTCCTGGGTTTCCTTACAAAGAAATTGGGAGCCATGAAGGTATGATGTCTAACCAGACCTCATCTTCTTGTGCAGTTATAATTCAGCCAGTTTGAGCTGCTAGGGACCAGACCATGGAGCACACCATGGGCTATAAGAACCTCTTGTACACTCATATTAGGTGAGGTTTTCTCACTTATTTGGATTTCATGCTGTGTTTAGCACAGTATCTGTCATAACATAAGGCAGAGATTGTTCAGAACCCTCTAGTTCCAGATATGAATGGAACACTGAATAAATACATGCTCCTAAATTCATGTTCTGCTGTGATATTTAGGCAGTTCTTTAATACACTCCAGTTGGCTTGGAAATAGCCTGATCAGCCAGCACAGAAGAGCTCTGGATGGTTGTGTAATGTAAGCTCCATTAGTATTCACCATCATCCTGGAATTAACTCACCCTGGATATTATTTCATCTGGTATGTAATAATTCAGTCTGAATTAATTTGTGTGATGAGCCTAGGCTCAATTAAAAGAAAAAATTGTCCCTTTCCATTTTTGGTATCCTAGACTGGCACAGGGAATATGATTCCATAAATGGTCTAAGTCAATCAGGAACCGCTTTTAGCCTATACCAAGTCTACCTTTTCATGTCTTCACCAGGAATGTTGCAGTAATCTCTCTGCCAAGAACAAATTTGTTATATTTTTGCCAACAGCAAAGGAGGTGTGTCCATTGCCAACTAAAAGCTGTTTTCCCAAGTGGTTAGGAAAGCTCTCATGCCAAATACTGATAACACAGCAGATGGGTGATATCCATGGATAACTCCAGACTTAGGCCTGCTGTCACACTAAAATGCAGCTACCTCTCATGGTTAGCCAAGACTGCATAACTTCCTTCACTCAAGGCTTCTTTTCTGTACCTAGAAATGATGTTATATCAAGACCAGCTGAAGTTCTTCTGCAGGTAGCTAATACTTTTCCTCCTCCATTTCACGGTTACCCTCCTTCTGCTGCAGTAAACAAAAGCTGGAAGGTCTGGTCCTGGTCTGAGGCTGGACTTCCATGCTGAAGAGCTGTTACATACTTCTCCCCAAACCATCTCTCACAGTGATCAGGAATACAGTCCATTGCTTCTCGCAAAATGATCTGGTGCAAAACCACATATCCCGTAAAATGCAGTTCCTGAGAGAGCAGGACTGGGATATCCATTCACAGTGCTGATGGCTCACCATTATGAAAGCAATGATTTGGACTGAAGTCTGATCATTTGGGCAAGCTTGTTCCAGATATGTTAGTCTTCGAATCACAGGTTGCTGTGGGGCCATCTGAGCCTAAGGCTTGTAGCTCAGCTGACTTGAGAATGACTCTGGTTTTGTTCCACATCATGTTTCTCCAGCTTCTTAACAGGTGATCTGAAACAGGTAGAAGAAACTGCATGCATACTTTCATGCATGCATGTGAGTGCACAAAAATATCTTTTGCATTGCTTTCTCTATAAAGAACTCAAAGAACCATGAGGATTTACTTCTTAGAATATGAAAAGCTCTTTCCCCTAGTAAACTCACTTAGGAATAATAATGTTGTTTAAAATATTTTGTGTAGAATAAATTTGATTAGTTCCCTCTTTCAGTAGCACATACACTGTACTGTTGTCACTGATTTCCTTTGTCATAGCATGGTAACCAGTATCCTTCAGTAGGCAAAATACCCAAAAGTCTTTTTCCCTTTCCAGATTCACTGTGAAATGCTGAAATTCATCTGCTTTGGAAGTGTGTCTCAGAAATCTCCACGAATTTCCACAGTTTCTGTAGTATGATAAATTTTGGCTCTCAATTCCTTTTCTTTTCCCTTTATCATATTCTCTGTGGTAACAGAAGCAAGCTCTTTATGTTTCATTGCCACTCATTCTTATTGCTAGACAAAAGCACATGATCACACTTAAAAAACCAACCAACCAAAAAAACCTCAAAGATCACTATAAATATGATCGTGTGTACAAAAATAAAACCAAGGAGTCTTTGAGAAATTGAAAACTGTAGCAGCTTTAAAAAGAGACAATATCTCAAGGGAGTACAAAAAGCTCATCTTGGTTCTAGAAAGCCTGGACAATCCAGTGGTGGACTCCAGCAAGCAGTTCTGAGTCAGTGCAAGCTATTAGTATTGACACTACCAAAAATAAATAAAGAATGAAAAGCATGACTCTGAATCACTGTTTTGAGTGAGGGAATCTAGCTTTAGCAAGTCTAGCTAGCATGCCTGTAAACACAGCTGACTTTGTAACTGCTGGGATGGTACTACACTGTGATTTGACAGAACATGTTCACATAATGCAAAAGTTTTTTTGTTTGTTTGTTTTTTATCTGTTGGCTTAACATTTATTATTTTGTTTAATCTTTCAAGGAACATGTTCTACCATCCAGATGTAGCTTACCTTGGAAGTGTTATTTGATCTTCTATCTTGTGTTTCCTCAACTGTTGGACTGTTTCCTAGGACTCTGACATCTGCTAAAATTAAGCTGGGAGAACAAAGTGCCTGTGAGCTCAGTAAAGATGATGCTGAAAGGATGAATTTCTTTTTCCCATAGCTAGACTTCACTCAAACAAAAAACAAACATACAAAAATAAACAATAAGCCCCAACAAACATAACAAAACAAAACAAAAACAACAAAGGAAAACAAAACAAAAAAACCAAACACACACACACCCACCAAAAAAACTCCAAAGAAACTAGAAAACTGCTGTTACCAGTTTTAATGATGTAGATAAACAGATAGTCTATCAAAGACAAGGCATTCATTTGTTGAGATAAACCTTGATCTGCAAAATGTGAAAAGCCCTGGAAAGAAAATCTAACAAAATAAAGACAATGAACTTATCTAACATTGTGACAGAATAGGAAAGGTCAGGCTTAAATTCAAAGATAAGGAAAAGGACAAGCCTCAAAGGTAAAGGAGAGAGAAAAAAAGACAAGCTTAAAGTTAGGGGAAAGAAGGTAAAGAACACACAGCTAGAAAGCTCAACAAATACTGGTCAGAATAACCCCCTGGTAGTCTCAAGATGTGGATGATTACTTCTTTCATCAAAATGATGGGCTTGTTGGTGTATGCTGTGACACAAGCTTCTAACCACCAGAATAAGAGAACAGCCAGGATCTAAAAGTCTTCTTGAAACTCTGATGTTTGTCTGTGCTTAAAGTTAGTGAGGAAGATGTGGCTGTGAGTCTGCAAGGGTGTATCTGAATCTGGAAGATATGAGATGTTGCTCTTTTTTGGGCTACTAGTAACAGCTGGTGGACCAAATGCTTCCCTGTGATCATGTCAGCTTCTGTGTGCCACATTCCTGCTTGTTCTGCAGTATGGCCACCTCTTTTTAAAATGTCTGTTGTGCCTCTATTAGTTAACACAGAAATGTGTGTAAATTGCTGCAATTGCTTTCTGCTGTGTCTTCTGCTGCGGTATTTATTGCTGTGTCAGCAATATAATAGTACTGCTGAGCATTAATTTACAGTGATCTGAATTCCTGATGATAAATTGAGTATGGCTATTTGGAAATTGGGAGAAAAAGAAATAAAGATGTCAAGTGTTCATAAGTGGTGAGCATCCAGATCTATATTTTTTCCTCATTAATAGCAGTAATCCCAAGTGAAGCCCACATGCTGCAGTGGGCTTGGTTTTGCTTATTTCTTTGCACTCTTTTTGTAATTCACTGGCAATATTACTGTCAATCCCAATGATAATTAGAAAGGAATGATTACTGATGATATGCTGAAGCAAGATGTGCCTGTTTATCAAGACAAATGGCAAAGGCAATGGACCTCCTGCTTCATGTTCACTGAGGGAAAGCCATGACTTCCCTGGGGAAATCTAATGGAGTCAGGCTTTAGAAACAAAGCTTGTTGCACAACTCTCTATCCCCAGATTTAATTATGACACTTTCAGTTGGACTTGTTTTTTCTTTCATTTTTATAGGTAACTACCCAAATAATTTGCTATAGGTTTTCCTCTTTTCTAGTATTTTTTTTTTTTTTTTTTTCCCAATAGCAACAGTTGCTGCAGGTCTGACACATCTGTAAATCAGAGTTGTCTACGGACAGAGCAGAGGGAAATGACCTTAGAGATTTTAAGTTGTTTTGAGAGGGATGTCCTCTGACTGTAGAATAGTATTTCATCCTGTACCTCTGACCTGCTGTACATAGCTTAATCTGCTAACAGGAGAGATTAATTAATTTGTACAAACTAAAATGTCTTCCCACACACTGCTTCAGGTAGTACATTGTTTAAATTGGAGACTGTTCTGTAATTTGCCTGAACACAAAGCTGGGTATAGGCATGCTTTTGAAACACTTGCTGAGATGAGAGAGCAGTCTGGAAGCTGGCTAGACTTTTTGTTTATCTTGTCCTTTGTTATATTTACTGAAAATAAATGTATTTGCTAAGCAAATGGCAAGTGTTTGCTTTTCCATTTAATAGGATTTTCTTTTCTTACCATATCTGATTGGAGGGGCAAGCAAAGATGAAGAAGGGTTTTGTGGTGTTTTGCATCTTTTTTTTTCAATATGAATTTTGCATCCTTAGTATAAAAATGAAAGCATCAAATCACTATATGTTATACCACAGCCCTTGGCAGCTCAGTGGCAAAGCTTCTGTCCCATATGGCAGTGAAAGCCCCCACACCTTGCCACCCGCCATAATCCCAAAACCTGGGTTGTGTAGCTTACATGATACATGGGAAGAGATGACTCAGGCTGAAGAGGAGCTGCCCAAATTTCTTAGGGAAGAAATACAAAGGAAAAGGATTAAAAGAACCAAGAACTGACCTTTGCAGAGAAATCAGCTGGTGTTGGGGTGGCAGATACAAGAGCTTTCCATTAGGCATTCATCATCAAATTAGTCCGTACTGTATTTCTCCACCTCATTTTTTGGGAACATGAGGGTGCTCAAGGTCAGTGGTAGAATGACCAACAGTGTAGATTTTGGTCACTGACCTGCAGCAGGAGGAGACTTGAGCTCTGTTCACATAGTCTTCCTGATATTTTTATCTCTCTGAAGTTCTCTAACACTCTGTTGCTGTTTGCTCTTAGTAAGTAGGCAGATCTCAAAGCCTGGTCCAGATTGTTTTGTAATTGTAAATGAAAGCCACATTTATGTAATTGAACTATTCCACCAGCAGTCTTCTCTCTACTTTGTCCATCCTCATAAATGATCCAAATTCTTAGTTTTGCTTCCCAGGATTTTTCTGAACTCTGGTAAGTTTGACCTGCATATGTTTAGCTTTATATGATAAGGAAATATATTTTCGTAAGTTCAGCTACTCAAAGCAGATTTCCAAGGCAAATGTCGGAAGTTCAAGCAAACAAGTATTCTGAAGCATCTCTAAATCTTTTGTTCTGGAGCTGCTCCATTTTCATTTTGTTTCTAGGCAGTGTTATGGGTGGATTCAAGAGAAGTCTGCAGTTATTCTAGATCAGCGAGATGGTCTTGAATCAGAAACTCTATAGCCATGTAGCTTGTCATGCTGTATATTGATTAATAATCCTGGCATTGAGTTCAGAAGGAGTGTGCTATCATCGCCTGCAAAAGTCTGTGTAGAGGTACTGAAAATACGAGAGAAAGCTACAACAGGGGGTGTATATGAGTTCATATCTTTGCGGTAAGGATTTAATTCTACTTTTATTCAAAGTACGAATCTTCAAGAGAGGGGAAGGAAGGGAGAGATGACATAGTATGTCAAAGTTCTAGTGAAAAAAAGTACTTTGTGAGTAGGGTTTTGATGTAGTTTTCCCATATTCTAGTTTGGTACTTTATCTAGGAAAATATGTAGGTGTGTTGTGCTTTTCATTGTCTTTTACACTGTACCTTAGGCAAACTCTGAAACTGCTCATGGACCTGCAGGTTTACAAATAGCAAAGTAAGATTACTCTCTTCCTTGGTTTCTGCTGAAATACATGAAGTTTGTTTCTAATATAGGAGTAGCACAAGACGAAGGACTTTATAATCAGAATTGAAAGGCTGGCTTTGATTATTTAAGATTTTTTGAGGTCTTCCTTCTTAGAGTCTGTGTTAACTTTGGGTTCAGACTGACTTCTGAACCCAAACTCCATATCCTGATCATCTCTCTTGCCTCTATCTTGGCTTTTGCACTTCTGCTCATACCTGAATTAAGTCTGTTCACAGCCCCCTCTCACACAGGCAAGGGTACTGACTCCTGTTCTAGTGATGCTCTGAAGGCATTTGAGTTGCATCTGTTTTTCTTGGATGGAAAGAGGATGAGATAGGAAAGGTTTTACTAAAATAAATAGATATTTCCTCTTCCCCCTCTCTACTGTTCATTACTGAGGAGGTTAAGCTCTTATCTCTTTAACCCTGCATCTCATAACTCAGTTTTACTCTTATTGTGTTGTCTAGAGGCCTCTAGAAAGCCCTCTGGTGCTCTGTGATCCATAATAATTATGAATGCAGTGGTAAAGAAATACACCAACAGGTTCAACAGGCCAAACTACTTTGCAATGTTCCTCTCACAAGCTACAGTTTTTATTTGTCAAATGTCTGTCCACCAAATTCCTGCCTGTGTGAAAGACTAAAAAGTGCAGGGCAGAAGTTGCAGGAGACTGATTACTTGTTTGCTCAGAGAGCCTTGTAAGAGAGCAACACATTACCTGGAAAAAAGAAAAGGAAAAAAAAAAAAAGAGAGAGAGAAAGATAGGAAATTAGGAAATTTGCCATCTTATGTAAAAAAGAATCAATGAAAAGAACTGCTTACCACCAGAAGCAAAGAAGAAAGAGTATACAGCAAGGAAAAAAAAAATCATATTTTCTATTCTCATTTAAAGGTGAGAGAAACTTCAAAAGAGCAGCTGACTGGGAAGATATCCACAATCATCCTTGCCAAGCTTAACAGAGCACTTGAAAGAGAGGTATTTTAAAAATCCTCCTCATTCATCTCTTTTTCCCTTTTTTTATTAACTAAACAAGTGAACTAGAATTATCTTCAGCCACTTTCATTAATTTGTGATGAGTTCTGGAAGTGTTTTAATAAAGGAGAGATAAACAAATACTAGATTTTATGTAAATACTGTTTGCTAATGATGCTATCAAGAGACAGGAAAGCAGGAAATGGGAGGAGTTGATAAACCGAAGAGGTTAATTGAAAGTGCCGTGCAAAGTGGGTTTCAGACATGGCTCCTGGGTGAGGAGACTGTTGGCATTTGTACAGTTCATCCAGGCAATGAATATATTTGATTATTTGATTAAAGTCTAGTGTACTGCAATAAGACTTGAGGAATAATGCACCTAAGGGATGACGAGGAAATATACCAAAGACTTCTACCAGCTGGATTCAATGAAATTCATGGCCAAGGAAAATACATCCAGAACTAAACAGCTTTCTTTATCTCAATGAGGTGATGTCAAGACTTTCTTCACTGTAAGATACAGGAGGTCTGGGGTGTACCTTGTCTTATTCTTTCTTCTCCATAGGAGCTCCTTTAGGCCCTACTCTCCTACCACTTTTTATCATTTTCTATATATATTTTTCTTTTGCATTAAGTGTGGCTCATCAACTGTCCTGGTATTCTCCGAGGCCGTAAATTAGAATAAGCCTGGAGCAGAACAGCATCTGACTGGAGCATAAGTTACTGGGAAATCTTACCAAGGCATGCCTATTTAGACACACAAGCTGTGTCTAAATAGAGCAATGGAACTATGGATTTAGAGAATATTTCAGAGACTAAGGACATGCTGTATGAAAGTTGAAGTAATATTTACAAATTGTTATGTGTTGTACTTCATTGGCAATAGATCCACAAAATGACCCAGAACTACTTAGTTTCATACTATGAAATGGGACTTTACTATCTACCAAAAATAAGGCTTTCATAAATATTGAGGCCAAAATGTGATTGAAAGAGTTCCTGTTCCTAGACAGTTATTTCTATATTGGTATAGAGATACTGACTGAAACATAGCTTCTACAGAACAAATGGATTGTCTGGCAGTTGTAATGGCAAGATATTTTTTCTGCTTCATTAAATTTTTCGCATGTGTAAAGAAGGCGAAACGTTAAGACAGCTCAAACTGAAACTAATCCAATGTTATTGGTTATCCCAGTGGAATCGATTATTTTCACATATCAGTTGGCAATAATACATGTTGTCCTGGCATAAACTATGAATGAACAGAAAGAACGGTCAGCTCTGAAGAGTATGAAGTTAAAGTAAAAGGTATTAAGAGAGAGAGAAATTCCAGTGCAAATCCCAAGTGAATAAGATAGGTGATGTGGATTACAGGTTTGTGTATACATTTAATAAAGTATTATCTAAATAACTGCTATGACTGAACTAGCTCAACTGAGTCTGAGTACATTAATAATGGAATTAGATAAGTAGAAAAGTACTAACACCATTGAAACCCAGGTCATGTTGAAGAAAGTGGCAACTGACTTTCTAGAAGAAATTGTTCTATTATTAGACAGAGGAAGGTGATAAAACCAGTGGCTGTGCCTGTGTGAGGGTGTTTTTTTTTTCACTTGCTCTTATCTGTCACATCTTTGAAAGCAGAGCCAGCTGCTGCTCAGCATGTTCTGTTAGTCCAAGATATCTTGAAAAATAGTCTAAACAAAGTCTCTGTACCATTGTCTGTATCAGAGGTCGTATTATTTTCTCCACCATTATTATTGGCTATACGGACACCCATGCTGTTTTTCCAAGTGAGGAAAGATGGATAGAGTGATTCTGTAGTAGAGGAGTTAGTGGTATCCAGTTTAGGGGCATTGTAAATGTGATTTCTGTTCACACATACCAGTTCTGAAATTAGATGGTCCAACAGCATTAATATAATTTTTTCTAGTTTATATCTTGTTTCTAGGAATTAATTCAACTCCCAAAACAGAATCTGCTGATGCACATGAACTGTGTTCCCAGCAAAAGCTTAGCCTATTTGCCTCAGCAAGCTGCTGGGGTTTTTATCCAAATTAGTGCACAGTTGGGTCCTGCTATTTAGCAGGATGGTGACAACTGATGTTTCCAGCTAACCTGTGTGAGTTTCCTCTGAAACAGACTAGAAATATTCTCACAGTTGGTTATAGCAGTGGTGTGAGCTCCTATATCTCACCTCAAGTTTCTTGTGTTGCATCTTGAGGTTCTTGCTCACCACTTGATAGCCAATGTTTGTACTTTCCTGCAATTACTATGATCCTTTCTTGCCATTGTGTCCCAGCAGATCCTAGTCTGTGACCTGGGATGGGAAGCAGCCTTAGTTAGTAGCGTTATCAGTATCTGACTATGGTGACATGAGAACATCACCCAAGAGCCTTCTACACCTAAACCCACCCAAAGCAGAGGGTCGGCCCCAAGCCCAGCTTTTATTTGCACAATAATAGGGCTTTTGAGGCTATGTGAACAGTGACACTTAGTGGCAACTGCCAGAACTATATCTTCCGGAGTGGATGTTGTGTTTGGTACAAGAAGCAAACTGTGAAGTTGCAAGGTATCTAACTGGCTAACATACCTAATTAGTCAAAAAGGTCAATAGTAGCCATTCAGCTTGGCTTCCCAGTGGATTCATTTGTGTGTCATTTAAACTCTGTCACAAGTGGGAAAAATATGAAGAGAAAAAGATCACTAACTTGTGAGTCTGAGTAACACTGATCAATATAGATTATGGTGTTTGCACGTGCAACTGTGATTCTTTCTACACTGCACATAAAAATTATTTGGTCTTAGTACCTGAGAAAGTCATGAAGTCCTATTACGGAGACATGGTTCAATTACATGTAAATACTTTTCAGTTCCGTTTGTCCTTCTAAGTTCACCTGTCCTTTCTCATGATTTCTAGGTAGTGCTTTTATTGGCTTCTTTATCTCTAGAAAAGGTAATTGTTGGATGAGTATATTTGACTAAGTTGCACTTATTGAAATAGAAGGATGGACTTTCTATATGCCAATTTCCATTATTCCTCTGAAGACTTGTATTTTCATTTTCCACCTTTCTTCTTTATTTTTCCCATTCACTCTTGCTTAGTGTTGCTGTTTTTCTGCATGTCTTAAAGCAGTGCCACTGCTGAAGAATTGTTTTCCTTTTGTAAGAAAACTATTAACTTAAATTGATGCCAGTTATATATCTCAAAAAGGAGGTGCAGCCAATTACCTGTGGTTGTGATTTCTCCTTGCATAAATTGAAATATCCTAATAGTTGAGTGCAGAACAGCTACAGAGAATGCACAATTGCCTTGGACATTACATGGAACACAAGGCAATGTGATCTGTGCTGTCATGTGCACTATAGAGTATCATATCTCACTACATTGCTGCACAGCTACAAAGCCTAGGGGGGTATCATGATGTGAAGAACAAGATGACTGAAGATAGAGACATTCCACTTGGCTGGTAGTGTTGCTATCTGCCTGTATTAGTTATCATTTTTGGTCTCTGACATGGGTGAGACAGAGTGAAAAACAACGCATAGAGGATCTGGATACTAGGGATTATTTAAAAAACAACAAGATTATATTTGATTGCCTCATCCAATCACTTGGACCTCCTCAGCACTGCATTCAACAAGTCTCAGTTTCCCTCCCCAGCAAGGAGATGGCTGCTGGTCTGGGAAAGTGGGACAGAAAGCTGTGACAGCTTGTGCTGTGTGGCTGCCCTGTCTCAAGTGACCTGTCTCTGCTGACAGTGGCCAGGTCCTCGGAGGTCTCTGGTATTTGTTTCCATGCCCTTCCCTGATCTCCAGGATCTTCCTCTCCTCCACTGAGGATCTTCACATTTAAGCCCTTCTTCTAGCTGCTGGCCTCCAGTTTTCTGAGAATCACAAGGCATGATCAACCTCCTAATTCATGGTACTATCTCATGTCTTTATTAATTGGAGGATTCAGGATACAGCACCTCCGTTTAGACCTGGTGTTATAAAAATTTACAACCAGCCCATAGAGGTTGCACATAGCAAATTGCACATGTTTACTTGAGAGGTCAAAAGTTCACTTTTAACCACTTACCTCCCCCCTATACATCCAATTATCTATTTGCTATAAACATTCACTTTTTTTTAAATTATTTTTTCTTTTTCCCCTACCACAGTCTTAAACTAAAATTTTAATTTTATTTAGAAATACATCATCCACTTGCCTTTTAGCTGCAGGTACCTTGATTCTTGCCAGGTCTTTTTGACTTCCCAGCTCTGGAGTTTGTTAGGTTCACAAGGTCTTTTAATTAATACACAGAATTTTTAATTTGTAACTTTCTGGAGACTTCTGGAATTAATGTAAGAACATTCTGGGTCATTTGAGGTGAGAACAGTCTGATTAAAAATCATTCTGGTTTCTTTCTGGGGCAAGTGAATATTCCTATAATATGCAATACAGACAGACACTTCTCTGTGCAGAAGTGACATAAATGTATATTTTGTGTAAGCTGTGTTCTTTTGGAGAAAAGTGAGCAGAAAACCATGAGGAAAGCACGTCTAACTTTCAGCAAAAGAAACATTTAATTACTTTGTAACAAAACATTTATTTTGCTATTGTGATTCTACTGAAGGTGGAAGAAAAAGTATCTGAATCACCAAACCATGATGACTCATTCACATTACGTTATCCTGAATGTTCACACATGCTTGAAGAAAATGTTTCTCTAGGGCTTGAAGAAGGCCAGTGAAATCTCATATTGGCTGCATGAATTTTATGACTTGTAGCAATTCTAACAAGAAATACTGGATTTATCCAAACCATTCATTACCAGAGTAGATATTTCTCCAAATAGAATTTGAAATAACACATTTAATAGCAGAGAAAAATAATACTACAAGGTACGAGGAAGGATAATCCTGTTGTTTCATAGTCTGTATGTTAAGGATCATTAAAAAAAAATAAAAAAAGAAAAAGAAAGAAAAAAGACAACTAAATCCAAAACAGAAACACCATAAATGGAGTTAATATTCTTACTCTGGTAGTGATTTTCTTCATATTTTTTGAATATTGAAGTATTTCTTGTCAGAATCACAACATGAAGGTGTCACAAATCACCGGTTATTTTTAAAAAACTGTAGCTTTCAAATAAAATTAATTACTGTTTCAAAGGAATAACAGTCAAAACACCAGAGCTAGTTATACAAATTTTGCAGGAACAGTATTCTGTGGAATTATGCAGGGTTTATTTGTAATCAAAAATGGTAAATTTATTTGGAATTTAGTATCAAAGGAAACTAGAAAACAAGTTCTGAGATATGTAGAAATGTCACTTTTTTCCTGCTTTAAAGAAAACATGTTTATTTCCTTGGTTCTGAAACCAGCTTCAGTTATAGTTGTGTCTAACTTGTATCTGACAATCTCATATTGTAAAATTATTACATAGAGTGGAAGGGGCCTCTGGAGGTCATCTGGTCTAACCCACCGCTCAAAGAAGCGACAACTTATGTTAGGTTGCTGAAGCTGTTGTCCACTCACCTTTTTAGTATCTTCAATAAACTTTCTTTGCAGACCATTCCAGTGCTTGACACTCATGGTTTTTCTAACATCTAACCAGAAATTTCCTTTCTGCAACTTGTTCCTATTATTCTTGTCCTACCACTATACTTCTCCGAGAAGAATCTGGCTCCAACCCTGCCATTCATTGAAGACATTACAGCATTCCACTTTGCTCAAAGAAAATCTTTCAGTCAATTAAAAAAAAAATGGAAATATTTCTGCTGGCTTTCTGTGAGACTGTTTTCCTTCTGGCATGCCACTGGATAAAAAGAGGCATTCCTGGTTTGTATGTGTGTGTTGTGTAACGTCAATGATTGAGGAAAGAAAAAATTAACAAAAATCCTGAAAAAAAAAAAAGCTTCTGAACCTTTAGACTTTGTTAAAGAGTACTAAATTGGTAATACAAAGCCACATTTGAAAGAAGATCTTTAAATGTAAACATTAGGATTCTGAGTAGACATTTTCTATTTCAGAATATTTCTGAAAATATTCAGGATTGGAAGGGGTAGAAGTGTAATAATATGAAATTATTCCTTATCTTTTCTTTTTTCTTTTTTCTTTTTTTTTTCCTCTTGATGCTTTATATATTTTAACAGAAGAATGGGTTCATCATCCCTCATTCTTTTGATGCTGAGCTGTTCCACAAGTGCAGGTTCTTAATAAATTTTCCAAGGCAAAATCCGAGAGCCAGTGTATGTTTTGAGTTCCTGACCCTAAAAGGATTAGCATTAGATTCTTGCTGTTCAACAAAATAGTGCTACTTTTCAGCTCCAAACTCAGCATCTGCACTTTCTCTGTGCGGTCTTTCGCTGAACAGCGCATTGCTTTCCCTTCCAGGTATTCCTGTAATTGTGCCTTCAAGTGGCACCACGGCTTGATGTGATTGCCTGTTACGATCTTTGATTATGATGGAAATGTGTTTCCAGCTACATCACCCCATTGCTCCTCAGTCAAATTCAATTTCAGTTGGAGGGAGCTCTGCCATCCCCTACCCGTCATTTGCTATTGTCCTCTTTCATTGAGTTCAACCTGTTGATGTTCTGATTGCCAAAGGCGTATCATTTGATTGTGAAAAGCCTCCTCCTCGGTGAATGCCTTGGGGTATTTTTGGTTTTATTTAGATTCATGCATTACAGTTTTAAATTGCTACTTTGGGCTCTATTAAGACTATTTTCAAAAAGAAAATGTCAGTGTGCACAAACAGGTAATTGAAAATAGCGCTGCCTGGGAACAAATATGGTTTTCCTGCAGATTTCCTTAGCTTTTTTTTAAAAGTGCAGCATTAATATTATCCTAGTGGTCTGGTGGTTTGTTTTTTTTTTTATTTGGAACAAGTGCTAATCATGATAAAATGTTGCTGGCTTAGGTAGCTGTATAATGCTTGTCAACATACCCATTTGTGCAAGAACAAATGATATATAGGAGTTGTGGTGCACACAACTATGAAAGCCCAGATAGTAGTCCATTAACCTCAGGAGTGTAGTTTCCATTAATTTATGAACGTTTGTTGTTATTTTACAGCATAAAACACTTTATTCTTTCCATGCACATTCAGCTTATAGTAGTCTAGTGTTGTCTATGAGTGGCCAAATACTCAATATTGAGTATCCCATAATCACAAAATATTTTTGTTCTGGATCGCAATAATAAACCTTCCAACTCTGGCAAACTGTATAGACTGTATAACTAGTATCTTTCTGCCTTGTGCCTTTTGAAGTAATTTATACCTACCAGTGCAATTATGCATCATTTTATCAACTTAGCCTCACTACACCTTCCTTTTCCACCTGTGTAAATTCTGTACAAAGACTAAGATATTAATTTAGCTTCAGTGGGAGCAGTATAGATGAAGGCCATAGAAGGAGCTTGTAAAATTGTCTGTGACATCCTAGACTAAATTTTCTTTAACAATTTTTTTAGTGAAGCATCACAACTTTCAGTTTCAAAAAAATATTAAAAAATCGTTCCAAAACAGTTAAAAAAAATCCATTAGGAACAAATTACTGTTTCAGCACTAATTTGTTTTTGATGTTAAGAATGTTCCGTAATTCTTGGGCTAGCATTTTCTTATTCTACGTGTGTTATTGACAGGATATTAGTGGTGCACAAAGCATAGATTTCTATAGAGTTTCAGTAGGCCATTTAGTTTCTTGTACAGATGAGTTCAGGTCTACCTTAAGGCACTGCAGATGCTTGAAGCACCCTTCTATGTATCAAACAGTATAACGCAGTTTTCTGTATTACATAAAATGGAATAACTGCATGATTCCACAAGCTAATCTCTTCTTTTCTTCTGGTCAAGTCAACTCTGAGTCCTTCACTCGGTACCTGGAAGTAGCAACTTATTTTGGTAGCAAGTGATCTGCATTGTTTCCTTGTGCTGTCTCAGTCCTGTATGAACATTAAAATTCTATGTAAGGGAAAGGAAACAGGCAAAATAATGTAAAGCAAAAAGCAAAACTAAGTTTCAAATCCTGCAAATTCTCCCAGGAAGACTTAAAGAAGACTGAGGGACTTGTATTGACCTAAGCATTTTGGAAATCAAAGTCACACTGATTATGTCAGTCTGTGGCAGGGAACTGATCAACTCTGAGCTATATCTCAATAATAATACCCAGGACTGGCTGTTGGAAGGAAGTAAACACATTTTCTGCTGCTCTTCAGTTCCTTCTTAATGCCTTTGACATCATTTGATATTTGTATAGTGCTGGAGTGACTCTATGCTGATCTTCTTGGTCTTAAAAGATTTACTATTGATATAAAAAATGGGGAGGTTGATCTTCGGAAGTCTGAGTTAGTGAAATTCTGTTCACTTCCAGTCAGTCTTCATTCATTGACAGATGTCTCTCAAAGAAGGTAAATATGCCTTTTCAATCAGTATCTTTTTAACAATTGCTTTTGGAATGAAATCCTTGTGAATCGATGTTGCCCTCATGTCTACACGGGATCCACATGCTCTGTTACATCATGGAGCAACAGCTACATTTTGCATGTGTTTGACTTAGAGTTTTGTCCCTTGGTTGCTCCTGTGCCCAAGCTAATGCCTAGGTAAGCATTTTGACGCTCTCATCTTGGCTATGATCATGTGGTTTGTGATGCCTGAATGCTGCATGCAGAGCACCAGTGGTTTAAGGTCTGTTTGGCTTTGCTGCAGAGCAAGACACAAGCACTTGGTTGTCCAGGCAGAGCTGAGAGGCAACTGAAGAAGAGGTGATGTGTTGTCTTTTGGCTGTGACCATCTGCCTTCCTGTGGGGCTGACCACCGACGTGGTGTGCCAGCTGTAGTGCAGGCTCTTCTGGCTGCTCTCACACCTTCCTCCTGACTGCCCTTTACATCAGGTTTGAGAAAGCTGCAGCATCAGGAACAAGGTGCTCAGATGTGTCTGGAAGCAGTTTGAAGCACCTTCTTCACAAAACAGGCAGGCTTCCTCACGACAGGGGCAGCAAGGAGAAATGGTGGCTGTGCTCACATTTTACGTGGTGGTGGGGTTTAAACCCAGCCAGCAGCTAAACCTCAAGCAGCCACTCACTCACTTTCCCCAGTGGGATGGGAGAGAGAATCAGAACAGCAAAAGTGAGAAAACTCATGAGTTGAGGTAAAGGTAGTTTAACAAAGAAAGCAAAAACTGCTTGTGGAAGCAAAGCAAACCAAGGAATTAATTCACCACTTCCCATGGGCAGGCAAGTGTTCAGTCATCTTCAGGAAAGCCGGGCTCCAGCATGTGTAACGGTTGCCTGGGAAAACAAATGGCATCCCTCCAAATGTTTCCTTCTTCTTCCCCCAGCTTTTATACTGAGCATTAGGCCGTATGTTGTGGAATATCCATTTGGTCAATTAGGGTCAGCTGTCCTGGCTGTGTCCCCTCCTAGCTTCTTGTGCACCTGACACAGCGTGAGAAGCTGAAAAGTTCTTGACTGCCTTAGCAACTACTTAGCAACAACTAAAGCATCAGTGTATTATCAATGGTATTCTCATTCTAAATCCGAAACACAGCACTACAGCAGCTACTAGGAAGAAAATTAACTCTCTCCTAGCCAAAACCAGGACAATGAGGTACCCAAACTACAGAATTGTTCTATAGTCCTTTTATACTGAAATTAAAAAAAAAAAAAAAATTAAGAAGCCAGAAATATATTTACAATGTATAAGTATAGAGTATAGTGAGTATAGTGTAACTGGGGGCACAATGACGTGGGGGAGAAGAGGCTTGGATCATCTAGGTATTGCTATTCTATATGTAGTAATATCATAATTTAAAATGTGATTTCATCAGTTTTGTTCTGCTCCTAAGTGATTACTCATCTTGACTGCATTGTGTATTATGCATGAAGACAAACCTAAGCTTTATGGAAAGAACATTATCTTGGGATTTCCCATGTCCAAAAGTGTGTGTTGTTTCAAAATGTGTTTAGACAACTCAGCTTCAGTCTAAGTATTTTGTGTTGATTTTTGTTCATTGTGTCTGCTACCGTTGACATGTACAAGCATGGTCATACACATGCATACAAGCAGAACAACATGCTGATGGGAAGGGAAAACCCCAGTCTTAAATGAAGATAATGAAAACTGTTTCAAAGGCAATGTAGTCAAATACTAAAGATGAGCAGGAGGAAAATATTTACATGTTACTATACCCATTTCTACCACCTAATGAAGACTGCATTTTCATTGCTTTCTCTAGTGGGAAAATAGAACAAAAAACTTCCTTTAGCACTAGTTTCTATAGTGACAGTATCCTCACAATCATTTTTATGCAATCAAAAATAACTTGATAGTACAGTATAAAAATGGAGCTCAATCAGAGTTTTCTATCCTGTAGAAAACAGTTAATGATCTTGAGAAATGAGAATTTAAATTGCATGGAACATTACATTCTTCTAGTTTAGTAACTGAACATTTGTGTGCTCCTGCTGATGAGGTGAGACCGCAAATGCCATCCTCCCCAACCTCGTAACCCCAGTCGAGGTCCATGATGTCCACTATGCTTTTGTGCTTGAGTCCAAAGGTGCTATGTCTACCCATTCCTTAATTTTTCTGTGCTCTAGGTGCAACTGCCTTCTCTGGTTTTCCTTGGGGTCTGTGGCATTTCTTCTCAGCAGAGACACTTGGGAGCTGAACCTGACTCTGGGGTGGATGGGGGCAGCAGAGCTCCTTTCTGATGGCATGAACCCACCTTCATGGCTGGAGGTAGAAAACCACAGTCCTCTGCCCTGTCCTACCCTGACAGCATCCCCTTCTGCAACTGGCATCTGCTGCTAGTCATGACCCTTTTCTTCCTTCTGTCTGCAGTCAGTTTGTTTCCTCAGCTGCTCCTACAGCCATATCAACAATGAATACATCTCTTTTCTTACTCTCTTACCTCAAAATTCCTTGTGTTTCTACCAGCCCCTGCTCTGTAATGTATACCCTGTTTTCCTCTTCAGGAGTTTTTCAGATGTCTCCCACTTCTGTGTTTCTGTGTCTAGATAAGGAGCAAAGTGGTCTTTTTCTCTTTTTTTTTTTTTTTTTTTTTTTTTGTCTTTCTCTCTGACTGTAGAGTTCATCCAAACCCTAAATATTTCAGTTAACTTCTGTCTTTTATTATCTATGGGCTTATCTTCCAGACAGAGTGGGCAGTAATTTACAAAGGACTTTGCTAGTTCATGGCTGATTCATTACACACTGAGGCATTAAATATTGAGCAATTTTACATAATTAACCAGAATTCCTAAATTGCATGCAGGCAGGTTCCTCAGCCAGTCACAGCTGATTATGCTGCAGTTGCTGATGAATAGTAGCACTAAAAAAAAATTATCAGCTTCATCCCAGGACTGTTTTTTTTGTCTGTCATGATGCAGCCATTCCAACTGCGTGCTTATTTAGCTACTTAACTGATTTTACACTCAGAGCTGTGAGATTGTTAAATAGTTCACTCATTTCTCACAAAGTTTAATTAAAAAGAATGATATCATTATATTTCATGTGTATCTATTATGCGTATCTATTTTGATGTCTTATTGCATATCAGGTTTCATTACTCTTCATGACTCCTGTTATTTATTTTGCAAACACACAAGTCAAGAAATAATTACGAATCATGTAGGTCACCCACGAGCACCGAGGGGAAGAAATGATCAAGTTGGTCTGGTCCTGGAAAATCAGAGAGAAGTGTTTGAGCGGTGAAAGCCTCCAAGGTAATATATACCACCTGCTCAAAATTTCTGACATGCTGCTCAGGACAAAGAGATCCTTGAGGTGTAACCAGCTCTGAGAGTTGTGTTGTCCAGCCATACTGTTGTCCTCTGCGACTGAAGCCTGCAGGCACTTGTGCAGCCCCGTGAGGAGTCAGGGGTGATGCTCCCTCCCTGTGCCCCCCTGGTCCATGTTCAGACCCTGCTCCTGGGGGCCATGGTCCCTCTTGAGGAGAAGTTGCTAGCAGCTGTGCCTGTGGAAAGCAAAGACCTAACTAAATAAATCTGTACATTCCTCCTCTCTAACAGTGCTGCAGACAGGCTTGCAGGACTGTATTGAGGAATATAATTCCCGACAGAAAGCCTCAAAACAGATATCAGTCATTCTGAATAAACACCTTGCCTGGTCACTGCTGTTTCAAAAGCGTTATTTTACTTACAGTGAAGCTGCTGCAGGAGGCTTCTCTGCAGGATGAGGTTTCCCTGAATTTTGTGAAAGGTGAGCAGCATCTCCTGCTCTGACTTTCCATCTGCTAACCAAGTGTCAGTCCCCTGGGTTTCCTCCCCATGCCTGCTGTCATTCAGCAGTTCTGTCAGGTTGCCATTCACAGTGACTGAGTGTACTCCGTTGTTGTTTCACTCATAATATTTGCTTAGAGGAGCCACTTGGAGATATGGAAAGCAACCTAAGAAATTCTGATTGTGAAGAAAATACCCATAAAATCAAGCCTCTTAATCCTGCAAATTAGCATGAAATTTAGCCACTTGCATTCAGACCTAAATCTTGGATAAATATTTAGCAATTTAATAATTAATATTTATTAATCTGAGATTTAGTCTGAAGACAGGTAGGCCAATCTAAGTTGGGCTGCTCAGGTTCTTTCCATTGAGCTTTTCCAACTTCATTATGCTTGTCTTTTTTTTTTTTTTTTTTTTTTTTTTTTAAGAAATGTTGAACTTTAATGCCTGCACTGGTGGCTTTAAAATGCACTTTAAACTGCACCTAGCATTATACCAGTGTCGTCTAGCGTGATTCTGGTATACCTTCAAATCAGAGATATGTCAGTAGGATAAAAATAAACCAGACTGTTTTCTTGTCTTGAATATTGTAATCCATAGTGTAACATTATTCCCTTTTCTCTTTTAGAGATCAGAATTATCAATGACCCAAAGGCTTTTTTATTCACTAAAATAATTGGTTTTACCTTTCTATTCTTCTAAGGCCATAGAATTTAAATTTCTTATAATTTTGCCTAAATGAAAACATGAATTATGCGGTAGGGAAAAAGATGCATATGTGATTAGTCTGTGATTATCTTGCTGTTAAAATAAATCTAAACAAATGGGATTTTTATTGTTCCAGTGTAGACTATCTAGATGGTAAATTATTCTAAATTGGTCATAAGCCACAGCCCATTCAAGTTTGTTCAGAGAGCACAGGCAAATGTGTAGCTTTTATTATTTTTAAATATAGTTAGTTTTTTCTTGTTCTTGAAGGCTTTTTCTCATTATGGGTAATAAATGCAGCTATATGTTACTGCTTTGTGTACCTGATATGTCAGCATGATATTCTTTAAAGCACCAATGATACAATTTGGTTTGAATTTTTAATAACTAAGCACCTTACAGAAGCCACTGTAAGTAAATGATGGTTAAAATTAGATAGATACATAAAGTGAACTCAGCCTCAATTTGTCTTTGAACTCTGGATACCTACTGTGAGAGGTAACAGTGTGTGACCATAGGATGAATAAAAAGTATATGCCACTTTTTTAATGGAGAAAGAGCAGTGCATATGCATGTATATATATATGTATGTATATACAGAGAGATTCACTACTATGTTGAGAAGGTGTGAGTACAGACCTTCATGCATTGACTTTAGGGCACCTTCTTTGAGGAAGGTGAAGCAATGGAGATGCAGAGACATCAACCTCAAACACCTGAGCTGGATCTCTCCCTGCTGCTGTGCCTTCCCACTGGCTACTGTGTTTAGACCCAGCATGATCCATCCATCGCGTCTGAGACAGTCAGTGTGTGGTGGCATGAGGTCTGTGTTCCTCTTTTTGCAGGTACACACCTTGCAGAAGCCGCAGCTGCTTCTCTGTCAAACAATCTGAACTAACTGGATCCCCTTTATTCAGTTGCCAGTATAGCAGAAAATAGTATTCTGCCTTGTTAAAAAGTTGATTTGACTTGCTCTGCAGTTCAAAAATATATGATCTGGCATGAGAAGCAGCAGACCTGAGGAGGTGAAGTGAGAGAGGGAGACTAAAGGGGACCACACTGAAATATTTTTAGGAGTTTAATAACTTAACAGTATTGTTTAATCTAGTAGAAATGATAACTGCTTGTTACTAGTTGGTTATTATAAATAATTTTTACATCAGGTAGCATGTTATGATGTTTCTATAACCTAAAAACCAATGTCATGTGCTTGGTTATCTTACTATGTAAATTAAATGTTTTTTCAGGCAGAGATGAAAACATAGCACGTAGCACTCCTGTAGTGTTCAACTGGAAGGAAGAGTCTTGTGTGTGCTTAAAAGTCTCAAAATGTCCCTCTACTGTTAGAGGGATTAGAATAAAGGAAAAGAATTTCCCCAGTGTGCATGAGTTAGCAAAATATAATAACTCATGTTTTGATATAGAAGTACAAATCTGGTTATTCAACTCTAAAATGCCAAGCTTTGGATTCCACAGAATCACAGAATGTTAGGGATTGGAAGTGACCTCAAAAGGTCATCTAGTCCAATCTTTCTTCTGGAGCAGGAACACCTAGATGAGGTTACACAGGAATGTGTCCAGGTGGGTTTTGAATGTCTCCAGAATGGGAGACTCCACAACCTCCCTGGGCAGCCTGTTCCAGTGTCTGCCACCCTCACTGAGAAGAAGTTTCTTCTCATCTTTAAATGGAACCTCTTGTGTTCCAGTTTGCACCCATAACCCCTTATCCTACCACTGGTTGTCACCGAGAAGAGCCTGGCTCCATCCTCGTCACACTCACCCTTTATATATTTATAAACATTAATGCGGTCACCCCTCAGTCTCCTCCAAACTAAAGAGCCCCACCTCCCTCAGCCTTTCCTCATAAGGGAGATGCTTCACTCCCTTAATCATCTTTGTTGCCCTGCACAGCTTTCTCCATGAGACTGTAGCTGGATGGGGTGGAGGTGTTGTCTGCCATCAAGTACTGGATGTTACCTGTGCAGCCAAGACTGTAAGGTTTGATATAGTGATTGCAATAGGTCATATGGACAAATGGGGGATATTTTTTTCTGTTATATGGAAGATGTTGATCTCATTCAGCTCCCAGTTTTGCTACAAGGGACGTCTGTTTTCATTTACAGAACAAATAAGTTGATAATGTTCCTTCCTAAGGCCAGGGAGAAAATTTTCTCATAGAAATGTTTCCTACTGGAAAAATGTTGATTTAACTAAATCAAGGCTTTATGAGGGAATAGGTATAGATATATATATTTAAAGGAGTATTGGCAAAATATTACTGATGTTTTCAATGTTCTTGACAGATCTTTAATTTATCAAAATAACATGTTTATGGATAAAGTGTTTATATAAGGTGGAAAAAATTATTTTGTAATATTTTGCTTTGTGAACAATTCTGATATTTTGATTTTTTTTTTCTTACTGATTCATGATGAATACAGTGTTTAATACCTTAGAGTTTTGAAATACATGGACAGTATCATTTTTGGCCAACCCTGGCTGACTGTGCCATGATACTTGGTAGCAGAGGCACTAACATACACACATACTAAATATAATACTGAATTAAACAGCTGAGGCTACTCCTGATCTAATTTCCTAGTTTGGTGTGCTTCTTTCATGGAAATTAGTGGTTCCGAGATGGAAGTCTCCATGAAACTATCCCATGTAGATGAGACTTGTTCTGATGACAAGCACCATGGAAGTGATCACTTGTATATAAAAATATATTGTTTCCATCATAACTTGGAATCAAATAAATCCTTGCCTTAAACTAATCAGAAATCAATAATGAGAAAGAAATGTAATTAAAGGATTTTATATGGAGTGCTTTTATTTCCAGGATACTGATGTGAGGAGATGCTGTGGTCTTCAAAGTGTGGCATAAAGCCTGAGCAACTCAAACCTGTATTGCTGCCTATTGCTGCCGCTCTAGCAAGCACAATGAAATTTGGTATTGCACTCCAGTGAAAGATTTAATGTAAGATGTTTCCTCCTTTGCCTGGGGAACAACTGTGTGCCTGGAAAAATGTTGGGTTAAGCACTGATACACAAATGACCCCTTTGGCTGTTTGGTTTTTTTTTGTTTGTTTGTTTAGAAGGACTTACTGCAGACATAGATTTCTTTGTGAGGGCCATTCTTTTCTTCTGTAGCTGACAGTACAGATAACACCAAGGATATGACCTTCTTCAAGTACTTGTCTCCCTGCTGTTGTCCTGCAGCCAAGGAAGCTTCCATGGGCTTCCTTCCGCAGTAAATGTTCCTACTGTGAATTCAGCTGTTCTTGATCATGAGTGAGAGTCACAGACATCTACCCCAGTGAGCAGGACCTCTCCTGCCTCTGGGCTGTTGCAGAGCTCTGTTGATTCCCCCACTTTCCCCACAGTGCTGCTGTTCCTCAGAGAGTAGGGGAGCTGCTGGTTTATGATAAGGTTTTATTTTTCTCAGTGGGGTTCTCTCTAGTAATGTTCACTGTTTTATTATCTGGCCTATTTCATGTAATACACTTGCCACCCCTAAAATGTATAGAGTTCTGCGCTATTTGTTAGTCCAGCTGAGAGCTATAATCCGGATAGTAAAATGCCTGGATGCTTTCTATACTTCTCTTTGTGCCCATATGCCAAATGGCATAAAGGCACCAAAGAAACACCCTGAAATACATGTTTCACACATAAAGTGAAGTGACTCCATATGTTAATCAGCGCTAAGTAGCCAAAAATGTGTCCAAATTTTGCCACATGACATCGTATTTATACAGGAAGATGCATTGTCCAGTCTTCAAAGGTATGCACCACTTTTCTACCAGTTATCAGCATTTGCTTATCATTTGATGTGTCTGTGCCTCACACATCTGAAAAACAAGATTCCTACATGGGATGTAATTATTGCTATAGGACCTACACACAGGCAGCAAAGCCTGAAAACACTGATCACAGATTTACACTTAAACATTTTCCAGGAAGTTTGTGGGCAAAATTATGTTTGCATAAAACAACAGTGTCTTATTCTATAAATACATTAAGACAATATAAACATGGACTTAGTTAAACAGTTATGTAAGAAACTGGCAGCATTTGAATTGCAGCCTCAGTAATCATTCTCTCTTATAGTTTCAATGTGATAGTACATGGTTCAACATCTCCTCTTCCTGCAACTTTCATGCTATTTCCAGCCAATACAAAATATTGATTAGCTCTATGGTTCGAGTAGTTTCAGTAATTTTTCTATTCCTATCACATTAGCAGAATTTCTCCATTTTTATCGACAGAGCTGTATATAAATCTTCTGTGAGAATTTTGTCGCTTGGTACAGAGATGTGTACTAAGAGTTTTCACTCAAAGAGTGCCTCCTTGCTAAAACAAATTCTGATATATATTTATATATACATATTTATTTATTTATTTTTTTTTTTAGAAAAAAAAGAAGTCTTCTGGTAGAATTTTGGAGGAAAAAAATGTATAACTTGATTGCAATTGTGTAACTTGATTGGGTAGCCAGTATATATTATATATAGAAATTTTTAACTGATGATACTCTGAATACTGTTGATCAGAATCATATTTGAACAAGTAGAATTCATATCTTCTGAGTACAATGTGAGAAAAAGTACAGGGAGACCTTTGTTCTTGAACATATGAGAAGAGCTTGTGATGCTATAAGAAAAGATATTATTGTATGTGAAAAAAAGGTCAAATATTAGGATTATGGTCATAAAAATATTTTACATTAATGCCTTTGGGTGGAAGTTTGGTTCATTTGTTAGACATAAAAAGGAATGATATAATGCTGTTAGTCATCCCTGCTCTCAGTTTTCACCTGCCATGCACAGTTAGCAATGGATTCCCAGGCACTCTATTCAGTGAGATGATTTCAGCAATGAACTTTACAAGCATACTACTGCTGTTGAAAAAGTAATAATGTGCAGGGTAATATTTCAAGGGCTCCTAATTGAAAAAGGAGAACTTATTTCCATTGGGTCACTTGTATGCATTGTGCGAATTACATTGTGAAGGAAGTTTGTTATAATGTTTTCCCAAATCATTCTAGAGGGGTATGTTATAAAACCTTTGCCGTTCTTTTAATCCACAGAGGACCACTGATAGTTTGGAAGGGCATTCTGGAGATTGCCTTTTGCAGGATAAGCAGGCCTTTTGTGTAATTAATTGATCAGTCTGGTAACAAAATTTTTGTCCTAGCTGGCACTTCTGCAACAGAGGAGTTCTAATTTGTGGCACAGAAGTGAATGCTTGGAGTAAACCTAACAGATGACATTAAGAAAATGCTTCAGAGGTAACATTGCCTTTGCAAATGCAGATGTAGGCACTGCTTTAAGAATGTGGCAAATCTTTTGCAAGGTGATTCAATTTGAAATTGAGTATTTGGTATTTGAGTCATGTTTGATTCTGTGCTATGTATTTTGTACTTCAAAAAATTTCTTAGTGCCTACCATAACAATTCATTTTTTTTTTCAAATGTGCTGATTCATATGAAGATCTTAATGTCAGAAATCATCATGTAGTACTTTGAAATTATTTTACTTGTTGCATCAAAAATACATATAGTACATGTAGAAAATAAAGACAGTTGGACTGTCTCTCTAATTTTGTACCAAGCTGCCACCTCAGCAGAACTGACTTTTTAAGTCCCTTTTAGCAACATGTAGAGGATAAATAATAGTATTCTGACACGTGAAACATTTCACAAAGTTGATATGGTTGTATCACCTGTTTGTCTCAAAACAAGGGGTCACATTGGTCATACGCAGGATGTTGTTACGCCTGAGATGTATTTTGTTTGGTTGGTTTGGTTTTGTTTTGTTTTTCAGAGCCATACTACAAATAAGCTGTTTTAAATAGATACTAATGATTAGGTAACTGGTTTTTTAGGAAATTTAAGTTGGAGACTGACAGATCCCTTTTCTATGATAGTATTTGAGAGAGAGTGACTCAATTAGCATGATGCAGAGGCAGTGCTATCCAAGTTTGGTCACTGTTTAACAAAATCAAAAGCAGTCCTCCCTTTGCTTCCTACATACATGGAGAAATACAACATTCTCATAGGCCTTTTAAGCTTTAGGTGGTCTAAGAAGATAACAAATGAAAGAACAGCTTGATAGTGGAAGATACAGTGTTGTTGGAAATACATACAGATACAAATCTTACCTGATAATCAAGAAATAAGAAAAGGCAGGATAGAAAGGCAAAGGGAGGCATAGACACTTTATTGTGAATTCTCAGTTTTTGTTAAGAGGTGACGTGGTGTCAATGATCATCACCCTCTGGGCCTGGCCATTCAGCCAGTTTTCAACCCACCTCAGTGTCTCATCAACAGCTTCTTTATGAGGATCTTATGGGAGACAATCTTGAGAGCCTCAACTGAGGTTCAGGCAGACACTGCAATCCTGTCGTCTACCAGGCCAGTCAAGTCATCATAGAAGTTTATCAAGTTTGTCAAGTAAAACTTTGTGAATCCATGCTGACTATTTCTGATTATTTTCTTGTCCTTAATTGTGCCTGGAAGGTTTCCAGGTCTAGCTGATACATCAGCTTCTCAGGGATTTCGGTGAGACTGACCGGCTTATGGTTCCGTGGTTGCTCCATCTTGCTCAACTTGGAGACAGGAGTGACATTTCCTTTCCTCCATTCATTGGCCATTTTCCCAATCACCATGATTGATCAATGATTATCCAGAGTGGCCTTGCGATCACAGCTGCCAGCTCCCTCGGAACTTGTGTGTCCCGCTGTTCTGCCAGTGCCTGTCAATCTCTACTGTTTTACACTTGCCACAGCAGGTACTGAACACCAGTCTGCACTGTTTCCTTCAATTCAAGGGCTGAGTTTTTGCAGACTTTGAGGGAATCTAAGGACACTACTTCCAAAGAATTCAGTGGGGTTTGAAGGTAAACAGACCTTCATGGACAGACCTCTAAAACAACAGTCTTGTTTTCGCTTGAGCCAGAGCTTGATTCTAGCACAAACATGCAACCATTGTACATACACGTTCAGATTCTGTACTAGTGTAAAATGACATATTATCTGGTTTTTTCTCAAACAGATACATTAAAAAGGAAGATCCCTAGTAATAGACAAGCCTGGAGTGCAGTCTTGAGATAAATTTTTCAATTTTACTAGTTCCTAGTTAGGTTACAGTGTTCTACAAAATATTTAAGAGCAGATAAAAGAAAAAAATTGCTCAGTATGTAAGAGACTAAAAAGAATATCACCACTATTTGAGAACTTGAGGATCACAAATTATAAACAGCTTTAGAAATTACATAACATATTTCTGCAGCCGTTCAGAGACAGAATACTGATATATCCAGTGAATTTATAGAATGGAGAAATACCCTGATAAAAATAGGAACTGAGCACAAGATGTTCAGAATGAAACTTGTATTTGAAACTGAACATGTAATGAAAATTCTAAATAGATATCTTAAATTCTCTCCATTGTGCTTTTTGAATATCAGTTATAAAAATAATGCTTAGCTTATGCTAGGAGAAAAAAAAAACCAACAACAACAACACAAGAAAATCTGAGTGAATGTGAGGGTTTTATGCACAATGGGACCATTTGTTCAACTTTTATAACATATGAAGTCTCCATAGGTTTTTCAGACGTAAGAATACATTATAAATGTCCTCAATTATTGTTGCTGTTTTGGTAAAATCCAAACAATTTACTTGTAAAATTTCTTATAGAAATTTGGGTCTCTCTAAATGCAAAATTGCTACCATTTTTCTTAAAAATCCTTTCATATCCTATCTTTATCCTTAATTTTCTAGCATTTTCCAAAAACATGTGCTTATTGGTCAATATTTTACTCAGTTAGACTTATCTGATTTATCAGTTTATTGCTATAAAAATCAGTAGCTACCTTATTTTGGAATACCTGTGTTCTGCTAAGATGTAAACTGAAAGAACTGTCTTCCACCTCCAGTGCATGAAAATAAAAGAATGTGCCAGTCAGAAAAGACAGGGTATTTGCATTTTGCTCTGTAGCTAAGGCATCAAAACTTTGGAGCAACAATTACAAAGAAAGTCCTGTTTACTGTCAGCAGAGAAAATTGTCTGTTTTTGAAAGATTCTTTGGAAAATTTAGCTGCAAGGATCTAGACAAAGTCTACTAAGGACATACAGGTTATGATTTGGGTTTGTTGTTTATTTTGTTTTCTTTTGGTCACAGTTTGGGCAGATATTCAGCATAGATAGAGGCTACCCTTCTGCAACTTTTGTGTTCTTGATCCAAGTCACAAAAACTTCTCTCAAGAGTTCACAAGAACTTTTTTTGTAACATTAAATAAATTATATTGTTATTATAACTTCATACTCAGAAATGGCTGTACTTGTTTGACTGAAATATCAATAATTATGAAGTTGATCTGAGCCATCTACTTGAAATGGATACTGCTTTTGATATATGTACTGAAAACAGATAATGGAACAAGTCAGATCCCATAATATCTAGTGACATTAAGAACCTCACCTGCAATATGCTAAAATTATTTTGATATAGAAACTCTTAATCACATAATAGAATGGTATTTCCTAATCAATGTATCTAAACTGTTTAACTCCCAGATTTGTGGGTTTTGGTTGGTCTTTTGACCAACCTTTTGCTGAGTTGTCCATGCTGTTCCTAATGATCTTTATAAGTCTTCCTTATCCATCAATATGTGGAGTAAAAGTCACTTGGGTGCATATACAAAAATATTTCTGGCAAGGATGGGGGCCAGTGTGTGATTGATAGGTTTAATGTTTGGGCTCCTGATAGGAATGAAGATGATGCTTCAATTTATTAATATACTTCAAATGTAGATGTTGTCTTATGGCAGCAGGTGTTACACTTTGATCATTTTCTCCCATTTGGTGGTTGTTCATCTTGATCAGTTTAGGTTGTTTGCCATTTGATTACATTGTCTTTTGATCTACTTCAGATTTATCACCCACATAAACATATATTAATGACACATCAGCTTTGTGTCCTTATTTCTAGTTTCTTTAATTTTCTCCGTAAAAACATGACTGAGCTGTATCACATATTAAGTTTTACTCAACTGGCTTGAGTGGCTTTTTTACTTCAGTCTTTGTTATGAGAAATAATTAATTTCTAAAATATTATGGAAACTTTCAAGATGTGGTGGTCTTTCTGTTACATTTCTTGATCTATTGTAATGCCTGTGAAATTGGAATGAGAGGTCTTAAAGGCTGTGACATTCATCCCAGGTTTAAGCATTCACCACCTGTTTCTAGAAACAATCCATACGCTTGACTGCCTCCCAGCCCACCCAAACACTGGGAAAGTTCCAAGATTAATTCCCACTTCAGTGTTTACAATGGGCACTATTATGAGTCCTGGAGTACCTACATTAACAAAAAGTATATTTGATGGAAGAGGGCATACTTTGAAGTACTGACTTTCCCATCGCCCTAAATATCTCTGTGAAACTGGAAGTCAGAGCCAGAAGGTGCCTTCTTAGACAGAGTTGGAGAACTAAGATAGAAGGACAAACCTTGTAATTTTTCTTTTTTACCCAGTGATTTTCTAACGTGAAGTGCATAAACTCTTGCTCATCTCCCACCCTTCAGCTACCTTTGTAAGTAGCAGTAGATTGCAGTCAAAGCAACTTTTTTTCTTGTTCTCCCAACTCTGTGAACTTATATTTCTAGTGACACAATGACACATCTTCAATGGAAGGGGTAAAATGTGCTGCCATCCAGAACATTCTTCTCCCTTAGCCTGTACCAAACAGGGTCCTGTTGTGGGATGTCGGAGTTAGGGGTTCAAACCCCCTTGGCAATCACCTGTCACCTCAGCTATCACCACAGCTCCCTTAGGCTATCTCCTGAGGCGACTTACGTGTCACCTCAGCTAAAACTGAGGTTTTGCTCCATAGCATATCTTTAGGCATTTAAGATGTTTGCAGCACCTCAGAAAATTTGGTCAGAGCTTTGCTGAGTTGTTCTCCTGAACTTAATCTTCTTAGAGCTCTTAGAAGAATGATTTGGGTACATAAATTCTCTGAGGAATGTCCACCTGCCTTTGCTGACCCTCATTTAGATAAAGATTGTAATGCTTTGGAAAAGGCATCAGAAAGACATCATTTGTACCTTTGGTATTCCTTCTTTAGGACACAATCATGATCCATTTTCTATAATTTTAGATGAATTCATCAGTATAGCACTAGCAACTGTCCAGAGTTTGTCTTCTGGGAGCCTTTTTTTTTTTTTTTTTTTTTATAACTTCAAGTTTTTTTCTCACTTGCAGAGTAATTAGTGTTGGCTTATTATTAAAGAATATAAAATCAGGTAGAACAGTTCCCATGTTTGCTGTCGTGATTGCTCAGTCTCATTTGTCTCTAAAGCATACCTAAATCTGTGTATTGTAATAAGAACAAGATGAAAAGAACCTCAAATGAAAGTTCAGATGAGAAAATTCTTTGGTTTAATATTTGATCACTCATGCTGGCATGGTAATGCCACTTTTAGTATGAAAGTCACTAAATTCAAATGAGCAAAGTTGCAGCAGGTGACCATTTTGCAACTCTGATGAGCGTTGTTCTTTATGGGTTCAGAAAAAGGCATAAACTGCATTAGGATTGCTCCTCAGGCTTTGTTCACTGTAATGACAGCTGACTTATGTGTATGTATTTATTAACTAGCACTGACGGTTGCTTTTTAAAAAATGCATAATTAAAAATTCAGTTGTTTAATAGCTGCTTTCAAGAATTCTCAGATTCCTTAGTTAATTTTTCACACAATTATTGCCTCCAGAACAATTTCAACCATTTCTCATGGCTTTCATTCCACATTTTAAGAATGAGAAGCATCTACTCAGAACAATTTGTGCTTTGAGTTTTTTGTTTTCATTATTTCTGACATGCTAGGAAAGCAAAAAGCAAGGATTCACACAGAGTTGTGTTAGAAAAAGCATGTCCACTTCTTTCATGTTGTTCACAATAGACTAGTGTTTGGTATTGAAACTGCTATAATAACTTTTCCCTTTCATGGGCAATTGAAATGGATATAATGAATTGTTTCATTAAACACTTTTAAAGCAAAACTTCACAGCTGGGCATTATGAAGTATGTTTTAGAGAATAATAGTGAAATAGAAAATTGCCATAGAAAAGAGATTTCTTTTTTCTTCTATTGGCATAAGTTGTTGTTGAATTAGAGCTGAGTTTTTCTCTCCCACTACAACAGCACCAAGTTTGGAGATGCTCAAGGAAACGGCATAACTGAGTGTTGGTATCAGGTGAAAATGGAAACCAGTGTTAGCCCTTGGACTTCCATGTGTCTTCTTGCTGGACTTCCAGTTGTCTGCTACTTATAGATCAGCAGTGGGATAGACCATGAAAGAATTGTCTTATTTTGGTGAAAGGAGCTTTAATAATCTGGGAAAGTTTAAAGCAGTCAAGAAAAGTTCAGAAAACTTGTGCTGGAAAGCTGATGAATTTTATATTCTTTGCAGTGGAAAATGTTCAAGGCAAGAGAACTTTTAGCAGGAATCAGAAAGGAATATTGTAAGATCCTGAGCAAAACATTTATTTTCATCTTTTACTGAAATTTACAAAATAGAAATAAAAATAAAATCTTTACCAGTTTAAGAACAGTATTCAGAAATGAAAGAAATGCAGACTGAATAAGCCAAAGTACATTGAGTTAGAGAAATGTGGCTGGATCAATATTATTGTTTATCTTCTGTCATTAAATAATACAAGGAAAAAAACACTGGCAGAAAGACTTCCCTAGAGTTAATTACTGGTGACATTCATTGCTGGGCAAAGGATCATCCTGAGTCCATGTGCCACAGAAAGCAATGTACAAGCATTATACTGACCCCATGACTTTCCCCTGTGGCACATCCCTGCATAAATGTATCCAAGCAAAACAAACAGCACCGCCACAGCCCCTTCTGTCTGAGAGAAACTGCTGCTTTCCATACATCTCCATGGTTAAATTTCCAGCTGCATGGTGCTGACTGCAGTGCATGCCCTGAGCCTGTAGCCAGAGGAAGGTGGGGAGATGGAGGGTGGGACATGGGGGACTGATATCCAGTGGTTACCACAGCAACAGGGAGGGGACCAGTGGTGAGGGGAGCAGAGGTGGGAGAGTTACCATGGCAACGGATGGAGTGCCTTCCTCACTTGGGTTGGAGATGCAGCTGTCTTTAGTTCTAGTTACCTACCTGGTGTTGGCAGATTTAGGCACAACGTAACTGGAGTGCCTATATTATCACCTACATTTATTACTTATTTCATTTCTAGTTAAAGAGTGAAACTACACTGGAGATGAAGTATTTTTTCCCACACAAGCTGCATCTATTTTAATATGTTTCGACTGATGATAGTATAAACAAATCACAAGTAATAGCAGAATTACTTTTTATTCTTTCTAATGTGATGTAAAAATTATACTCCAGTATCAGTTATTAATCTTGCAGTGCTAGAACAGATGCTGAGTTAAGATGTGAGTTTAAACTGTGTTAGGGAGTGAGTTTGTCTTACACATCATTACGTGACTATATTTCATTTTTCCTAATGAGTTTTGTGAGATAAATATTACAGTTTTTTGTTTAGGTATTGAAAAATTCTGATAGGCTCCTTCTGAATTTCCTCAACTGGTGAGTTGGTGAGCCTAAGAGGAATGTGCTCATATAAAACTGATAGGAAAAGCCCAGACTCCCAAAATTGCTGTCATTGAATGGCCAGTGAATGACAATCAGCCATCTGCTATTTCATCTGGTGTCACTTTTGCCCCAGACTAGGGACAATGAAGAATTACCAGTGTCAATAGGTGATGTAATATGAACCTCATAGCAAAAAAAGAAGGGCTGAAATCTCAGTGGAGTTGGAATTTGATTCAGTTTGGCTTAAGAAGTAGGGTCTTAAAGGGAGACAGAGCTATTTTGAGTGTCAAACCATATAACACAAGAAGAATTGATAGGAAGTATGGCCTGGATGAGCTGAGCCCAGGGATAACCTTAGAGTCACTCACAAAACCAGATCAAAATTAAAAAAATACCTAAGACGACAAGAAACTGAGGCAAAGACAAGCCTCCAGGTATTCACATTTTAAAAATGTCTGTGTTCTTGCTTTACTAAGCGTAGATGAAGCCTGAAGACATTTGTCTCCTGTATTTTCTCTAAAGAGGTAAGCTGTGAACCAGAGTGTCCTCAGCTTGGGAATGTGGGAAGCCTAGGGTCGTCCTGCTGAAGGCAGTCAGCATAGTTCTATGGGCTCTGTATTTCGAATATGGAGTTTCAGCCTCACCTCCAAGGGTGCCTCCAGTCATGCAGAAGCAGAGAGGGGTCTGGTTTTGCCTGAGCCAGAGTGCTGAGAGATACAGGGCTGTCCAAGCTCCTCTAGAGGTCAAGAGCAAGAAAAGCTTGAGTACATATGAGACTTACATTGCAGAGTGACTTTCCATGCCCATGCGGCAAAACAGTATAGTTCTCATTTTTGGAGTGGTTAAACATTGGAATTTTCCTCAAATGCAAATTAGGGCTTTTACAAATGAGCTTTTTCTTGTGTTTTGTGCACAACTGGCTTTTTTTGTGCATTTTGTTTAATGACTGTAACATCTATTCCCGTCCTCTGAATCTATCTGATTCCCATCCTCTGATCTATCGTATGGATACAGGATATAACTAACTCCCTCACCCACTGTTGCTTCATTTATTTACTTGATTTCTGTCATCAAGCACTTTAAACTTTTTCCTTTTGGATCCTATTTTTATTGTAATGAATCTAGACTTTGTGACCTGGGTATGTCTATTGTACTAAATAAAAGATGTCCAGGGACCGATGCCAAGTGGTAGCAACTGGTATATATCTACATTTCTTAGTTTTAGCTGCCTCTATGGCAGATTACCCTTGGAAGGAACAGGATAAGGAAGTCAGCTAACAATGAAGCAAGGTGTGCAGTGCCTGAGCTATGCTTGTAGCCTCCTTTTATTCAGCTGTGGCAATGCAATCACTGAGTTAGTACTTCTTTTGAGGAAATGCACAACAAATACAGAATTGTATGTATTTATTTATTTTCACCCTTGAAATTATTCACTGATCGGTGGCCAATACCAAGGGGTTTCAAATGGAAGAGGGTTTGAAAGACTGGGGTTAAAATCCCTTTTGAGCTGTAGCTTTCCTGCACAAGAAAGGCATGGATGCCCTCTATATTTCAGTTTCTGTGAAAGGAAAAGAAGGTTATAAGATATTGGATAAGGGAGCAACTTCCTGGGGCACTTGGATTCTGTAGCAGAGTGATATGTGGGTTCTTAAGATATAGCACAGCTTTAGGAGCTACCCTAAAAATTACACTGGAGGAGAACAGTTGGAACAGGCCTTTAACCCATCTGATATAGCCTCCTGTCTTCTTACAGAGTGTTCCTTATCATCTTTCCTCTTGTTCATGATTCTGCTTGATCCTTCAGCCTGAGATGGGTGTCTGTTCACCACTGGCCTGTCTTCCACTCCTTTACAGCTGTTCTTGTGACAAGAGTGACAGTACACATAAAACCATGATGCTAACCTCAGTTTTCTAGCTTGCCAATGGCATAAAAGATGTTGCAAAATGTTCTTCCACTTCTTTGGCCAAAAGGCCCTCTCCCCATCATTAAAAACAAACTCTTTAACACAGAGATTGTGTGCATAGTCTTATTGTGTACAGTCTGAGAGTGCATTTATTTTCGTGAATAGGGAAGTTCAGCTTCTGTTTTGAATAAGCTAATGCCTCAAGAACTATGCTTATGAAGTTGATACATCTGTTGTAATATGTGAATACTACTGAGTATCTTTATAATTCGTTTTATATTTTTTTCAGATATCAAGTATTCTTAGGAGACCCTAATAGGATACTTTATTATATTAAGTACAGCGATTAACATATGTTCACAGACTTTTTATTTTTTCTGTCATTGTTTCTTCTGTTCAGTGATTATTCATTTTTATTTCTTTACTATTTCCATGGAAGTTAAGCTTGTCCTTGTGCATTTGTCTTACTAAATTCACAAGAGAACAATCTTGGTCTCTTACCACATTGAATTATGCATTTGGAATCTCTCTTTCTCTCTCTGTGTCTCTCAAATAAACCCTAACCTGTCTACTGTCTTAGTAAAGCCTTAAATAACAGGTCAGAATAGGCACTGTACTTTCTCTGTCAATCACAAGATTGTTTCTTCCAGCAGCAGTCTTCTTAGGAGTTACTATACTGATTGGTGTGTTGAGTTACACTGCCCACCAGGCAACAGTGACCAAAAGTCCGCCCATGTCTACTTCTCCTGTGACTTCCTTGCATACTTTGGACACCCCTTTTTCTAAGGTGTTCCAGTTTAAGAGTATATATTTATGGTGCATCAAAGACAGAGCTTCTCATCAGGCCCTGTCTGCAACAGGATGTGAATCCCAGCCCTCTTGACACATCAAGAGAAGAGCATTTGGAAGTACAGTTGTCACACAATCATAGCAATTGGGATGTCTTTGGGAATCAAATAATCATTTTGGTTGGAAAAGACCTTCAAGATCATCGAGTCCAGCTGTTAAGCTAATATTGGCATGAAACCATGTCCTTAAGAACCTTATCTATGTGTCTTTTAAACACCTTCAGGGATGGCAATTCAACCACTTCCCTGGGCAGCCTGTTCCAGTGCCTGAAAACTCAATGAAAAATTGCTTCATAATAGTCAATCTAAACCTCCTCTGGTGCAACTGAGGCCATTTCCTCTCATTCTATCACTTGTTATTTGAGAGAAGAGACCAACACCTTCCATGTTACAACCTCCTTTCAGGTAGTTGCAGACAGTGATGAGGTCTCCCCTAAGCCTCCTTTTCTCTAGGCTAAACAGCCCCAGTTCCCTCAGCCGCTCCTCATCAAACTTGTGCTCCAGGCCCGTCACCAGCTTCATTGCCCTTCTCTGAACTTGCTCCAGCTCTAAAGTTGCTCCAGAATTCTCTAAGAGAAACAGAAGCCAACAGAAGATTCCCAAAAGAACAGTGATATTCAGCAAGAATGAAGAGTCTTACACCAAAAGTCATGGGAAGAGAATACATCTACAGCTGCTTTCCTAAAATGGGCTTCATTCTTTCTAATTTCATGCTGTGTTTCTGATTGTGGAATGGTTGATTGAAGCAGAAGACATAATCCAGCAGTGCAGAGCAAGCAGGAAGCATGAAGAGATCTGTAGGGATGGGTCAAGAGAAACATCTCCCATCTCTTCCTTTAAATGAATGTAAAAAGTTATATGGAATACAGGGGAACTGGAGCTAACCTCCAAAAGGGCCAAAATAGGCACAGCAAGACAGATAAATGTTTTCTCAGAGAAAGGAAATGCTACATGATAATTGCATGTTTTGCTTTTAGTGTGAAGTTAGCTGTCTTTCCCTCTTTATAATGGCAAGAAATCAGTGAAATAATCTCCTGAAGCAGCCAGAGGGCAAAGCTGTAGTGAAGAAAGCAAGCTTCCATCCTTCTACTCTGAGACTCTCACTGAGGTAGTGATGAGATGATGGTTTGGTTTGGTTTTTTTTTTTTTTTGACTCGAAGTGTTCAGCTGTGGAGACAATTGTGACTGCTTACTGAAATATTTTGCCAGTGTTAACCTGAATAGCTATTATATCCATGGTGGCAATCTCAATGTCAACTTTGCTTCTTTCATAGTATTTTCTCCATGTAACCATCATCCTTGTAACTTTATTAAAGTATCAAAGCAAATTCCCACAAAAGAGCAAGTTATTCAAAGCATTTCAAGACATAAAACACTTTGGAAAGTTTTGGAAGATATATTTATTTTACTATCACTGTAAACCTAATCATTCTGTGTTTTGGTTTGTACATTTATTTTGGGGGTCTTTTGAAGGTACAGCCTCAATGCTGCTGGGAGAGATAGATTAAGAAAACAAAAAAGCTCAAAAGTGGAGAAGTGTTTCCACCTCTCAGAGACTATTACAAAGAAAGGTAGGAGCTGGAGGGGGAGCAGGAACAGGGAGAGTGGAAACAAAGGAGGCTGATGGAGAATGGGAAGGTGAGCCACGATATGCCATCCCTTAGGCCCCAAAACCCAGTGTTGTATGTAGCTTGAAGGAAATCGCCCCCGTTTGCCTGCTGAGCAGCTTCTGAAAACATGAAGCACCATGCTGGCAAAGATACTTAAGGAAAAGTTACAGGCAGCCCTAATGGTGCTGCTCTGCTCATCCCAAGCTGTGATGAAAGCAAGGTAAACTTTCAGGACACGTAAGTGAGAAATATCATCTTCACAGAAGGCTTGTGTTGGTCTTGTTGATACCACAAGGGTTTTGAATATACACTGCATGTGAAATACTCTGTTGATTTTACCAGGCTTTCTCCATCAGACTTCAATTATTTCTTTCTGCATTCTTCCCACAAAATGAGAGTGTGTGGGATTCAAAATGGCTTTTCTGGAAGATGGTAGACCACTCCACTACTTTCAGTTGCTTCCCAGAGAATATCAGAGATTTTTATGAATTTTTGAAACTAGTGTGTAAGTTGTATACATGGTGCCAAACAAGCAGTATCTGTCAAGGAGTAATGCTAAGGTAACATTTTAAGCTTTCCAGGGCTCCTCTGGAATCACCATAATTCTACACACCTTGTTTGTTCTAAGGACCAAATAGCACGCATTATGCAGCAATTGCTGTGGGAGTAATTATTTCCATCAAGATCAAAACTAGCCAAGACCATGGCTTGTACCTCTTCAAATGATCAAAAGCCTACTCAGAAGATGATCCACCTAAACAAAGAACAGTTGTCTCCTCCTTCTAGCCCACTTATCCAAAGTAAGACATGACAAATTAGAGAAGCTAAAGGTGGGCTGAGCTCCTTAGAATTACTCTGTGTTTTGAAAACAAATGTGTGAATATTCTGGTTCAGGAAGACGGAACCACTCATTCTGTATTTCAGGGACCATTTCTTCCTTCACTCAATCAGACAGTCCTTTTTGCAGGGTAATCTGTAGCAATTCAGTTGTTGATTCAACTTTCAGCAGTGATCTGGGCTAGAAAAAAATATTCTTTTATTTAAAAGGAACTTCAAACTCTGAAAAGATTACCTACTTTAATATTCAAGTGCACCAAATTGCAGGCTAAATGAGCAGACATCAAGGGTCTTGCTTTAGTGTTTTGGCCATTTCCTATTAAAACACAGTATCTCAAAGACTTCTCTTTGGAGTTCTAATCTGAGTGTGGCAAAGGCATAAAGAAAGATTTCTGGGCATGTTCACCTGTGGTCTATGACTGGGTGAATAAAGAAGGAGGCTCCCATCCTTTGGAGGTTTTGCTCCTATTTCTCTTCTGTATCCCTAAACAGCCCTGCTTATGTGTCAAACTTAAACCGTAATACTTAATTTTCATGTGATGCTATTTGCTTGTAAAATGTTCTACCATTATAAATTTTTTTAAGTATATTTCATACTGAATAGTTTGGACTGAAATTAAAAAAAGATAAGTTTAATGCTTCTTTCCAGAAGCTTAAGACAAATAGAATTGCCCACTTCAGTGAAGTCAAGCTTTTTGGTAATTAAAGGAGATTTTATCCCTTACACAGTTTATTAGACTAGTTTCAAGCTTATGGGAACAGTGCTTGTGGCGTGTTGGCATGATATACAAGGGGTGTAGAAGGCACAGAATGATTATAATCTAAACTGGACTCTAATTATTTAGGTATTTCTGGTTGATGGAGTACCAGCCTCACACAAATCCCAGTAGTAGCTTTAATCAAAGACAGTCTCACTCTATGAAAAAGCAAGATACAGGCTCTACGATTGAAAAAAAAAGACAAAACCATTTTGAAAGAGTTAGAGAAATGATCCTGAATCAAGCAGAAAATAAGGCAATGGTTGTCCAAAGTCTTCCTATGGTATAGGAAAATAGTCTTGAGATGATGGTACATTGTCTTGTAGGAAATAATAAAAACCTGAAAAGTATTATGTAAGAAATTCTTGGGTTTTTTTGCAAGGACAAGACTCTTGACATTGTTGTTGTTATTATTGTTACTGTTGTAAGGAATTGTGAAAATACTGCAGCAGAAGCAACAAAAGCATACCATACTATTATCCATAGTCATTCAAATAGATCACCCAACTGTGACAGCCAATTAAATCGTATTTTCCAGGAGTAACCCACAGCTAAAATGATACATCACGGTAGGAGAAAAGCTCCATGTATTGCCAACAACATGTTAGCTCCTCTTTTGACTGAGAAAACAATGAAAGACGTGCTTGAAAAGCACATGTTTTTCTCTGTGACTACACATGACCCAAACCATGGCACTTTCAAGGTATTTCCAATCATTAGTCATTCCTATACGGTTGAAGGGCAAATAATTTGCTGCTGGCTTGATTATTTTCAAGGCACTAATGAAACCACATTAGGAATTTTTTAAAATGTAAAACTATGCTAAAATCAAGTAGTTGAATGCCTGACTATGTACAATTATTTGCAGCTAATATTACCATTAACTCTAGGTTATGTGCCCTGTCCTCAAATCAATAGAAAGTAAGAAAGAAAAATTGTCTCTAGGTTATTGCTCTGTATGTAACCAGAAAACAGAAAAATATCCTTTAATTAAATTGTCATTTGATTTAGAATCAGTCACTTTTCCTCATCTCATTCAGTCATTTTTCTCACTCAAAGTTTCAGATTTAAAGGACAGCTTGTAAAATTTGTATGGGAAAAAATGTTCTTCGTGAGACAATTACTTGCATACTTCACAGGTAAAAGGACCATCATTTGTTTTCTTGGTTTTAGGAATTACTTTTGAAATTTAAGGGAGCATTGCCAAGCACCAGTTTTAAAATTTCATTCTTAGAGATAATCTTGTTAGAGGTGATAGAGAGGTTTTCAGTGACAGAATATAATTTATATTATTTTCAGATTGTACTGAATGTTTCTAAATAAGTCTTGCAAGTAGAACAAACTTGCCTTTTGCATGCTGAAATGTATAAGATAATGCACTCATTTAAAAGTATGTTGTGAAAAAGAACTGATGACAAATTCTTTGGTCAGAAGCTAGTCAGCATGAGAGAAAGAAAAGAAAAACATTTCACTCAAAGGTATACATTAGCTGCCAGAAACAGGGCTTTATATTTTCATATGATCAGAAAAAAAATCCAAATAAATTTATTCAATTTTACTGAAAAGTATTAGTCTTTCCAGAAGTAGTAAAAACCATTGATAACTTAAAATTTCTTAAAAGACTTGATGCTATGTAGTATGTAGTTGGAGATTTGACTATGTATTTATGCATGTCAGGAGTCTTTTATTTGAAAATATTCTAATATTTTCAAATTCTTGCTCTTTCAATATTTTAAAATTTAATTATTTAATTAAAGAAATCTTTATATATTCAGCTTTGGACAAATTGTAGAAACCTCAGATTCCATTTTGATGAAGTTTCTAAGTGTGAGGAATTTAGGTTATACAAGTAACATGCTTTATTAATTTACTTTTAAAACCAAACATAATTAAATCTATTAAAATCAATAATAAATTATTCAATTATCAGCCCTTCAAGTTTATAACTGAATTTTGCATCAAATTTAATATTATTTAAGGAATGTGTTATGTACTGAAAGAAATAAGATTTCTCTAGAATTTCCCTTCATGTTAACATGTAGACCTATTTTTCCCCTTAGGGTTGACCCTCACTTTTTCTCAAGCAGAATGTCTTTTCAGAAGTGTAGCTGGAGTGTGGCTTCAGTAGCATGCAGACCCAGTGTGAATATGTGGTATAAACAGGAAAAATCTCGAGTCTCTTCTGGTAGCATGGCAAATTAGGTATCTGTAAGACAAGAAAACTTAGTGACAGAACACAATCTTGGCAGCATTTCATGGAGAGCATAGTTTTACTTTTCTGCCTCTGGGAAGAAATCTTATTGAAAATTTTGCTGTTTTTTATTTCTTTTTGTGTTCATTGTAGTAGTCAATGCTTACTGTCAAAAAAATAAAAATAAACTGGAAGAATCAGAAGGATATAAAAAAATTTTCTGATGAACTGGTAAAACAGAACTTAAAAAATATTATTAGAGTTGTAGGATGTTGCTTCATCTGAGACATAATTTCACTGAAACCTGCCTGAACTCTCTAAGTACAACCATTACACTCCTTAAAGATCTAAAGTGGCAAGTATTAGCTAGCAAATGAAAAGCAGTCCTATACATTATATAATGTAACGTAATATAATACAATATCATACAATATAATAAATATCTGTATGTGAGACCAACATAGAAACCTTTCTTCTGGTGTTTTCTTGTTGGATGCTGTATGTTGGAGATCACTGTACCAGCTTTTTCCAAAGCAGTATATGGAAGCTGTTGACTTCACTGGGAACTGAATATCTGTTGTCAGTGAAGATTAAGGTAATTTTCCTGAAGTGTGCACAGACTTAACTCCATTAGAAGTGAAGAACTGAGTGCCAATTTCAAAAGTGACCTCTGTCCCTTCCTAGTAGAGTGAATATATGACTATCATATCCCATTATCTGCTTGGTTGAAGATTGAAGCAATTATAAAGATTAAGGTAAAGGATGTACTGATCTAACATCCTCTTCTAAAAAGGATTAATTGAAAGACTATAAAGGCTGAATTGGAATACAGATATTAAATGTAAATGTACATTTATTTTTACTTGGAAAATTTTGTTTTGTAGTTTTTACATTATGACTGAACATTCTACACCCTTTAAATAAAAAAATAGGGATAAAGAGTTTAAAAAGTCAATGCAACTGATTTCAAAAAACTTTGATTGCTTCTTTTTTAAAAACAACAACTCTTTGCTTTTTATGACCTCAGTTTCAAAAAAGAAAAATGCATTTTTAAAACATCTCAGAAGATCTGTGAACTGTTTAATTTGAACTGTAAAGTTTTTGCTAAAGTGAATGGAGTTAAAGTGGCCCATTGCAGAGATATTTTAAATAATGATCATTGGTGGCGTGTTCTAGTTGCAGTAAGGAGATGCAAAATGGAAGTCAGACTGCAGCCTTAGCATGACCCTGCTTCTAAGCTAACTATCTCTTTCTCAGTCAAAATAGTTTACCTGGATGGAAAATGCAGTTAAACATCTTTACTGCTCCTGGTCCCCACTCTGCTCAGATGCAGCTGCAGTACCTTCTCAGGACACTGTCTTATGGGGTTGAGTCTTTTCTTTGGCAGGGTAGAAATCCACAATATCTTAAATCCTAAAAACCTAAATATCATTAAATATGTACAATATACTAGGAGGAAATTATGGCTGCTCCTAAATTTAGTCAAAAAAGCATTCATATAAAATAAACTCAAATATGAATATTATGCAAAAACTTGTCTTGTAAAAAGACAGCACTGTCATTAGCCAGCTGTATACAAATGGTCTTTGATTCTATAAATACTGATTCTCACATGTGAGCTAAAAAAAGCAGCTCTACTCACTCAGCATTTGGACAAACCCATCAACATGTCTGGCATATTCTTCTCTACAGAAGCTGAATGTGCCAAACTCTTGTGACTAGACTTTCAAGGACTAAAGTGATACAGAAGTGAGTTGAAAGAAACAAGATCAGCACTCTATGACCTTGAACCTGGTGAATTAAGGGTGTCCTTTTTGAATAATAAAGGTCTGCTGTGTACATTACATTACATCCTTTAAGTGTGTGGAGATGTGCAACTTTGTGCTTGTTGAGATGAAAGAAAAGTCTCTTCAGATTCAAATCTGTCAGCTTACTTGGGAAAATAAAGCTAATAATACCATGAAGAATGGTACTGAGATAGGCTATGAAGAAAATGGTCCTTAATGCCTTTGGTGGCTAGGCTTTAATTCCTGAGGTGATCTATTACCTGGTATTTGGATACATGCTAGCACCACTTATGCACCCATTGATCATTTGCTATTTGGAGATGGGAAGCCTAGGGTGTGTTTTGGACTAGGATTACAGTGTCAGTGAATTAGGTTTCCTGGTATTATAACATCAGCTCTGAAATGATGACCTGCCAAAAATGCAATAGCACAGGACAACCACATGCCTTTTACAAAAACACTGTCCTCAGTTTAGACTAGAAGCTCTTCTACCTACCTATAAATAAAAAATATATACAATCCTGTTTGTATTATTACATTTCTTTTTACACCTTCCCTTTTAAAGCTTAGGAATAGACAAACAAAAATGCAATAAAAGCAAAGCAACTTCAGAGTGGTCAAGGACACAGACATACTAGACTTTCCATGCAGCCTTAATCCTCTTTTCTTCACATATACCAAGAGTGCATCTCCCAGGGGACCTAAGGAATTGCCTTCCTCTGGATTATCCCAAGCCTGTGTTGTAGAGCACATTCTTTGCGTCACATCATCAAATGCCATCCCTGTCATGGATGTGGCCAGCCCTGCAATACTAAGAGGATCTTTGTAACATGGTCAGATGGCAGTTTCCACAGGGTTCACAGGTAGAGCAGTCTGGAAAGAGGGAGAGGAACATAAGCAAATGCAAACCTAACCTTTCTGAGACTCCAGTGAATGGAATTCACAACTCAAATACTGTTTTTTACACAGTTTCTTCCACGGGGTGTTACATGCATAAATCAGCGTGTTTGTATGTTCAGCTATATAATTTTGTCTGTTTGTCCATGTGTATTTTGATTTCTGGCATTATAACTACTGTGACTGCTTACCTACAGAAACACTGCAACGTGGAGTAAAAGAAAGGATGAGATTCATGCAAATTATTATATTAGCCTATTCAGGATAATAAGCTAGTGACTGCTCAGCTTTTAGCATTTGGGGTAAGCGTGTAAAGAAGCACAAACATGTTTTTTTCAAGTCTACTGTAATGTGTTCTGAAAACAAATGCCTGAGCACTTGGTAGCAAACAGTAGAATTCATTTATTGAACTTAAACCCTCCCCCCTCAAAAGGCATTGCCATAATCAGGGGAATTCACCATTCTTCACTTGATGTGTGTTGCTCCTTTTCATCTTTCACGCCTCTTTTATCAGTCTGCCCTATGACAAAGAAGTTTCTGCAAATTGTATCTTGTAGCTGTCACTGTTCAGAGACAATGGAAAAGAGCATGCTAGTGCAGAAATTGTTATGGCACAAGATCAAGGCAAGTGAGATATAGATGTTTGACCTGCTTTCTAAAGCAGCTAGGGGAGAAAAAAAAAAAGGAAAAAAAATTCCTTGGACAGCAAAAAAAAAGCAAAGAATCTCCATTTGCCTGAACATATCCTGTTGCTCTACACCTGGAGAGACCTTATTGAAGACCAAAGAGTAGTGGGAAGTGTGGAATTTATTTCAATTTGCGTATCATGCTTTTATTGCAGGAATATCAAATTGATATATTTTTTGCCCAGACGTGGACAGATAGCCGTCTTCGCTTCAACAGCACCATGAAGATACTGACGCTGAACAGCAACATGGTTGGCTTGATCTGGATCCCAGACACAATATTTCGTAACTCAAAGACAGCAGAAGCTCACTGGATCACCACCCCCAACCAGCTCCTCCGCATATGGAATGATGGCAAGATCTTGTACACCCTCAGGTGAGCACTCAGCAGCATGCAGGGCTGCAAGCTTCTCCCTTCTCTGGTGTAATAGTCATAACTTTCAGGTTTTCTTCTCTGTTTCTTTTCTTCCTGATGCTTACCTGACAGTGCTTGAAAAATACTGAAACATTCAGGCATAACTACTGCAAATTTTTTTTAAAAAAAAACAGTCTTGTCTTTCAAAAAAATAAACCTTGGGAATTTGAAATACATCCATCTAAATTGTAGAATTTGAGCTTTTTAGTGCTTGTAAGAAAATCAAGAGCCTGTAGTCCCATGAAACCTGCCAGAAAACTTTCTGATCAGTTAGATGCAGGACTGGATAAAGTATTTCGGCAATTCATACTAATGCCAATACTTGATTCTTCAAATAAGTCATGCTGAAAGAAAGTCTGTCACATCTCATCACAAGGGTGAATTGCTAGAGGAAAGGCTTTTAGAGTTTTACTAATCTTGTGATACCATCAGCTGTATGGTATTAGAAATATTGTATGTATTTGCATAAAAAAGCCTGTGGAGATCAAAATATGTGTTTACTTATGAAGAGATGAATTGCTCAGAAGGGAGTTTTGCCATAAGCCATATTCCACGTGGCAAACTCTTTCAGAAACATCCTTTCACACTAGATTTTCTTCAGCATATTCTGATCATACTTGCAATTGGGCTCCAACAGAAAGTCTTTGGCAAAAAATAAGAAAGGAATTAAACATCTGGAAATACTACTGACATTTTTAGTGCCCTCTCCTTCTTAGGCTTGCTCCTCTGTGACAGAGCTCTTGCTTTTTTTCAGTAGCCTTTAGTTGAAGACTTTGGTGATTAGGATGTCACCTCCAATACCCTCTTGGTTGGGTTGCTGGTTTTTTTCCTTGCTTCAGTATTTCAGAGCAAGTTAAGTATCTACCTAATAGTAGTTAGACTTATATACCTCTCACTAAAGAAGCTATTTGTTGAGTGGAATGCAAAATTTGTCTAAGACATCTGACAAAAGGGTGATACTTGACCCAGTGCATTGTTTGAATGATCATTTTTAGTTTGTGGAAAATGTTTTGTGTCCTTTTCGCCCACTTGGGTCAGCCTCTTTTTTATGTAAGAGAAGCTGCTAGAATGATCATTATTCATTGATAATAACACTGTGTAATTCAAAAGCAATTTATCTGGCTTAAGCAAGCACACAGAATTGGTATGACATGGAAGCGCTAACTACTGAATGCCCTGGTACAGTGAAGTGCTGATAAGTATTCTGTGTTCAGGAGAAAGTGCACAAGGTTTGATGATGCTCCATGCCTTTCCCTCTTCTTGTCCACTTTTGGATGTGAATGCATTCCTACTGTAAAACCACGATTCCTCTCTTACTGTCAACACAAAAGTGCTGTCAAATTCTCACAGGTGACCTCCAAGACAGAGTTTTTCACTGTGCTGTCCTAAATCTGAGACACAAACCACTCCCCATCCAATCTGTCAGCTTTTGAGTTAGATTTTGTTTATTTGTTTGCTTGTGGGTTGGTTTTGGTTTTTTTGTTTTGTTTCAAAAAGACAGCAAAAAACTTCATGCCCCACATTTGCTGCGTAAATTGAGGCATGCAATTAATGTAGTGTCTTTTTCCTAAAGAAGACTTTATAACAAACTAGCACTTAATGCATTCTACCTGGGTAAACAAACTTACTTTGTAAGCTATCAGATGGATGATTATCTGTTTTTAATAGTGATTTTTAAATCTGTTTCATTCATAATGTCCTTTGTGTTAGGGATATCACATAAAACAAGCTTTCAAGTCAGGCTGAAGATGTTTCTGCTTTTTTGCTTGTTACGTCTGTACAACTGAGAATGGCATACAGAAATCTAGTAAGTTTTTGAGAAACAGCCCCAAACGATTGAAAGTATTTTAAGTTCACAGTATAAGTAAATATGGAAAACATTCCTTATAAGATCCTTTATCAAGTTTTAATTTTATGGAATTATGCACTGCTACATCAGCCATATTTTCTGTTATTTGTGTAAAAAATACTTGTTTCCATCCCATTTGCTTTAATGACAAATTGTCTAAAGAAAAACATACACACAGATTTCTTCCGACCAAGACACTTTCAATGATGTGTCTGAAATTATTTGTGGTTGTTGATAATTATTATTGTTTTGGATCAGGTCTAAAGAGTCAATGAACGATCTACATATATAGTCCTTATAGGCCTTACTGATTCAGGTCAAAGTGCTCTCGCATGATACATAAGTTTACCCAACCTTTTCTTCTGCCTGTTCATGGTGCTGATGTGCAGTAACAGACATTTGGTTTCTCCACAGGCTGACCATCAATGCTGAGTGCCAGTTGCAGCTGCACAATTTCCCAATGGATGAACACTCATGTCCTCTGATATTCTCTAGCTGTAAGTACTGCTTTGATGCCTTATTGCCGTACATGACTACTATGCAGAGGCATGAGTTAAATTCTGATCTCTGTCAGGTCGTTCAACCATTTTGCAGCAGGTATAAGAAGTTTAGGTTTGCTTAAATATTCAGGGGATTTTTTTTTTCCTCTCTGGCACTCTTGGTTGATGGACTTAAGCCATGAACTTTCTGTAGATTTACTTTGTTATTTTTGCCAGAACCAGCCTTTTTCGTTGATACTATAGTCACATGTTCAGCAGGAGCAGAAAATTCATGTTTGTCTGTGCTATGTTAATCTACACAACCATGTGACATGTAAATGAAAACAGAAATTGCAGTTTTTCTTGTAGAGGTGCACACTCCAGGGACAAGACCAGCAATCTCTGAATATCTGAGTTTATAGCAAGTAGCATGGTAATGCCCCTCTGTTCCATAATAAAAGTAGATTGTGTAAATACTCAAACTCATTTTCCTTTTACTGCTCAGCTTGTCCAGTAGTCCTAATGTTGTATTGTACATGGTGTTCTTGGTATATTTAAAACATACCTAATAGGCAAAACAAACACATTGGTGAAAAGGATCGAAAACTAAAGTCAGGTGAGTTAATCTTGAGGTCCAATATTACCATAAGGAAAAGTTATCTTCACACTGATTAATTTGAAAAACCTCGAGAGCTGTCTGCTCATGGATACACCTGCACAGTTGTGTAATCTAAAGTCATATAATGCAAATGTTATATAAACATTTTTAAAGGATCTCCACTAAATATTTTCCTTTTGATAAACTCCAGGACTCAGAACCCGTGCTCTCCAAAAGTGAATGGCAAACACATTGTTTTATCTTTCTATTTAGAAAATAGTATGTTCTCCATCATCTCCTAAAAAGCAATAGAGGAATAATGTTATTTAATGTCTCTATAATAGATATGCGGTTGTGATAGTAGGATATTGATTTTCATTTATGAATACTATTCAAACAGCGATCCTCAATAGGATTTGAATTTCAGCTGATCCAGGGTGTATTCTTCTTTTTCCTGAGGAAATTTTTTTAAAAAATTCTGCCAGTGTAAACATCTTCCTTTCCCCAAAGTCTTTATCACAACATTGCCTTTTCCTTTTTTATGATTTATGTACATAAGTGAGCCTGGGCAAAAATACAGAGTGGTATGTTGAATTCAGATGTGTGGAATATATACATGCTCAACTGAACAGGAGACAGACACCTCCTGAATGAGCTTTACTGCTAACGAACACTTGTCACTGAGCAATATACACCTCGGCTATCTTTAGTTATGGCTCAACGCTATTCTTACCTTGTGGCAATCTACTGCTAATTTGTTGCGCTATTGAGAAAGAAGTGTGTGATTTTAAAAAGTAAATCCTGGTCCAGAGATACTAATTAAACCTACCACATAAATTTGATATGTTCTGCACTAGCAATAGCCAAAGAAGGTGAATTCTAATAGACAGGGAAGTTGTTTCAAACCTTATATTCCCTAATAGCTAGACAGTTGCTGAGTGCAAGTTACGTTCTGTATTTTTAAAAGAGACAGGTAATCAGCATGAACTTCAGAAGGCTCCGTTCAGTGGCAAAGTTTCAAATACATCTTGATTTGCAGAGGTTCTTCCTAATTTAGATCTATGACCTTGAAGCCCTTCTGCTCTTGAAAACATACACGTATTACCATCATGCATGTACTGCCCTCTATGGGGACAGAGATTACATGGGCTCAAGCAGAAGCTGCATGTGTTACAGTTTCTATGGAGGAATACTGAAAGAATGTTTTATAATTTTGTCAACAGTTTTGGTCATGTTGATAATGAGTTTATTTCTTTAGGTTCATATTGAACCATGTGCCTTTCCATAAACACTTTTAGCACTACTATTATCATAATAGGGTATCTCCTGTGTGATTTGTCTCGTAACTCAGTCGTATTTTCAGTGTTGCGTACATTCATAGTTATCTCAAGATACATGGTATTCAGTGAGACTTATGAAGTGAATGACTGAATGACTTATTACTGCCTGCTATGACAAGTTTCAGAGGGGACACAATAATTATGGATTCCAAGATGTATGTCTTTGAATAAAATAAAAAAGGGTTGCAGATTTCATAGCACTGCTTTCCTCTGCATCTCTTTAATTTGGTCCCTGAAACAAAGACAAATCTTTGCAATTTCCACTGTAGGCAAGAACAAAAGAAGCACAAATTTTGGAGAATATTCCCCTTATTTCTACACACACATGAACAAGGTTAATATTTGAAATTTTGTTTTCTATAAATTTCCCTTGATATTTTAGAAATGTGAAACTAATCTCAAATATTTTCTAGAGTATTTTCCTCTGGTGCCAACCAATTCATACCCTAACCCTGTTGTTACTCTGGGGACAGTTTCTGTTCCTTAGGTGGGAATACTGAGTTCTGCTTGCTCCAGTTGCCAGGATGAATAAGGAGAAAACAGCAGCTTATAAACAAAAGAGACATCTCAGTGTGCTTACAGTGGTTACTAAAACATACTTATGCCTTTCTTTTGAAAATCTTGTTCTAGAATGGTGCCTGGGTCTCTATGGTGTCTTTGCTTATAGGAATAAGAAATTATTGAAATAATATGAAGGCTCTTTACTATCTGTGCAAGTTTTGTATGTGTTTCAGGTGACATGGCAAGATGAATCACCTGGAATATTAGGGTGTGTGGTACATGTGTGTCTGTTGTTGCAGTCCTTATGTACATGTGCACTTAGCACACTGTTTATGTGAAAAGTTGAGCCCAATGTCATAATGCAGAGCTACTATACAACACGACAGCTCTTTCTCAATCTGTGTACCAGATTGGTTTGATCAACCACATTTGGCAAGCAGTATGCCTTAATACAGAAATGCTACAACATCGGCATCAATGCCAATGCATGGTGTTAATGTGTGTTTACTTTTGAATGTGAAGAAAGAATCAGTGCTGTGACTTGATCCCAGTACAGCAATCTTTAATAGATTTTGATCTATATAACCACATTTTCTTCATATATTTTTAAAGTACTCTATACTACTGCATAAAAATATTCTGTAAGTGTGTTTCTTCGTTTGGATTAATTTCTCCTCTTGAGCCAAGTGAGGCTACTGTGCTCCTTTTGGTACTTATTAAACTGTCATGGTTATCTCTATCAGAACTGATTTGAGCACTGAGAAAATGACATAGTTTCAGGATTCTGCCATAAAATTTAGTTTATTGAGGTAGTTAAGATTCACATAAACATCTGTAAGGAAGTAGAGGTATTCTATCTGAAGGGCAGTGTCAACACAAGAATAAACAAATAAGAAACAGGCAGGAAAATGCAGGCTGGAAATGAAAGTTAAGCACAATTGATTGTGGAACTCCTACCAAAGGATAATGCTGGTGCTAAAATTTTATAAGGGTTCAAAAATGTTTGGACAAATCATTGGAAGAAAAATGCATTGTTAGCTATTAAGCATAACAAGATCACTGTACTAATGGCTACTTTTTTTTTTTAACTCTGAGGGAGAGTCTTTGGGAGGAAATACTAGGCAAAAGAAAAACAAAGAGTTGTTTATGAAGAGCACCACCATCTATTTCTTCAGCAGCTCCCATTTCCCTACAGCCCCCTGTGGCTCTATGCCTAAGCTACTTGAAGGAACTCTTTTCCATTAGAGTCGTTATGTGCGTGGTTTCCAGCTGCCCTACATGGTTTTGGTTTTCCTCTATCAGACACTGGTAAGACTGTTGAATGTTCTGGATTTTCTTAATTTGAGAGGACTAGGCACACTGCAGAGTAACATGACCATGTTTGCACTCACGCCTGCAAAATTAGTTGTTCAAGGTGTTCATTTTTCAGCCCAGAAACAAACCTTCACCTCCTCTCCCCATCCATGTGCTCAAGATCAACTTAAATTCATGACACTCCTTCAGGAGACAGTATATGACAGCCAAATCAAAATGAAGATGACAAACATATTACACCTTGTTTAGAGCATCTGGTCAACTAACTTACTAATTATGTACAAGGAGCTTTATGGTGAGAATCTGTGCTAGGTACATACGTAGTGTCTGAAACAATCTGGAAGGCAGTGCTTCAGGCTCTACCAGATGTAGTAATATTGAGCTGCAGGGCAAGCTGCCAAAATAAAAATAATAAGACTGAATTGATTAATGGGCTTTCATTGCTTTATTTTTCTTGCTGCTGTTCAGCAGCAGACACTGTTGTTAATTTTAAAAAGCACCTTAGATTTAGGCAATAGAAATGATGACATTTTTTGTAGGCAATTACTTATCTTTTCCCTAGTGAGAAGATTTACAGTGTCTTGAGCTGCTCATTAATGAGAATTGCTGCAAGGCAGGAAAAGGTGGGCAATGCCTGGAATGCTGTTCTTTTTGCATACACTAAAATACACATGAAAAGATTCACAAACCATTCAAGTGTGTTCAATTCAGTTGAAAATAGGGGAAATCAAAATTTCCAGCTATTGATAGTCCAGTTTGCTCAGTCAGGTCTTAAAAAGTGTACTTTTATCCTTCTAAAAGTTTGAGTATTTTTTAAGTGGTGTACAAGAGCATGCCAAGTTTTGTAGAAAAAAGTAAGGAAATGTGATATGCATTTAAAAAATATTAATCCAAATCTAACACAGTGCTTGAAAGAAACAGATCCCATCTCTCTAAATATAAACTCAGTTCAATCAAATGTTACTTCTTTGAACATGAAACCTCTTATGGATATGCAATCAGTACTTTGAGCCTCATATCATTAATTTTCTAACAGAACTAGCTGTCATCACCAATTTTAATATGTTTCTTCTAGGTTAGAAAAGCAAATTCTGGTTTTGTAGAATGAGCTGTTCTTTGTTTCATCTCATGTATCATAAGCAGAATCATTAACAAGGTCTGAGGGCAGAATTTTACTGTTGATGAAGAACAGTCCAGAGGGAACATGACTTAATGTTCATACCTCAAGAGGAGTTTCATTAGAGATGCTGGGAAGGCTTTGCAATGTGCAGAAAGAGCTTTAATCCACATCTGAACTTGCACCTGTAATGGGATGAACCAGGTCATGGGGCGTCAATGGAATTCTTGACTCAGGTTTTGTGACAAGCCTATTTTAGCTATTGTAAATTTTTTCTCTTCTGGGAAGGCAGACATTAAGGCACAGGGGTGTATCCATCCTCGTCTTCAGAAGGCTTATTTTTCAGAGAAAGGTCAATATGGAGAAGAAAAAAAAACATATTTATGGAAAATTTGGCCTTTCTTCCCAAACTCTGTATTTAGCACAAGACTTGTGTCATATATGACAATTTATGAATACAATACATGAAGTATATCTGTGACAAATCCCTCTATCTGTTAATCTTCTAATCTCTCTCATACACAGACACTTCTGTATCTTCTTATTTTAGACTTTACTGTTTTCATTACACATTTTTTCAAATACCATGGCTGATGTGCAAGGCAGTATTCAAAGACAAGCTGACCATTCCAAAGATTTATGATGAGTGCATGTTTTTGTAGAGATTGTCTTTGATTTTATTAACCTGCAAGCATTCATATTTCTAAGCATTTTTTTTCTGAGGTACCCACAATGACACTTGGGTATAGTGCATTCGAAATACATTGTAATCTCATGTGGGTAATTTCATTTCTTCATTCCAGTAGCCATGCTGAGTGTAATCTGCTACTGCTTTACTCCATTGTTAATGTTCTTTGGGTTTCCCAAAAATTACCTGCAGGTATTTCTTTTATCTTTAACATAAACCATCTATTGTTTCTTAGTCAAATATTTAGTTCTTTGACTACTCACTACAGAACAATTCACTAATACTTTTCTGTGTGTGACTCAATACATTTCTCAATACGTAAGAGACACTGTATTGTGTCTTTCACGTTTTTATGACTTTATAGCTGAGACAAGATACACAAAAATTTTTCAAGTTATTTTTCATTGGAAGTTCTGCTAATTGCTCCAATAGGATGCACTATATACCTATGAAATTGGTCAAATTAATCCATGGTATAAGTACATTCACTGTAAAGTTATACTTTCTAAACCTAATTTATGGTAGTTTCATGCCAAAGTAGTGCATATTTTAAGTATCAGTGTGGCACTGCTCCTTCTGTTAGTCTTCTGTCTCATTGCTCAAGGTAAATTAGAGATGCCTTTCTAAACATTTACAGCTGTATGGTTCAGTGCTGGTTCCATACATATACAATATGTAGTGATACAAGAGTAATAAACTTTAAACAATCTGATATTAGATCTGATAGCCATCAATAAACAAATGATCCCTGTTTCACAGAAAAAGCACTGAAACTTCCCGGAAGTTGAGGGTTGTCAATTGCCTCCCTTATGATTAGGAAGTGTTGATGGCAGTAGTCAATTCATATGTTATCCCTTTCTCTTCTAATCCTTACGGAGGGCTAGGGTTTTGGCCTAGTAGCAGACAAAATGTTTGTTTTATAGCAACTCTTGACATTTTTCTCTATGAGACTGAAGGCTCCTTTAGAGAGGCAGTAGCTGCCATTACATTTCAGCTAAAATTAGACCCTAGAGTAAAATTACAGCACGTGCTGACTAGTGAAGCCTAAAATGCTTAACTCGCAATATCCTGGGTCCAGCAAAATCTTTGTGAGACTCCCTGGACTGACGGTAGGTTATTCCAGGAACCTGGCGTCTACCCCAGTTTTGCAGTGGTCTTCCAAGGATCTTTGGTGTCTCCATTTACCCTGCACAGTTGCCTGAGGAAGATGAGAGGCCTGTGTCGCAACACAAACTCTCTAGGAAATCTGCTGCAGAGTCAAAATAATGCTTTCATTCGAGGGGCTGAAGGCAAGGGTAGGTGACTGTATTTCAGAGATAAGACCCCAAGCTCTGACCTATGTTTAAAAAAGGAGATTGGAAGCCCCCAAAATCCCAAGTGCAGTCTAGCTTCCCAAAGCAACCAGCCTTATGTTCCTAAATTTTCTACTAGTAAATTTAAAACAACAACAACCAAAAAATCAGTACCAAAACCAAGTTCAGAAAAGAAAACCTGCCTGTGAGCCATTTTTATATTTTGACAAGAATGTATGTAGCTGACTAAGTTATGCTTATGGTGTCAAGAGAAAATGAGAGGAAAGAAAATGCTGAAGCAAGACAGGTGGCTGCTTGCATGTCTGACAGCTGAATGTATCAGCAAAACATCCTGGAGTATCTGTCATGTGACAATCATTGCCAGGTCCTATGATCTCATGATATTTGGTGTTTGCTTGAAGCCAAAACCCCTTTAAGTGTGTTCTCATGTGCCAATGTGATATGAGCTTTTTTTTTTTTTTTGAACAAATGTTTGACAATATGACACAAATGCACTGCAGGCAGGAAGAAAATAACTTTCTCCCTCAAATGTAATTTAACACCTATGTTATCCTACATGTTTATATTATTGTTATTTGCTTATTTAGGGATGTGATAACTGATTTGCAAATGAATCTGATCTTTATGGAGAGGCTGGTCCAGAACTCGAAAGTCCTAGCAGCTCTGCATTTGTAACTTCTGAAATACAGAGCTCATCTTTGTGCTGTACAGAGCATCAAAGGCAGCCACACTCCTTTGCATCATATTATATTTCTTAACACAAGCAGGAATGTCTGGTTTTAGCACTCTGTAACAATTGCATCACAGGACAATGTGGGGATGCTCTGGAATAGAAATCTGCACTCTTTCCGTTAAGGAGTTGTAGAAATCCATTCTATAAATACAGAATTGTCTGCAAGTAAAAGAAAAGTGCCCCTTCATGGGTCTTCTATTCCAACATAAGAAAGCAGTCTGAATGGCTTGCATGGTATTTGTCTTACAGGCCACACTCGGAGGTGGATCAATAGTCAGGACTGCTCAAACTCTTAACAGAGCTCTACAAAGCTCAATCCTCTTTGGGTTATGGGTAGAATTTGATCTTTGGTGGTTGTCTCGTTCCTTGAATAAAGTTCCTAAAGTGCCTTCCAAGATACATGCTCCCTTGGATGGCCACAGGTGTTACATCGTATACTTGTTAGCAGGTTGAAAGAGGTTCTCCTTCCCCTCTACTCTGCCCTGGTGAGACCACATGTGGAATATTGTGTCCAGTTCTGGGCCCCTCAGTTCAGGATGGACTGGAAACTGCTGGAGAGAGTCCAGCACAGGGCAACAAAGATGATTAGGGGAGTGGAGCATCTCCCTTATGAGGAATGGCTGAGGGAGCTGGGTCTCTTTGGCTTGGAGAAGAGGAGACGGAGCGGTGACCTCATTAATGTTTACACATATATAGAGGGTGAGTGTCACGAGGATGGAGCCAGACTCTTCTCAGTGACAGCCAATGGTAGGACAAGGGGTAATGGGTTCAAATTGGAACACAAGAGGTTCCACTTAAATTTGAGAAGAATTTTTTTCTCAGTGAAGGTAACAGAGCACTGGAACAGGCTGCCCAGCGGGGTTGTGGAGTCTCCTACTCTGGAGGCATTCAAAACCCATCTGGACACCTTCTTGTGTAACCTCATCTAGGTAGGTGTTCCTGCTCCAGCAGGGGGATTGGACTAGATGATCTTTTGAGGTCCCTTCCAATCCCTAACATCCTGTGATTCTGTGATTTGGCTTTTCTTTCTTTTGGAGTGTTGGATTTTTACAAATGCTGGTATAACTACATATGTTTTTTTCCTTGTAGCCTCCCTTGATGTAACTGGAGTGTACCTCACAAAATATAACATAAAATATGAAATTACAAGTCAAGGTAACGATCCACCAGGCAACTTAAAAGATGCAACAGTTCCATTCTCCTACACCTATTTACACCTTTCCAAAGACAGGAGACCAGCTTGCTTGCACCCAGATGGTTCAAGCTATTTTAGATCACTCATAGAATATGTGACATATTTTTGAAGAAGCAAAGAGCATATAGTTTTTGAATTATTTTAGCCACCTCAGTTGCCACACTGAAACTTACACTAATGTATCTCTCAACTGCGAGAACTGTGCACTTGAACTCACCCATATCTTTCAAGAAATCATGACAGAATTCCTTCCAATTGTAGAGTAACAATTTGGCACTATGACAACCAAGAAGGACTGAACAGGTGTCAGAACTAGAACAAGCACTGAGCAAAATTTTTAAGGATGAAAGAAAAGGAAAATGAGGGGAGACCAAGGTAAGCCAGGTAACCTGCAGTGTGGCACTGAAGTTCAACAAAAGCAGTGACTATTGTCTCCCAGAGTAAACACATCTTGGCTACAGCCCAGTTGATGCTTGTTACTTTTGCTAGGCTTTACTGACCAGTGATAATGAGTTTAGCAGAAGCCATCAAAGATTTACTTGTAACAGACTCAAAAAGCAGGATGAAAACGTCAAGTCGTCAACTCATTAGCCTTGTCTTGTCAATTTTGTTTACCTTTAACACAGTCTGGAAAAACAAGGCAGCCTGGAAACATAAAAAATTGCCATGAGAAAGAGCTCTTCTCTTTTCTCCCTTACATGTCTGCAAAATCAATAGAAAACCATAGAGGGAGGGAGGGAGGAAAGGAGGGAAAGGAAGGAAAGATAGGAAGGAAGGGAAGGAAGATTATTTATGTGAAATGGAAATAAAGTTTTGATTTAATGTTTGGGTTAGCCATACATATTATATTTTTTCCCTAATCTTTTTAATAATATGACTTCTGGCAGTTTTGCCACTAATCTGTTAAAGCTCAGGAATAGCTGACTTTTCGACAAAACCTTTCCATCAGGTGTAAGAAAGAAAACACAGGGAGACATTTTGATCGAGCAAAAGTTAGATGGTATTATGGGGCAATTGGCCAAATCAGAGAGCTTGTGGACAAGATAGTAAGGCTCCTTTCTGGCTCTTTCTACCTGAGTTTCTTTTCCAGGGAAACAAAGGCGGTATGGGGAGGACTATTGTGTGACTCTGTTATGTCTTGATGGGGGTAGGCGCATCTAGGAGCTCGGGAGTTCTCCTGGCTCCACCAGTTGTGATGTAACTTTGATCAGAATTCTTGTTTCATATTCTCTGTTGCTTTTGCTGCCACTTGCATCGGTGTCTTTTGGTGAGCACTGGTGAACAAGGTTAGCTGTGCCTGTCTCTGCTGAGTCAGGCCCCAGTGCATCTGTTCAGGAATACCCCAGTTAATGTCCATTTTGTAATTCTGGCAGCCTGATTGGCATCTGTGTTTCTTCCCTTTGGAAAAACACAACCAGTAAAAAAAAAAGAAGAGCCTTATTAAAACAAAACTGATAATCAGGAAGTGGAATGAATTGCAGTTCAATATTTAGGTCATTAATCAATATCTTTCTATTTTCATCTTTAGCAACACAGGTTACTAGAAAACCACATCAGAGCTGTTCCATACTTGACATGGGCCTCTTATGCAACTAAAAGATGAACAAAGTTCATAGTCTGGGTCTCTAAGATCAAGATATTTCACACCATGCCCCAGGGTGTATTGAAGCCATCTAAATTCCTAATTGAAACTGTTGCCTGACTAGTGCTCAATTTGTAGACGAACATCTTAGAAGATTCATCCTGATTCCACCATCTTTTGCTCCAGTATTGTCCTCAGTAAAAACACAAGCAGCGTGAGCATAACAACAAGAAACCTACCAAAAGAATCTCTGTTCTTCTCTGTCCCACAGGTGTTTATCCTTCTGTACATACCCAGTCACTTAAAGAGACACCTAGAAGAATGAGAGAAGATGAGAAAATAGATATGTGATAACTTTCAGTCTTTTCATTTTCAGTAGCTCAGCTACTAAGGCAACAAGCAATATGCAGGAAGGTGCATAGAATTAAACAGGTTGAAGCAAAAAGAAGAACAAATCCTATTGTGAATCACCTGAAATGGACAAACTAACTGTCCTTTAACTTTTCTTAATAGAACATATGAGAAATATTAAGCCATGACCTTGAGGCACTCTCATACTGCTGTGCTTCTAAGTCTTCCTTTTATTAACTGATAAAACATTTGAATGCACATTTCCTATAATTGTGTTTAAAAAAAAAAAGTTAATATTATAGTCTTCATGGGTTGCAGTGGTATGCTCTGCATATCTTGTGCCATTTGAACTAATGAAGGCTGAATGTCAGAGCTCATGAAGAATTTTCAAGGAAAACTTTTTTTTTTTCATTTTGAAAGAAGTTATTCCTGTGAAATATAAAAAATTATTTTTGAAGAATGCACATTTTCACTTTGTGAAATATTTTAGGAATTTTTAGTCTTGAACAGAAAGAGGTACCCACCCTGTAACATCCTGAGGCAACCGAATCCTGAATATGTCATGCTATAAAGGACAATGGCAAGATTTTCAGCACAGTTTTTAATTTTTCCTTTAGGTGACCTGATCACACACTGGCTATTTTACAGCTTTTGAATAATTTCCAACTCTCTGATTTTTTTCACCACAGAGTGTGAAGTCAATATGCTAATTGTATTTCAAAATATAGCACCTGAGGGAAAAATAGTGGCTGTTTTGCACTTACAGTACTTCCTATACATTTATCTGAAAGGGAGCAAAAATACCACCTCATTTAGGAAAAAGAAATGGTAACCATTTAGAGCAGTTAGTGTTGTCCACATTTTAATTCTGGAAGGTCAGTTGTTCTTTTCAACTTAAAAGGAAGAAAAAGTAGCAAGAGCTACATGTTTGTACCTTACAGGTATTTTCTGCCTGTATTGACTGACTTGAAATGAAGTTACTAGACCAAATGAGCATGGAGAAGTTTATCTACCGGTGATGATTTTCAACACAAGGGAACTTTGTGGTCTAAATGGTGTATTAGTTCACAGCAGTTGTCTGAAAATCAACATTTCAATAAGACAACATTGCTTGCCTCTGGCACCCAGAGATGGCAACCACAAACTCTTGGATAAATGTCTCCTATGATTAAAAGGAAACTGATATAACCAAGTGTTTCATAACATGGTATTTCCTTTCTTCTTTTGTCCCAAACACTTTTCCCTGAAGTCTGTGCTTGAAATCTTTAAAGCTTTTCTTGTCTAATCAACACAAGACTGCAAAGAGGAAGATAAAAGGTTATTCCCAGCAACTTGCAAACCTCTAAGTTGTTTGGGAGATTTGTACTGTAAGTTTCTATTGATTTATGTGCAAAATACAGCAGCATTTCTTATGTCAAGGCTTAGCAGAATTTCCAGCCAAAAATTGTGGCCTGTGATACTTTAAGATTTCAAAGGTTAAGCAAGCCGATACTAGTCACTGCTTACATGGGAGTTTTGTTGGGAAAAATCAGGGATTTCTGTGATTCCAGACTAACGGTTGCACTTTTACATATAATCATATTCACTGCGATTTGTTACAGCCACCAAAGGGCATCTTCCTGCTAATATCTTACAGAACTGTATGTATCAAAGCAAAACACATTGATGGTCAATGCATGGTATTAATCTTTAATGTTTATTTATTATACTGAAGTGCATGGTGGAGTAATGTGACATTGCTCATTACCTGAAGCAGGGGAGGTTCTGACTTGACAGAAGGAAAAGAATCACCAAGGGCAATCAAGCATTGGAGCAGGTTGTCCAGGGACACTGTAAATACTCTGTCCTTGGAGGTTTTCAAGACACAACTGGATAACCAAAGACATGCTGAAGTCCCTTACAGCCTGACTCTATCACAACATCTTTTTCATATTCAAAACGAGATTTATGTTAAAATATTCAATCTTCTTTATAGAAGAATTTGTTCATTTTCAGAGATAAAAATCGGTGTTTGTGAAAACCATGTTTTCCTGACAACTTTTTAAGAGAATCAGTTTTCACTGTTGGCTTTCTTAAGGAACTCCCAAAAAGGGCTGGCAGGGAGAGGGTGGGGAAGAGCCGAAAACGGAAAGCTTCCTCTCCGCAGTGTATTTTTCTGAATGACTGAGTATATGTCCTATTAGAAATTATGGGCTTTTTCTGTATATTTTCATTGTACAATGGTTGTTAAAACCAATAATCACTGGTATATCCTTTGCAACCAAGGTAAAAATTCTTTTGTCAAGACCTGGCGGTTCTTCCGAAGACTAATATAATCAGGCAATAAATTCAAAAGTCAAGAAGGATATAGAATTTTTCCTTTTATTTCCCTAGAGATCTCTCCACTACGTGCAGATTCCAGGAATGGATTTTCAGGTCCCTGGCATTCTGCTGTGAGAGCTCATTTTTTCACCCATTACCTGTCAGCATTCAAGCCACAACAGCGTATGCAAGGACACTGACTCCAGCAGTTCCTTATGCTCTGCTCAACTTAGATACTAATTCTGGTTCATATCACAAACCAGCCACAAGAGATCTGTTTTTCCTCTTCTGCCACCTAGTCACCACAGAGTCACCTCCTACTTTCCCAGCTTTCTTCACACATCTCCAAGGTGCCTCTATCTTCTACAACCCTTTCCTTTTCTCCTTTTTTTTTTAAATACTTTTCCTCATCTTTCTTCTTTATTCCTCTCCACCCCACGCTTTTCTTTCCTCTCATTTTTTCCTTTTTTTTTCCTTTTTTTTTCCTCCTCATCCTACTGTCATCTACCCAAGACTATCGAGACAATTTCCTTCCTCCATCTGCTCAGTCTTTCTTTACATTCCTGCATGGACAGGATGTGGCCGGAATTCCCTTCCTCAGATCTGGCAAAGGAAAATGTTCCTTCCAATCTCTTCCTTCTTGGCAAGGAACAGAAAGGAGTTCAGAGGCTGAGCTACACCTATGAAACCATAAGGGTAACACCTAGAGCAGGGGCATCAAACTACTCCTACATTTATACAGTCCTAAAATTACATTCGATCTTTTGAAGGCAACCGTGAGTCTGATGTGGTCCCCAGTGAAAATGAGTTTGACACTCCTGACCTAGAGAATCTCACCTGTTTGGAAGGCCAGGGTGGTCTCTGCATAGGAACAAGAAGACTCAAGTGACATTCATCTGGACAATCACGTACAATAAGGGAGAGACAACCAAAGATCTGAGGGAAGGAACCCAAGAACAAGAATAAGAATATTTAAGGACTGGAGAATCTTCTTGTGATGCAGATGTTGATAGAGGGGGGAAATGAATAGTATTGTCTGTGTTTGAAAGAACAGATCAAAAAAATCAATGTTCTAAGGTAAAACCCACAGAAGAACAGAAAACCCAAGAACTGTGACTGAATATCAGGATAAGAAATTCACAGTGACAAGCAACTTGGAATTAGGAAGTAGAGAGAACATAGAGAGTAGTACAGAAAATAGACCAAGATTTTAAAAAAGAGAAGGAAAATGTGCAATTGTTTTACTGTCCAGGACTCAAGCATAAAAAGACATAAAACACATAGGTATGCCATATACATACCTATCATGCAACTCATACAGTTTCTGTGAATCTTTTTTTCTAAATTCTGAATCATAAGAATCAGTTCAAATAATTCACTGATCTGAAATTTTTGTCCCTTACTCAAACTAATCAGGTTTTGCAGTTCACAGAAACAAAACAAAACAAAAAAATTACTTAGTACTTACCTTTCCAGTATTTTTCTTATCATATACTTTGGATATTTTTCATTTTAATCAGAACTTGCATCAGAAGCGATGAAATACTGTAAAAAATATTCTCATAGTATGACTCCAATAAAGAAGAGCAGGGCATAACAGAAATTTTTCACTGGAGGTTTCACCTTTGTAGAATTTCTGGACAATTGTGATAACTGAATGTGAGATTGAAGTATTTTGCAGACAGACATACATACTTCTCAGTGATGGCCAGAACAAAACCTTTTAAAGTTATGGAAAGAACTTAGCATATAAATCCTATTGTGAATGACTGACTGCAATTCTAAATCTGCTTCATTATTTTCATCTTGACTTCAGTTTAAAACCATTATTCATCACAGTCAGAACAGTTTTAAAACCATAGGAAAAGCTAGTACCTGTAATAGTCAGAAAGTTTGGAACTAGTGTTAGAGAAACAAGGTCATGGAAATCTTTCAAGGAGATTTTTGAATGGCCTTTGAAATAGTATTTAGTTTCTTCTTACCTCTTAACTCAGGTGTATAAATTACTGCTTTTCCAACTATATAATGCCTCAAGACCTTTGTTAACTGACGTAAAGTACTAATGTACTATATCAAAGTGTCACTGTTTTCAAGCTCTTTTTGTCAAACCATTCTGTCTATAGACTGTGACTTTCCAACCTTGGAGGATTTTAAAGTGATCAATATCACACTTCAAGAAATCTTATATCTAGTAAGCTTATTAAAATTACAAGAATTAACTTACGTTATGCCAGGAACAGTCTGTATATAGGATATAACAAAATAAATTAACCTCTTTGCTATAATTAAAAGGTGACAGTGTGTTAGTTTGGATATCTATGTTACTCTCCAATAGTGTAAGACATTTACGAATGTTTGTAATGCTAATAGCTAGATGCCAGAAAGACTTCAGGTTATTAGGTTGGAAGAGGTGTCATTTTATGTTGCAAACCAACACAAAACTCACCTGCTGTAATGGCACAGAGACATATAATTCATATGCTGTGATGGCAAAGAGGTGAATCTTAAGTTTAATGCTGCGAGTATCTTCTTGGCTGCATGGCATAGGAAATCTGCTGAAGCTCTTTGAATGCCAAACTGGCTGGTCCATGGATCCATGCGAGGGTGTCACCAAACACTCAGGGGCTTTACTTTTGATGCTGTAGGGATTGACTTCTTAGTTTGCTGTGCACATCAAATGTTAAGAAAGTTGTGCCAGGTACCTAACTTATCAGATGAGAGAGAGGACACTGAATGATTTCTGTAATCACTGAGTCTTACTTTCAGTTGTCTTCCTACAACTGTGGGTCTTTGAAACTTCATTTTAAGATGTTAACCTGGGAATGTTCTTATTTCCAGGTGTTGGATTTTTCAGTGGAATAGCAACTCTTCCAATAGGGTTTTTATTTGGCATGCAATTGGTATTGTCAGATAGTAAAGGAAAAGCAAGAGGCTTATTCATTAGGTCCACAAAAAGAGAGACAGAACACCTCTCCTATGAGGAAAGGCTAAGAGAGTTGATGTTGTTCAGCCTGGAGAAGAGAAGACTCTGGAGACACCTTATTGAGGCCTTTCAGTACTTAAAAGGGGCCTATAAGAAAGATTAGAACAGACTTTTCAGCAGAGCATGTTGCAATAGGACAAGGGGTAATGATTTTAAACTAAAGGAGGTGAGATTAAGGCCAGACATAAGGAAGAAAATTTTACAATGAGGATGGTGAAACACTGGCGCAGGTTGCCCAGAGAGGTGGTTCGTGCCCCACCCCTGGAGACATTCCAGGCCAGGCTGGACGGGTCTCTGAGCAACCTGATCTAGTTGAAGATGTCCCTGCTCATTGCAGGGGGTTGGACTAGATGACCTTTGAATGTCCTTTCCAACCCCAACTATTCTATGATTCTTAAATTGCTGGTTTCGATATTTTTATTTCCTTAATGTATTGAGTTTCCTAGTTATTAGGAGACAGAATCTTGGATTTAGTTGGAAGAAAAACACCTCACCCAATTACCATTTCTCTTCTTTGTTGTCCCAGCCTAGGATTCCTCTGTTTCTTCTCTGTGCACATGACATATAAAATATCAAGCAATTCCTGAGTATTACAATGTATATCTTTATATGAACTACTGGCCTATACATTACGGTATTAGATTTTTAAACTCATCATCAAGTATTTAAAGGCTGATGATGGACTGTAGTAAATCTGGGTGTCTGACTGTGGATTGATACATTTTGGCATGACATAAATAGATACCATAATCAGTACCCTGTGAGAACAGACCATGTGTGTTCATCTATACCATTGAGGCTATATCTGTACCAGTAAACTAAACAAAACTAGAGTATACTCTTGGGTGCTGGAACCAGATGGCATGACTGGATTGTTGGAGCAGCCCCTTGGCAGGGTCCTGTTCTTTGCTTATTGACTCCTATTTTCCAGGCATGGTTTGGGGAAGGTTGGGAGGAGGGGGTTGCACTTTATGTAAAGAAATAGCTTAAATGCATTAAACCATGCTAGGGAATAAGTGACAAGCACCTTGGGAGCTAACAGCCAAAGACCAGAAGACAGGCCAATATGAGTGACATCATGTTAGGCATCTGATGCAGACCACTTGATCAAGAAAATGAAGAATTTTTTAGGTAGCTGGAAGAAACTGCCCAATCATGAGCCCAGGCACTCATGGAGGACTTGAAGCACTCTGAGATCTGTTGTAAGGGCAGTATGCTTAGATGTTAGCAATCCAAGAGATTTCTAGAATATGTTGATGACAGTTTTTTAACACAGTTGATTGACATGCAAACTAAGACACTGGTTTCTCGTGTACTTATTACACACAAATAAGGAAGAACTGTCTGGGGATGTGTGAGTCAAAGACAGCCTTAGCTGAAGATACCATGAGGAGATAAAAAATCCTATGAGAAACAAGCAAGACATATAATGGAATCACAACTTTGGAGTTCAGGAGAGCAGACTTCAGCTTGTTCAGAGACCTGCCTGGCATAGTTCCATGAGAGACTGGCCTGCAGGGTAAAGAGGTTGAGAAGAGCTCATTGGCCTTCAAGAACAGCCTCTTCAGGTGTGACTGATCAACAAAACCCTATGGTGGAAGAAGATTTAGAGGAGATGGGCAAGAGTGGCATGGTCAGGGAAGGATGTGAGGAATTAACACCAATTATCATCAAGACATTTTTTATTTTATCTCAACACAAAGCGGACTGGAGGGTGACCTTTGTTTTAGATTTACAGCTGTATCAGTAGATCATTGGCTTGTGGCTGTGTAAAGAGCCTTCCCTGAGATAATTAGTAGAGACTAATGTTTTTCTGAGCTAACCAGACCAGCATGGGGGGCAGAGGATTGCATATGTGACTCAGCCCAATAAAAAATATAAAAACTCAAAACTAGCAGAACTTATTTGAAGAAAACAAAGGGCTTGAGCTGGCTTTAACCACATATTCCTTTTCAGCAACCTGGGAAGTCCAGTGTTGTGATGGTGGAACATATAGAGACTGCTAACAGGAATCACATTTTAATTATGGTTCAACTGCATGTTGCAATTGCTATATTGTTCTTGTGTTGTCATTTCAGTACGTTGCTGTAGCAGTCTGCTAAATCAAAATCCTGTGTAATGTCAAATACCTACAAATAAGCAAGTCTCATATTAAGCATTAAGCCCTCCTCATGTAGGGTATCTAGGGGAACCTAGTCAGAGACTAATGTGCTCTGGCATCAGGATAAAAGAAGAGTCTGCTTCAGCATGCAGGGGCTCAAACAAATGTGACAGCCAGCCAGCATGGATGAATAGGGAACCCCTGGTGGAGCACAAATGCAAAACCAAAGTACACAGAACATAGAAGTAGGAAGAAACTGGGAGGAGTAAGAGGCATTGCTGAAGTATGCAGAAAAAGGAAATCCAAAGAACAAAGTTGAAACTATTAATAGCAACTGATGCAACAGCAACAGGAAAAATTGCTACAAGTACATGGTAAGCAAAAGGATCTCTATGGCAAATGTGGGCCTGCTACTCAACAGGGCAGTGTTCCTAGTGACAAAGGACTTCAAAAAAGTTGAGGTAATCAATGACTTTTTCTTTCCTCACTTTTTGACTCGTAAGGACTGTTCCCATATCCCCAAGCCTATTGATAGGGTCTATGGAGTAAACTGTGAAAGACAGAACTAGGAAGCACTTACACCAGTTGAATACACAAAAATCCATGGGATGGAGTGAAGTGCGTCCAATGGCCAATGTCATTGCAAAGACACTTTTCATCACCTTTGAGAGATCTTGGCTGTGAAAATGCAACATCATACCTGTCTTTCAAGAAGAAGGATCCAGGAAACTACAGGCCACCGAGCATAAGGTCAGGCCCTTGAAGCAAATCTTCCTTGAAGACATCTCCAAGCAGAGGGACAAAAGGTTGATTGGCAGCATCCAGCATGGATTTATCATGGGCATCTATGCCTGACTAAGCTGATTGGCTGCTGTGATGTGATGATCGGCTTTGTGGATAAGGAGAGAATAGTGGATATTTTATGGACCTTTGACATAGTGTCCCATAGTATCCTTGTAGCCAAATTAGTGAGATATGGATTGGATAAATGGATTTCAAATTGTGTAGAAAATTTGTGCTGTTGACTCAAAGGATTTGTCATCTACCTGTGGCCAGCTACTAGTCAAGTCCCTCAGAAATCAATACTGTTGAATACCCTTATTAATGATTTGGGTGATAAGACAGCATGACCTCTCAGCAAGCTTGAAGATGATACCAAATTTAAGGACAGGAGAATGTAGTACGCTGGAAGTCAAGACTGCCACACAAAGGGACCTTATACAAGCTGGAGAAATGGGATGATAGGAAGCTTAAATGAAGTTTAATAGAGGGAAATGCAAATTTCTGTATTTGGGATGGACTAATCCCATGTAACAGGGAGTTTCTGGCTGGGGTTGACTGGACTAGAAAACAGCTTTGCAAAAAAAGGACCTGGGTGTCCTGGGTTACTTTCTATGGTTTAGGAACACTCAGTAAAAGCATCATGAGTCAGTGGGAACCCAGAGAGGAAATAATTTGAAAAAATATTGCAGAGTGGGAAAAAAAACATAAAACTCTGATTTTATTTTTTTAAGAAAGCATTTATTAGCAGACCAAAATCAAGCAAAGTTATTTTGAGTGCCAGCATATGAATGAAATATTTGAAAAATAATACCAGTGAAACAGAAAAGGGTGGGAAATGTAATATCTTTTCTGGAAAGTGACAAAAGTAAGTGTAATCTTGGTATGTAGATTTAAGTTTATTTGCAAATCAAAGACACCCCATGAAGTCACAAAGTATTCAAAAGAGGATTTGAAAACTAGAAATTGCTTTTTTTATTTCTTTCTGGCTAGCTTGAATAATGTACATCAAAAGCTTACATCAACTATTATTTTTATGGTCTGTATTGAAATTAGATTGCCTACATCTACCCAGCAAATTCATTCAGCTATTCAGTCTTCATCAGTTGTGCTATCCTCCACCTCATTAACCAAACAGGAGAGTAAAGGAGTAAATCAGGAAAGAAAATCTTCAAAATTTATTGTTATTTTTATAGAAAAAAATATTCTTCAGTTTTTCACAATTTCTCTAATGATAATATTGAAAGAGACATTGAGAAAAATACTGGATGGTTAGCAAATACAATAGAGAATGTCAAGATTCACGGAAGTCTTTGCTTCAAATTTAAAGAGGATTCTGCATGATACATTTTTTCCTCTTTACTGAGAAGAGCATCCTGTAACAGTACACAGCCCAGACATTTTTTTTCACAGTAAAAACAGCAGGAGTTTTGGGAAACCTAAGCCCAAAACCAACTTGCAAACTCATTGATGTCCCTGAAGAAGTCTGGTGGAAATTTTTCCCTGGTTCTGTCCCTGGGGAATGTAGAATCTCCCTCAAGAACCCGTTATCGTACATTAGGACAATAGCAACACCTCTTTCTCATGTGTCCCAAGTCTTACATTTACTGGCATCTCTTCCTCTTTGTTTATTCACTTTCTTTGCATCTGCTTCCTCTTTGTTTCCTCAGTTACCCTGTGGTCAGTTTGATATTACCAGTCATTAACTTCAGACCTGGACATTTCTGGCTATGCCATCTCTACCATTTTCCTGTGAATTCAATGTTTGTCACAAGTGAAACATTCTGCCTGCAAAATCAAAATCAGCATAGGAAGCAAATTTGGGAGCATGAGACCATTGGTCTCCATAGTAATTGCCACCTGTTACCATGGAGGAAGTACCAGCTGCCTTCCCATTCTGAATATGGTGTTTTTCTGTGATAAGTTGGGCGTCAGAGAATCGGTGCTGTCTATGTGTACGTTAAGTATAGGCTTACAGTGCTCTACAGCTGTTATTTGTCTTTCCTATAATGAAATTCTTGGATATTGTGCGTGGGTGTTGCTCTAGGGTGTAGTTATTTTTCACTGGTTTTTTTGTTGCTGTTGTGTTTTGGGTTTGTTTTTTTTTTAATTATTATTTTTCTGGAGCATTTTCCGCAGCAGCCTGTGTGCCTGAGTTAATTTTAGAAAGAGAACTCTCAGACTCCTAACATAGTGCTCATTTTACTTTCACTGCCCCTGATTTTCCAGAGGTCAAATAACATTAAAAGTTATTTCATCTTCTCTAAGCCAAAAGTCATCAGATCCTGAAGGTCTCTTCCCACTGAAATGATTCTATGATTCTTTGATTCTATCAAGAAGCAACAGGCCAGGTAGTACTAGTCATTCAAACCCTGTGTTATCAGATATAATCTTTGTACTTCTGTCATACATCAGTGCTCAATATCACTTTCTGTCTGTTGTCTCCTGTACTGAGTGGCAGAAAAAAAAAATGTCTAATCAATGCTTTCTATATCTCAAGTTCAACAAAGAACCATGAGTAAAAACTAATAACATAAGCAATAGTTCTTCTTGGAAGAGAGGTACTGTCATTTGTGTAGAATTATTTTGAATAGCAAATAGAGGCAAATCTCTTTTCAAAACAGATACCAGAAGACAAAAACCATAACAAAAATTGTGTCTGAATTGATTTTCAGGGAAAAAGGACTCTCTTCTGTCCCCAGGTCAGTGGATGTACTGTCTGGCTTCTATTCACCTAACTCTTAGGCAATCTTTTTCTCATTGTGTTCCATCTTGAGAAGACCTTCAGCCATGGCATCAGTGAAGTCAGATTCTTCAGCCATGTTCCTCCTTCAAGTCTCTGTTGCCTGGCTAGAACAGTTTATATTTCTGCCTTAAAGAATACTTAAAGACCTAAGTCAGAAGTTGTGTAGGGGGAAGATATTAGCTTACCAAGCACACACCTGGAATTTCACTTGTGTTGTATTTATCCTAAGAGAGTTGCTCACTTCATTTCCATTTTTCCATGAGTCTCATGTATGAATTCCATTATTTAAAACTGAATACAAAATGAATGCACAACAAGGTAGTAATTGAATCTATGTCAGTTCCTTTGACTGTTATAAGGGAGCATTATTTGGACAAATGCCATTGACCTAATCTTAAATAACAGTGTTTCAACTATCCTTCAACTCTTAGAGTCAACACAGTCCATGACAAAATGGATGGCTGCTCTGAAGGGTGCTTATTGAACACATTGGCCTAATCTTTACAAGGACCTATTTTGGCTACACTGTTCTTAATACAGAAACTAGCTTTTTGCAATGTTTTCAACCTACAGGTATCTACGGATTCTGAACTAGTATGTACTCACAGGCGAATCACAATTTGCTGCATTGAGTGAGGGTGTAGAAGAAAAAAGACTACTTTGATGACAGAGTCACAGAATAGCAGGATCATAGAATGGTTGAGGTTGGAAGGGACATATGGAGGTCATCTGGTCCAATCCCTCAGCTCAAGCAGAGCCACCTAGACCTTACTCTATCTGATGGATGCGATTGTGATTTTCACATTCTTTGTCTATGCACAATGTCAAAGTACTGTTCTAAATCCAATGCTTTTTAGTATCAGTTGTATGATTTAGAGAAGTTAACCTTATCCCAAAGTAATATGTGAGATGACCCTGACTGCTTCCTTCCTGTGCACAGAGAAAAAGCTATATGCAGAAACCTCCATATTCTCCTGACAAGTACAACTCATCAGCCACAAAGGTGATTAGAAACATAGAAATCTGTGCTTTCCATTCTTCTTCACAGATATGGAACTTCATTGCTTAAATATATATATTGTTGCTCTATAGTATATATTTGCTTAAAATCTGCACTGGTTTTATAATTTGTGCTCTTTTTGTGAGTCTTAAAGTACCTAAGTTTGTTAGGACTAGGAAAGAATCCACACCTATTCTACCAATGAGGTTGGTTTAAATTTATTTATTTATTTATTAAATATTTATTAATTATTTAATAATAATATTTAATAATATTAATAAATATTTATTAAATTTATTTATTTATTAAATTTATTTGCATTTCTGCCACCTTGGACAATGAAAATATCCTCCTCAGGTTTCAATTGTGTTTACATTTGCTTCTTCTTTTCATCTTTCATGAAATATGACAATGGTACTAAGCTTTGTAAATGAAGAAGTATAGAGAAATTCTCTCCTAAAATGCTTGACCATGGGAGCTTCTGCTGAATTTTTTAAGATTTTAGACACATTGTGTCGGTTTTATTTTTTGGCTCAAATCTTATTTTAATAAACTCAACTATTTGATCTAATTTTTAAAAATTATTTTAGGTGGCTCATAGCTGGCATTTTATCTAGTTTAATGGGATGCAGTAATTGAAACACTTGAGTAGTAGTGCTTTGTTTACATTGTTTTGTGTCAAACGTATGCTGTGGCTTTATCTAGCCTTGGAGAATACTATGTGCTGATCTGGCATAAAGGTGTTGCTTTTAGAAGAGCACCTTCCCCCCCACACACATACTCACCAGCAAGCATAAAAGAGGTAGCAGTAGTTCTTCAGGGAGGCCTGAGGAGGAGTAAAAAATAATGCCTGTGTGTCTACATGTAGCAGTGATCTGGTGACAACCACCTGTGACTAACAGAAGCAACTCAGCCCAGATCTCATGAACTTTACTCTGTGGTAGTTTGTGGATGAAGAATCTAAATAAGGTAGCTTTTGATCAGGCTATGTGAATGTCAGGAGACTAGCTATGCACTTAGATTGCTAATAGAAAATACTTTCCCCACAAATCAGTATTTTTTATTAAAAAAAAAGCTTTGTGTGGATTCCATTAGAGATGTTTGAACAGTATTCAAGTGCATATTAATTTAACTGTCTCAAAAGACTTCTGGCTTTTCTCTGTTAAAATTAGACAAGGATTCCAATTACATCTTTCTTAGGCTATAGCTAGCTAATCACAGACTTAAATTGTTCTGTCCAGAAGGACAATGAGGATGGGATAACTGTCTAAAACCAAGTGAAATCTAATCTAAACTACTTAGAGTAGCTGTTTCCAGATGGCTGCTCATCCAAAAAATACGATAAACTGCTTTAGGGCTGAAGTGAATTATTTTGTGTACATTTAAAAAACCCCCTATATATGGAAAATGTATTTTTAAAATATTCTGGTGGGCAGAGGATGTTCTCAAACTATATAATGTCATCTTACTCAGCATTAATCTATTCAGGTTTCATGATGGGGGCAATCAGCAAACCTTTTGTCTTACTGTGCTCTAATTCAGGGATAATTCATCAGGTAATGGATGTGATTCCACTTAATGTAAAGATAATGGTATATTGGTATGAAAAATAGTTCACAGAGCCATCAGAGTTCTTTGCTCATTCTTTAAATTTTACCTTTTACAGATTTAGTATCTTAAATAATAAGGGGTTTTTAAGATTATTTTTAATCTTCTCTTGGTCTTACTGCAATATCCTCCTTTGCCACCAGTGAGACCTCAGATTTTCTATATTCTGCATGCATAGAGGGATTGGAGAAATCCTGACCTTCATCAGCAACAGGAAGAAACCTCAGGAGCAAGCATGGTCATTAAACTTTTGTTCTGCTTAGTTTGACAGCTGAATTTTCTGGACTGAACTGTTTTGTTTTGTTTTGTTTTGTTTTGTTTGTTTTGGTTTGTGATTTTTTTTTTTCTGGTTTTGTTTTGTTGATTTTTTGTTTGTTTGGGGTTTTTTGTTTGGGTTTTTTGTTTGTTTGTTTGTTTTTCCTTTTCCACATCTAACCTGTACCCACATGCTTCAGACTGGGAATTTCACCTTTTGCTTGAGCGAGGTGCCTACTTTTTTATGTGTGACAATATGTTGAGTGACCCTGGCTGTGTTCGATACTGAGATCAGACAGATTTGCAGAACAGAAAAAGAATGGAAAGGGATTTGAAGCTCTGTTCTGTCCTCACACCTTTGTCACTGGACTTTTTGTGCCATGCTGCTGAAACAGTCTGAGTAAGGTCGAACTTTGCCAGGCACAAGGCCACTTCTTTAAAAGGTTATTTCAATACATCAGCATGTGGATTTTAAGAAGCTGGTAGATAAGCGAAAATAGTCCTGCTACAAATCAAAACATTGTCAGCCTGTTCCCATTTAGCCATTTATCAAGGGGCTTTTTTGCCTGTGGCTCTCAGTTTGATATCATCTCTGGATAGCACAGTGCTAAATGGCTTTTTTTGTTAATAAAACACAAAAATTGGAGGATTGAAATCTGTCTGATTTAGGAGTTTATAGTATATATCCAAAATTAGAGGCAATTGTAAATGATATTGGCTACACCACGAGCAAATTTTTATCAACTAAACCTTGTGATTATTTTTTCCTTTTGTTCATGTTTCATTTTCATATTATTCTGATTAGAGTAGTTGTAATTTCAGATTAGGAGTTAAAAAAATCTCATTCAAGTATTTGTGACTGGATTTTACAATTTTCAGGAAAAAAAAAAAAAAGGTGTACATGTCAAAGAAACATTTTGTGAGTTCTCTTTGGGACAACATCATCTGTTTTCCAAAATCTGTCAGACAGTAATATTTTAACACCTCTCCCCGATGTATATCTGTCCATATCTTCTAAAAGCTTCTTTTCTAGGGCTACTTCCTACTTTCAATTTCATAAAAAAAAAAAAAAAAAAAAAAAGTCAAGATTGTTGCTACTGATGTTATTGTTATTTGCAAAGCACGTATTTTCAAATGATGCTGTCCCTCTAACTCCATTTTGCTCAGTTTATGCCCTGTATATGAGAACAATGATGTTTGATTCTCAAGTCAGGCACAATTCATGGCAGGTATCGCAGTGATAGTGATTTCTCAAATGACTCACATAGTTCAAAAAGTTTGCCAACAACATACAAACAAAATAATGAGATTAGCTCCTCTTGTATTATTCTGATCGGAGATAAGTACAGTGTCATGCTGTGCCTCAACTATACGTAAATGCATGCATCCCTTTTGGTGATTTCACTACTGAAGGCAGTATCTCTCTGTTTTGAATAGAGAAAGATTTTTTATAAACCAAACTAATATCTAGAATTTTTAGGAAAGAAAAAGACAGCTAAGCGACTAGTTAAAATGGTTTATCAGTATTATCAGGTTGGTTTATGGAAAGTTTTTTTTCTTTCTTTATTTGAGAAGAAAGCAAACGTATGATCTCTGTAAATTTAAAGAGTGTGGGCAGAGAATGCTGACAAAAGAACAGGTCTTCTCAGGATTTGCTCAGTAGAACATTTTAACACCCAAATTTACCATCACTAAAGCCAGTATTTATTTTAAATCTCAGAGGTACTTGGGACTGAAGGAGTTTGTGGGAGTGCCACTTCTACTTAAGGTGTATTTATGGGAAGTCATTTACCTGATCGCTTATATCAGAGAAACTCCACAAACTGGTGAATGAACTCCAGAGCAGCTTCAGCTAGCCTGGAACGTGAGCAAGATATCTAAGCTAGAAAAGTGACCTGTAGTTTCATGCTCGTGAAAATCAAGGGCTCAGGAATCCCTTTCCACTTTTTCCTGACTCCTGGGATAGCACGGTAGTCCACTGGTTGTTCCTTTCTGCTTTGTCTCTACATTTCTAGACTATGGATGCACCTTTCAAACTCCTCTTTACTTCCCAGCACAAAGCTTCCTTACATAGACAGTATGCAGTATCTGCTATAGTAGTTGCATAAATTAAGACTTCAACTGGAAAAAAAAGGAGCAAATATTAATATTGTTTCCATTTAGCATGGATGAAAGAGACATTAAAGGTCATTTTTAGTCTAATTTTTATTCTGAAACTTTCAAATAACAATGTTTAAGTTCTTCACAATAATCACTTTCCTTTTACAATGGCCGCTATACTTATTAAACTTGTTACAATAGTATAAGTACCCTTAACTATTTTTCCTTTTTCAGCCCATCCACAAAGATAGAAATGATGGATAGGCTGATGGTTTCAAATCACAAGGGTGAGGGAACAATTATATGTCTGTTAAAATGCTGTAGCAATCCTTTAATTAAATTATAGTTTTCTTTCCTGTGCCTCAGTGCTGCATTGAGTATTTAATATTGTATCTAACCATTGGGTGATATCTGGAGAGAAAGGAGACAGTGAAAATAGATATGCTCATTGGCTTCCTGAATTCAAGATGGTTTGATTAGTTTAAGGCACAATGACTAAGGCACTATATATTGAATATATGACAAGTCAGAAATACTTTATTTAAATTAAAAAATAAATGAGTAGAGAATACTTTTCACTGCTTTGGAGGAATAAATTGGAGAATGTAATTTGATGTAGAATGAAGAAAATCCCGTTGCACAGTAGATCACAGTGTGTGTGGTACAATAAAAACATAGGCTCTATGTACCTGAGAAACATAAAACACATTCAGCAGTACCTCGAGCATTGTGTCATGAGTATTGCCACTAGTAATAAAAGGTTATCTACTCTACAAACAAACCCTTCCTCTTCTAATATCTCTAATAAGACTACATTTCTGATTTATGTACTTTGATCCCAGCATCCAATAACAAGTTGTTACTAGGGCATTTTATGACTCTGCCTAGTCTGCACCATGATGACAGGTGGGAGGAATTACAGAGTGGCTGAGTCTGGAAGGCACCTCTGGGGATCATCAAGTCTCAAATCCTGCTCAGAGCAGGGTCAGATACAGCAGGTTGCTCAGGACTGTCCAGTCATATCTTGAATATCTCCACAGATGGAGATTCCAGAGCATCTCTGGACAAACTGTTCCACTGTCTGACCATGGCCATGGTGAAAAAACTGTTTTCTTATGTTAAAGTGCAATTTCCTGTATTTCAGTTTGTGCCAGTTGCCTCTCATCTGTTCATTGGGCACTACTGAGAAAAGTCTGTCTCCAGTTTTGTTACTCACCCATCAGGTGTTTATACATATAGATAAGATCCTTTCAAGCCTTTTCTTCTGCATTTTCAACACTCCCAGCTCTCTCAGTCTCTTCTCCTATATTAGAAAGCTGGTGGTTTGTCTGGATGGAGCTGAATCAAGCAGGCTGAAAACTGTATGTCACAGTGCCTTATAGGTAAATGCACCACAGAGACAACTACTCATACACTGAGTACGAGGCTCCTGAAATGGAATTTGTCCTCACTCTTCCTTTCTGCTGGGACTGGCCTTTTTTTACCTTTTCATGGCAACACTATGACAGATCCCACCTGTCTGATGCATTTGTTAAATAATTTCTTTCACCTAACCAGCATTTGTATCTTGAGTATAACATCCCAGAGCAAAATATCAGCTGTGCTGCTGTACAACAGGCAGAGTCCTCTGTCAGAGTCATGCGTGAGATACACACAAGAAGGTGCAACTTCCACCTTTCACAGTTGCTGTAGCTTCCATCTGTTCCGTTGTCTGATATACTGGATGTCTCAATAACTGAAGCAGAGGAAACAGAGGGATTTCTGTGTTGCATTTGGGCCAGCCAATATTGCCAACAATGCTACAATGGCCCCTCTGTACTTTCAGATACCAGCCATTATAACGACATCCATTGACTGGATGAAGGAGGGTCCAAGAGGACATCTCTGAACACCCAGTGTATCCCTAGAGTGCCTCTGTTATAAAGGTGCCCTCTATTCATGCTCAGAACTAACATGCTTGTATAGCTACACAAGTAATGTAGAAGTAATTACTACCATTAAACATCTTGCCAATGCATTAAGAAAGTGAGGAGAAGGAAAGGGGCATGTGGCAGTAAATTCTTCTCCCAGATCATCTACTGTCCATCATTTGATGGTATGCAGGTGACTCAGACCACCACTCTTCCCTTTCACATGTTCCTACCTGGATCCACTTGGAACAAAGAGCTTGTCAAAATGGGAAAGCAGAATAAGGTAACTGTTCAGTCAAATTATTTGTTTCCCTCATTAACCATCTCCTCTGAGTTGTAGGTGAACAATACTAGATGTTTAAAAATGTTGCTTTTTGATTTCTCAAATTAGAGAAGAAGGATGTACCACCTGGTTAGAAAAAGTCTGCAAGGATCACATCAGTATCTATGAAGTTATGCCTTACACAGCAGAGAGCAACTAGTTTTATTAGGGAGTACTAGAGGTACTCTAGTAAGCAAGGTGTCTTCTCTTACTCATAAAGTATCTGAAAAAATCCTATATTATTCTTCTGAAGGCAATGGCAAACTCTTTTTTTGCCAGCAGTAAAGAAAAAAAGTTCTCTTGCCTGGAATCCTCTGACATTCATTGAGTTCGGAGGGAGGAAAATAATTGCAGCTCTGGTTTTCTTCATTACTGAGATAGCATAAAATGTCAATCATATGCAAGTTGCATTCAGGTTTGCAGGCTATAGTCTAATGGTCTAAAAGCACTGCATATTATAACATTACATGTAGAAAATGTGTTTTGTGATCTCAGTCTGATTTCAAAAATGTATATATTACAGATCAATCTCAGCCTTTGGTAAAGCTATGCAAAGCCAATAGTTTTCCTTTGAAGGAATTTCCTGACTGACTTTTCAGTTTGTGTTGCTGTGGATATCAGAGTGTTCCTGCAGGCAAGTTCAGTTCACCAACACTATCTTTACTGACAGTTCACACAGAAAATTTTCAGTTAGTTCAAGTATTACCACTTACAGAGAGCATCTTCATGAGCAAACCCCAAATCTTTGCTTTAGCCTGAATCAATATCTTAGCTGTGTCTAGATTTCAGGGAAGGTGCTTTCTGTAGTTTGAGCCCTAACAGGATCCCATTTGAGGGTACGTTTTGGTCTCATTCTCTGTGCCCTAGGCATGCTGTGTCCTTCCAACGGGCACAGTCAGATGTAGGTGTCATCACTCTGGCTCAGCTGTACAGGAGGGCAAGGGAATGGAGAAGTGTAGGTGGCTCCCAGAATTCTTTTTATACCTACAAGTATTTGAATTATCTTACTGCATTTCAACCTCTCCAGGGATAACCATAGAGTCTGACAGGTAGTTCCCCCATCTCTTCTACCTCTACTTAGCAAAGGAAGAAAGTGTTGTTCACCAGAACTAGAAGCATCACATGAAAACATATGAATTACATTGGACATTTGAAATGATTTAAGGTATAACAGAGATCTAACACACCTTTTCCAACTGGACATTTTCAATATCATTCACTGATATGTTTGAAATGCTGAAGTTTCCTGTGGAAACTCATATTTAAAGCAGTGATGAGCATGTGAAGACATCAGTGGCTTCAATTCTTTGGGAAACTGCCAATTTACAAAGTGAATTCTTCACAAAGATTCATTATAAGGAGGAGAATTATTAGACAGTCACAAGTACTTTTATCTTTTGTAGTCTTTTAAAGGCTGGATTCTGATTTGTAGGACTCTGGACACAAGAGCTTTTTCAAATGTTAGGCACTGAAATGGGACAATAAAAACAATATAAAAGTGCGTGTTCTCAAGTTAATTGGAGATTGATGCTTTCTTTTGTAAGGGTCTTTGGAAAAAGGGATTTTCAAATTCTACAAAATTGCTCACTTAATTTACATATACTTTTTTTTCTTTAAGGAAGTGCTTTGAAGACTGTTCTGCATACCCCAGTATTATATGTCTCATCCTTATGATGTTCAGTTCTGTGCCCTAGTCTTTCATGCACAGGAGTAAAAAGGCACAAAAGGAGCACACATTTGTTCCCTTAAGTATTCTGCTTAAAATGCTGTCCTTATTCATTCAATGTCTCTCAGAGTTCTGGATGAAGGAGTTGATTATTTCACTTAGCTTCCCTTCAGTTATTAAACTATATTGTATCTTTTATTAGTAATGACAACACAGATGAAGCAGTAAATATTGAAATGTCCTGTGGGCTGTACACAGCATTAGTCTGCTGTTCTTCCATTACTGCATCCACTCTAAAAGTTCTTAGGTATGAGCTATAGGTATATATGTGTAGGAGGGAGAAATGGAGGAAGAGAATAGAGAGATTTGCATAATCTGATTGAACCACCAAATATCTGAGCTGAGACTCCCCAGGTAATCAATGAGAGAGTTTGGCTTTTCAACAGGGTGATTCAGAGCATCTGAGCTATAAAGGCTGCTTAGAAAGAGACTACAAATCAGACATGTTAGGTTAGATGGTATAAAAAAAATCATTACTCCACCTCCATGTGTTAAATTTCCCATATGTAGATTCATATCTGGGTAGTTGTAAGCTAAACTTCTACAATAGTCTTACTGTAATTCAAACAAATAAATATTGTTGAGATAGCAACTTGAGTAATTAGTCATCTGTTAACCTCCACCCATATATATTTATCTGTTTATACCTTTGTCTCACAGAATGCAAAACAGGCAGAGATATTGCTAAAAGTAAAATTATTTTTAATAGAATTTGTATCAATTTACCTAAAAAGTGGCATATTTCCTTAGGATATTATGGAACTGAATTGATCCCTGTGGAATGCTATGGAAAGTACTGCTCTACCAAATCCTATGGTAGCATCATGCCCCTAGTTGAACTTGTTCAGTGTGTTCCATGGTTTTGATACTTTTGGTGGTGGTTGCTTCTATCTCCTTTTTACTGCAATTATGCCCATACTTTAATGGACAAAAAAATCTCCTAGAAATGAAAGAACTGTATTTCTCTGCTAAGGTTATATTCCTGTAAGTGATGCAGTACATATTTTCTCACTGAAGAAGCAAAAATAATTACCACTATGTCTATTAGGACCTTGACTTTATTTTCAGAAGGAAGTGTATGGGCCATTGTAATACTCTGAGTCAAATATGTGGCTTTTGTGGACTTACAACTTCACCTTAAGTATTTGGTTTTGTTGGCTCAGGCTTCATCTTACTCATATTAACACAATCTGCTCACGGATCTGGACAGCAGTCTCAGATAACTGAAGACTAAGAATTAAGCACGTATTGATGTAGAGTTAAATGGCTTTACTAAGAAAATCTCTGTATTGAAAGCATTCAATAAGCTGTCGCAAGAAGCATTGGACTGCTTGTTAAATAATTTTCAGTAGAAAGCCATGTTAAATGAATTCAAAGACTCTCACTACTATGGCATAATTCCATATAGACAAATGCAATGGAGCATAATAAATAAGATAATGTTGTATTCGATGGACATAAGACTTCTGCAGGTGTATGAAAGGCTTTAACAAAGGACAGATCATACTTCAAGTAACATAATTACAGAGGTTCTAACACTGTTCAGATGACCTTACAAGCTTGGCTAACTTGAACACATAATAACAGTGAGAGGTCACAAAATGGCTACTAATTTTCAGTGTATATTGGTAGTCTGAATTTTCTAATTTTTTTTCTGCTTGTTTAAACATCAGAATATTTAGTTTATAAGGTTATTTGTGCAACACTTCCATCTTCTAATGCAAGCAGTGAGACATTTCATTACATTGTTTCAGAAAAGTTAGTAAAATAGTGGTATTTGAATTTTCAACATGCTGCAGTTCTTTCACAAAATATCCTCAATGGAGTATGTCAGATGTGATCTAAAAGATGATACATTTTTCTATGTTGCATTGCAAGTTTCCTCTAAGATGCTATATAAATATAGATATATATAGTGTCCAAGATCTGAATTATATTTACTCTTCATATGCTAGTCCAAATTCAAGAAAACTACTTGCTCACTTATATCCCAAGATGTTTCTTTCAAAATGACAAAACAAAATATTCTTTACAGTTCAGTATGGCATAGTAATTCAGTTTTACACTGTTGTTATATACATATTACATCCAAGCTTAGCTCATTTCCTGAAAAATTTATGAGGAAATTTCATGTATAACACATGATGGTCCTGGCACAGGTTGAAAGAGATACTGGGGCAAGAGCAAGCAGTTACATGGCAATTTAGAGAGGGATATTTCAATAGATGTTCTAGAGAAGAATGAGTATGGATGTAAACATCACACACTAAACAGTTATCCAAAGAAAAAACAAGCTAAATATTTAAAGAATATGTAAATAATAATGATAATTTGTTTTATTTGCCATTATCATGTTACTATATAATACAACCACTAAGGAAAACATATTCCAGTATTTGCAAACAAAACAAAACAAAACAAAATGGATGTAAAACTTTGTTAATAGGGATGTATCAGAGAAATTAACCACAGTGGTATATTTAGTGATAACAAGCCTCCTCTTTTGGATTACCTTTGCTACTGCATTGAGTGATGATTGTTACAGTCCCTAATAAGAATGAACGGATAAGCTAAAATGAATCAGGCACACATTTCTAGTCTTGACTTGTGTCTGGGGAGTCTGGGAGTTTGGGAGCTCGATGATGACTATTTTAGCTGTACCACTGTCCCATCAAATATGCATCGTTGACTCTCATTAACAAAGGGGCTCAAGTAAAACTAGATTACTTGTAGTATAAAATATTTTTCTCTCTGTTAAAAAAATCCCACTTATTGAAAAATGTTTACATAGTAAAATATCAGTTTGGTTTTGTTTTTTGGCCAGGAGTTAGAGATGATCTATTTATATTTAGCACATTTTCAGCAGAATATTTCCTTACAGCAAGGCTGCTGGTAAATGCTGTGAAAATCAGATCTTAAGTGATTATTTTATGAACAAAGCAGAATATTTAATAAGAAAAAATTCTGAACATCATCTACCCATTTGGCCACAGATTATACACTATTGAGCAAATTAGGAAACAATTAAAGCATATGTATTTACAGAAAGCTAAAATAAGGATTTTCCTTAAATTATTGTAAAATTTCATTGAAACTGTGCCAACTCATAAATTAATATTTTAAAGATTTGGAAAAACACAATAGGCATAAATACATTAAAAAAAAATCTATTTGTTTGTTTGTGCAACTGAGGATTTTATATGCTGAGGAGATATAGCTCAAATCATATTTGTTATCTGAACATAATTGTAATAGCCATTGTAGCTTTATGTAAAACTATTGTCTTTCATTCCTGCACAATCTTAAGAAAAATGACAAACACAGAGGATTACTCCAAGCATGATTTTAAACTGGCTATGAAATGCAATTAAAATGCTTGCATAAGAGTTTGTGCAATATTTAAACAAATATAAAATAAAACCCTAATTTCTCCCGTACAGGAGTCTGAAAGTTGCACGGAAAAGAGATAATGTATTATTTGTTTGTCTTTGCAAGAAAAAGTTTCAAAACATATACTTCAGTCAAATTATTTGCAGGTAACCTTTAAAAACTTTTATCTTTTGTGCATTCAGTACCTTTATCATGGCCCTGGAACTATATTAGCAACTAATCCTGTCAGCAGGTTTCTCATGCTACAGAATTGTAATTCCAATGAGCTGATGATCCATATTGTGGAACCATTCTGAGCATATCTAGTCTTGGGACAAAAAAAAAAAAAAAAAGGTAATTTGTGTTCTTTGTGTGTAGAGTGGAATCTTAGATTCAGCCATCTGCTTCTTGAGCTAGGATTCTTCTAACCTCATTTCAATTCCTTCCATTCTCAAAGAGCTATGAAAGTGGGAAGAGCAAATAAGAATAAACCAGTCTGACCATAACTTTTTTTTTCCATAGACTTTCATTTCTGCAGACAAAAAATATGTGGTTATGATGGTTGAGTGAGTTTTAATTTGAATAAATATACTTCTGAGGAAAAGAATAAAGCATTTTAGTTCTCTATCATATGGAATGTGTCCCTATAATTTATCTTTAATTCTTGTTTGTGTATTTTAAGTGGTATCTGATAGGAATTTAATAACCATTTTAGTGGATTTTCCTACTGAATGTAATACTCGTGGAAGGCAAACATTCTTTGATATTTTATCAGCTGCCTCAGAAAGATCTTGCATAAAATTAGAATGTCAGTTCTAATGTGTGTTTTTAAAAGAAGCTTTTTGAGCTTTACGACTATTGCTAGACAAACTGTAAGTCCTCCGAGCATACAGATTGGTGCAGCAAAATGCATTAATCACAGCCTTTTGAGTGTTCTAATCATCAATCCATGCTTAATATACAAATTTGCAAAAAGACAATTAGATAACTAATTTCAGTTCCTGTACCAAAGGATGAACTGTAATAAGCTTTAAGTAAATATTAAGTGGAAAAGATTAACATTTCATGAAGCTGAGCTTTAAGCAATTAAAGCTCTGTGAAAGACTGTTGAATTTATACCAGTAGTCTAACCACTTACCCAGAAGTATGTCATCACTGCAACAAGAGGGTAGAACAAGGATAGGGGTCAGGTTTTTTTCTGCTGCCTTGGTTTTTATTGTGTTGTGAAGTGACAGCGTGTCTCCTGTTGTACATGGACTAGACATTCACTAACAAAAATGATGGTGACAGGACACTTGTAAAGTGGTGTGTCACTGTCTCACAGCACAATATGATGTTTTGAGCTCCTAAAAAGACATCTTCTTGGTATATAAATGTTACAAAAAGAACTGTATAACATTTTATCCAAGTATGTCATGGTTTACCCCAGCCAGCAATGAAGCACAACACAGCCACTCACTCACTGTCCACCCCCAGTGGGATGAGGGAAGAGAACTGGAAGGATAAAAGTGAGAAAATTAATGTGTTGAGATAAGAGCAGTTTAGTAATTGAAATAAAATAATAATTATAATAAATTGTAATAAAAAGCAAAATAACAAGAGAGAGATAAAAACCAAGAAAGACAGGTGATGGAAAAGAAAACAATTGCTCAACACCAACTGACTGAGGTCCAGCCAGTACCCAAGCAGTGGCCCCCCTGTCAAACTTTCCCAGCTTTATCTCCTGAGCATGATGTCATAAAGTGTGGAATATCTCTTTGGTCAGTTGAGATCAGCTGTCCCAGCTGTGTCCCCTCCCAGATTCTTGTACACCCCCATTGTCCTCACTGGTGGGGTGGGGTGAGGAACAGAAGAGGCCTCGAAGCTGTGCAAGCTCTGCTCAGCAGTAGCTAAAACATCCCTGTGTTATCAACACAGTTCTCAGCACAAATCACACAGCACCATACTAGCTACTAGAAACAAAATTGACTGTCCTAGCCAAAACCAGCTCACCATGTCAAAATCGTTATAAGTACATTTACTAATTCATTTTCAGGAACAATAATGTTAGTAGTATTATGCTATTTTCATAACTGTAACTAAGAATTCCCTTGTATTTTTCCATTTGTTTCATGACCTAAATGTTTGCTAGTAGGAGGGGAGTATGTTCCTTATTCTATGCAAAGGTGTTCTGTAAATGCAAAACCAACTTTCTCAGGACAATTGACCTGTGAAAAAGTTACGCTTCAGAGGATGGGAAACAAGGAACTAGAAACCAACCATTTTTTAAATATACTTAAACATAATCTCACAATCAGAACAGTGACCTTTTCCAAATACAAGCAAATTTTGTGTCAAGTTTTTATAAACTATAACTCAACCATAGCTTATGACAGGAGATGAGAGAGGCTTAGATCCTAGCATAGGATTGCTTATCTTGAATTTTGGAGTTTACATAAATGAAAAGTTTCTGGATTCAGCTGTCACAATGCTGTCAGAATGGCTACCTGCTGGTTAAGAAGAGTGAAAGGTGGCAGCTCATCAGAAGGGCCTTTATTCACTGCAAATAATGAAAAACATGCACATGACTTCACCATAACCTTCCAGGTGACAAATGTGACTTGGGCTTTATTCATGCATTTATACAGGTAGGTGTTCTGAAAATGCAGTGTCCTTCTCACCCCAGTTTTCAGAGAAGTATTTCATAGAACATTGTCAAAGGATAAGCTACAGAAAGACTGCAGGAGCACCAAATAAAAAACTGAGATATTATAAAAATACAGTTCTGTGAATATAATGGTTTCTTCTACAGTGATGATGTGTCTTGTTGCTGTCTCCTAGGGAAATAAAGAATTGAATAGGTCAAAATTCTGCCCTCCTGTGTTCATATGGCTCCCCTTGACTTCAGTAAGAGACATGTTGTCATATGGATGCATTATCTGAGGCTAATGACTTGGCGAATGGTTCCCTGTGTCTCACACTGGGTGAAATAGTGAGCTCTCTGAAGGGGGGTATCAGGCATGGGCAAAATACAATAAGTGAGTGTGTGTGTGTGCCAGAGCTAGTTCTGTTGGTGGAGGAAAACATCTTACTGTTTTATGTAACAGCATGTTGAGATACTTTCTGAAATACTATTAATAAAATAGTAAGCCTTTCACCAGTGTATTCAGTACAATGATGGAAGTTAAATGTTGAGGTTCCTAAGGGGCATAAATCTAATACAGCCTTGCTGACTTCATCTAAGTGCTGACTTGTGGCAGTACCCAAGGGCCTACTGGTTTCAGCTTATTTTCTCCCACATTTCTACTTAGAACTGAGATTTTAAAAAATAAAGAAGTTGAGATGCTTCACCAAGAGTATCTTGGCAGCTCACAGGAAGGGTAGAAAAGAGGATGGAGCAGACACATTATGGTCGCACTTTGAGCTAGGGGATGCAGAGGGTGTGAACAGCCAGTCTTTTGCAAAGAGGTGTAATAATTAACTCTGAGAGTCACGTTGGTTTTCGTGCAATGCCACAGTGCCTGCAGTGATGTCTGTTAACGCCACCTGGCTCGTGTGCCTGCTCATGTGTCCTGTAGGAGAGACAGGCAAGACTTTCACATGATGAGAGTTTGAGCAGACCAAACCAGAGCAAGAACTTCCACTCTCTTCCACTCCAAAGCTGCATGTCACTTCTCCTGCCACAGCTTATAGACCTCTCTGCTGGCACAGAGGTACAAGGTCACCTTACTGATCAGGTTAGGAGTTCAGACTTGTTCAGCTAGGGAGGTGTAAACCACGAGGAGGGTGTGAGAGCAGAGGGAAGAAACAAGCTTTGTGTGGGAGAAATTGAAGCACACCTGTAGTCATAGATATTTTCTGCAACTGTATCTCAGGTACTCCACCTCAGATTGATCTATGGAAGCAGCTTAAATAAATAACGCAAAAAAATAACATGATTTAAATGTTTCTTTTTTTATATTATTATTATTTTTTATTTGAAGATAATTCTATTTATTTCTGGGTTTGAAGATATTTACACCAGGTTTATGCCAGACAGTGTTAAGTGTTATGTGTACTAGAAGGCAGCAAAATGCTTTGGCAGTTAAGCAGAGAGGATGAGTTATGAAGATCAAATCATTTTGGCATTAGTTTTACTAACCGAGAGCTTTCAGTTTTATTGGAGTTTTGCAGAAGGTCAAAACCCTTGTCATGTATAACTGTTCCCATACTTCAGAAACAAGGTTCTTTTCTCTCCTGGTTATCCATCTTGTTCATGGGTCATTTCTATTCAAACTGTATAGAAGGTGAAAAAAAGAGGAATGTTTATTTTCATCTAGTAACACAGTATTTTATTTTGAGATACAAGGAGATCTAAATTAGTTGCCCTAAAACCTTGGCTAGGATAGTCTGATACAAATTATTCAATTAGCTAAGTGCAAATAATATTTATTCAACAAAAGCCTTATGTCCAGATTTAGAACATGTTTTAATAAGGCTTTTTTTCTATGTACAACATATTTGAGGCATTTTTATTTAAACAATTGTAAATGCTGGCTTTGTTTACTTAAAACTGAATCAGATTTCTCTTTAAATGCAGCTTGATTCAAACCACAAGTAAAATACAAAGTATACCCAGTAAACTGTTTACACAAGCTTTATGTTTAGTACACGATACTATAGTACACAGCAGAAGGTAGTCCCTGCCAATGTATCCAGACCCTTAAAGTCAGTAGCCTGGGGTCAGATTTGGTCTGACCTGTGCAAACAGCAAAGAAGGAGCAGTGTAAGGGAGGATCTTTTCTTCCTTTGTCCCATGTCTGCTGAGCAAAAACCCCACAGAGATCTGGACTTCATACATGCTGGGGAGCAATTGATACCTGATCTCTGCTGGTGTGACGTGCTTTGTCTTCAGTCCAGTTGTGTTGCAGCAGGGACACCTTCCCTTGGTATGGATAAAAGTACAACAAAGAAATAATAATAATAATAAAGAGATTAACTGATGACTTTCGGTTTTACCAAACTCTGAAAATTCCACAAGAGTGGAACAATCTTCATCTTAGCTTCTCTAAGCTTTAACACTGTCACCAAACAAAAAATACACAAAGCTGAAATATTGAATACTCAAGTTTCCTTTTTGAAAGTCTTTGTCTTTAACATTATTTGAAAAGCCATGTTTGGTCTCCCAAGTATTGTTCTAAAAGTGATATCAGCACTAAATCATGAGTGGTTTGTGAGTTCTTGTGACTTAACGTTTTCAGCATGTGGAAAAATGCCATGTCATTTAAAGCAGGTTTCTCATGTCTCTAGAAGAGTTTTAGTCTCCTTACTGTGCAAGAAAGGTGAAGCTAACAATAAAACAGTGTTTGTACTTTAATTCTGGTGTTTTGCTCCATGCTGAGTCCAGGTTTACAAGTAAATCAGTGATAGTGGAGAGGCTGGCTATGGTCCTCATCTTCCTTTGGAAAGCAGAAGGGAAAAATAAATGAGGTTTTTTTTAGTCCTTGTTTTGAAGGATGGAAAGCCAGGCATTGGGACTGGAGAGGAGCCATGCCATGCTTCATTAGGTCTGCACATCCAGAGGATGGGCAATGCCTGGTCACCTCACACCCACCCAGGGCTCAGGTACGACTGTCTTCATCACCACTTTCTCCAGGACTCAGTCCACATGTAGGCCTCAGAAAGGGGATGTTTGTCTCTCTAATGTGTAAGGACTCAGTGGTAGCATCTGAAAAATAATAAGACTAGCCCTCAGGAGGCTTCACAGTATATCAAAGTGTGAAGTGCCAATTCATTTTCTGTTACTGTAGCTGTCTTAAACTTATGCCTTTCAGCAAAGAGCTGACAAGAACAATCCATCAGCTTTTTCCCTCCCCTCCCTCTATATTGTAACAAGTCTGGCTTTTTGTTTGCTTGTTTTGTTCAAAGTTGCTTTAGTGTTTATTTCTTAAACTTGTAAAACAGGCAAACAAGCAGCCCCTTTCCTGTAAATGATGCACGGCGGTACTGAGCTGGGAACTGACATATGAACTAAAGGCATTACTTGAGAGCCTCTGTGGGCGGGACACATTTCCTTCTTCTAGACAAGAAACAAAATGAGAAGTGCAGACTTACCATAGCTCCCAGTTAGTGAAGAAAACAGAGATGGATGGAGCCTGGGAAGTCCAAAGTCAAGCCCAACCAGGTGTGTGTTGTCTCCATGAACACACCCCATGCCTCTTGTTTAGAGCTTCCATGGCTGGAGGCTGGAAGCAGCTTGCCCAGGCAGGCTGTGCCCATGGTTCACTGTTCATACCGTTAGGGTTTGTTTGGTATTTTCTTGATACCTGACTGAACTCTTCTAGTGCCATGTGAAGCCATCACTCTTTCTTCTGCCCTTGCAGGAGATGGTTTTATTCTTATTTACCTGTCTTTTTACAAAGTCGAAATGATTACGTAGCTTTCTTTATACCCTCTATAATCTTCTCTAAATGGCCTTTTCTAGTTCACATACTTCAGACTGTTCTTGTTATTCCCGTGTCTAAGTACTTTACTAATTTTAAAGTTCAGTTAAAAACAAAGTTTTCCAGCCAGCTGAATGGAATGGAACAGGTTCAGTATCTGTGTTGCTTCCTATTGAACCGTGTCCTGTTTTTGTCAGACCATTTCCTCAGCTTGTTCAGTTTTCTTTGAATCTGATGTCATCTGAAAGTTTAATTTAGGTTTACTTCTTTTCTTCTAGCAAAAATACTGAGCAACACTGGATCCAGTACAGATTCCTGTGGAACCCTACCTCCTGCTTTGCAGCAAAAAAATGATAAGATGAAAGACCACTGAAAGATGCAGTGTGTACTGCCCTTGCACACAGTTGTCTGTTGGAGAACCAGCACATTAGCAATTGCTGACATAAAACTATTTAATTCCCAAGCTTTGCACAGGTGGGCATCTTGCTGTATTGCAGCGTCTCCCCTGTGATTGTACCAGCTCAAATTGCTGCTGCTTCAGGGTGCTGGAACATAGGATTTTGTAAAGTACATCAGAAAGAAATGGTATTATTTTGCAAAGTTCTTCGAACAAGTATTCTGTGCTAGGAATAAAACATTTTTTCATGAATGCTACAATAAAAGAGAACATACATGAGCTAAGACTAGGATTAATGTAGTTATAATTAAGCTGCTCTCAAAGTCATTAGATATTTTAAGCTGTTGAGCCATTTTTCCAGCCCATTAACTTCATTTAGACATAATTACGTTTTTAACATGTTAGTCCAGATGATGCCTTGATTGTGGCTTTACATATACTACAGTGAAGCAGACATACTGTACAACAATGTGTCTTTGTTTTGGATATCTTGTATGGTCCCAGATATCTCATGATGAGTTGTTGCTGTGTTGTTTGTTTTTTTTTTTGGTGGGGGGGTGGCAGGGAGATGCTTTGAGCTGGTGGTAGGTTTTTGTTTTGTTTGTTATTTGCATTTTTCTCTGGAGTTTTCACAGTCTTTGTCAAGGCTGTGATTGCTTCTCAGATTGTTGCTCCTTTTTATTTCATGACTACTGTAATTACACCCCAGTTCTTTTTTCACAGATGTCATCCTGTTTGCCAAAGATGATGGTATTATATGGAACCATTCCAGAATTAAGAGAATCCCTGTTCCCTGTTTTACTAAGTGGGTGGAATTGTTGTAGGATTTAAAGCTTCATTTACTATTTGGCCTCTAGTAGCCTGAAAATAATTAAACAAGAAGTAAGAAATTGGCCAAGTGTTTCTCCCTGCACAAAGGTAATCCTCAAACTTTCAGCCAGGAGCACCCTTGTTTGGTAGATGGAGACTGATTTGTGACTTTGAAATACATGTGTCACATTTTAAGGAAAAGCAACACATTTTGCCTGTTAGGAGGCTGTTAGGAAATCTCAGCCTGTGGACAGGAGACTCTAAGGAAGGTTGAGGTACTATATTTGGAGAGTTTCAGTGAGATAAAGATTCAGGGACAATTTCATTAATTCCATTTTGCTTCGTGAAGATTTTTGATTAGGTTAGAGAGGAGCATTCCCAGTCCTTACTGATACTATGCTCTGTTACATAGGCATGTCCACATTAGTTAACAAGGCATCTCATATCAAGCAGAGAGTCTGCATTAGATCCAGCAACATGCTTCTGAGTTTAAAATGAGGCAGCTTATTCCTGCAGTGGAGTCCAGAGCAAATCCAGGCTGTCTGGTCCCTCATGCCAGTGGTGGGGCTTGTTTGGTACAGGCTGACAGGATTCTCACAGGCTGGTCCTCAGAGCTGGAAGCTGCTAGACTAAATAAGGATAAGGATGTTAAAGGTTGTTTCTCTTTCCAGTCCTCAGGCATCTTAGCCAGGGCTTCAGAAAACGACTGCTACCGATACCTGTAATATCTTTTGAATAAGGTCTAAAGAACTTAATATAGGGTTTTTGCAAGTGATATGGAACAAAAAGATTTTCATCCCTAGCGTGTAACAGCTTTTGCCCTAGAGATATGAAAATGGAATTCAGCTTCTTTTTCAGCTTCAAGGGCTTTAAATCCCCCCACACCATTTATATTTCCCTGACAATAGAAAAATACAAAAGCACATGTGGGAACAAAGACCAAGACGACCCTAACCACAGGCCATTCTCTTGATTGATACAATGAATCTTAGGTTATATTTGGACTGTCCTTATTGGAGGACATGGAATTCCTAACCCATTTAAACCTGCCTACAACACGGGGCAATCCTGCAGTTTGTGAGTTGTGTGGGTTTGGATCCCCTGAAACTGAGGGCAAAATTTTCTCACATTTTTTCTTATCTTCTTGACTAGTATTAAGTAAACATCATCTCCCTCTAGTCTCACCTAAATGTCGTGTGAATCTGACAGTTTCATCTGGTGTGATCTGAAAATGTCCATCAAAATGAGCTCTGAGAGGCAAGGTGTTCCCCCACAGAGTTTTTGGGCTCTCATTAGGTTTAGATGTTCTTAGTCCAAGACACTTTTTGGTCACAGGCATCCTTGTAACATAGATCAAAGTCAAGCAGAGAAGCACCTAATTAATTCAGGTACTTCTTCCATTACATAGGGATAAGAGAAGGCTTTGGGGCATTAGAAGCGGAACTGATACAGTTCTATTCCTCTTAGCACTTTGGTGGATTTCACTGTTTATGACTATAGTGAAACAAATCATCTCAATTATAAGGATTGTATGAAGAGATGAAACTCACTGATGAAAAGTGGGTAAGCTACAGTATTTAATTAATGGGTTTAATTACTGCATCTAATCATTGTGTTTAATTAATTACTGTGTCTAATTAAGATAACGTTAGCTATGAATAAGCTATGTTTGTCTGGATGGAAAACCATCTCCCCACTACCAGTTTCCCGGAGACAGTCTGCCATTACACACTGAACTGATTCTTTGGATACTGCACTCTTCCTTCCATGTGAAGCAAGGAGACATGTTTGGATGGTGAGCTGGAGCTTCAGCTGCTGTTATGTAAGGCTTATGTGGCTTTGCACCTTCTTCCTCTCTCTTGTTTGTGGATTATAACTTCACTCAGCTGTGACTGTGTGCTGGACTTCAGAGGTAGCCACACAACTCTGCCAGGAGTAGGGAGTCTGGAGTAAGTACCTGAAAGCAAAGTATTTTACACATGAAAGGTACTGTACAAACTTCAGTCAGTTCAGTAATGCTTAGTACTTTGCATTTCTTTCTGATCTAATTTCCTGTATTGTGCTGCTGTGTCTTTAAATGTAAGTAATATGTTCTGAGGGGTCTTTTTCATATCAGCATCAGAAATAGTATGTGTGTGTGTGTGTTGCAGGTCATCAAAATTGTATTTATATAGACTGCAATACAGGGTTTGTGCTGTATGACAAGGGTTTGACATGGGAATATGTAGGGAGTATCCAAGCATATAGTTTGCTGGGATGGAGCTGGAAGACTACGTAATGTGGAAAGATACCACCGTGGCCTACATTTATCCATATTGTCTCCTAGGAGTGGTTCCTGGAGTTAATCAAATCTAGAAGAGACCTGGCTCTTCACTTCAGATGACCATAGTGGTTTTACATCACAGGAGAGTTTTGAAGCATACACATGTAATATGAACAAACAGAGGTCCAGGCACTGGGAGGTAACCAGAGAGCTTAGTTAGCTGTCATTAGATGTATCCTGATATTGCCTGATGTTACTGCCGGTGGTGATGGTTTGTTACTAGTTCAGTTCCCCATTTCCACAGTCATAAGTCCCCCAGCAGTCACACTGCAAACAGCTCAGCCGCATGACAATAAAGATAGTGGCTCATAGTGAAAGTGAAGGTTTGGATACTCTGCTTAGGGAACCTTATTTCTTCAGACATGTTTCTTTTTTTTGTCTCCCAGAGGTTGTCTCTTGATGGGTGGCTGAATACATCCTAATAATTAGTGTTTTTTCTTGAGAATACATAGTTTGTTCTCAGGCATGGCTGTTTTAAGTGTTTGCATTATAAGAACCACCTATACTAATGAAGTGCCTACAGTGAGTGCAAAGTGAACTATTCATATAGTACCTTTGCTAGGTAATTTTAATGCAATTTTAATAACTCCATCATCTTTGGAAGTACACTACCTTTACAGATACCTTAGCCATCTCTCCTTTGAATCCACAGGAAGACCATGGGAGTTAGAATACTCGTCTATATGCAGAGCTCAGGCAAAGACAGAAACATACATCTCGGGTTTTTTTCAATGAATGAATAAGCTCTCTTTTGACTGATTTTTCTGTAAGACTGAATTATGCATCCTTCAGCTGATAGGCTTCAGAAGGCAGTAGTATTATTTTCTCCTTTTGTTCCTGAAAAACAAAGGCTATGTCCAGTGGAAAGAGGTCATTAGTTTTCAGAGGAAATTATGTTTCTTCTGGTATTTCACTAAAGTTTAAAAACTATCATGTTTTGTCAGAAGGTACATAGGTGAAGAAAAGCTAACTGAAGGAAACTGGCAGATGATATTGAGAGAAATTCTTCAGTGTTTCTGCAGTAGATTGTCTTACTCAGTTATTTGTTGTAAAGTCAAGATATAGCTAAGTAAATAATGTGAAGAAACAGAATGTGTAAAATCTGAATTTCTCTCAAGAGCTCCTAGGGGAATCACAAATTTTGAATAGAACAGGTATAAAGAAAGTTGAAAAGACTATGGTTCATTACTCCTGACTTGTCCTTGAACACAGCAAAAATGAAAAAAAAAAATTGCAATGATTTAGTCTGATAACTGGAACTAATAAAATTGGTCTGTTGCTTATTTCTATAATGACTTGCAACTTCCACTTACAGCCCTCCAAGTATAAAGTAACTTTTTCAGTTAAGACTATTGTTTACAGTGTTTTATTTTTTTTAAAAAAAAATATCTAAAGGATTTCTTATATTGAAATCTGAGGGAAATAAATGAACAGTTCAGGTGGTATTACACCTGTCAGCTTTTCTTGGCTGATTTGCATCGCAAACAAACACAAAACTACTTCCTGAAAGTAATTTGCAGGAAAACTGTGCACAAAACATTCATTAAGAGTCACAGTAGTGACAGGAACCAAATTAGAACAAGAACATTTCCATTACTATGCATGTCCAAACTTGATGGGCGATGAGAACACAAACACAAATATAATTTCAGTGAGTGTCTTGACTTGTGGAGAAATAGCTAAAGCATAGAAATTGTATTTCATTCCCTTGTATTTACAGCTGGGACAGAACAGTCACTGTCTCTCAGCCTTTATATTAATAGTCAACTGTGCTTTAAGGGGAACCACTGCCAATATTGATTGCTCAGTCATCCAGGAGCTCAGAGCACATCAGAGTCCTCTCTTTACCCCACAAGCGAGGCTGGTGGGTGCCCAGATCTTGACCTAGTATGAAGATGTCACACAGTGGGAGCACAAATGTAGATCTGGAAACTTGAAAGTGTCCCAGAGTCGAGCATATACATAACTTCATGGACGTAAGTGAGCTGTTACCCCATGGAGTTTCTCACAGACAAGACACGAGAAAGCCTCCAGGTATGGAGGATTAATCCTTTTTCCCATGAGACCTTGTGAGACAACCTTTGCTCCTTACTGTCAGAAAGACACAGGCCACCTCAGCACTCTCCTGCTCCTTGCAGTGCTGAGCCTTCCCACTGGCGGAGTCCAACTCCTTTTTGACAGGTGGATACTGCTGGAAATCTTCTCCAGCCCAGTTTGAGAATCTCTCACCAGCATCTTTATGTGATCTGTCTCACAGACAAACAACTGTATAGTTTTTATTTGAAAGACAGAATACATGGGTACAGTTATTATTAAATAAGGCTGGTAAGTTTTTGTTGTTTTGATTTCTTGCTCTGCCCCAGATTCAGCCACTTGGACTCAGCTAAGAATTATGGTTTAATTTATTTTAAGTAGAGATGTTCTGTTTTCAATTATTTTCTGTTACCTCCCAAAGGAGTGTTTTATCTGGATATTTATTTTTCACCTGGAGATTACTGTTACCATTCTTGGATCATCTATTAGCTGATGATGGTTCTCACTGACTTGGTGGAGAGATTGCCAAGAAAAACTTGTATATTAGCCTTTATACTACATCAAGGACTTCAGGTTGTTTTTAACAGAAGTAAGGGAAGAGGTTTTTTCCCTTCACGTTTCAGCAGAGAACAAAACTGGATCAATTGTTTCCTTCTGAAATTGAAAGCAACACCTCTTAAAATAGTTTAAATGGAAAAAAACCCTGCTTTACTGTGTTTCTTGTTCTTTCTCTGAAAACCACCACACTAAATCCAGTCTTCATTTCCATATTACTGATCTAAGTAATGTTATCTGAATATATCTGACTGACATTTCATCTGCCACATTTTCATTATTGGAGATACAACTTACATTTTGTAAAGCCAGTCTAACAACTCAAGGAGCATTCAATTGTTGAGTCAGCCTGGTGAATGTATATTGCTTATTTGTGAAAGTATGTAATGAAGGAACTGTAATGAACTACTTGAGCCACTTACAGCTGAAAATTATTTGAGAAGGTAATTCTCATCATTTTAGTAAGTTTGTTTGGTTGTTGTTTGTTTGTTTGTTCTTGTTTTTTGTCTTTGTTTGTTTGGTTTGGTTTTTTGTTTGTTTGGTTTGGTGTTTTGTCTTTTTGTTTTGTTTTGTTTTTGTTATTTTTTCCTGGCCCTTAAGTACTTGATGCTTACAGCAGAGTAACATCTATACTGAATTGTTGCTTTCAGGAATGCTACCCATTAGCATGTTTATCAGCATGGTATATATGCATGTTGGGATATCCCCTTATCTTTCTGAAGCCCTATTTATATTGTTCTTAACTGACATTTGAGCTGAAAGCCTTAGAGCTTGTTGTACCTCGCAGATGCAAAGGAAGAGACCCCGCAATTTTCATTCAGTCCCACTCTCTTCCAGCTTTCCAATTTTCTCTCTATGTGAGTATGTGTGCATTTCATTAAAAGAAAAAATAAAACAAAACAAAACAACAACAACAAAACCCCACAACAAACCAAACAATACAAAAAAACGAAACAAAAACCAAACAGCAAACTGCCGAGAAAGAGACAATTGTTTTTTTTTTAAAAAGAGACTATTCCTGCCCCCCATGCGTTTCACCATACCTTCTCTGTATTTCTTCTAATAACTTGTATGTAATTAGGCCTATGAACTCTGATGGAGTCTTGTGTTCTGTCCTTTTCATTGCCAGAATTTCAGTGTTAGAAGGTCTCTCACCACTGGCTAGCATGGATTTTGTAAGACAGCCTTTACAGCCTGACTGGTCTCAAATTCAGAGTCACAAGAGGAGCTGCCTAACAGATACTAAGTATTGTAAATGGGATGTGAAAGGATTTCCTCATTTTCTCCATCCCCCAGTACCGTGCAAGCATAAACAATAACTATAGATCTTTCTCTGCAGGCCTTTCTTTGATTAGAAGTCCTCAACAATCACACAATCTAACATTCACAGAGTATAGGAGTAGAATTTGTGGATTAGAGTGATTTTTTTAATATTAAAGCTATTTGTGTATACAAATATAAAAGCATATGTGCATACATATCACAGAATCACAGAATGTTAGGGATTGGAAGTAACCTCAGAAGATCATCTAGTCCAACCCCCCTGCTGGAGCAGGAACACCTAGATGAGATTACACAGGAAGGTATCCAGGCGGGTTCTGAATGTCTCCAGAGAAGGAGACTCCGCAACCCACCCTGGGCAGCCTGTTCCAGTGCTCTGGCACCCTCACTGAGAAGAAGTTTCTTCTCATATTTAAGTGGAACCTCCTGTGTTCCAGTTTGTACCCATTGCCCCTTGCCTTATTATTGGTTGTCACTGAGAAGAGCCTGGCTTCATCCTTTACATATTTATAAACATTAATGTCTGCTTTTATAAACATTATGTCTGCTTTGGGGTTACCATCTGCCCATGACATATATATATTCTAGCTGACATTTTGGGAAAAGCTGGATAATCTTTTTTTTTGGAATTAAAATAACAGCTATCATTATGTACATAACCCCGATCAACAGGCATCTGCTGGTCAATTCTTAAGGTAGTGAATGCATGTAGTCTTTGTCTCCTTAATAATACATTAATCTTTTCTGTATAATTTAATGACAGGCAATTACTTGATGGCTGTTTCCCTCTATAGAATCCCTCAAGGATGTTAATCTGCAGTGTGATAATGAACAAATATTTTTTAATGTCTTATATTAGTGTTCCACAGGGTAATACCACAAGAGGTGATTTCCAAGTAAGATATTCCTACTGAATAACCAAAGTAGCCAGAACAGTAGAATTCACTAAATAGCGACATTAAACAGGCGCTGTTTTGTTTCTGTGAGCTAGAATAATCAGCTTTGCAGGTTTTCACTTGCTTTCAAAGAGCAAATAGTATTAACGTGTATTTGTGATACACAATAGCTGCGAATGACTGCACTGGAAACAAAAGAACACTTACTGGTAGATTAGATAAAGCATTAAAAAACACTGATTCACTACTAGCACAGACTAGACCATATAATGGTACTGCTCAATCTTCCACTGCAAAAAATCACAGGGAACCAGAGGAGTTACAAGATATTATGACATCAAATAAGCATGTCTTCTCTAAGTTACTCTTCCACAGTGACCAACTCACTGCCCAAACTGACTACCAGGTTTGTGCCAGGTTTCTTTTAGCTGGAATAGAAAAGTATGTATCTAAAACCCTAAAGTATCTTCTTCTCTTACAAAAAACATATTGCTGTCTCTGAAGTCCTCTGATGAATTTGGGAAAAAATAATTAAAAAGCAAGTTTTTTTAAATAGCAATCTATCATTCCGTGTAACAAATGTACAGTACTTGGGTTGCTAGGCGTAATTTAGTAGCTGCCTGTGTTGTTTAAGTGCAGCCTGTTCTGACAGCTATGATAACAAACTGTTCCAATAAGATCTGGAACTAATAAAACCCCATTTCCAACACACTTTGTCCCCAATGCCTACAGTAACAGTAGCTTGTGCCTCAAATCTTGCAGCGCACTCACAACAGAAGACACAGTCTAACTTCGTCTGTGTGCCCAGGGCTCAGCCAGCCACACACCTGTTGTTGCTACTGGTTCATGAATCCTCTGAAAACTTCAAATCTTTGAACTTTCTTCTCAGTTTTTTATGTTTGATTGAATCTGACCTGTGGGTCCATAAATCAGTGGGGAAGGAGACCACAGAATAACTGATTTCCTTGGAAATCAGGCTAACATAAGCCCCCTGAAGTACTCAACTATTTAACGTATCTGGAATGCCATATTCCTTATCCATAGTTTTAAAGTAAAAAGACTGAATTCTCATATATTTGCATGTCTTTACAACACAGATATGAATTCTATTCTTCTGCTCAATCTGTTTCCATCTTAAACGAAGCTCTTACCTCACAAACGTTGTTTATCTGCAAATCCAAACTTCATCAAGGTGCCTACGTGTGTGCTTGTATTAAGCTGACTCTGGTTGTATGTACTTAAGGACTTGGATGAGGAAGTCTCTGAATACATGGATAAACATCTGGTGCTTTCTCAAAGTGAATGAAGGGATGAGCTATTGTTAGCTCATTCACTGAGCTCAGATGGACTGCAAAAATGTGGTGGCAAGTTAAAATCAGATGGCTGAAATTGCTAGTGCCCATCATCAACCATTCAGTGCCTTTGATGCCCTAAATTAAGGCAATCTGATATACCTGTGAATCAGCTCCAGCACCAATTAACTTTTCATCCAAGTATGTTAAGATGAACCTAAATCAAGGACAGAAGCAGTAATGGGAACAGCAGCATGATTAAAAAGTGGCAGTGAGCTTTATTTTCTGTTTTATAACTGATGATTGCCACTCATAGCCTAGGATAGATTGTACTTTGCTAAACATATAATCCCATTGCCTTTTGATTAAGTGCCTTGCAAACCTCACTGCCTTCTGTGTGGCTTCATTTTTGAAACTAACGACAACATTAATCTCAGAGGGATGATTCGCAGCTCAAGATACGAGTCAGCATGAAGAAAGTTGTGCATTAAGGGAAAACTGGTCCTACAGGGGAGTCAGGCTTAGCTCCCTCTGTGATTAATCATCTGCCTCCCAGCTGCTGCTCTGAGGTATTTTTAATACACTCCAAATGCAAACAAAGGCACAAATATACCTGGAGCCAAAACTACTTCACAGCTTTCAAAGTTGCTTTTCAAACATAAGATCAAAAACAGATCTTAAACAGAGATATTCCTACTGTTATTTACCTCAGTATTGCTTGGTCCTTGCTCTATGAGTTAGATAACCAACTCACAGGCCAAATTTGATCCTTTATTACATAGGTAATATACCTTGTCAGTGCAGCACTCACACATCTTCAATTAGAAAAGAAGAAACTTAGGTAAATGAAACAGAAAGTAACACTCTGTTAGAAGTTCCTACTCCCATTTTCTCTTACAGTCATGAGACATATTAGCAGAAAACCTTATGGATATTTTTAGATTCTAGAAGTGTTTACTGGAAATTATTCTGGGACTAAAGTGAAGTATAGAGGGAAAGCCAGATATAGCCAAATATTCGGCCTTTGCTTGAGGCTAAGAAGGAGGAAAGAAAGGAAAATATATTACGAGGTCTCACAACAGGAGAGGTTTGCAGTGGAATCTCAGAGGGAGATGTACTGTTCAGCGTATTCAAAAAAGACCTAGAAAGGGAGATGAATAATGGGGTTAGAGAATTTGTGGATGCCACGAAATTATTCAAGTTTATTAAAAAAAAAAAAAAATCATAAAGAGTTGTGGAAAGATGTCATGACAGTTTTGGATGGATAATGTACAGCATACTGAATTAGCAGTGACCTAGGGAAAAGGTATGGTTACTCTGCATTTCTCCTAATGTAAGAACTCAGGAACATCAAGTGAAGCAATTGGGATGTAGGTTTTCAACAGGCTGATAGATTTACTTACCTTTATATGCCATGCAATTTGATTTTTAAACTGCCTGCCACAGGTGTTCTGGGGACTTTAAATATAAATGGTTCAAAAAGCACTTAGCCATGCATCTAGACATCAAGAATAACCCATCAAGAGTTATTACACATCAATATAAGGATATAAAAATAGCTAGCTCTAGGGAATTGCTCCCACAGCAGAAGAAACTCCCCCAAAATCCAGAGGAATTAAAGTCTAAAAGAGAGAAGAAACCATTTCTTAGGAAGAAGAAAGGACCTTGCTATTATTTTCACAAATTATTTTTCTTTCTCTATGTTATCTCTTGCCAGTTCCATCTCTGAGTTGAACCTCCATTACTTGATAAATCCCTGGTTATTCTGAACTTCCTTTCCTCATGTTTTTTCCACTGGTCCTCTAAACAGGGAGATATTGGTCTGCGATTGGGACCTACGGCCTGTTGTAGACTGAATTTCTTGGCACCCTCCCAACTGAAATAGCCATAGCAAATATCATTAGATGGTGAGAAGAGAATCTTGTTACCATTAGCTTCAATGTGATGGTTCTCCAACTGACAGCCAAGCCAGAGGTGCCACTGGAAAGATGCATCTTAGACCTGCACATGGAGAACCATTAGCCCTGTCTCTGCATTGATGCCTGAAAGAGCACCTTTTGAATACAGAAGTTATCATCCTGAATGAAGCTGTCCAAAATCCATGTTTGGGGAGTATGGTTAATTAATATTCACATGTTTCATGGGCAAAATCTTTTCTTTAGTCTGCAAGTACTAAAACTTCCTGATAAACTTACCAGCGCAAGCATCAGGTATTTTGAATCAGAGGTGCAAACAAGTATGAAATGATCTTGCAAAGCAAGCACTGTACAAGTCAACATTCACAGCAAGTTCCTTAGCATAATTATAGCTAAATGAGGGGCTCCTAGTTGTGCAAGGATGTGTTTTCTTTCTAAAGAAGATAGTAGTGCCTTTTGTAGGGAGCACCACACACAGTTTGTTAAATACTCTAGCAAACAGTCTTGGAAAAAGTGACTGCTGTAGGTTTTTAAGTCTAGAGAAACTTCTCTGCTCACAAAGTTCCTTCTCCCAGTTGTGATGAGACAGTGACCTTCAGACCCAGTAACCTCCCTTGTACTGTGGTGGCCGAGTTCTGCACCTTTTGCACTTCTGACACTCATTGGGGAGCAGAGTTGATACTCCTCTCTCTCATCTGCTGGGTAGGCTTCTCGAAAGCCCACTAGCAAGAAGCAGTGCAGCATCTGTATTCACTACCTCCCTTGACAAAGTGATGGAGAGAATAGGAGAGCCCTGAAATCAAGTCCCTTTTCTGTTTAGAAGTTTCCTAGACCCTGTATATGTGGAGAGGGAAGTTGTGTAAACTATAACCAGGGGCTTTCCGGTATCTTGACTGGCATTCTTCCATTTTCCCCCTTTTAGTCCAACATTATTGTGAGTGAAGACAGAAAAATATAACACCACAGATGTAAACTTCCATTTCCAAAAGTTCCATTAAGAAAGTTAGAGAGTTAATTCCTGCGTTTGGTCAGGCTTTGTTATGTGGTGAATATTGCGCTGGTCCAGAGAACAAAGAATGGCTTTGTCAGCCTACAACGGGAGGACCGTAAATTGGATTAGTCTGTTCAGTCAGGCAGATGAACCCACCTTCCCCACAACTTCATGGAATAATAGCCCCACAGTAACTGGTGAGCAGAAGTTACCTTCCAGAAAGCTTTTGTAAAAATGATAGTCTATCTTAGCTTTTAAGGAAAAAAAAAAAAAAAAAAAAAAAAGTGGGGACTCTTAGTCCTTCAGAGAACAATAAATGAATGGAGGTGGCTTTTCTTATACTGGAGAAAATGGCCCAGATCCTGAAGGGCTGCACATGCATGTCTTCTCTGCAGGATTTCTCATTGTGACTCTCCAGTCACTATTACCTGATTTTCCTGTCATCCTGTGATAGAATCTCTAGCTGGATCCCTAGAGGTCTTGGACTGTGGGCCCTATTGTGGTGGCAAAAATTTCTTAGTGTATTCAGGCCTTCTTGTTCTCTCAACTGAAAGATTTTGACACATTGAGGATAATAAATATCTTGTCCTACCCAGCGTGCTACTCTAGATGGACCAAAATGAAATGTAGCCATTAGAGACATATAGCACAAAATTATTACAAAATTCAGGAGCCAGATAATTGTTATTTTAAACTCTTCCACATCAATTTACTTGGGAGGTTACAGTGTCAGAAAATTAATTAATAGAATTTATTACTCATGTACAGCAGAAATGTTTCTTTTTTATATATTACTGGCATACGAAACACCCCCCCCCCAACCAAACAACACAAACAAACAAACCCAACAAGCACAAAAAAACAAACAAACCCCAACAAACCAAACCAAACATGAAACTTCCCCACAATGAACCAACTAACAGAAAAACAAAACAAAACAAAACAAAACAAAACAAATGAAGCAAGGAAAGCTCTTGGAGACATATTTTAAGCGAAAATAGGCAGGTTTAGATATGATTTAAGAGGCTTATTACCATTCAGTGGAGTAAACAAAGAATTTCTAAAGTGTGCCTATATTTTTCTTGGATATGTTTCAAAGACAACGGATAGCCTATGGAAAAGAAGCTGGAAATGCAAGGTAGAGAGCTGCATGTGCAGTCCTTTGTGAAATGGTAAATATTGTATGTAAAAGGGAAGACAATAATACAGTATGTTTTTTATTGTGCTGCTAAACCTTATCAGAAATATTCAGTTTACCTTAAGGAATCCCTGAATTTAGTTAATTTGTGGTTATCTCTAGTGAAAGTGTTGTTTATTTGTTTGTTTGGTTTTTTTAAAGAGTGATATAACAATAAAACTGGTCACTGAGTCTGGTGCTATTTGAAGAAATCCAGTTACACAAAGTCAACCAAGAAAATATACACTCTACTTATGTTGCAGTGACGGCCCTTAGACTCACTGAGTTAGAAGTTCCTGCTGATTTATGGCAGGTGGGTGGAGGCAGGCTGCTTTCATTTCCTTCTTTCGAAGCTTTTCTATCATGCATATGGCTATCCAGTTTATCATAAGGCTTTTGTAACCTCTACTGAAACATGGAGTTGTTTATTTCCATGGGCTGCTGCTCTTAAGATGCTATACATGTTTTGTTTAATCCCTATAGCAAGCACTTTTATCATCCAGCTGAGTTGCTCTGCTAGCTTTAACAAAATTGATTACAGGGTATGTAGTGACATAGCACTCTTTTTTTCAGACTTTAAAGCTGTAGACAAGTCACCTCAAGAATCTAAGAATCTGGCTTCTTATTTAAACGTTTCCTGCAGAAAATACTCAATGAATAAATGTATCACATCCTGGGGCAAATGCATTTAATGTGGATCCTGAACTGCAGTACTTCCAAAGGCTTCTTGTGAATCCTTAGCTGCCTTTTTTTTTTTTTTTTTAAATTTTGTTAATTCTCATCCTTCAGGTATCTTTGATGAGCTCTGGCACTCTGTAGTTGGTATAGTATGTGTACTGCTCTGGCTTGCATCTCCAGTGCAAGGAGAGTTGAGGGAATACAACTCAGAGAGATGAGGGAATGAGGCAGACCCCAAAAGCTGTGGGGTCTGGCAGCACGATGCCAAGAGATAGATCAGCTCAAACACTGTAAGAGCAGAAAGCCTGAAAAGCAAAGATGACAATGATTTCACAACATCGTAGAGAACACAGTGACTTGCTGAAGGAGCCTGTAACTACAATGGGAAGGTGAAATTCATTCAGTCATTTGCTATTAATTATTCACTGAGCCCTCATCTCCACTTGATGGGAAAATGAACAAAATCTAGTGACCTTTGGAACAATTTCATTAATGTGTAACTGCTTTGCAAAACAGTTTAAAATCTGATTTACTGAAGTAATATTCTCTGTTCTTGCTTAAAGAACGTCTCTGAGGTCTGTTTTTAATAAAGGATTACAGAGCTCTTGGAGATAAAACCGGAAGGTGTAGTGTGCAAAGAACTTTCACATGGAATATTCAGAGTAATTGTGTCATGTAGTTGTGCTTACAGAAAGTTGTCAGTCAATTGCAGTGGTTTTCACTAGTCTTTCTCTTAAGACATTTATTGGGAAAGACAAAAACTCGTCACCCTTAAGCAGGGATATTCCACACAATTTTAAACTCTTCTTCGAGGGGCATATGCAGTTTTAGTGGGTCCTTTTCCCTGGTTTGCTTCCCAGATATTATGTATTAGATGTGTTTTGAAAAAAATGTGCCACACAAATTCAAACACAGGAGATCACAAATTAATCCCGTACCTAACAAAAAAAAAAAAACCCCCAAAAATAAGTGTGTACTCTCTCATTTCTATGGTTGAACTGCGAAGTTAAATAGACAATATAAATTAAGACTGTTTGTAGGAACCAGCAAAATTGTAGATGGGGGATTATGCCTAGGTTCTATATTCTTATTATTATATTATTCTTTCTTTTTTTTTTTTTTCTGAAAGTACACTAGTTAAATCTGCTTAACAATCTGACACTGAAGCTCAGCTGGACATGTTGCAGGCTGAATAATATTGACATGTTTATGAGACACAAAATAATTAACAAATGAAACCTCAGTACCACTGGATACTGGAGATAAAAGTTAAATAGTTCCCAAAGTATTATTAGAGCTTTTGTTTATGTGGCTGGTTTTGCCACAATGTTTTCCAGTTACCATGGTAACTCTGCCCAACTGTGAGAGCCATATAAGGCATTTTTACTCCTGCACACACAAAAAAATGGTCAGCTATCTACGGGGGATGCTGGCACACTGGGACACACTGTTGAATAGCACAGTCTGAATAGCCCTTCAGGGATTAGAAATCAGAGTGGCACTAAACAGTCATCCTCAGCTTGACTGTGATTGCATCACATCCCTTATGGAACAGGAGTTATCCCTAAGATGTTTTGTTCAAGAAAGATTTCACTGCAGAGAAGGGAAAAATACTTTCTTAATAGAAGTCATAACTTTCCCGAGCTTTTCACTGTTGCAAAGTCTTGCCATTTTAATAATCAAACACTGAATGGCTAGGTGAGAATAAAAAATATATTTAGAAAAATAGCAGAAAAAGTTTTCTCTGGTTACTTATGAAAGAGAGAATTATTACTTCAGCAATGAAGTTAATTCAAATGCCAAATATATGCTGGCAGAAGACCTTTGATAGCCACCCTCCAAACAAATACTTGCATCTGACTTGCCATCTTATGAATCATGTTGATATTTAGGAACTCTTTGTTCTCCCTGGAAATCCTATATTAGCATGTTTGTACTCAAATGGGCATCTGAAAAGAAAGCTTTTTCTCTCAAAATTGCTGTGGGTTAACTTGCTCCTGAGGAAGAGTAAAAAAATATCATGTATTAAGTGACTATTCCTACAGGGACTTTAACAGCTCCAGATGTCTATGTCCCCAGAAAGTCACATTTTCATAGCTTGAGAGAAGATCTTGTGATGGCATGGGAACTTCAAGAGTGCATTCTCATTATAAAGGCAGAGATGTTTCACATCACTCAAGCACAGAAACGTAAAGCTAAAGAAAATTTCAAGAGACTATCCAGTACCCTTTGAATTGAAATAGGGTCAAGAACAGCTACAGCAACATTAACAGAAGTTCGTTTGACAAGATGTAAAAAAAACCCAAAACCTTCAAGAGGAAATTCTACAGTCAATGTAGATTTTTTTTTTTTTCCCCAGAACTAAGCAAATCAGATTCTATTTTTTTCTCATGATTCTTGAACCTATTTTCACTCTACTTATCTGAAGGACTCTCAGCAGCTTCTCCGCATTTCTCAGAAAGTCTCACACACTGGATAAATAGATACAGGCCATGAATGGTGTTCATGTCTTTTTCTGCAAAGCTGCTGAACCACCATTGTGCAGCTATGCAGCTATTACATTTATTTTTAGCAAGTTACATCTTGTTTATTTTGAACTCTACTGACCCTGCCTTAAACATATTTGAATTTTGATCCCATCCAGAGTGCTTTCAGGTCTTTTGAAAACTGATGTAATTTACAGAATTTGATAGTGTTTTGTCTCCCATGATTCAAGTAATGACTGAAAATAGTAAATGGAAACAAATCTAGAAAACAGTTGTATCAGATCTTGTTTGATATTTCTCAGAGTGATCCTTATAGGCGTGCAGTACAGTAAAGCCATTTTTTGACAATCCATTTCAGTGGACTATTCTGGGAAAGCTAGTCAACAAGACTTCACTGGCAAATCAGAGCACTTCAGGGTCCCAAGGATGTATGTGTCTATGGGTCTTGCTCCCTGAAATTCCTGTTTATGTTGTTTATGTGGCTGGTTTGGTACCCTCCAAGTGGACCACCAGAGCAGAACAAATGTTCCTTTGCTGCACACACAGCACATGTATGTAGTGGGAGCAGAAGGAGCCAAGTTCCCCTGCCCAGGTTTCCAAGGTGGCGAGCTCTGGTGTGCAGACTGGCCACCTGAGCAATGAAACATGCATCTGCTGTCACGGTCTACTCTCCTGCTTGGGTACTGTGCTGTGGTAAATATTTATGGCTGTATCTACATCAGTGTTTTGGTTCAGATCAGCTGAGCTTTCCCTTTTGAAGTGGGTGTCCAAGTTGCTTCTCCCTTACTGTGCTATGGTGTATTTTCAGAGCTTACAATTGCTTTCAGTCAAAGATGGACTAGAAGCTGTGCTCCAGCAGGTACACCAGAGGGAGACACTCCAGCTGCAAAAGGCCACTTAGTCCTTGGGACAGACTATCATCAGCCCAAAAGGAAAAGATGTGGAAATGGTCAGACAACACCAAGAGCTGGTACTGTAATCCTCAGCACTGCTGTAGCTCCTAGACCTGTTTCTTGTAGTTAAGGACTATTCCCACTGTATTTCATTACTTTCTGCAGCAAAATGCATTGTCAGAGGGCAGAGAGTTTGTCCGGTGCAGAAAAAATATAGTAGGGAATTCTAGCAGGTTATGAAAAAGTTTTTTTCTTGAATTGCCTGTCATAAGATGGATCAACTTATAGAAGAAATCCCTAAATTGCATTTGGTCAAGTCATCCTCCTGTCACAGAAAGGGAGCAAAGAGCAGCTAAAACCCAGAGTGAGTGAAAAGCTTAGAAGTACTTTGGCAGGCTACTATTAAATCCACTGGATTGAGATTCTTGATCCCACATAATTTAGACACTCAGATCACTGAACTATGGGACTTTTCTTTTTAGTAAGTAGATTTTATTTTTCATAAAATACAAAACTACAAAAGAAACACCAATGCTTTATGGAGTACTTACACATGCCCACAAAGATGGGATGTCAAAGCTAGCATGTAATAAGGATTTACGTAATAAATAATGCATTAGTAGCCAGTCTATCAGCAACTATGTATTAAATAGAGATTTCTTTTTGAAAGCAAAATTTTGAAAGAAATGGAGAGAAAGTAAAATTGACCTGAAACAGGGTTACCTATGCAGATTTCAAATACATAATCCCCAGGAGCACAGCAAAATCTTTGTTATTGTTGTAAAATAAGACTGATTTGAAGTGAAAGTTTGGCCAAGACTCAAGGAATCTGTGATTCCTTAGTACACATATGATGCTAGGAAGGATTGAAAGCATGAAGTTTTTTTCAGAAAAGCTTTGGTCCACAACTAAATAAGTAATCTATTTTTTCTAAACTGAGTATGTGTTTCTTTTGTAATTGTAATAGTGGATACCATTTTTTTTTTTTTTGTCAGAATCATTCCTTAAGAATCTTCTCTTCATAGACCTCCATGACTGAGATACATTTATACTAAAATAAGCACATGGTGATTGTACCATGAGCCAACATACCCTGCTGAAAAGTGGGAGTTACTGTAGGACTCTTCTTTGGTGCCCATGTTATCCAACAGCCTGAATGGCCATGTGATGTAGGTGATCAACTCTATAAAGGTGGAAGAAGATTCAGAACAAAAGATTCTGTGCAGGATCTTAAATTTCACATATTTGCTGTTCATAGCATACAGACAATGTGTACAAGATTGGCCGTAAAACATGACATGCAGAGAGTCTGGAATATATTTCCGAATACCTTGAGCTCTACAGCTTTGTTGTTCCTGGTTTTGGTGACGTACTGTAGTTAGCAACTGGTGTGAGAAGAAAGGCCACACAGGGCCAGTCCAGAGTTCTACCTCTATCTTGTTTCAAAATGCAGCCAAGAGCAGATGCTCAGAGAAGACTATAAAACCAGAAAGTTTATAATATTTCCTGTTATGTGCATTCTCCTGTCCTCTATATATCTTGAGCTCAAAGACATCTTGAGCTAAAGATGAAATCTTTGTGTTTAATAGCTCTTATGCTTTTTCCTTCCACAATTTATTTGTACCTTTGTAATCTTTATGTGAACTTTAGTATCTACAACATCCTGTACCAATGAATTCCCTAGTTTAACCATATTTTGGGGAAGAAATACCACCTTCAGTTTGTTTTGGAACTGTCACTGGCTAGTTTAGTTTAAAACCTCCCTATATATATGTGTAGGATCCATATGTGGGAAAATAGTCAGATAAACAATCAGCAGTCACTCCAGTAGCACTTAGAAAATACTTTGAAACCTTGCCGAATCTCATTGATAGCTGGATGCCTAAAGATGCTGTTGAAAAAGTACATCTTGAGTCTGTCAGCATATATATAAAGGAGGCTTTATCACGATGCAAAAGCCACATAGTTCTGGTTCTTCCTGAAATGGAGCTAAGGCAAAGTTAAGGAAGTACAGACAACTACTAAAGATACTAAGATTCAGACAGCCTAAAGTTACAAGAGCTTAAACAAATGTCTTCTTGTGAATACTCTCCTTCTGTGAATATTAATAAGATTGTTTTTATCTCAAGGCCTGCCCCTCTAATAGCAGTTTAAGTGAATATATTACTTATTTAAGCTAGGTGGCTGAGAAATTAATCTTTCTTCTACTTTCCTATTTCAGATGTGGCAATATCCAGGAGAGAGAAGATATGGGCAGGTGTGGGGAGAAATCTTTGGAGACTGGAGTTAACAGGGTGGCAAGAAATCTTGCACTAACAGGATGTCTTTAGGAGATGTGGGGAATAACCCTGTTGCTCAACCTGTGTCCCCATTCTTGTGGTCTTTTCTACCCTTAGCTCTGTGGGCTTGAGGGCAAACAACACTTCTTGTATGGTTTTCTTGCAGTTTAATTCCAGCAATGCCTCGCACTGAGAGATGCAGGTGGCCGTTTCCCCTGACAGTGGCTCAGTTTGTGTTCCCCACAGCTTAAGGAATATCTGCTCCTATTCAGAATACGTTTGGATGTGGGGAGCATGTTAATTAAACCTATTCTGACACTGATGGTAGGGTGGAAGATTAAGAGATATCCAGCAACATTCAGGCTGGGCACAGACTGATTAAGTTGCAGCTCTGCAGAGAAGATCCTGGGTATCTTGGTGTATAGCAAGTTGAACATGAGTTGTGAGTGCACTCCTGTGATAACTGCACATGGGGTCGTATTGAGAAAGCAGAGCCAGCAGATAAAAATAAGTGATTATTCCTCTCTTCCTTATTGGTGCAGCAATTTCTGAGCACTTCAATACAAGGCAGATGCGCGCAAACTGGACAGAGTCCAGCTGAGAGCTGCTAAGGTGGCTGTGGAGAAGCTGAGGGAGCTGGGTTCATTCAGCCAGGAAAAGGGAATGATAAGGGTGAATGTTGTTTCTGGGGCCAAGCTTTCCTCAGATGCACACAGCAAAAGGACCAAAGGAATGATTATAAGTTGCAATAAAGGAAATCTTGGTTACGCATAAGGGAAAAAAAATCCCTGTCAGATTATCTAAATATAGGAACAAGTGCTGCAGGAGAGACTGTGGGATCTCAGTTCTTGGAGGTTTTCAAAACTCAGCTGGACCTAGCCTGATCTAACTTTGGAGCTAGCTATGCTTTGAAGAAGGGGATTGATCTGAAGGACCTCCAGAGGTCCTTCCCAAAATAAAGTAGTTGCACATATAGCTGGTGAACCAAAAACCAAATTGCATATGCATTTGCTCTGAGACTCAAGCTCAGTTTTGCAACCAGGTAAAGCCCCAAGGAGTTTTGCTTTCTTTTGTTGTCAGCCATTTTAAAGCATTTTTAAAATACAAAAATAAGAGAAAATAAGGTCTCCTTACAAGCATGTGTCCCTTCCCTATTGCATTCAATTATGCGAAGCAACAGAATAGTCTATTTTAAAAATGACTTCTGTGTTATCAAACAGATGTTAGGAGTATGACATAACTCCAGAAATGTAGAAAGCTCAAAGAAAACCTTTGTCTTCTCATTTGCAGTGCAAATTAAAAGTATTATTAACTGTACAGGTATGAAGGTGTCCAAATGTGTCAAGAAGACCAACAGGTCTCCTAGCTTGGCAATATACTGACTTCCTCACACCATTAACATACAGGATTTAAAACAAGATTTTAGTTGGAGAAATGTCTATTGTAAGAGGCTGTCGAGTGTATTGCAATGATGATAATCATACACAACTTTCAGATTAAGATGTATTTTCTTTCCATTTCAAAGCCTTCATTTTCATCTTATTGATAGCATCAGATCCAAAATATTTCTCTCCTTTTCTTATTCTCTTCAGAAGTGAATCCTTCAAGAATTTTGTTTTTCATTATGACTGAGGAATGGAGTTGAAAACCGCTAAATTATTCTGTTGCTTATGGTAGAAAACCTGTCAAGGTTTAAAGCAAGGTAACAATAAACCATGGCAGGTGCCCTCTGTTAATCCCTCCCACCATAAAAGGTGATAGGAAGATAAGGAAAAGGGACTTCAAGTTAGAAATAGCCTTTCAAGTTGGAAAATTTTAAAGGCTTTACTAATGTTACTAATACATAGGGAAAATGATACAAAATATATAAAACCAATCTTGAATGCCCGATATGAAGTTAGTCACACCAGTGGCGCAGCTAGCCGCTGGTGTGGCTCCAGCAGCTGCAGGGCAGGCACCTGGAAGTGGGACTTCACAGCAAACCAGAAACTGGATTTCAGGGATGCAGGGCCTGAGGCCTGTAGATTGCAGGCAGACAGACAGGGTCCTCTCTAAATGCTGGCCATGGTCGAAGAGGGGCGAGACCCTTGTGGTCCCATCTTATATAGGGTGTATAACGATTATGGGATGGAATACTCTGCTGGTCAGTTTTAGTCACGTGTTCTGTCTGCCCCTCCTGGCAAATACACCCCTCTCAATTATGGGACGTTATCAGAATTCTTAGCTGTCATAGTAATAAATCTAAACATGAGCTTCTTCAACATTGCATTGGTTGCTCTTATCAGTTTTGAGCACAGTGTCTGAAAAACATGCAGGTAAAAATTCAGAAAAGTACATTTACTTAGAAGAACTTAGCTGAAAGGAAAAATTCACTAGAAGAGAACTGGTCTTGTTTTCAACAAAACCAGGACGAAACCCAGCTCTATCTTTCCTTTTTGTGTGAGCTTTACTGTGCTATCAGCATCATGCATTATTAAAAAGTTATTTGTCAGAGAAGTCAATGGAAATGAGTTTGAATTCTCATGAGGACTGTACCTGTTAAGCAATAAAGGCCTTTTCTTATCTGGTCTTTTTGCACAGCAGCATCAGACACTGAAACTACTGAAAAGTGCTACTCACTCTTTTTTAATATAGGAGAGTGCTGTCTGTCAGAAGTAACTGTGTGCTTCATGCAAGGAGAGGCTCATATCTACCCTTAGACGAAGTTCATTTATGAGGAAGGCACCCTGGAGCTTATTATACAGGGAGTCCCGATGCTTCAGAGAGTAGTACTCCTAAACACCAGCGTACCAACCCACATTCAAAACTCCACAGTCTTTTAAGTGGCTGGTCAAGCTTACATTTTCACTTTGAATTAACATTTTCACAGTTTATGTTCACAGTTCATTTTTTTGACTCTCATATTGCCTTCAATATTGGGTTTGCATGGCAAGGTTTTGGTAGTGGGAGGCACTATAGAGGTGTTTTCTGTAAGAAGCTGCTAGAAGCTTGCCCCATGTCTGACAGAGCCAATGCCAGCTGGGTCCAAGATGAACACACTGCTGGCCAAGGTCGAGGCCACCAGCAATGGCAGCAGTACCTCTGTCATAACATAGTTAAGAAGGGGAGAAAAAAATCCCGCACAACTGCAGTCAGAAGAGAGGTGAGAATATGTGAGAGGAACAACTCTGCAGGCACCAAGGTCAGTGAAGAAAGAGGGGCAGGAGGTGCTCCAAGTGCCAGAGCAGAGATGCACCTGGTGAAGACCAAGGTGAGGTGAGCTGTCCTCCTGAAGCCTAGGCAGGTCCATGGTGGAGCAGATATCCACCTGCAGCTTGTGCAGGACCCATACTAGAGCAGGTGGATTTCCAAAGGAGGCTGTGATCTCATGGGAAGCCCATGCTGGAGGGGTCTTCTGATGGGACCTGTAGATCCACGCAGAGAGGAGCCCACACTGGACCAGATTTGCTGGCAGGACTTGAGACCCCCACAGGGGACCTACACTGGATTAGCTCATGGAGAGCCCATGGGAAGGACTCATACTGAACTAGGGGAAGAGTATGACGAGTCCTCTGCCTGAGGAGAAAGAAGCGGCAGAGACAACGTGTTGTGAACTGACCACAACCCCCATTCCCCATCCCTCTGAGCAGCTGAGGGGATGAGGAGAGTGTGAGGTAGAGAAATCGGGAGTAAAAAAAGAAGGGAGGGATGGGGGAAAGGTATTTCCCCAAGTCAAGTCTGTTTTGCCCATGAAGGTAGTTACTGAGTGGTCTCTCACTGTCCTTATCTTGACTCACAAGGCTTTCACTGTATTATCTTTCCCCTGTGCAGTTGAAGAGTGGGAGTGATAGAGCTGCTTTGATAGGCACCTGGTGTCCAGCCAGGGTCAACCCACCACACCTCCTCAGAGTACAGCTGCAGGAGCATGTTTTCTATCTGGTGGCTATGAAAAACACTGCCATGACAACATTTGTGCACCGTGACCTTCCTTTCTCCTGCCAAGCATACACAGTTTAATGAATATCTGACTGTTCATTAAAAATGGTGTCATTTTCCTGAAACATCTCTTAGCTGGTATTTAAGTCATTAAAGGAGGTGGCTTTTTGCCTTAAACAGTTACCAAGAAATTGCATACAATAACTGAAAAACACTATCAATTTTATTGGGTAGATTGATCAAAAAAGTCCCCAGAAGAAGAAAAATTATAAAGAAATTTCTCTATGAATTTTATGAAGAAAGCTTGAGCTGTAGTTAAGGGTTAGTTGTAGGCTTTCCCCCGCCTCAGTATGAGAGTCTGAAAGAGTTAATGAAGAAATAAATGCAGTGATAGATCTTACAGGATATTTTGTGTTGTGTATTGATAGATTTAATCTATTTATTTTTATTTTACACTGTGAAAAACATGTATGTATTAAAAAGCTGACAGTGATAGTACTGTTCATATTGTCTATATATTTGTAGTATTTAGTATATTAAAAGATAATTTATTTCAGACACACACAGATTTGGGCTTGTAGTTGAAAATGTAACACCTTCATTGAATGCAAATATGAAATCTGTAACATATTTTATAAAATCAAATTTCATAGAACTCAGTGTTCATGTTTAGTTTGGAGTTTGGTGTCTTTAAGTTTATAATTTAGCATTATCACATTTAACTTAGCATATTTTTATGTTTTGTAAGTGATTTTGCATTCTTCCATCCTTTTGGCTTAGAAATAGAAAAAGATAGAGAGAAAATGATTGTACATGATCTAAAAGCACTTTGGTTGGTATTTCATCAACCATGATCATGTTCACCAAGAAATACAATACAAGCAGGAAATTACTACTTTTAATCTTTCTTGGACATCTTGTTTATCAAAATACTGGTACTTAGGATTGTGCCCAATCACTAATTTAGCATAAACTCAGCTGATTCCAGGGCTAAATTTGGCTGAATATTTATACTGATCAAAGAGCAATTATTTTGATCAGTTTAACTTTCCCAGATGTCAGTTCATCATTATGTCCCCATAAAATGTGACCTATGGAATCATGTTCATCAGAAACATATCACAGATTGGCTTTTTTTTTTTAATATGTGACATTTTTAAGCTCCAGCTGCCTGATAGTACTCAATAACATTAAGTGTCAAAAACAATGTCTGACATATACGTTGGTTAATAGATTTTGTAGCATTCACAACAGCCAGGTTTATCAGTGATTCTTCACAGTTACCTCCTTTGAAAACAATATATCTGCAGTGTGACTGAAAGTTGGATTGGTTTCCTGATCTTGAGCAGAAAAAAAAAAAAAGAGAAAAAAAAATTTTTAACTTAGTGAACAAGAAGCTATCTCCCTTCACCAAGCAATGGTTTTTGGTATTGTACCTAATTTAAGTCTAATTTAAAGTCAAATTGTCTTTCACTAGTGTGAACCTCAGCCAACATTCTTCCTTTTCCAACCGTTCTTCCTCTGTCTTCTCCTCTACAGACTGAAAATCTCACATCCTGATTTCTGACAGTAAAGGTATTGAATGTTTTTCTCTAGCATGGCATTCCAGTTCTGCACACCATAGCAGATCGTTTAATCATGACAGATGAGATACTGTGCAAATGTTGGCTAGTCAGCAATGGGAGAAATTACAGATATTTCTGACCAAAAGGTACACTAATTGGCTTAAAGAAAGAAATACAATACAGTAATGATACAGATATCTGTATCTATGTAACAGTAGATGTGCAGATAGTTGGATGGATGATAGAATGGATGGATGGATACGTGTCATCGAAACAAAGCAAAGCTACCCACACCTCAAATGCCTTTTTATTCTACCTATTATACAGTAACATAAATAGTCCCTCTACAATGGCTACAACACATGAAGGCTAGTGATTGCAAGCAGGATTACTGAAACAGATCATTAAATGATGTATAGCAGAGCTGAGTATAAAAGGAATTTATTCTACAAACAGATTGTTCTTCTTTAGCTTTTCTACTAAAATCAGGCATAGTGCTAATTAAAAAAAAGAGTAGTTGCAGGCAGATTGTTTGTTAACAAAATAAATAGCCAGGGAATAAGGACAGCAGGAACAAAGAGATAACAGAAAACCCACTGCAAAAGGTGACACAGAACACTCACCTTCTGTCCCTTCTGTTCTCCCTCTAATTAAAAACAGAAGCAGGAAACAAATTAAATGTACCAAATCTCTGCTATGCGCAATTCCCAGACTAGACAAGGCATGCATACCTCCTGCAAAAAAAGTACACATAATGGGTGGCATCTGATGGAACTTTAGGATCTTTTTCATCCCATTGCTACAGGACTGTGTGCCAATGCAATAGTGAACTAATAGGTGTGCTTATACTGTCAGCTTGGTTTACTCCCTGTTTTGCTCCTGGGCCTGTTTTCTGCTAGCCTATATTTACATACATCAGACTTTGCCCGCAGGCTTCAGTCTGGAGTGCACCAAGTTGCTATAGTTGGGAGAAATCTGACAGAAAAAATAGGTGGTTATTTGCTCTAGGGTCTCCCTGTTCTCCCCTCTTCACCACACTAGTTAATTTGCAGAGCAGGCCACACTCCTTCACCCCAAAACCAGGTCCCCTTACCAGTATAGATGTACAAAAATGTATCCAAATTACTTTGTAAGCAGCACTGTCTCCCATTCTAAGAGTCTACAGCATTGGTAGGCCTAGCATGAGAATAAAATGACTAATGTATTTCAAACATACAACTTTTTATCATCTTTGAATTTTTGGACTCTGCAGATAGGGTTCATCTCAGCTACTCATAAATGGGGGGAAACATGCACCTCCAGAATGTGATTCCTGTGATGCATGTAAGAAAACTCCTAGGACATGCTGAATCACCTTCTAAAAGCACATGAAAAAATATGGTCCGGATAGTCTGAGATGACTAGCTGACAATATGCTCTCTAAGTTTTAGATCTATAAGTTGGGTCAAATAAATCAGAATAATGTTATATTGGGAGATCCTAGAATTTACACTTTCATGTATTTTCTTTTTTTTTTCTTTTTTTTTGGTAAAGGTAGAAGTTGCTAATTCAGTATAAGTTAGTGCTAATTCCTTTCTGAAGATCACATTCTGAAAGCAGAGGCATGATCCATGTCAAAGTTATTTTTTTGTCCTGTCTGCAATGTATTTAAGAACTAAACATGTCCTAACTGGTCTACATTTCTATTTATTTCTGAAAAGATCAGATAACAACAAAGGGACAACAGCAGCAATGTTAAGGTGTCTCCGGACTTGGCTAAATTAGATAAATGTGCAAAAAAAGTAGAAAAGTCATTTGGGTATATTATTTTTTTCTTAAAATATAGTGAAATAATGGAAAAAAATGGGATTCTGAGAGGGAAAAATCTTCTAAACCCAGAGACTAATTTGAAGTTATCTTTTAGCTGAGAAAAGTTCTGTTTGCAAAAAATGGCTGTCATAACTCCCATCTTGTCCAACATGTCACTGGCTGAATAGGAGACCTGGAGCTGGAAACATGAGCTCTTGCACTTTAGACTATACCCTGCTTTGGGCTGGAAGAAGGTGTTATTGACCCTTTGGCTGCTGACACTTTGGTGAACTCTGCACCAATGAGGATCTTTAATGTACACATATTCCAGGTTATAGGAACTGTCATTATTAGTGTGATTAGAAGTCATTTTTTCATCATATAGTTGAACATTAAAATCTGTTACTTACTCATAGTTAGAAATTCTAGATATCTTCCTGCGGTTTCCCAGACAGAAGCACATCCACGTGCCCTGAACCATCTGCACTCTTCACCAGTGCACTATGATATACACACACACACATACACACAATTTTCTCCTGCTCTCTAGTGAGATCAAAAGATAAAAACCTTAATTCTTAAATGTGAAGTGTTCCTCTGTGGTTTTGACTGATTCTTGGCTTCAAAAGGTTAGCACTTTTTAAAGAGTAAAAGCTGAGATTTCTCTTCAGTTTTCACCCGGACCAATTCCAGCTAAATTCCAGGAAAAAAGTAAATCACAGAATGAAAAGCCTAAAGCTTTGGTAGATCCCGAAGGCTAGATTTTGTCAGACCCTCTGCAGGTACAAGATCCTGCCATGTTAGAGCAGACTATGTTAGGGCAAGATAAGGCTGTAGCTCTATTTCTTCAATATGAAGTGAGACTAGCTGCCTCTCTGCTTCCACGAGGTGTAGGTATTGAACCCAACAAGGAAAGAGCAGACCTCTGCAGAGGAGGACTATTGAAAGAGGTTGTCTGTGAGGAAGATACACCACACCTCTCAGCGATGTGCAGAAGCAAGATCATTTCTTTGCATGATTGGAAAACCCTCTCTGCAGATGCAGGAGCCCCTTACTACAAGCCAGGCACTGGTAGCATAACTGAATCATAGGCTAAAGACATAGCCTGCAATAATGTATACTTTAGACTTATGTACAGAGCATGTTAGTCCATAGAGTATTTCCTCTCTGACTTTGCAGATATTCTTCCAAATGGCAAGAGTAAATAAAGTGCATAACACATCTTTCCCTGAATGTCCACAGTCATGATAATTTTGTCATCTAGTGCTGCGCATATCTCTCTTGCTCAATTGAGATCAATCATAACAAGCAATTCATGGGTTGGTCACTATCATTATCACTTGCCATGGATGCAGTCTTTACAGATTACAGCGTTCTGGAAAGGAGATGTCATTGCTCTGTAATAATAGTAAAAAAAAAAGGAACCTCATCTGCCAGAGAGCGTTAATGTCCAGGATGAAAACAGAAGTTCAGTGGCTAATTTGAAGAACTGGAAAACTAAAATTTATAGAAAACTTGGTGTGTCTGGCATGCATATTGAGGAAGTACCACTATCCTTGGCTAAATACTAAATAAAATATGAAGCTAGAGGCATTCACAGTTTGAAAAAATCTGTTTCATAGACTTAAAATGTGTGGCAGCTTCTATTTTCTTACCCTGCTGTTTTCAGGCTTCACTCAGGGATGTTGTTGCATTTTATAAAAGTATTAGAGTGTAAGTCCTCAGGTATTTGATTCTGTTGTGGTATGGGTTATTACCAGTCTTCAGAATATCTGGCCCAGGAAATTATCAGAAGTGGTTACACAGCAAGAAATATGCTAGATGTGCTGCTGTCTGGAAGGAAGTACTCGGTTTAAAGAAATGGAAAGATATAGAGGCTTCTAGCATATGCTGGAAGCTAATCCTCAATAGATTATTTTTGCATTAAAAAAAAAAAAGTCTACAGCTGCAAAAATAATCTTGTAGGAATATTTGGGGATCAGGACTGGGAGGATTTGCAAAACAGTGGACTGGAAGTGTATGAAAATCCTCAAGACCCTTTCAAGTGCACTGTTCAGTGCACTGCATAAATTGCTTTCATTATTTATGAGACCAAATTACATATATCTTTAAATAATAAGAAATTGTATATGTGTCCTTATGGCACAGGGATGTAGTCCTGTCACTGAATACCTTCCTGAGATGAGGAGTGTGTACCCAAATCCATACATTTGCTGAGGTCTCCCATTCAGACTATAGTTATGTCTGCCCCAAATATTGCCTTCTGGAGTGTTTGGGGTTTTTTGGGTTTGCTTTTTTTCAGCTCAGTTCTTGGGATGCAGAGGATCCCCTTTTTGGTGCTAAGATGGAACTTTGAAAAAGAGATTCCATAAAGTACAAATAATAATTTCTGTATTGCTGGTTTTCTCTTTGTGTGTCAAGCTGCCTAAACTCTATTCGATACAGATTCAGGAGTGTCAGTTTAAAAGTACACTTTCCTAATTACTTTTTCCACACTAACAATCGATTTCCTACAGTATTATTTGTTTTTCTCCTGCAGCAGGTGTCATCTTAAAAAAGTCTCTGCAGCAGTTAATGAAAAAGTGGAATATTCTGGGAGTTGTAGTCTTTCAAACAGAGCTTCGCAAGGACATACCTGTATTGGAACACTACAGCTCCCTGAACTTCCTCGCTTCACTGCCTATGAAACGTCCTGCAACGTGATTAGTTTGAGGGGTTGGTACTCATGTCATGGACTTCCAGCACTACAACTCACACAGCACCTTGTGTATGGGGCAACTGGGAGCCGAAATGGACACCTGTGAACCAGTGCATGCTTAGCGTGGGGAATAAATAAAGAAGTCTAGTATGAGGTGACCTTGTCATTTGAAATATTTGACTTTAGAAAAATATTCAACCTACTTTGTATCTTTGCCACAGAGCTCTGCATGAGCCCCGCCTCTGGGACATGCTCCAGACACCTAAATCTCATTCAAATCCCATTGCACTTAGCTGCTTTTAGACTTTTCTTTGATCTATATGGCTTCTGGCCCCGGCTGTTTTCTTTACCTCCTCTGGCACATTCCCTGGGAACAGGTTGTCTGTCTGCAGTCTCCGAGAAGAAAGACTCCAGGGCCACTGCTACACTCCCATCCCCAACTCCTCCATTGCTGCAAAACTTTCTAACCTTTGGAGAACTATTTTTTAGTGTCTTTTTTTAGAGCTTAACTCTCCATGGTAGTTCATTCAGACAGACATGGGCTTCAGAGGAATTAAAAAAGCAATCACTCTACCTAGATGGAGATACAAAAAGATCTAAATAAAAATATTAAAAAAGCTTGGACATATTTCTTACCTCTGTTTCTTTTGGCAGTTTCTTGGCCTTATCTCCAACTTGGCCAGATTTAATCAGATCCACATTATTCCTGATACGAGAACTTAGGTACAAGTTAAATATTCCCTGGCAGCATATGGCTGGCTCCAGATGTAGACTGTATCCATTGACAGAGCAACTGGAGTGCTTTGCTAGAATTTTTCAAGTTATTATAAAACTGAGAGCTCCCCAAACATCATGCTCATCAATTTGTAAACCTGTGCTGAAATTCCTACAGCAGCAGCTGGGCTTGTGCTGTGAGAATTGTTGGTTTCTGCTACTGAGCAGGTGGTGTTAGAATAGCCTCTTTCACTGCCTTTTTGCATTCATGATCCTAGCTGGAGACCAGAAGGTGGGAAAAAAGCATAAAACTGAAAAATAAAGAACAGAGAAAATGATACTTTCTTTCTCTCTAAGGCTTCAATTCTAGTTTAACTTCTGAGCAATTGTTTTGGGAAATCTTATTTTAGCTAACCAGCCTGATTCTCCATCTCAGTCAGAGTTTTGGTTTGTCTGTACTAACATAAACTTTCAGAAGCTCTGCTATAGGAAACCTCATTTTCAAGCCACAATATTCATTAAAACTATTATATCATTTAAATTCAATGGATTAAATATATGCACGCATTTGTATAAGCATCTAATTATCTGGGAGAAAAATGGGATTTTATTTTGCAAAAGATGTATACAAGCCCCGAAGAAAGAGGAAAGACAAATGAATGTTGAAGGAATCAGTTTCCACAGAGATCATTCACCTCATAAGAAGGAACTTCAATTAATTGAAAAATGTTAGGAAATACATGACTAAAGTACATACTATTCAAGTTAATGACTAGTTTTATGCTTCACAGTCTCTACCCTACATGCACTAATAAGTTCCATAAACATCCAATACTTAGATCTGGCAGAAGACAGATTTATAATTAATGTCTTGTTGGACTGAGTGATGCTTATTTGCAGATTTCACTAATAAATAGCATGTTAAACACCTTCCTACAGAACGCCAAGAAATTCATGTGAAGTAAACATTTGACTATATCTTGGCTGCTTTAAGGAAACTCCAAATGCAAAGTATTCTTGGCGGCTCTCTTTTACCACAGGAAATATGACTTCTGATTTTAAATATATGCTACTGCCTGGTCTCTAGTGATGAAAAAAGACAAATGAGTTTTTCTGAAGTGCAATCTTGAAAGTAAAAATAAACAAACAAATAAAAAACAAGGGAAAGATTGTGGTAGAATATCTTTTTAGGTAATACATTCCTGCACAGGAAAAATATGTGTTATTATTTTTATTTTAAAATAATTTTCTAATGTTATGTGGCTTGCTATTCTTCAAAAAGCAATAGTCTTTATTATTATAATTGCCACCAACAAATAAAAGAGATAGATACATTTTGTCTTCAATCAAAATGTAATTCTTTTAAAATCATCTGCAAGAAGGAACACTTGCATGAGCCCAAATGCTTTTGAAGATGATTGTACATGTTAAATGCAAGATTATTCATTCAATTAATTAATTCAATTTTGTCAGTTATTTATTCTATTAATTTATTCAATGAATAATTAATTAGTTGCTATTTGCTTTAAAAGGTTCACGATGTCCTTGAGCAATTCATGGACCACTACGTCAGTGTAATTAACCAGAGGCTGCACTAAAAATAAAGTGAAAACTTTTCATCTGCTGCTTATGGTGGATGGAGTTGCTGGTCCTTAATGGGCTGTAACAGATCTTTTTGGAGAGTGCTGCTATCACTCCATACTGTGTGCTGCCTGAACACACAGAGAACAAGGAAATGTATAATGATAGCAAAAGCCTCTCCCTCCCTTGTAGGGCAATACTGAACAGAGAAAAATTAATGCCACCATTCAGTCAAGACACTACAGGCAAGACCTTCTCAATCAGCTTGGGGTCCTAACCAAGAGAATGACTTCCAAGGTCAAATGTTGCTCATTAGGAACAGTGTCCAGGTAATGGTCAGTGTTCCAGGAGGACTAGACTCCAAATTTGTCCTGATCCATACCTACATGGCATGGAGTTCAGGACCAAATTTAACCACTACAGTGGAGGAAGGCGTATGTTTAACCAGTAAAACTCAGTGTTAACATAGGGATGTTAATCAGAGTGATTTAATATTGCCATGCATTACACAACTGGTATCAGCTACATCCTCTAAGTCTGCTGCTGTCCTTTGATGTACCCTGGATTTATACATCAAATTTACCCCAGTGTTTGTGTCAATAATGCAGCATTTATTTGCATCCATTATATTTTTGGATAGTACAGCAAGAAAAACATCAGTAAGTGCTATTAGCTGTTTGGGCAGCAAACCAGGAAAATGGATATTCCTTAAAAAATTAGATCGAAGAATTTCTTGGGAGATTTAGAATCATGAAGAAAGGATAAACCAAGATATTAGCTGTTGAACAAAAGAATCAGATTGACTTTTTGAAGTTGCAGAGTGGAGGTGTTGGGTTTTTTTGTTTTAGTTTGGTTTTTTGTTGTTGTTGTCTCCTGTTTTGTTTGGTTTTGATTTTGTTCTAACTGCATCACTGGAAAATTGGATGCATGGTGATTAATGTAAAAAAGATTCCCTGCATTTCAACATGGCTTTTGCTTTTAAAAATAATTCATTAATGTTTGCATTTTTATACATATGCTCCCTGTAATAGTTGATGAAACCTTTCTGCTAATGTACATAAAAGAAAACTTGTGTCTGGGAAAAACTAACTGCACACCTTTTTTTTTGTACATAGCCATTGCAGAATTGCTTTTTCTTTCCTACTGGATGCCTAAAAATCAAATAAGAAGTGAGAAATTGGATGTTTTAGCTGCAACCCTTCCAGCCTACATGTGCATCAACACTAAGCTTACAGAAACAGTATTTGAATATAAAGAGTATATCTACCCATAGATATTTCTGGGAAGCAAATATGTTTTGCCAGAAAAATCATGGAAGAAAATATTTTGAAGTAAATCTCCAGACTTGTTTTGTGCTTTATTTTGAAATGCCAATTAAATGCATTGGTTCATGTCATTAGACTGAAAGTTTGCTGATAATCAAGAATAATTTATTAATGATAACATACTAAAATATGTAAAGATGTTTTTCAAGTATTTATATAAATTTGCATAAATATTATTTATTTATGTAAGTAACTTTGCAACTGATTATATGTAGGAAGCATTGTGACTGTGATCAGTTCAGTGATACCTCTGATGGATGATTCCTTTGAGTTCTGTGTAGTGGGGAGAAGAACACATCCTGCTGAAGCCCATTTTTCCCTTTCCAAGGGAAAGTTCTAGCTGTAATTATTTTGCATCTGAATCTTTGTAAATCTCCTCCACTTGAACTTTGCTTTGAGATCCAGACAAATGTGTTCCAATGTCTTTTGGACTTCAAGTATTCCAGGCACCTTATGGGCTGAAAATTAGGTATATGCTGAAGTTTGTCTTTCCTGGGAACTATACATGTGCATATACTTTACCATGTGAGCATTTGTTTTTTATATTTCTTTTAAATTAAATTTAGGACAAGTGCTGGTCAAAATTATTTGGTTGAAATGCAATAATGTTTACATGATTTTTTTTTTTTTTTTTCTAAAAAGCTTTCAATTAGTTCAAAATAATATCGTTTCCCCAAATCATTTAAGGGGTGACTTTAATGTTTGCTTTGCATAAAAGCTAAGAAAGACCATATAGCTAAATGTAGTTATTGTGGAAATAATTTTTAGTTAATATTTTCAGTAAAATAAACAACAATTTTCTGCAGAATGTAGTAGGTTTCCAAGTATTACTCATTTACTACAGCCTTTTCCTCCTGGAGCTCCGTAGGATTTTGATCTCTCTAAAACATGTGACATCAGTTACAACTGCTCTTCTTAAATATTTTGGTATTGTTTTCTATATGAAATTAAGTCTTTCCAGAGAGATACTAAATGCCCTTTAATTTTTTCCTTCTAAAAACAGTAGGCGTTTTGTATCTGTAGACAGTAGGAGACGTAGAAAATGATAGCATTTCTGTGTTTTCAGGCAATTCCACTTGCCAAAACTGGTTTTAATGTTTTTGTTGTAGTTGGCGTATCATGCTGATAAGATAACAGAAGCAGACTGAAGTGGTGATATGGCCCAAAAGAAGCAGAAAGCCAATCATTGATACACCAAATGTTACCGGCAACTGTAAATTTAGGCCACAGCAGTGTGATTTTGAATTCATGTAGATCTATGCAAAGTCACAGCACCACAGAGACCTATAGTTTGCTGATCTTGTGGGTAGGATGTGAAAAACATAAGAGGTAGTAAAAGCCTCCCACATGAAGATGCTGTGTCTACACTCAGTGAGGTGGTGACTGTGGGCAGCAGCCTCTGCTGGGTGGCAGATTCAGCTCAAGGTGGGGGCAAGAAGGCAGATGAGGATGTATGCCATCTTTCCTCTATTTCTGCCTTGTCTTTTGGAGTCAAATCTCATTTTACCTCCTTAAGAAGATACTCAGTAAACATTCAAAGACTTAAATTGCTTTTTTTTCCCTCTTCATGAATAGCAGATCCTATACAGACTCACTCTGCACTCTTCATACCTTTATTATGATGCTGTTCCAAAGCAAAAAATGATAAACCTACAGAATTTACAAAGGTCAAGTTTTTTCAGACTGATTGCACCAGAGCTGAAAAAAGTCTCCCTAACATCCTCCTTCTGACTTTAAAGAATATTCTTATTTTCTCCCTCTCACATCAGGTCAGTGGTAAATAAACTACAATTCACTAGGATGACCGATAAGTCTTTAAAAAGACTAGCTCATATACAGGGAGGTAGATGTATCTTTAGTGATGGTTTTGGTTGTGGTTTTTTGTATATGTGAAAACATACTGTGTATGAGGAAGATGACAGGGCATTGGTTTTAAATTGAGTTTTATTCTTACTGAAAGTTATTTGGCTGACAACAGCATAGAATTAAATTATCTGCCAGCCATACGAATAGTATAATAGGAGCACTGGAACTTCATTATGCTGCCAAGTGTATAACTTCCACCTTGGTCAGAAGGAAGAAGGCCAAAAATCTAGCAATGACAAAGAAGTCATTGGCCTCTGCACCACCACCACTGCCCCTGTAGCCCTGCAGCATTTGACAGATAAAATAGCTGGGACTGTGCCAGCTGTGAGGATGCAGAAAGCAGCTGGGAAGGAGTGATTCGTGTCACGGACCATATACCCAACAGCCATCAGAGGGGAGCAAAGTTCGGTCACAGTTTGACCTCTATTTGAACCAGAGACTTACAAAGGCGAAAGGCTCTATGTGCCATTATCAGTTCCCAGAGTCATTCAATCCTCCCATGGAAATTAAATTTTATCTTCAGCATGGCATTCCTGAGTACTAGTCAAGAGGACAGCAGAAATCAAGGCTGCATGCAAGCCTGTTTAAATTCTTCTGTCTCCTGGAATCTGAAGGAAGCTATTTATCACTGGGGTTTAAAGACAGAATTTGAATTTGATTTTTCTCTCCAGCTGCTTTATGTGTTTATGTGTATTAAATATTTTATTGAAAAATAATTTAATACTTTTGTAATAACCATGTTTCTCAAGGAATGAGACATTCCTATGCCAGACTCCCTGCTGTGTTCTGTAAACTTTGAATTCATTACTGAGGAAAGGCTATCAATATTTTTTCATTATTACAGTATCCCTTTGCTCTGAAATTATCACAGAGAAAGAAGTAGACCAGATGTCATTTGTTTTCATTGTCATTCCACACAGTCAAATATCTCTCATGAAATTCCCAGAGGAATCCTTATTCCTTGACTGGCTTTGGTTCCTTCTGAACCAAAATGTAGAATTTGCTTCATCTTCCCAGGAAATATGCAGTGGAAACAAAGAAACAAACAAAATATTAATAAATAAATAAATAAAAATAGACTGGAGAGCAACACAAGTGCTAGCAGTGGCTATTAACCTTTTAGTCATGTCTCAAGGACCTTTCGCATTGCTGTGATTAGAATTAGGCTGTGTCCTGAAATACTTAGCCACTCCAGAGTCAATGGAGTAATTTAACTGGGTGTCTGGGAAATGGTGTTACCCAGAGACAACATCCTAAATGGAGCCTGGGGTTGCCTGGGTCTGCTCAAGTTCTGTAGTCCCCTTGTGCTCCTGGCACCAGCTAGGAGAAGGCTGTGAAGTGCTTGTTCTTTCATGCATGGTCCCACCTCAAGGACTAGTGGAATGTGGCATCTGGTTTTGGCTGTCTTGTTTCTTAATAACTTGGGTGAACTGTTAATGAAACTGCTAGAAAAAGCCCGATCAGGAAAAAAAATAGCCTTTTTATGTTTCTAATGCTTAATCAGAAATGCTGAACTGTAGAGGAAACTACATGTTCAGTTTAGCCTGTATTTTATATGCTGCGTTATGTGAGGAAAGATGAGTGATAACATAAATTTTTTTTTTCTTATGAGTGAATTTTAATTATGTGCTATGATTATGTAAATCCATCAGATTTAACAATTGCAACAGATGGCAAAAACCTAAGCTTTCATGACTGAGATATCCATTGCAATTTGAGGTATCCTGAACACAAAAAAATGGTGTTCTATCAACAAATAAAGATAACAGTATCGCTGAGGAGTGAGGTTGATGCTGTGAGCCTTGGCCCATAAAGCTGCTTTACTGGTCATGTACAGAGGGAACTGTTAGCAAGTTTATCAATAGCCAAAGAAACCAACATATTCAAGGCTATGGGCTTGAATGTCTGTGAACAGTGTATGGACCTTAAAACATGCTTACCCTAACAACAAGAACATTTTGAAGGATCATCTCAAACACACAGCAGCACATTCAGAAACCCATCAGGATAAGCAGTGCAATGTAACAGATGTGGTTGGAGACACCACAGCCCTCAGTACTTCTTCTGACTCTGTTGCTGGTCTTGCAGGGCCATCTGCAAGTTGCTTCTCCTCCATGTTGCTTCCCATGCAAGTCTGTGTCCAAAACAGGGAGGAGGTCCCAGGGTGGCTTCCCACACCACCAGGGACCACCGCTTGTCTGCTCTGCCCTTCTGCTCACCTGAAAGATAGGCTGTGGTGGGTATTACCAGAACGAGAGACAGTATCAGTCCAGTTGCCTTGTGGAATTCTGAAGCCTTATTCTTCTACTTTGTGCAGTTTCATATTTATAAAGCAGAAATTAGACTCCATTCTTCCATAGTAGATAAGCAATTCAGTCTTGGGATTCAGCTGCAAGTTTGGAAATGTGCAATAAGGAGGCATTTATTTGAATTATCTAAGAAGAAGTAAATTTATAAGCCAGGACCAACATTCTATCTGCAAAAGCTTTCATTTTAGAGACTTTCTCTGGATACATTTTTGTTTAATATTAATACCAGAGATGAAATCACAGGACAGCTGTTCAGTTTTTCCTGCTCTGGGACTATACTGTAGATTGAACTGGTTAACTATAGTTGTGCCTGGAACAGAAAATGGGATGGCAGCCACCTCCTACGGTCAATGCTCAAGGGCACTGTGATTGTCAGCCTCTTTATACATAGCAGCTTTATAGTAATCATCATTTCAGCAGCAATTGACCTTGCAAATATAAGGTCCTGAGGCAAAGAAATGATTTACAACATAGCTGCTGGAATGGTGTCCAGGGTGGAGAGCTCAACAGAAGCATAGCAGCATCTAAGACTGATGACAAAAGGGGGTATGTTTTTTTCCCAAACATAAACAAGAAATGCATTATCAGCAAAGTGTGAAGAACACTAAAAGAATGAACTTGTCTTCAAGCTATTTTGGAAAAGGGTTCACGCTTTTAACTCTTCCTAATATTGCGAGGAAGAAAATTATTTTGGCCGACACCTTGTGAGTGTGCAAGGACAAGAGAAATGAAGCATTTTATTAACGTAAGTACCCTTGTAAAAATCACAAAAATTTCTGGATCAAACTGGACCCTGCATCTAGTCCAGCATCATGTTCTAGCAACAGGTCATATCAGAAGTTTCTGAGAAACTCTGTAAGAGAAAATTAAATTATTTTGTTAATTTGGGAAGCTGACTGTGAAGTTTGTGGATTCTGCGTAGGTGTGAATCAGACCAAAACTCTAGTCAGATCACAACCTGACCTATGCTATCTCTTGCTTTTGCCTTAAATTATAATTCCTTAAGTGTCCTGAAAGATGGCAAGAATCTGTTGGTCATCACTACCACAGATACACAACAGAAATATCAATAGCAATTTTCTCCTCCTCAGAAGGTTTGGGCTGCTAGGTGGAGCTGCTGCAGCAATGCGACATATGCCCCCTCCCTTCAGTTGGCTTCAATGCTGGGATTCCCCCTGCAGCAGCATCCTATTGCCCAGGACATCTCATAAGCTTCCTGTGACTCTTTGCTGTGGGTTGTCAGGCGAGGGCACCTCCAAACTGGGCTGTCCTGGGAGCCTAGGCAGCTGGCTCAGGTATCTCTGAATCAACTCCAGGGCCAGAGACCACTGGTAGATCATGCATCTGTACCTTCCACAGATGAATCACCCAGCAAGCAGTGACATATCAGAGGCTAAGCAGGTGATAAAAGGACAAGACTATCATTTTCTGCTATTTTATGCACATCAGGATGAAAGGTGATGCCAAAACTGGCAGTTGTGTGAGAAGGGTAAGAGCCTGCATCCATCAACACTGGCAGATTTCCTGGCAGCAGCTATGGTAGCCCTTCTGCCTTCCTCTCCCTGTGGGTGACCCCATCACTCCTTTCAAGAGGGAAAATTTATTCCCAGTACTCTCAGGTACAGGTTGAGATGCTCTAAAAGGAAATGAGGATTTCTCTCTCTCCTAATCCTTATTTTATTTTTTAACTTCCTAATGTATGCATCCTGGTATCTTAACTGTAGGCTTGTCTATTATTTTGGGAGTTTTCTTAATGATAGCTTTGCTAATAACCATCAATGGGCAATAAACTTTATGGTCTTATTGCGTACTTCATTGAAAAATTATTCTACCTTTTTCTACCTTTTTTTTTTTTTTTTAATTTTCTGCCCTCTGAATTTAATGGCAAGTTCTCTCATTTTTGTATTCTGTGGGGACATATCTTGAAGCACTTGTGGCACCTTTTTGATGTCATGCATTACTTTGAAAGCCATTGTCAACACCTCTGTGGGGTTTTTTTTCCTGAGATAAACTGTCTCAATCTTTTCAATCTCTCTTCACAAAAGTATGGTTTCTGAATCCAGCCATTTCCATTATTAATCTCTCAGCTCCCTCTCTCTATTCTCAATTTTTAAAAATAGGACAGCTGGAGATGAGCACTGTGTTTCAGTTGAGAGTGCACCTTATAATGGAATTGTTACATTTTCAGGCTGATTTTCCCCTTCCTGTTGGTTTTCACATTTAATTTGATTTGTATTTATTTTTTGACTGCTGCAGCCCTTTGAATGGCAAGATTTTCAATGCATTCCTGAAGCTATCACAGCTCTAATTTAGTTTGAAGAACTCAAACTCTTTCACCTAGAGTGCATTACACTGGTCAGCACCAAAGAAGTGACAAGAATCTACGGGCCAATTATTAGAGTTGTTGCAAGGAATCACAGATACCAAATAAGCTCATGGTAACTGAGATGTTTTAGATTATCACCACTGAGTAGTAGTGTAGGTGTAAGATGGATAAAGGAATTAAGAGACTTGGCAACAGGGGTTTCAAACACCTTCTGTTTGTGCTGCACAGCTGAATCTCCTAGAGGAAAAGGTTTGGAAGAGCTGCATAATTCCCTGTGGCTGAACAGCAACACGTTGGTGAGATCTTTTCTTTGGAGGAGGAGCATAAGAATGTGAAAACTTGGAGGGACACACTAGAGCTGAGTGGGATTGACATTGTCTTGGAGAAAAGCCATTCTGTGCCAAGGATGTTCATCTTTAGCCCTGCCGTAACAGGCATGGCTATCTGCCAAATGGCTCACAGGCTCAGTTATATCTTATCAGTGACTAGACATGAGACATGAGTCTTGTGAGACATCACACCCCCCCTAGTCATGAGAAAACTTGAGCAAAATCAGACATTGAGACATGTAGATTATATATCCCCCAAAATATCTGCTTCTACATTATGGAAATATGCTTTCTCCTTAAAGGTGGTTAATCTAATGGCACATTGCAAGAAGAAAACAAGAAATCTCTGACAGATCACCTAGAAACTTCAACATCTTGAATCGTACCTAGCCATAATGCCAGGCTATTCATTTCAAACAATGTCTGACATCTCATTGAAACGAGCTGTTATGCAAGCAATGATAATCCTTTCAAATTTAATGGAGTTTCTGAATTTAGTACCATGCACCTGCAATGCCACCTCATCTTCCTTTCAAAACCAAAGATTTAGAAAAAAATACAGAAAGGAACATCTTTTTGAATCAGAATACTAATCTAGATGTCAATCTGTTTGAGCAAAGCACTACATTTTGAAGATTTACAAAAGTGCTATCTTTTATTATTATTTAAAACACAGTAGGCCAGATTTGTATATAGTGAGATCCAAATTCAAGTAAAAAAATTAAAGAATTCTGTAGAGTGGAAGGACATAAACATATAGAAAAATTATTAGAGAAGTCTGTCACTTCTAGTCTATGGACATTTTTGTTGCTATACTAATTTGGTATAATGAATATCTTCGGTACTGCTGTTCTGCTAATGTGCTTCTCTTTGCAACATTTGGTTTATAAACCCATGGAAAGTGATTCAGAAGTCTCTGCTCCTGCTGTGCATGTTATACATATCAGCTAACATAATGTTTAACTTCAGCTGATTTTTTTTTATATTTCAGTAATAATAAGAATCATGATGGTGTAATTATGGTGGGTGTGGGCCTCCTCTGCATCAGGCATCTGTATGTACATAGGGGACTTTTGCAGCTTCTGGAAAAGGAGGCTGAGCATATGATTTGCATGGCAATCCAAACTGAGATTGATATCCGTCTCCCTGTACTACTGTGCGAGTTGCCTACACAAGCAGGGAAGAAGGTAGTGGGAGAGCAAACTCAGCGTAGCCACGTTTCTGTATTCTACTCCAAGATCAGGGAGTGGATGAGGGCTTTACTTTGCCTTCTCACCCTACAACAGAACTGGTGTGTCAGAAACAGCAGATGTCAATCAGAAGTCCCTGTGGCTGCATCCTCAGCCAAAGAGACCAAGGAACTGGATCAGGGTGGTTTCCCAGTCCTGGCTGAGGTACAGCACAGTTAGGTGCTTCCTTCCCTGTGTATCATGACAAAGTCATAACTAAGTCTTAAAAATCTCATAAGTATTAGCTGTATCCTCACTGTTAGACTCCTAACCCTGACATTAAATATCCTGCACTCCAGCCACTCGACAGTTTCAGTTTTGCAGCTGCACTTTCCTGAAAGTGTTCTAATTGTATATTGGATAACGAATTCAAGAAATACGCAAGAGACATATTTTCTCTGATGCTTAAAAACAGGCAATCAGGTCAATCAGTGCTTTTAAAGTCACCAGGGGTTTTTTTGTGGTGGCGGTGGTGGTGATGGGGTTTTTTGGTTATGTTTTTATTTTGGTTTGTTTTGTTTCTTTTTGTTTGTGTGTTTGCTTTGTTTTGGTTTGCTTGGTTGGTGGTTGTTTTTTGGTTTTGTATTGTTTTTGGTTTTTTAACAGTTTTTATTGAAAATCTAGCAGTATTTGGCTGACTGGAAGGAATTTCTCCCTTCAGCCCTTATCTCCTCATGTTTTATACAAACTCTGCTCTAAGTAGTTTACACTAAAGGTTAGAGTTTGAGGTCCCTTTTGTAGTTAAAATGTACTTCATATTGCATTTACACATAGCACCTAGCTAAAGCAATCTGCTAGGCCTATCTAGGAGTAGTTACATTTATACAGTCCTAAAATTACATTCAGTCCTTTGAACGCAACCGCCAGGCTGATGCGGCCCCCAGTGAAAATGAGTTGGACACCCCTGTGCTAGGCAGCCTATGCAGCAGCATCAACATCTACCGCTCCATATGTTATAACTCAGTTTCAAATTTTATCCAGTTTTGAAGGGCATTGCTTGGCTTCATTATAACACAGATGAGCAGCAGGTGCCAGCTCATTATAAGATGCTGAGTCTGAAAAAGTGAATTTTCACTCTTAAATTCTCTTGAATTCTGTGCAGTTATAAAGGAAACATGCCTTATGAAATGATCTCTTCAAAGCATCTGCAGCCATTATATCATCCTATAAATAACTCTCACCAATATCTTAATCTCATCAGAAAGTAAGGAGAAATAGAAGCTCAAAGTAATTCCCCAGAGACTGGATAACAGTTTTTAAAGAGATGAAGATTAAGGGGTATCCAAACACCAGAAGCATCTGCCCCACTAGAAAAAAAAAAAGCTGTGACTGCCTTTTCACATAGAGAGAGGACATTTGTACAGTGTCTTCTCACATGTGCTATCCTGTTCTGAAGCAAGGAGTGCTGCAGCTAATTAGAATCTCTGGCATGCTAATTAGCATCTCTGCAAACATGTGAAATATATACTTTTCTTTTAATAATACAATAGCTTACAGGCTCTAAATAGTTCAGTATCACAAGAGGAAGCATTGGGGAGCAAATGGCAGAGTATATAGAACAATCAGGAAGAGAGGAGGATACTGGAGTTTTATAAAGGTGCCAATAAACACTTAGAATACTGGACACTGCTCTTATGTTCTTGGCAAGGTAAATGAAGCACAGTGAGCATCCCACCAGAGACCACTGCACAGCAGAAGGTAGAGACAATTTAATTTCTGTCACCCAGTTCCTCAGTGTGCCACTTCTCTAATTCTTTACACCCAGATATGGGGGTGGTGAACCAAGGAGTGAGTCAATATAAGTTATCATAGAATCATTTTGGAAAAGACCTTTCAGATCATTGAATCCAGCCATTAAGCCAACTGTTATTAAACCATGTCCCTAAGAACCTCACCTACGCATCTTTTAAACTCCTCCAATGATGGTGATTCAACCACTTCCCTGGGCAGCCTGTTCCAGTGCCTGACAACCCTTTCTGTAAAGAATTTTTTCCTAATATCCAACCTAAACCTCCCTTGGTACAACTTGAGGCGATTTTCTCTCATCCTATCACTTGTTATGTGGGAGAAGAGATCAACCCCCTCCATGCTGCCACCTCCTTTCAGGTAGTTGCAGAGAGTGATAAGGTCTCCCCTCAGCCTCCTTTTCTCCAGGCTAAACAGCCCCAGTTCCCTCAGCTGCTCCTCATCAGAACTGTGCTCCAGACCCTTCACTGTGGAGAGTTTTTGGGCCGTATGCTGTGAACAAGCCAGGGCTTGGGGTGGCTGTGATGCACTAGGACCATGAGGAAGTAAACAGAAGCTGGTCTGCCCTCGACCCAGGCTGCAGGAGGGCGCCGTCGTCATCGCTGAGCACGTGGACAGTGCCCTGCAGCTAATCACCATCGTCAGGGGGGAAGAATGACTGCATGTGTAACCAATCGTAGCCTGTGCTTGCCGCATGGCCTTTGGGTATAGAGTATATAAGGGTTGGAAAAACGTGGTCTTGTGAACATTGATATTCAGTGTTGTTAAGAGTTCATTAAAGGGTATTGATGTTAAATTCATATTGAATTAGATTCATTACTCTCGCCGGCCCGCCCGTCGTGCTCAAAGAGGTCCTGCCGGCAATTTTGCATTCTCCACATCATCTCACGACACTTCACCAGCTTTATCACCCTTCTCTGAACTTTCTCTAATACCTCAATGTCCTTCTTATTATGAGGGGCCCAAAACTGAACACAGGATTCAAGGTGGGGCCTCACCAGTGCTGAGTACAGGAGGATGATCACTTCTGTAGTCCTGCTGACCACGCTATTGCTGATACAAGCCAGGATGCTGTTGGCCTTTTTGGCCACCTGGGCACCCTGCTGGTTCATGTTCATACAGCTGTCAATCGACAATTCTCTGAAGGGCAAGGTATACACGTCTACTGACCAAAAAAAAAAAAAAAGAATGAGAACTGTAAGATAGAGGCGACTCTTTCAGGAGACTATACTTTTTTTTCACCTTAGCCTCCTGTGGAAAAGTCCTGTGTTTCTGTGTTTTCTGAAGTGGAGCAATTGGTTTCATATGCCAGTCCAATTTGCCTAACTGTGCTGCTGATACGTAGTGTGGACTTCAGCCTCAGTTTCATTCCTTACTTAAGACACAGCCTCATTCATAGAAGTTCACTGCACCTTACCAAAGAGAGGAGGGATACTCCAGTGCTGGGAAGGATCTGCATTGTTTGCTTTGCTGTGTGATAGCATTACTGTTGCTTTTTTTTTTTTCTTTTAAAGTTTCTTTTGCCAAATCAGATGAAAAGCCAGGATAGTTATTATTTTGTGCATGTGTTTATTCAGATTGCCAAATTAGCAGACATGGGACACTTATTGCAAAAATGATTGTGGATTTGTCACATACAGACAGCTGGTTTCAATATGAATGTTTTAACTTCTGTGCAAGGTCTGGGAACCTTTCTGTAAAAGGTGTGGGGATGCCATGCAAGAAGCCCTCAGTACAGTAGAGACATGGATCTCTTGGAGAGGCTCCAGAGGAGGGCCACAGAAATGACCAGAGGGCTGGAACACCCCTCCGATGAGGAATGGCTGAGAGAGTTGGGGTTGTTCAGCCTGGAGAAGGCTCCAGGGAGATCTTATTGCAGCCTTTCAGTAGTTGAAAGGGGCCTGTAAGAAAGATGGGGACAGACTTTTTAGCAGGGCCTGTTGTGACAGGACAAGGGGTGATGGTTTTAAACTACTGAAGTGGAGATTCAGACTAGACATGAGGAAGACATTTTTTACACTGAGGGTGGTGAAACACTGGCTCAGGTTCCCCAGAGAGGTGGTAGATGCCCCATCCCTGGAGACATTCCAGGCCAGGCTGGACAGGGCTCTGAGCAACCTGATCTAGTTGAAGATGTCCCTGCTCATTGCAGGGGGGTGGACTAATTGACCCTTAAAGGTCTCTTCCAGCCCAAAGTATTCTATAAATCTATTATTTCTGTGACTTCAATAACCCCTTTCAAAATAAATAGGAAACTGTGGATAAATAGGAGAGGGAGTTTTGTACAATTACATATACTACTGTAATGAGCGGGTGATGGGAGCTTATTTTCCATTCCTCAGCTGAATAACAATATTATTGTTACTAGAGTTGAGCTAGAATAATGGCTTCTGACCTATCATTCAAGAAAGGGAGCTCTTGCTTTCACAAAATTTAATACTTTCTTAATCCAGAAATCTTGTAATCAATGTAGGTTTTCAACATATTCAGGTTCCAGCTTAAAATTTATCTTGTTCCTTTCTCAGTAGAGTTTACTTCCAAAGAGAAAATAAATGCTACCTTATGTGCCCATCTCATCTTGTGTTCTTCTGGTTGCTCTGGCATGCAAAATACAAGTCAAGGAACGTATCTTGGGCAGTAGGGCTCTCCTTACTCTTCTCTTTCACTCATGCATTCATTCTTTTCATCTTGATTTCCCTGTTTTAAAAGCCTGCTCCTGGCAAGCAAACTGATGCATCACTGAGATGGGCAAGGACAGCAGTAGTCTGCTGTCTGGGGCAGCAGTGTGCACATTTCTGCTGATCCTTTTGCCTGTGTCAGAGCCCTGGGAAGCTTGTATAGGACTTAAAGACTCAGACCTACCATCTGAGCCCTGTGCATTTGAATTGTTTTACCCTGGACTTCTGTGAGGGCTCTCTCCCCTAGGACATGGGCTGTGTGTTTTGGAGATTGACTTCCCATCCTGGTGACTTGTTGAACCATGGCTGCCTCTAGCATCTTCAGCAATCTGTCTTCGATGAATGAGCAAACAAAATGAAGATCACTTGCAGTGAGGTTTTAAACACCAAGCAAGAGAAGGAGACGGATTGGGAAAAAGGAGATAATTAAAACATATACCTGTTCCAAAAAACTTTCAAGGAAAGACAATGCTATAGGTTGGAAAGAAAATCCAGGACTAAAATGGAAGATAAAGATAGAAGCCCAAGAGGGTTAAGGTAATGGGAATGGAGAAGACTCCTTGTTGACAGTGGTCTAGTTGGGCAACATTTTGAATAATCTTCAAATTAATGTCATTGTCATGAAACAATATCATGTCATGGCAAAGTCAGTCACTGCAGTTGAAAAAACTATGCTTGCTGCAAAGCAGAAAGGAGTGTCCAGAAAGCCGCCATGGTGAAATATTTTCATCTGCTGGTAGGCTGGAGGATGAGATTCCCTCACTTGTCAGTGTCCTTGGCAAAGCCATCTGAGCAGTCTGAGGCCCAATTAAATATAGCATCTGCCAAATCACTGGGTGGTAGTGGGGAAAGATCTTTTGGGAGCTATGCTAAAATAAGTGGTGCTGCTGGAGAAATATATGATGAAGGTAATACGAAGGAAATTATATACCACAGAAGATGTCAGGAGACCTGTTGAGACTCAAATTTGAGACTTCGAGCTCTTCTGTGTGTGGCCTATGACTGGATGAGCCCACATATGTATTTTAAGAGCAAGTGCTCTGTTCCTCTCCCCTTTTTTGTGGGACCAGTCCTCTCAAATCATTAGAGTAGTTCAGTGTTCCTGGTATCAGCAGTATTTTTGATTGCAGGAACAGTGAAACTAATGAAGGCCGATATCTCAAGGGCATATGACTTGAGGATGAGTGGCCTTTCTCTGATCCTTAATAAGGCTGCAGCCTTTTACTCCTTGGGGGCCATTATAAGGAAACGTCTCTCCTGTTTGGGAGCTTCTTTTTACAGAATATGTAATATCTGAGGTTTACTTTCTTCTGTCAAATTTCAATAAAATTGGTGAATGAGTGCAAAAGTTATTGAAGCAAGGACAGATAACATGCACACAAACATAGACAAAGAATATTACATAAGCCTCATTTCCTAAGCAAACCAAGCCAAAAAACATTTAATTACTGTAACTTGGTTCAAGACACACAAAGCAAAAGCTGCTGAGGTTTTGATTTTCTGACTGGGCATTTATTTATTTATTTTTTAAAATAGTGTCAGTACGATTTATGCAGGGCCTGGAATAGCCATGAAATGGCAGCTGTGCGCTTTTCAGAAGAACGGTGTTCAGACTGATGCTGGGATATGAGAAGGAACAAGAGTGCAGAACAATGGGGCACTTGGGAAAAAACTAATATTTGACCTTTTACAAAAATTTGAAAAAATGAATTTTCACAAATAGGATCTTGCACAAAGAGTCTCACTGTTTTATTTTTTTTTTCCTAAATATAAACTCACCCCCCTCCAAAAAAAAAAGAAAAAGGAAAAAAAAAGAAAAAAAAAGGCAGGCAGATTTTCTTTCTCTTTCAGAAACATGGGCACACATTCTGCAATAGCAAATGATTCTGACAGAACCTAGCAACTGCTTTGTGAGACTGGTATCATTGCCATTTTCACTGCTGCAGGAAAGGCAATTTGACTGTCAATCACCTAGAGGCCAGAAAACACCTTTGTCTGGGACAGGGTTGCAGCCTGGAGCACCCTTGTAGGCACAACATTCAGAGGGTTTTGGGTGGTGGCAGCTGCCTGAGGCCCTGGAAGGTGTTGGTAGAGCCATAGCCTCTGGAGGATCTGGAGCTATTGGAAGCACTTGTGTTGTGTGTTGTTGCTTTAAAGCTTTAGCAGAAAATGAAGCAGCACAAAACAATGTACAGCTTGTACATGGAGTTATTTTACGAAAGTACCTTGTTCTGAAACAAGATACGGAAGAACTTGATCTTAATATTTCTCTGTTAACTACAGACAAAGCTATCTATGAGCTGAGGAATACAGCACCACAGGGAAAACTGAAATGCATAAGAAAAGTATGCCTGATATCTTTGATTTATTGGGCAAAAATATTGGTGAGTTGGCTTCTTCAGCCTTACCTCTGATACAGATCTCCAATTTTAGAGCAATAACTGATTGTCTTGGGAAATTTAGATCATGATTAGTGTCTGGGGCCAAAAATTGAGACATAAACTACCAGGAGATCCAGAATTTACCCCATTGTGTACAGTAAGATACCAAGATTTAAAGGCGCTGTGTGAATGTGGGGAGAACAGTAAAAGAGCATGACTGCTCAGATGCTTTAGAAGGAATGTTTTAGCTGAGCCAAAGTAAAGCTAACAGAAAAAACCCAGTTTCATGTGCTTGAAATAATATACCTAGACAAGAGATTAAACTATTGAGGTATACAGACATATCATAGAAAGATCGCTGTGATCAATACATGTACCCCAGAAGGTGAGAAAAGAACATGAAGAACACTTGGACTGGTGCACTGGACAGGAGCATCAACTGATTTCCATCAGCAGTATCCTGAGAGAAAATGAGATACAATACTAGAGTTTGGGGGGAAAAGAAAGGCATTAACTGGAGAAATAACAGCCCTGGGATGCTTGGACAGCAAATGACAAACCAAGGTATTGATAAATGCTTCCAGAGAAGAGGAAGGCCAAAATTAGTGACTGCAAAATTAATGTATTTACCAATTCATCATAACACCATTGTTGATATTTAAATGAAAACAGTGCAGTGCTCTCACCAATTTAATTGAGTGTGGCTATAAATATGTCAGACTCAACGAAGTGCTGTGTTCATCTGAAAATTCATTTTGTCAGATAATTTCTGATGAGTTGTTATTAAGAACTGGGTGATCACATCTTAGCTTTTTGTAAGCATGAGACACAGAAAACTATGTGAACATTTATTTTTGATTGCCTAATCTTGCATACTATGCCAATAATGTGTAGAAAAGTCCTAGGGAACTAAAGTTGAAAACTAGCAAAATATTACAAAATGTTGTTGTTGTTGTTGCTTTACTTTACAGAGCTATGAAAACTCAATTTCTGTGAATTTTAGTTTGTGTGCAAATTGCTACAAATGTGTATAAATGACAATAAATCTACATACAGAATGATAACTACGTGAATAACAAAATATCATTAATTTATTTGTAAACAGCTGATAGACAGAAAGAAGAATGTAATCATAAATAACTAATTTTCACATGTTAAGTTACAGTGATGCAAAATAGAGAAATAAGTCTTTCAACAACAACAACAAAAAGTGGTTTATGAGCTTTTTTGTTTTCAATAGCAGCAATAATATTTCACAAATCTTTTAGAAGCTAACCTTGCTTAATCTCAGGCTTAATGAAATTTTCTGTTTAGTTTTGAGTTTATGTTGTTTCATCCTATGAAATGGCAGTACTCAAAAAGACCACTGTGTTTTCAGTTCTGAGTGTTCTATTGTTTTACCTTTTATTATCCATTCTGAGAAGACCTATAAAAAAGTCACAATAATCTTGTACGGAAATCTTCAATTTGTAACCTGTTTCCATTAATGCTATGTTGACTGAGCATAGTACATTTCTGACAGCTTCTGTAAACCCACAGGCTTTGCTGGTGTAGCTCCTGTGAAGCCTGAAGCATCGTTGATACCTAAATTTTAATTTTCATGGTTCTGAAAATGTACAGGTTAGGCTAGTCACAAACCCTATTGATTATGTAAGAAGAATATATAACTATAGTGACTTTTATAATTGAAATTGGATAGATCTTTGATAGAATTTATGCAGCTATTCTGCCCCAAATTTGACGTGCCCTATGTAGTTAATAGGGAAAAAAAAAAAAAAAAACAACCACACACACACAAAAAAACCCCAAACAAGGAATTTTTAAAGTCCTCAAGAGAGTGCTATTCCACTCCCTCTGGGGTGTTTGAACTCAGTTGGCAAGCATCTTTTGGTGATATTGTTGTCCATCCTAGTTACAAGGAATTTAAGCACTTATTTTAGAAAGGTTATGTCACTAAGCATCTTCAATATAAGTGCAATTTAAATTAATGAAAGAAGGCTATAGAGTGCCAGCAAACTGAAGAATTGCAGATTTGAAAGATATTCCTTTAAAAAACTGAGAGGCTATTTTATAACTTTGTTTTCTAATCTATCCAAAGCAACCCTACTAGGTTTAGTTTTAAATTCTAATGCCAGGAGCTTAGACTTGTTCTCATTTATCCATGTATTTTTAATCTGCTCTATTGTTATGATGTTGGCTTCCTTTTTTCAGAAGGTTGAATTAACTTCAACACAGAAAATTGTGAGTGATTGTCATCATCTATATCTGTCTGAGATACTATTTGAGTATGCAGCCACTCAGATTTTGCACATCTCAGCAAAAATCCTGGGAAGCACCTCAAAATTTGCCCTCAGCACATCCAGCACAAAATTCATGTTTAACTAGACATGACAAAATCTTGCAAGCAGCTTAATATTCTTCAACAGTCAGGTACAAACTGTGAAGAAAAGTGATTTTTCTCTTCTCACTTGAGTTCATGCGGTTAGCCAAACACAAAATTTTACCTGCTAAAATGTTTATTTTGTGCTGTTTGTTTTCTATTACACAATTCAATGCACATATTTAGCAGATCAATAATTAGGCTGATCTCATAAGTAGTACACATCATCATTCAATCACTCTTGTAGGCCACATGCACCTAGAGAAGGTTACATATGTCCTGAGTGCACTGATTTATGCAAGAATGCTCCTCAAAGAAGATACCATTTATATCCGGTAAACTAGGAATTGGATGAGTCCATTTACCTCTAAGGGTGTTAGGAAGGGGGATGCAGAGGAATCTTAACTTTTATCAGGTGTTCTAATTATAGTGGAATAATTGTGAGATAATCTGCTGGCCAGGACAATGCAAACAGATAGGGAAAAGTAATTTTTGCATGCAAAACTTCTGAAAATTGGCTTCCAAACAAAACTGTTAGCAAGCAGTAAACATAAGCATATAAATCAAAATGCACAGCAAAACTTTAAGACAGGCCATAATCTGAGATTTTTTTGGTTTGGTTTGGTTTTTTTTCCAGAAAAGGTGGAGGCATTTACAAGATAATAGAAAAGTGTAATTATAGGAACAATATATGTATGATAAAACTATCCATTTAAAAAAACCAAAACCAAACAAAATGGTCACTCTTGCTTACAATTGCAAATGAATCAAAAAGAAAATTGTTTGGTGAGCATAAAGACAGACCATAAAGGTATGATGACAAAACAGAATTGCCTTAGTTTCTTAAAGTAATTTCAAGCTGTTTCACTTATCCTTTAAAATCTGATTCTTGGAACAGGAATTTTTCACTAATAGGGCTCCTTATGATAAAATCATTGCACCCCTATATGAGAAACATCTGACAGACTTCAAAATACAACTATGATTTTTTATTTTTTTTTTTTTTCAGGAAATGAGCACACAAAAAGCCACGTCTCAAAACATCTTGAAGGGAAAACTTCTGTCTCTCATTTCAGTCCAGTCCTGATCATTCTTCTCCGTCTTCCTTCTTTCCTTTCTCATTTTCGTCTTTATATTCTCTTCTCTGTTTACTCTAAGCTAAGATTATGATTTGTCTATGAGTAGCAAAAAAAAGAGGAAAATGTTTACCTCCTACAAGAGCTAGTTAACAGAAAATCCTTCTTTGGGAACTTGTTTCTCTGACAGCAAGACTTCTCTTTTCATCCTTTCTATTTTGAAGGCTGAAAACATGCATTGATTCTGCAAGTTCCTCCCAAAACCTACACTACCATATAATGTATCAGTAAATTACATCAGCGCCTCTATCAAAAAAAAAAAACACAAAACACCCAACAGAATTAGTCCCAGGTAAAAGGGTAATTAAGCATTAGTGTTGATGATGGTGACTGGCTCTACTGGTTGTTAGCCAAAGTGATATAATAATCATATTAAAGCACACTTTTAGGTAGAAAAACTTTATTCTCTTCTTCGGAAGATGTATCTTTTAACTTCAGGGCAGTATTAAATCCATTATTCTGCAGTAATGGTTACGTTGGTTGGTTTTTTCATGAGCTAATGTACCGTTAAGGTCAATTATCAATGCAAGCAAACAGGGCAAAGAATAACATTTATAATTGCTGTAGTTACCACCTAAGTGCAATTATCTACAACTGCTGAGATAAGTTACTTCAGGTTTTAAAAGCTATCTTTACAGCATTCACATTTATCTGGTTTTATTATAGCTGCCTTTTAAAATACCTTATAGTTTTTCTTGTTAATTTTGTTTTGTTTGCTTTGTTTTTGTTTTGTTTTGTTTTGATGATCGATGAGTGAGAAAACATCTAGTAAACCTTCATTTGTGGACAGAGAGAACTCAATATGCATCTAATTACAACTATTGTTTTCCATACATCTTCAGTAAACAATTAAATGCCTCCATTCTCTTTGCCTGCTTCTGCTTTAGTCTACCCTGATAGATTCCTTTTGAAAAGACATAATGAATTTTCTATATTATCTAATTTTTATTTTATTTTAAACTAGTTGAGTTGAAACTTTTCTCTTTCTGTCATCTAATTATGCTTAATAAGTGCATACAATCATGAAATCGAAGGTAGTATTACTTTTAATATAGGAACATCCAGGATTATCCTAGTTAAATGTACACACACCTTCTGAGAACAAACACTGGACAGATACAGGAATAGATCACTGAGAAACTTGTTCATCCAAAATGTTGCGGATTTTGGATTAAACATGCAGTTTACTTGCAGACAGCAAACAAACAAACAAACAAAACCCCCACAAATGAACAAAACAAAAACAAACAAATTTATAAAGACTACTAATAAGAAACAGAGCCCTGGCAGCTTCTGTGGAAGTATATAATTTGTCATCCACAACATAGTAGCAGAGAAAGGTGCATTTCTGGACTTCATTATCCTTGTACGGTGGAGGTTGTGTTGACAGAGGTCTCCTGATCAGCCTGAACAGAGTTCACTAGGTAGCATTTGTGGAGGTAAAGAGTGTCTGGAAGCAGCTGGCTGCAAGGTGTGAAGGGCTGACCATATTTTTCCTCTAATTGCATTGGGGCATCCTTCCTCTCCTTACTACCTTCACTGGCAGCAGTCAAATGTACCACACTCCTTCCATGCCTGTGGAGGGTCCATGCCTTGGATCACTAGCTGATGATGACAGCTTGTCTTTCAGATCATACTTTCTCCTGACTTTCCATATCTAACACTCCTGGAAAAGCAGAACCCCCCCAGAATCCAGCTACAGCTTTCAAATATGACTCCTGTCATATGCATCAGCCTCCTGGCAGACATTTAACTGAACCAATCCTTTCCTGCCTGCTTCCCCCACATTTTCAGCTTTGCTGCTGCTTTCATTAACTCCTCATTGCATGCTCTAAGAATACAATTTTTTCCAAGGCTAGAAAGGAGAGATGAGCTTCCTTGTTGCAGTATTTCTTCTGCTACAAACTGAGTCTGACTGTGTTATGCTGGAATATAAAGTGTGGGGAAACAGCACTATAATAAACTGATTTCACAAACTGGGGAAAACACATTTGAAGAGATAAAAAAGGTTGGGTGTTTTTTCCCATGCCTATCTGTCTTTCTATGTCTTAGATACATTTCTAAGTAAAGTTTTTTAGACAGAAATTATTCTTTAAGTGGCCTATGTCCTTTTTGACATGACCCTCATCCTGCCATCTTCATCCCATCTCTGCTCGCTTCCTAAATAGACCCTTTTTCACAGAAAGGAAGGTGGAACAAAGAATCAAGCATTGATCTAAGTAGGATTCCCAGATCAACAACAGTATTGGTAAAATCAAGGTTAGAGGCAGTATGCACTAACAGGCACGGATACATAAATGATTGTAGTATGAAAGTTGCTGATTTTCCATCGGTGTTAAACCTCTGTAGCAGACATGCTTCAGGGCCACTTGACACTAATTGTCACAGCTATCTTTTAAATGCATATGTCTCTCATCCGGCCTGGAGATGTTTCTGGCCTTGACTATTTTTCCAGCAGTTTGGTGGAGTCTTCTGCACAAATCATTCTCCATGGAAAGTGAAGCAGTATGGACATGAAGAATGAAGTTTAAATATTTTTAACTTGTCAGTTATGAATTGTATGGTGGTGCTGTGAGAAGATGTGGTAACATTAGTTGAATTATTCCAGTAATAAAAAGGAAATAAAATAAAATCCACAGAATCTCACAGGTCTCATGAAAATTTGATTTTCTGATATAATATGTTCACCTCCAAAATGGTAAAAAGTGCATCTATTATTTATCCATGCTTGCATTATTGGAGTGAAGGTCAGTAGTACACTTTAAAAATGCATATGTTTAAGCCTATGAGTGAAGCAACAAAGGTACCAATCATTTGTGTTAACTGGAAAAGTCGCTAAGTATTTTTGGCAAAAGTAAACAGGAGTCATTACATGGATACTTTCTACTGGGCTCTTAAGTAAATAACTTCAACAATTTTTTTTTTCTTGACTTAATTTTACAAAGGCAGATAGTACCAGTCTTACAAAATGCCAAATGGCCAAGATGTTCTCTAAAAGTCTTTGACATGGTAGTATATAAATCTAAAACACTCTGAAGATGCAAATAGCTACAGCACAGCCTAAAGAATAATGATGAGGAAAAAAAAAAAAAAAAAAAAGAGAGAATTTTAAGGTAGTCGCATAAATGCATGGGAGGGAAAAAGAAGATGTTATCTTGAGTTGAGAAGCTCCTGAGTTGCAGGTTGCCAGAACTTGGATAGCTGTAACACAGTGTCTTACTGGCACTCAGTGGAAAGCCTCCAGGACCTCCTGGAGCCTTGCCCTGTTGCAGTATGGATATTCTTACAAAACCTAAAGCAATCTGACAGGGTAAATACACTTGTTCAGTGTGGATGGCTTAAAGCCACATGGTCAAGAATTTAAGGTAAGTTACTGCTATTTGTCATGCTGAGAAAGTGAAAGAAAACAGACATTTCTATAGTATACTTAGTTATGTTGTGGGCAGAACAGCAAAGCTTGCATCTTCTTGTGAAAGTACTGAAGTCTCATTCTGATTTTTTTCTAAAATAAAGCATTTAGAGGGCTAGAAGCAATTGGACTCTATACAAGAAATATTTGATTTCACTGAAAGAAGAACCATCATGAATAGTCCATTCTTTAAGTTAAATGAATCCTAGGAGTGATATAGTGTCCAACTAGATGTGTCGTTATTCCATAAGAAATATTAGATCTTTTAAATGAATTGAAAAGTGAAGTCATGCGGCACTGGAGCAAAACATTTTAGCAGTTATTTAACAGGTGGAAACAGCTCCTTTTGAATCACTAGTACTTAATCTCCTTTGATGTTAAGTAACTCAACTATTGTAAGAGCAGATGTCAGCAACTGTGGATTAAGGGGACTACTACTGAAAGGACATGATGGTCTCCTGAAGTCAGTTGTTTACTGTTTAACGACAATGAATAATACTGGAAGTAGTTATTCTGAGATTGTATCTGTCTCTTCTTAGTCAAAAATATAGGAAAAATCTTGAAGGATGAGAGCCTCATGAACTTGTTCCTGGCTACATGCTGCTCATACCAGAATAAACAACTGTGAGATGGATAACATGTTACCAAACTTTCAAGCTTACTAACAGTGTAATGGATTTTTGGTAGGATGGCCATCGGGTGAAAAAAAGAGCCAAAAATCAGGAAGAAATTGAATTCAAAACTATTTCACACAACTTTTTAATTAGAATTTGGAAAAAAAATGTTAAAAGTTCATTTGGGATCAACTAAATAGTGTATTAAAAAAGAAAAATCTTTGTTACTTCCAGGCTATTTGAAACAATTTTACTCAGAATGATTATGATGAAATTTACTTGAGAAAAGGAACCCCCTCTACTACCTGATACAAAATATGCTAAGTAGCACTTGGGGCCACAAGTTCTGCAGCAGGAGCTGGTGTAGGGAGTACAACACGAAGAGTGTTTCCTTTCCTCCACATCAGGATGCAGATCAGGAGGCAGGATTAGGACCCAGATTGCATGGCAGCCTTCCCTGTACTCCTGGTACTGCTTTGTGGGGAAGAGGCAATGCTTCAGTCTCCACCCAGCTTGAGGACACAGCAACCACAGCACAACAAGGAGTCCATCTGAATGCTTCTTCCCTCCTGAATTTCAGGGAATAGATCAGTCTCCATGAATGAAGCCAATCTGAGAAGGCTCCTGAGAGCCAGGTCCTGCGTGGCTAACCTGATCTCCTTCTGTGACAAGATGAACCATGTAGTGGATGAGGGAAAGGCTGTGGATGTTGTTTACCTAGACTTTAATAAAGCCTTTGACACTGTTTCCCACAGCATTCTACTGGAGAAACTGGTGCTTATGGCTGCTTATAGCTTATGGCTTCGACCAGTGAGTCCAATTTCTTCACTGAGTAGAAAACTGGCTGTATGATTGGGCTCAAAGGGTTGTGGTGAATGTAGTTAAATCCAGTTGGTGACTGGTCACAAGTGGTGTTCCACAGGGCTCAGGATTGGGGCCAGTTTTGTTTAATCTCTTTATCAGTGATCTGGAAGAGGGGATCAAGTTTGTACAAGCTCTGTAAGTTTGCAGACAACACCAAATTGGGTAGGAGTGTTGCCTTGCTGGAATACCATACAGAGGGATCTGGACTGACTTCATCATTGGGCCGAGGCCAATTGTATGAGGTTTAACGAGACCAAGTGCTGGGTCCTGCACTTGTGTCATAACAACCCCAGGCAGTGCTACAGGCTCAGGAAGAGTGGCTGGAAAGCTGTCTGGAGGAAAAGAACCTGGGGGTGTTGATTGACAGCTGGCTGAATATGAGGCAGCAGTGTACCCAGGTGGCCAAAAAGGCCAACAGTATCCTGGCTTGTATCAGGAATAGTGTGGCCAGTGGGACTGTGGCAGTGATCATACCTCTGTACTTGGCACTGTTGAGGCCCCACGTCGAATTCTGTGTTCAGTTTTGTGCCTCTCACTACAAGTAAGATATTGAGGTGCTGGGGTGAGTTCAGAGAAGGGCAACGAAGCTGGTGAGGGATCTGGAACACAAGTCTGATGAGGAGCAGCTGAGGGAACTGGGGCTGTTCAGCCTGTAGAAAAGGAGGCTGAGGGGAGACCTTATCGCTCTCTGCAACTACCTGAAAGGAGGCTGTAGCATGGAGGGGGTTGCATCACAACAACAACAAGTGATAGGACAAGAGGAAATGGCCTCAAGTTGTGCCAGGGGAGGTTTAGATTGGATATTAGGAAAAATTTCTTCAAAGAAAGGGCTGTCAGGCATTGGAAAAGGCTGCCCAGGGAGGTGGTTGAGTCACCCTGGAGGTATTTAGAAGATGTGTAGATGTTGTGTTTAGAGACATAGTTGAATGGTGGACTTGGCAGTGTTATGTTTACAGTTAAATGTGATGATGTTAAGATTCTTTCCCAACCTAAGTGATTCTGTGATTCTATGATTAAATGCAGGGCTTCCCATTAGAGAGAAACACTATTTAGTCAGAAATGTGATCAGAGGGTTCAGTCAAATAGGAGCAATGCTTGAGAAGCTTTCAGCAGGTGCAGGGCTAAGGCTTGGAGGCCCTGCAAAGCTTAACTTCTTTCACCATACCTCTGCATCATCTGATAATCTGCCAGCCAAAAAAAATTAACCTTTAGATCAGTCTCACATACTGGCACAGCAGATTTGGCAGTGAAATCTGCTTGGCAGCAAGAGTTCTCATGGAGAACAGCAGGGCTTGTGGTTGTTACTCAGTTGGGTCCTTCACAGGCTATTTCTGTATTTACATTGATTTGAAATAAAAGAATGTGGCATTTTGAATTAGCACATAGTCATTTTCTACAGATTAGAACTGAGGGACCGGTGGATCCTTTTCCTGCTGTGCTAGCGAGAGGGATAAATGAGGCCATGCACACCTTACAGAGTGTCCCAGCAGGGTGGAACTTTGAACAAGATGAAGACGACAATTATACAAGGAAAACATCAAAAAAATAGGACTGTGACCAGAGAAGTTTTTTTGTAAAGCAAATATAAAACTTTATCAGTATCCGATGGGGAAAAAAACATACAGCCAAGACAGTTACATTATCTGGCTATTGTTGTTAGGCTTTTAATTTACTTTGTAATCTACATCTACTATATTAATTATTAGATGAATAGGCATTTATTGAATTATGCATTAGAGAACAATCTAGTTTTAACTACCATGGGTGTCCTGTTGTTTTCTAGATTGTCTATTATTATGGTTTGGGCTGTTTGATGATTTGTTTTTGGACTTCTAATGAAAAATGACATCCTCTAACAAAAAGGAAATAAGACATTTGCATGAGGATTAATTATGACTACTAAGTTCTAAATTGATAAAGGAAGACTTTCAGACGCTATTTCAGCTGTAGAGATCAGGTGATGTCTCATTAAATACCACAGCCTTTAGAATTAATATGGCATAATCACTTTATAAATTCCATACTAATTAAAAATTGGCTTTTTTGCACTATATTGAGCTCATTTCAGAAGTACAGTAGCACACACCACATTAGAAATATTGTCGCTGTTAAAACAATCTGTCTTTTTCAATTGCTAACGTCTTACACTGACCCTCTACCTTTTTTTTTGCATTCTATGGGTTTGCATATCTCATTCAGAGAATATGTAAAGCAGTATACTTCTGTGTATGGACTTCAAATAAACAACCATATTTCTGAAGAAATCTTCTTCTGATAGAAACAATCTGAATTTTTCTCCATTAGAAAATAATAATCATTGTGAAAAATCATAATTTTACCAGTATTATTACTCTATTTTTTATGTGCCATATAACTCTTTAGCTGGATTATACCACCAAACTCACTGGAAAGGCATCAGATCAGAAATGTAGGTATTCCAAACTGCCCCTAAATCAGTGAACAGATACCGTTTTGCAGTACCTTTTTTTATGAAATGCAATATATATATATATATTTTTAATTATTTTTTTAATTTCTAGATGGCTACCCTAAAGAGGAAATGATTTACAGATGGAGAAAAAACTCAGTGGAGGCTGCTGACCAGAAATCTTGGAGACTCTATCAGTTTGACTTTATGGGTTTGAGAAATACTTCAGAAATTGTGAAAACCTCTGCAGGTGAGAATAATATAAATAATAATGCTGGTTTTGGAAAACAAATAATTTCAAAATATTTGTTCCAAGCTTGCTTTCATTGAAGTGCAATTTGATTATCATGTGTACCAATATTCAGATGAAAATGTCTGAAGTGCAGACTTCAAAACTATTGACTTTGTTTAGATTTCCATAACTTCCTTTTCTTTTTCTGTACTCTTTTAATAATTTCAAAAATCAAGGAATAAATACTAACTTGACATAACTATTTGTTACGTTCTTGAAGCTACTATATGATTTTCATTCCTCAGCTAAGTTGCATTCCTAAGTTGCAGTGCATTCCTAAGTTGCAGTGCATTCTTGCATTGAGACATAAGTTTTCACCATAAATTAAAAATGAAAATTTTGAGCACAATGATAAGGTTTGTGAAATTAGACACTTTCGCTAATAGTCATTCATTCAGCCACAAGTTCAGTATGTTTCCTAATATTTAAAAGGCACTATTTATTACTCAGCCGATAAATTCCTTTGATAGTGACCTTACTAATTGATTGTAATTAAAATCTAATGATGCCTATTTTATTTCTTCAAAAATATTAACATTTCTTATAATAACAGTAATATAAGCAAAAAAGATGTGTAAATAATATACATTATTTGAAATGGATAAATTAGCATAAAATTCAAACAGTGTCTAAACTTCATATATAACTGAGTAAGCTCTGTCATTGCTATTTGCTAAATCATCTCCTAGTTGCAGAAGGAACCTGCTAGAAGCAACCTTCTGCTTAACAGGTGGTAAATTTTTGAAATTTTTTAAATTTTATTGCATTTATTTTTAAACTATAAGCATAGCTATGGTGTTCTTTAGGAAACACTGCCAATAATAGTCATAATAAAAATTTATTAATCTGTGAAACTACTGCTATTGGGTCATGACTCACCCACAAACATTGATTATATGTTTTCAGGACTGGATAGCAATTTTGATAGTAATGAAGAGCCACTAAGACTTTAATGAATATTTTGGGCTGGTAGTTTAGCAGAGCAAAATATTTCAACCAGTGCACATGTAAAAGTTCACTTCTGTTATGGATGGAAATCAGAGTCATGGAATAGCTTGAGTTGGTAAGGACCTCTATAGGTTATCTAGTCCAACCCCCTGCACTGAGCAGGAACATCTTCAACTAGATCAGGTTGCTCAGAGCCCTGTCCAGCCTGGCCTGGAATGTCTCCAGGGATGGGGCATCTACCACCTCTCTGGGCAACCTGGGCCAGTGTTTTACCACCTTCATTGTAAAAAATGTCTTCCTCATGTCTAGCTTGAATCTCACCTCTTTTAGTTTAAAACCATCACCCCTTGTCCTATTGCAACAGGCCCTGCTAAAAAGTCTGTCCCCATCTTTCTTATAGGCGCCTTTTAACTACTAAAACGCCACAATAACATCTTCCTGGAACCTTCTTTTCCACAGGCTGAACAACTCCAACGCTCTCAGACTGTCCTCACAGCAGAGCTGTTCCAGCCATTTGGTCATTTCTGTGGCCTCCTCTGGCCCCTCTCCAACAGGTCCAAGTCTTTCCTGTACTGAATTTTCCAGAGCCAGACACAGGACTCCAGGTGGAGTCTCACCAGAGTGAGACATGATAACAGAGTGACCATGCTGCTTTTGATGCAGCCCAGGATGTGGCTGGCTTTCTGTGCTGTGAGTGTACATTGACAGTTCATGTCTAGCTTTTCATCCCCTGGTATGACCAAGTCCTTCTCCACAGGGCTGCTCTCAATCTCTTCATCCTCTAGCCTGTACCAATACCATGGATTACCCTGACACAGGTGCAGCACCTTGCACTTGGGTTTATTGAACTACATAAGGCTCACATGGTCCCAGTTCTTGAGCTTGTACAGGTCTCTCTACACGGCATCCCATTCCTTCGAGTGTGTAAACCGCACCACACATCTTCGTGTCATTGGCAATCTTGCTGAGGGTGCACTCGATTTCATTGTCTGTGTCACCAACGAAGATGTTAAACTCCGCTGGTCCCAATACCAGCCCCTGAGGACCGCAACTCGTCACTGGTCTCCAGATGGACATCAAGCTGTTGAATGCAATTCTTTGAGTGTCACCATCCAATCGATTTCATAGGTTTATTTAGGTTCCTCAGGTGATCATGAATCTGGTCTTCTCTTACCGTGGGAGGCACTTTGCTCCCCCAGTCCCTGCCTTATGGTTCATCCCCTTGAGAGATGTGGTAAGAGAGCTTGACAGTGAAGACTGAGGCAAACAAGTTGTTGAGTACCTCAGTCTTCTCCTCACCTGTTATCAATTTACCAGTCTTGCTCATTGGATTGCCTACAGCTCATAATGCTCCTTTTCCAACAGAGGTTGGGGTGGTTGAAGTCCCCCAGCAGGTTAAGAGCCAGCGAGTGTGATACCTCTTGCAATGCCAAACGTTCCCTTTGTTGCTTCAGTCTCTAATTCTTACCCATAAAGTCCTTGTAGTCTGTGAGTTTCTCAGAAATGCAGATTTCTCAGGTGAGACAGCTGTAAGTTGAACCAGGAGTTGATGGATAACAGTGAAGTACCAAACACCAAATAATCAAAGTATCTATGTATGTAAGCATGGAGCTCATTGGAAAGGATGGTATGTATGGTATGAATATGAGACAAAGCCCTGCTCTCTCTGCTTTGCACACATCTGGAGTGATGCCATCCTGAGTTTGCATCAAGAATTGCTAAATACACATCCAAGAAGAATTACTGAGCCGGCCATATTAAGATATTTAAAGTGTCTTGATAAATAGATGTATTAAGCTTTTCCTTTGCACAGGATAAAACCACTTTTATAGAGGTCTCGTTCATGTGAGGAAATGGTCAATGTGGAGGAAAGAAAAATATATTTCCTATGCTCTTTTCAGCATATGCCCAGTTGTTATTAAGATGAGTGAGCTCACAGTATACTTTTCCTACTATTGCTATTGCTGCTTCTACCCACCCATGTTTATGAGTGCAAAACCCAATAACAGTGTTGAACTGAACCTACTGGAACCATCTTGACTTTTCTATGCTCCCAAAGGCATCACAGTGGCAGAAAGTCGGTAGCAAATTGAAGTTTATCCAAACACTAAAAAACCCCCAAGACCAACCCTATCAGGAAGCTGTGAAAATTAACTTGAAAGAAACAATATAAAATATAGAGGTCAGATTGTTAACTGTGTTTTTAGGTAGAAAAATGAGTTGTGCAAGTAGCCCATACATTCTGGACAGCAAATGGCTGAGAAGGGGCTATCACTCAACAAATATAAGAAAGATGTGAAAAATAAAATCCTCAGTTTGCACATGGACCTGACTTTTCATAAAATAGACTCTCTGGCTGTATTTACACTTCAGTTCAAAGTCCTTTCAAGGCCAGATTTACTGAACATCAACAGTATTTATTAGTGAGGAGCAAACCCAGGGCTAGGGCTCAGGGAAAATGAACTGGTACATTGGAAAACCTTGAGTATGCCCTATGCTATAGAGTAAGGATTCTTAAATTGGAGGGAGGCGGGCAGGACATAACCCACCTGTGACTGTGCAATATGTCTCAGAGACAAAATTTAAGCTAATTCTGTGACTGCCTGCTGTGAGCACAGAAGTATATGTGAATGAGTAGGATAAAGAGGCACCTGTGATATGGTAGGTACATGCCTACTTACTGAAGAAAAGCAGCCCTATAGAAAAAGTCTGAGAATTAGGGTACCTCCAAGGCTGCTGTTTCCTGCTGCATGGGCAGTCTCTGCTGGAGAGAGATGGCAGCTGCTGCCTATCCCAAAAATTTTGCAGCCATTCCACAGGGGCAACAGGTGGTCAAAAAAGAGATGCCAGGTTCTGTCACTGAAGATCTGCAGCATATTTGTACTAGAGCGACTCAGGGAGAGACTGTGCTGGGGCTGCCCTTGGGATGCTATGGGTCTAGGACCCCCTTTGATTTTGGACTGCTTCCCAGAGAGACCATTTCCCACCGACTGGCCTCTGGGACTGTGTGTGGCCCCTCTGAGACATGCAGGAGCCCACAAAGGGCCCACCAGCTGCTCTTCCCTTTGCAGACTCAGTTCAGAAAGGAAGAGCAGCCTTGTTCAGAGTGTTGCACAGGGAATCGATGGAGTTAGGAAAAGGGAAGCAAGACAGGATACCAACGGCAGCTTCCTGACAAAGAGAGGTACCAAACATCATCTCTTCCTCCCAAAGGAAATTATGCGAACTACTATTATACAGGGCATTTAAAAGCAGACTAGGCAAAGTATGAGAAAATGTACTGTGGGGAAAAGTCCTCCACTAGCAGGAGGTGTATTCAAAAGCCTAACAACTTTTTCTGCATCTGACTTACACCTTTCCACTGTTTTATGACACTATTAATTCTCACTAAATTGTGTATTCTTCTATGATATGACAGCTGCCGCAGCATTACCTAACTGTGTTCAATTCAGGGGTGACTTTTTTAGCTATTTTTCAGCAGTGTTTGGGCTATAATGAAGAGAAGTCACACTGACCACTCGATAACACGCTGCTGTTCTTCCAGCATTCGTGTGAGCTCTTTTTTGGTAGTCATTTTTGTCACAAAAATGACTAGATTTAGCACTTAGCAGAGTTCTGCTATCTAATATTCTTTCAGTCTTTCCAAACCTTTTCAGACATCTAAATAGCCTTTATGTCAATCTAGAGCAATTTCAGAGGTACACAAGTAGGAAGCCAACTATCACAAAGACTGTGCTTCTGAAACCTAAGCAAGATGAGAAATCTTCTAATTTCTTGTCTTGAACCTGCAGTGGCTTAAAGCATTGCCATAGTGGGGTGCTTTACTCTTGCAAGAAGACTACCCTATTTTACAGTAATCTGGCATCCGGAGAAAGTTTTCATTGCCATTTGTAAGAGGTGCTCAGCTTTTTCTTGAGCATGTTTTTTGAATTTTATGCTAAGCTATAAACACAACTAGATAAATACCTACTGTATATGGTGATTACATGGAATACACAGCAGAAATCACTGTGCTGGTGCTGTGATCATGAACCTTTATCTTACATCCTAAGTAAGCTCTCACTGTCAGGTGATATCAAACTAATTCACAAGTATGGAAGAATTCCCCTGTTGCCATCTGGCAAGATACTCGCATTCTATAACAAGAACACTTCTCTTGCTACAATGTCAAATAAGGCTGACAAAGATAATTAAAGTAGAGGGAATACTAAGCCACCTGGCATTGAGCTGTGAAAAAAAGAGGAACTGCATGGAAGGGGAAAATTCTCAAATTTTAAAGCTGCAATTTTAAAGCAAACAGAAGGGTGGCCAGGAAAACAGGAGAGAGAAAGAAGGAGAACATCAACCTTAAAAGGACTCTGTGAGTGTTTACTGTAAACTTCAGGTTTCTGAGTCACAGCCTTTCCAGGTACACTTCACATTGGGAAAAAACAAACAAACAAACACAAACAAAAGAAACAAACAAAACCCCCACAAACAACAACAACAAAAACCCCACATCAAACCCAGCACTTTCCTGCTGACATGTTCCCCAGGGAAAGTCTATTCATTCTTTTTAAACCACTCAGTTTTTTTACACTGCTAAATAAACTCAAAGACCTTGTAGCTACTGAATCTAATTTTCATTTACTTGAAAAATTCTTTGCAGCATATTTGTGTTCTCCTATTTGTGTTCTTCCTCAGATGCTTTTAGCCTGAGAGATTTTTGCAGTCCAAAGGAGTCTTTGCATAAATAAGTTCAAGATAATTCATCAAAAATAGAAAACATCATAAAAGTGCCCTATTTGAAACTTCAATAGCTGATCATTACAAATTAAATATACAGAACCAGACAGAAAGTATCATTTCATACAGTCTGAATAACCTCCAAGCATCAATACCAAATTCAATAAATAGCTATAACTACTACCATAAAAATATACACCTTTGTATACATACAGTGGATGGGTGATGATTAGTGGAGTCTACCTGTCATAATTGTGCTTTTATATTTTGAAATTGTTCTTTCATCAAGTACCTCAGTTTACATGATGCTCTCAGTCCTATATCACAGGGCTGCAAAGTAAGGTTAATATCTTTTGTCACAGATTCAGACAAAGTTCTTTGAAACAATGCTAATGACAACACAATTTAAGGCACATACTCTGTTGCAGGGGACTCAGTAAATAGCAAGTAAAAAACTACCCTAGAATAAAAATAAGAAACCTTGTCTTTTAAGAAAATGCAAAGACCTACTTAAATAGCTAGTGGCAGAAGAAGGGAGGAATATACATGTTTTTATAGGGAGGCCAAATTTCAATTGAGGAGCCCCCATCAGGTCAGGGAGTAGATCAGATGGAGACAGACATTAGCTGACGTTCCTTAGCGTTGTCAGAAGACCAACACACTCCTAGAGTTTTATCCAGAGGAAAAGATGCTCATGTGCCTAGCTACTCTACAAAGTGAGCAAAGAACAGCTGGCTTTAGAAATCATCTCCAAATCAGCACTTCTCTTTACTTTTTGCTGTTAAATGCTCCCAGACTGCTTAGCTGGTACCCACACAAGATAAGCCAACCAGCCCAGTGGCGCTATGGGATTCAGCCATCACCCCACATGTCCCTGTTGATGAGGCAGGACCACCAGACATCATGTTGGCAAGGCAAGGCCGGGGTCAGCAGCAGGCAGCTGAGCTCCTCACCATGGGGAAGAGGTTACAAGTGACAGAGAAAGGTGGTCACTGGCTAATCAGGGCAAGCGGAGACTGTTGGTGCACGCAGGGCCCTGACAAGGAGTGGAAAAAGATGCACGAGCTGCCATGGTTGCAGAGTATGGTTGTGTCTGTGCATGTTTATTTTTAACTATCTGATTCAGCCACACCCTATCCTGTATCAACAAACTGATCTGAAGAAATGTATTTAATCAATATTCATGAAGCTCTTTTGGTTTTTCAAGTCACTGAAGTTTATTAATGTCCCACCGAGTCCTGGTAGCACACCAGAGAGTGCTTGTCATCTATGTGTTCTTCCCGGGAAAAACGTGAATTTTTGGGTTTTTTTTTTCTCCTCAAATACCAAATTCAGTGTAATCCAGCACACACTACCTCAGCTTGCTATGCTGCACAGATTGTCTTTAGTCAGATGGCATCCTGAAGCAGATAAGTGGAGACTCAGACAAATGCACTGCATCGTTTGAAAACAGTGCCTGTTTTTACTCATCTCATATTGCAAGAGCTTTGTCTCTTTCAGCCAAGGTATCACACAATCTCAATCGCTCTAATGGTTAGGCTTTGGTTTAGAACCCACAGGAGACAAATACTTTGGATTCTCAGGATTTCAGACAGTGTCCTTCTTCCAGATACTGTCCCCTTTTCCCCTTAGACTGTCCTGCCTGACATTTACTGTGGGTGCAGCAGGGGGAAATAGAATTTGCCGTGGTTTTTTTGGTTGGATGGTTGGTTGGTTGTTTTTGTTTTGTTTTTTTTTTTTAACGTGGCACAAGTGGAGTGGCAGCTGAATTCCAGCATCTCAGAACCTTCTTCCCCCTGATGCCAGACAATATCTTCTGTGTATCCAGCATCTGTGTATAGAAAAAGTCTGTCTAACACTCCCTAAAAAGGTAGAACAGAAAATGAGTTTGCTGGGAGAATTCCCTGTTACTCTACTTTCCACCTCTTCAGTTCCCACACACCTCCCTTGGCTTTTAGACACTTCCTGATACCAACCATTCTCATGGTTGTTGGGTCTTCCTTTATATCAGGTAGATATCCTTGTAGATGTCCTTGGGTTCTTGAAATCTGTGGTATGAACTTTAGACCTTTCAAACCTACAAACTGCCTGCATTTTTCCTAAGGTTCATTAAAACAGGTTTGAGCTTTCAAAAATCTGTTTCTGTTATTTAGAAAGAAATCCTAAGAAATAAGGAATCAAGCTAAAATCCTAAAATCTTATGTTGCTAAAATCCTGTGTTGAGTCTTGAAATTGAGTATAAATTCATTTGTATAGGTTGTAGAAAGAACCATATAGGGACAGTTGCTACCTGAGGTGCCACTCTTCACCAGAGGTCCACTACTCCCATCACACTCCTTTCTGCTTCCTCACCTTACCTACACAAACACACACAACTTTTCAAAGCCCTTGTTCATCTTCTACCCCTATGGGCCCTCATCCCCAGCAGCTCCAGCATTGTCAAACTAGCAGGTACCAGGAATTCAGTTTTTGAAGCTCTTCTTTCCCAACTTTCCAACTCTAGTGTTGAAGATACCTCTGCTTGCTGCATTCACACAGGCAGATGTACACAATGTACTAGCACTTGCAACTTAATTTTAACTCATCTTTTCTTTCTCATCTGTGGCTTTCTTCACAACTTTGTCCTTAATAAAATCTATCAAACCTGGTGCAAGAACCTAAAATCCCATTTAAGACTTCAAATAGGCTGAAAACACTAGTTAATACCTGAAAATAATGCCTAGTACTGACCCACAGAACTGACTCATGGCATATATAGTGAATTCAGTCTCTTTTACCCTGTTCATTTTTCATAATTCATTGCAAAATATGACTCAAATAACACCTTTAAATCTACTGTGTTTATGCAGCTTAAAATTACTTTCTGTGCAGCACCAAATAGACAGTGTGGATTTGAATTGGCTATCAATCTTTGGCTCCTTTCAGAGGAACAAAATAATATGGGAAGTCCTTGCCACTGCAGTCATCTCTGGAATGAGGGAATATCATAGGAATTATTTTCTGACAGTAAACACCGATTTATGTTCAAACAGAAAACTAGCCTCACTATAAGAAGATTTAGCAATCATCTTTTTGTTGACAGAGTTTTTATCTCTGATAAGAGATAAAAGAGTATTTCTCTCTGATACAGTATTTGCAATAAATTAAATCTCAGTTCAGCACACATAATCAACAGTGACTATATTGACTTTCAAAAGGTATGCACGTGTCAAATGATAATAGGTCAGAATGAATATTTTGAATAAGCCATAATTTCTCTAAGATAAATTTCAATTTTTACTTTTAACAGCAATTCATCTTGCACTGAAGCTGTCAACTTCATATAATAATTTTGTTATTAGCCACTCAGGTTAGAAATCTAATCATTAAATAAATAGATGATTACTAATAATACTTCTATTAAAGTGTTTTTCTATGTTGGTTACAAGTTTGACTGGCACTTATGGGAATCAAAACTTCTATATTGCCCTGCAAATCCAGCACTTACCTGTCTCATTACAAAAATGTCTCACAAAGCTCATAGTAAGACAGCTTCTTAAATCACTCTTAAGAGAGTGATTTATAAATTGACTGACAGCCTACTGCAGTTAATGGAGCTTTTCCCTTATGCAAGCCTGGGATCAGATCCTGAAATGCATAACCCTGAAACTGGCTATTTATTGCATCTCTTCAGTCACTAGAAACCAGAGAAAGTTCAGCTCTATGATATACCAGTGGGCTAAGAATAACATGCTCTAAAAACACCTTTCTTCTTCTGTTTACTAATAGTACAAAAGAATGACAGGAGTGGAGAAGATATGAGGGCTGTAACTGGTTTCATGCTTTTGCTTCGCCTTAGGGAGACAAATGCTTAGCATGTCTTATATAGAACCTTACTGCTGCAAATGCCAAGTGAGAACAGAAATAAAGTAACTTTACTTTGTGGTAAAAGCAAAAAAAAAATAAAAAAAAAAATGTCGGAGGCAGGTCTTTACCTGCATTCTTTTCTTAAGGGAAAATTTCAGTAGGAGGTACTTTTCCCTAAAGAATATCCAGTTGTCTTCATTAAAAGACCTCAAGTTGTCCTTCTAAAATATTTTTATATAACATGGAAAAAAGCACACAGTGTTTTTCCATTAGGTTTTTCTTCAGCTGAGCTTGTTATTGAATAGTTTCATATTTTGGAAGTTTTTGTATGTGTCTAACTATAACAGGTTCTTGAATTAATCTCATTCACTCATCCATTGGCAATGTTGTATTTGTCGCTTTTCTTTGTACATGGAGTCCTGATCTCCTGTTCCCTTCTGCTGGAGGTACATCATTTTCCATTTCAGGATAATTCGCTGGGCCATGAGGACAACGAGGTTGACTCTGTTCTCAAGTGTTCTCCATAATCTGGAATTTGGTGTTGTTGACCTGAGCTCATGTCTGAGCTTGAAAGAGTGATTGAACTCTTAATAGAAATACCAAGAACTAGGTGAACCCATCTCAGAATTTAGCATGAAGGTTAGCCAGATCACTCACTTGAGAGGTAGGGACTTTGTTCTCAGCTGTCGCAGTGCTTTAACTAGTAGGCCACAAGACAAAAAGGAGAAAGCTTGATTGTTTCTATGCTTTGCCAGGAAAAATATTTTGGTTCCTTACTTCAAAAGAACAGGGTTGTGAATTCTTCATAGCAACAGGAGTCTTCGTAGCAGACACTTCTCCTCAGCTGCACTTTTTCCTGCCTAGCTCAGATGACACCACAGTAAGCTGCTGGCTTTCATGGGTTCACTCTGCTCCCCCACTTTCTGTAGAGACCCATGGCAGGATTGGGCCTGTGAGGACAATTGTGTGTCCATGCATTGCCAAGTGAGAAGTTGCACTGCTGTGTCCATCATACCCAGACCCTTAAAGGTACAAGCCTTGGTCTGCTGGGCTACATTTATAAAGGCAGTGACATGATGTCTGTGGTGGGAAAAGTAGTAGAGAGAGAGGGAAGTATTTCCATAGAAGAAACACCATGGATGCATTCAGAATGGCTTTACAATTGTGTTTACTACACAAAATACAAAGCGGAATTGGGTTGATAAGTTGTATTTACTTCTAAAAGGGTACACAGAATCGTGAAACATATATTGAGATCTTCTGGCCTACAAAATACAGATTGATTATACCATTTCTGGTATTCATATCACCATAATGGCGGTGGAAAGACACATTACTTAAGAATTGTGAGCCTCTTCATATTTATGCAACTGAGAACAACTTTATAGACTCTTGTTATTCTAGCACCTCTGGCTTTTATTCCTACTCTGTGTCATTACACCACAGTACAGGTGATTTATGTTTGGCTCAATCAATAGTTTTATATTAACACAGATGTTGAATATTTGACCTTTGCCCAGGGTTGCTACAATGTTATCTAAAAGTCTTTCACAAGTAGCAATTGTACTTAATTTAAAACTCCTCAGTATTGCACAGGATATCTTATATTTTGTTCACTGCTGAATCTACAATCTTAATGAGAATTTCAAGATACAGAATGGGGCAACTATTCACATGTTGCAGAAAGGCACTAACTGTCTTCAGATTTTAATTTGCCTACCTTAGAAGAAGTACAGCACAGAATAGTTTGGTGCTAGCAAGATCTCTCTAAATTTAACCTTTACTCTTTCAGATTGGGGTCACGTTTCCAGATTTCTTCCACACAGTCGTGGAGTCTTTTTGCCTCTAGGGTTCTTTTCTGCAGCTAATATTCACAACATTCTTGTCTCATTCATAATAATAACAACTCAATTTCAGGCAATGGCTTCTGCTTCCTGGTTACTCTGGCAAGAACTGATGTTGGGCTTACCCACCACCTACTGAAGCCAACATGCGTCTTATCATTACCTGCCAGACAGTCTGGCAACTATGAGTTATGCTATCAGATAGCTAAGGAAATGATGCAGTACAAGACTAAGTGTTTAGCAAGTTTCCAAACCTTTCAAGAAGCGCAACCAAAGTAATGATATGCACTAATGTGAGAGAATATTCCTGAAATGTAAGGAAGCCTGCTGTGATCAGGGCTACCACAGCATCCCACAGAGAACCAGAGATGGACCCTTGGCACTTGGGTGCAGCAGTCTGGCAGTGAGAGAAATCTGGACTGGCAGCAGTCATGATGCATTGCAGTGTTCACAAAATGGCAGGAGACACCAAATAGATGATTGCTCATTACACAGGAGAAAATTAAGCATAGTCAACTTGAGTTTGTCTCAAGATCAGAGTTTCATTGCTTCATAGAAGTACATAACTTCAACAGTACAGAAAGGTGGCATTAGGACAAGGATCTTGAAACACTCAAGTGACTTGTACTTAGTTCTCCCAGTGTCCTTGTGCTTCTGAAGAGATTAATTCTCTTGAATACATCATCTTCCAGAATGAGTCCTGAAAGTGAGTCTGTTTAGTCTTTTAGACCTTGTTATATAAAACAGTGGTAGAACAACAATAGTAGACAATACCCTAATACAGGATAATTCTGCATGGTATTGGAGCATTTTCTTGTTAAACTCTCTTTCAAAACCTTTTGCTGTTTCTCAGAATTCATAATCTTGTATTTATCCTCAGTAGAGAGGAAAATTTAAATTTTGATTCTGATATGACCCATAAAGAGTGACATTTGGAAGACCACATTTAGCTATGTTGAAGATGTAGGTTGCTCCCTAATGCAAGGCTTTCACAATACATTATCTTTAACAGAAACAATCCACAGCTACTCCTGTTCTAGTTGTTTTAAGTGTCTGCAACTGCAGTAAGTTCTCTTTAGCTTGCATAAATCTTTCAAGTCTGTCTAGGACCTGGGGACACCCACCCTGCAGCACTCCTTTGCCTCCCCTGCCCCAGAAACAAAATGATGTATAGTGTTGTACCAAAGGAGAACAGCTTATTTTTAGATAAGTATAAAATACAGATTTTCATCTGAGAAGTACAGAACTACCACCCACATTCTAATTCAAGTCAGTATCAAAGTTAATTGCAGACCTCCTACAAGTAAGAGCAGGAGTGAAAAAAACATCTGAAGAGTTTTCTGCTCTTCATGTCCACAGCTTCAGGCACGTCTTTTGCATACTATAAACAGTGAACCAAATTATTCCTTCAGTACTGTTGGTTCAAAACAGAAATTTTCTCAGAATAATGAAGTAGGAAAATCATAGAACTATAAAGCAGCTGGAATAGGAAAAATTATACACATCTTTTACATTGTTCACTAAATACAGGTTGCTATGAAGCACATAAAGAGGTTTAAAATAGATTGAAATTGTCATACTTCTTCCTACTGTAGTTGGACACCTGTCAAAATAATGCAGATCTTTAGGCAAAGCTGAAGCCATACTTGCAGATTATAGTTTTAATATGTTTTGGTCCATTTTGTTTTAAATTTCTCTCCACCTAGTCAATTTTTTATAAGGGTATCTCCTAGTGGGAAAAAAAAAAATAACGGTTAATCATATGTTTATTAATATAAAACATTGACTTCAATGGCTGTTGTAGCAATACCAATTTACACACTGCAATTCCAAATTCTCTGTTTTATTGTTATTCTTCTGTTCCTCCACTGAGAGAGTGCACGTCTTTCTATTTTTTCTAAATGCTTCATTTGAGAGGAGGAAAACTTGGTAAATGTTGCCTGTGTTAACACAGAAGATAAAGAGATGAGCACATTCAAATGTGAAGAAAACCTTGTTACAGCTTATTCTTATTGATATAAATAGAGACATTAATTACTAAGGACACATCTTGAGCATCATGTCTTAAAAAACTGAGTGCGTGAGCAGCTTTCCACAGTGCCTGCAAGGATCCCCTCGGCAAACTCTGAACCTCAGGTCACCCCTGGCTTACACACCTGTAATTATTATTATTATAATATATATATATTTTTTTTTTTTCTTAATTTAAGCTGCCTCCAGGCTGTGTCTGCTCTTGGGACAGGCATCATAAGAAACCTTAGAGGAGCAATGCTGGACTATCTTTGCTACTTGAAGTCACCAGAAACACTGAAGCAGGAAAGCTGCATGGTGTGGTGGGACCATTCCCTTTTCAATAAGAGTGCTTGAAGGGTACTCTTACACTGGGCTAACAAAAGCTTCCTCTGTTACCCTCAGGGAACAGTAGCAAAGGTGCAGAGCTGATATTTAGCTTGCTCTAGTAGCAAACGGAGCATCTGGAAGCTGTGTCGGTCTTGACATTCTACACTGTGACTTATAGGTGTAAAAACTTGTGCTTAAGCCATGTCACCTGGCTCATAACTCATTTCAGGCCAAGGCTCATTGCAAATGGTGCTCAATCCCATTCTCTAATATCATGTGTTTAAAAAGCAGATCCAAGCTGAGATGTTTAGGGAACAAGATTACAGAATACTAATAAATACCCTATCATCTAGGAAAGCAGGATTTCTTAAAACATAGTACAAAGGTTTCCCATTGTCACAATCTTACAGTAAAACTGTTCCTTAAAACGATTGAATTTTTTTGTGCAAAACCTGACAATTTTATGGCAAAATAATTTTTTAGGACAGGGGAACTCCAGACGAGTTCAGAAATTATAGCAAATAATACATTATTCATTGCTCCTATTTTCATTAACTTCTTATTGCCTTTAATATTGAACTGCCAAAATACCCCTTTTTTCCCTATACTCAAAACCATATCTAAAATATGAGCATTGCCATTCTACATCCAGTCTCAGTCATCCTGAGGAAAGAAGAATTTGCTCTTGTAGTTTTATCTGAGACTGCACCAACAAGAACATCCTGAAACAGTTTCAATCCTACTAATGTCATATTAAAGCATTGCATTATAAGGTAGCTTGTGAATATTTTTTTTCAGTTCCCAAATTCATACACAAATGCCCATTTTCCTCCACTGCTTTCCAAAGTGTTTAACAAATTTACAAGAAAAATAATAAGATCTCAAGCATTACAACTTCTGGAGGTAATAATTTATTGAAGAACATTCTGAACATAATTTTGCCTACTTAAGAAAAATCAGTGTTTCTACTGTTGAAAAAAAAATGAAAACTGCAGTCCATATTTTCTTAAAGTGATCTCTCTTTGATGGTAAAATTTTTGAACAACCCTATAATTAGCATTTGGAAGTGGGTTTTTAGCAGTGATACTGTCTCAGAAAAAAACAGACAGAAAATAATTTATTGTCTGCTTATTGTAAGCTTTAAGGTGATCTCATAAAATAGATGTAAGATGCTGTTATCCTTTTCAGCTTTTATTCAGAAAGCTACTCTGAAAGGCAGTGACAATAAAGTAAGTTTAGCATTATGTATTTCAGAAACACCTTCATCTCATATTATCTCATCTGAATTTCTGTAAGTAAAGATGGCCATAAGTCATTCCAAGGTAGAATTGAGTAAGAAAACGAAAAGAATAATGTTGAAGATTTTTTCACTGTATTCATGTTTTTGATTCATGTAGGTCATAAATCCTTAAGTACTTTAACACCTGGTTTTGTCATTTTTGTTACTTTGGTTTTGCTTTGTTCTTGAAGTCATTTTTTATTCTCCCATTAAGGAAAGCTGTCATCCAGAAAAAGCACAGACAATGAGGTTTTGGTCAATATATCATAAAGTGTTTTTTAATAATTGTATTGTTAAATTATTTATTGAAGCTATTTGACAAATACTAAACAAACAACAACAAATCTATTTGGCACTACGCAAGGTCAGTTTGAGAATCATACATTAACCAATAAGAGGATGAATTCTTCTTTAGCTCATCACATTTCTTAATTAAAACAATAGGATGTTGTTCAACAGAAGAACAGTTTATGGCTCTTGGTATTGGATCAAAACTACCACAGATGCACTGTAAATAGTAGCTATCACTTATAATCTCACTATGCTGGTTTAGCTGCGGTCAAAAATGTTGGGTTATCTCTGCTTTGTCCAATTCTATGCCAATTTCACTCCAACATGTAGAAGCCAGCTTGCCTTTCTACACCTCGCCTTCAGGCCTCTTTGCTTGTTTCTTTTTTTCCCTTCCCACTTCCTTGCCCCAAAGACCATTTTTCTCTCAGTACTGCTGTCCTTCGTTTAATACAGGTTTGGGGCTTTACTTTTACTTTCATTTGAACAGATGTTGGAATAAGGCCTTTATTATTCTTTGACCATTTGCCACAGACCTCTCACCTTGCTCTTGGCTATTTTTTTCTTTTTTAGTTCAGACTTTGCTGTTCTTTCCCTACCTAGAGGCATAACACCATCACCTAACGAGAGTCATGCCACATGAGAGACATGCACATTCTCCTGGTTCTATCTGCCAACCTCCAAACCAAACATGAACACAAGCAATGGGTTTAATAGGGCTTCTGATTGCTCAGTATCCCTCACTGGCAACACATCAATATGACTTGTTGCAACTTTTCTATACAACTAAATTGACATGAAGATCCAGAGAGCTGGGGCAACGCAGGACCAGGTCTCAAGCAATGAGGAAGGTCTCAAAGAAAGCTCATTAATGAACTCTTAATGAAAGATTTCCAACATCACTGTTTAGAATGACGAGTCACATGAGGATGAGAAAATAATTCTGCAAGGCATCAGAAATACATCAAGAGAGCATCTAGTATTCCCTTTTGTAAAAACCTAATTTTATTATTCTAAGGATGAAGAGGGATTCACAGATCATTAGCAGATCTTTGTGACTGCAGGGACAATTATAGAGATAGAATAAATTCTCAGGAATCAGGTGCCTGTAAAGATCAGCTCATTCCAATATTTCTGGAACAGTGAGATCAACATTTATGTCCATCATCCATATCACAATGTCAACCAAGAACCTCAGGAATAAGAGTTGTCACCTTTTGATTTACATATGTGACTCTTGTCTTTCCAGATACAGTTGGCTTGCACTCTGCAGTCAGCAGAGTGATGGTAGTCAAGCATTGCCAGCTTCAAACTCAGCAATGCAGTTCTCTTTCCATACTTGGTAGCATATTCTCCTTGGCCACCTGCTACATCAAATAATGGTTAAAGTCAGCATGGATCTTCATGAATGTTGCCTTTTCCTGCCTGAATTTCCTCCTGCTCTGGTGGCTGTTCTTCCTACACATTGCAGGATAGCAGTTCATTTCATTTCCCTGTAGACTGACTCTCACCTGCACTGGATCCTCTGCTCTATGCAATATCCATAGTGTGTAGGACCACCATGTGCTTGCCCTCTTGTGCCATATGTGGGCCATACAGAAACTCGAATTTTTTCTGTCATCACTTCAACTGCAAACATGAATAATGTTGTTGTATGGTTGCAGGATCTGTATGTGCAGTGCAGGAAATAACAGGTGTTACTCCTGCAGTGGCAGCTTCACCTGGTAGTGGCATGGCATACACCATGTTTGTTGCTATAACCTCAAGGCTGTTTTGAAGTCACAACTCAAGGCTGTCTATCTTCTGTGTTTCTCCATCCACCTTAGGTTGATTCCACAGTGCAAAAAGGCAACATTTTAATGATTTAGCAAACCACAGCACATGGAATATCTTTGACTCAATTTTGATTTGTAGTGAATTTTTAACTTAAGAAAACCATCTCAGTGGTTTTTTCACTAGAGGTAATGCAAAATTACAGGATTTTGTTTACTCTGAAAGAATTCATGAACACGGACAAAGAAATTTAGTAAGTCTGATTCCATCTACTTTAGAGAGAGTTTCTGCTGTAGAAGAAAAAGGTAGAAGCAAAAAAGGCAATTTTGCAGAAGATCATGAAAAGTTAACCAAAGTGAAAAGCAAAGTTTAAATGAGTTGCACTTAAATGCAAGTAGTCAACAAAGCCAGAAACTAACTTTAGCTTTAGTGATCCCTATTTGTCTACCAGGCTTCTTCTAAAAGCAATCAGAAGACATCCTAGTGAGGAGTTAAGATTCTGTTTGGTATTACACATCATGAAAGGCTTTCCCACTTCCAATGCAGAAATTCTTATTTTCCTTTCCTGTCCCCACTCCTCTTCTGCTGGAAGACTGTGATCATGGAGTTACTGCTGTTCTGAATCAGAACTGACTCAAACTATTCACAATTTGACAACAGATAAAAATAGCAATATTTCAACCTAATTAACTTTCCTCAAGGTACTTCCCCTTGCCTGTCCTATTCCCTCCACTTCACATTATGAGACATCTAGTTATCAACACTGAATATTTATATCACTTTCTATCAAAAAAAGAAAAGCAAACCGCTTTTAAAAGTTGCATCAGAAAGTAATTTTTTAAAGGTTTTCTTCCCTTAAAAAAAAATAATAATAATAAAAGACTTCTGACACCCACAGCTTTTCTGTAAAATCAATTTGGCAAACTGCTTAAAAGGTAGATTGTCTTGCATGTTCACACTGTTTCTAGAGACCTTCCTGGAATGTGCTCTATGGATAGATATATGTTACAGGAAGATCGCTAACATCAGGAAAACAAGAAGAAATGGAGGAGATTTGGAACAAGTTGTCTCTTCACTTGCATCTAGTGTGGTAACTTAAATCAGTTTAAGGGGAATGTAAAGAAAACAGCCAATTAGTATGTAATATTTTAGGTTATTTTACCAAAGTTTATGTGGTTTCATAAGAAGGCAAGGGCACATTCTAACTATATATGATTTAAATGTACAGATTTCCTACTATAGATGCATTTATGCCAGTTTTTTACTGCAAAAACTGAACATGAAATGACCTACATAATTGGATACTGAAAGAAGAAACAAGGAGAAAATTTACTTGTTCAGGTGCAATACATAGACTTTAAAATTTGCACCTAGTTCCAGTTAAATATGCTTAAAGAAGCCCAAACCGCAGGAAAACCTCTTCATAACAGTGTCTAAGGAATTAAACATCTACTGTTTTTATTGATGACAAACACAGTTGCATGCAAATGCAACCTCAGGCATTAGTCTTACAGGTTCTCTGATGATTTCCAGCTTTGATTTTTCACCTCAGAGTTTTTACTGAGTTGACAACCTTAGCATTAATAATGAAAAGCGGCAGTTTTATTAATCAAACATGTTCAGCCACCCAAATATCATTAAAACTTGATATAATCTTAAAGTGCAAATGCTTAAGCACCTGGAAATATCTTCATGAAATATTGACTTAGTGGTAAGTGAAATGTTGAGAAGATATCTAGCCCTCTGCTTTCCTTTTCTTTAAATACGTAATCCATCAATGTAAATCGTATACAGGCCTGCCCTGACTTTCATAAAATGAGACTATGGTCCATTGTGCTGCCTGTTCATTTAAGTATGGAAATTGTAAGGAGTTTTGGTCAGTTAAATGTCTTGTTTAATGCCTTTTTTTCCAAAATATTTCAATCCATAAGTAAACTAAGAAAGAGTTGAAATAATACAAAATTGTGGAAATAGATTTTTATTGAAATAAATCATGTTGAGGAAGAGGGCTAATTAAGTTTAAAACATTATCACTCCACTTATGTGAGGTGACCCTGTGAATTAAAGCATGCAAGGAAGAGCTTGTACCTTAGAGTTAATAAATCCAGCTTGACAGCTTTCCAGGGAAATTACATTGCCTCATTTTGTGTTTGAAGAGTTTGAGGACCCAATCCAGGCTCCCTCTGGACAAGAGATCATACTAAAGGAGAAGCTTTTAAATGTCCTGTAGTTCCAGGAGGAAATATATCCTCTCTTCTAGGTCATATTTTTCTCCAATCTTAATCTAAAAGCATGTATCATTTGGCGATTTTGTCTCATTGATGCTCATCGTTCATTAATAATTTCATTAAACAATCTAAAAAGGTTTGAAGACAACACAGAGTTGGGAAATGATGAGAAACTGGAAGCTCAGGTCAAGGGCCTGGTGAACTTGTGCTGGAGCTTATTGAATAAAACAGCTAGAAAGTCAGACCTGTCAATGGGAAAAGGCTTTGGACAGAGTCAGACTATATTAAGCTTGGTGAGAAGACTGCATTGCTGTTCAAAGCCTGGAAGGAAGTCCAAGACCCTCAGATCTCACCAATATTCCACTGTCAACAAAATCCTTATGAACCCATAACAAAATGTCAATGTTTTGGCCTTTTCTGGAACTTGGTGCTAGATTATCATAGACAGTCACTGAGCTCAGTTATCCATAGGGTTGTAGGATAGCCTGCAAATAAAGTAAGGAAATGCTCAGATGAACCTTTTTCAGTCAGGAAGTAGATGGATTCAATAGAGGCCGTTGAATCTAGCAAAACTTTGGATGAAAATCAAGAAATGAGGCTGCTTATTTTATCACAAGCAAACAAACAAAAAACCAAGCAAACAATTTCCTAAATGCAAGAACCACAAAGCTTTGACTCTTTTGGCTCTTGTCAGTCGTTGCTATCTGGAAAGAATTGCCAGAAATGTAATATTCCCTGTTGACAGGGCTTCAGGTTTTGTGAGACTCGATAGTCTCCTACAAGGAAAATCAAGGCAATCTGTATTAACAAGGCACTGCTCTGTACTGACAGACCTTTGCAGAACACAGGGAGTAAAAAGGACGGTTTTGGCTCTTAACATTTTCATCCGCTGGTTTTGACATGAACCTGTCTAAAGAACTACCTTATACAACCACTGCAAGAGAACATGAAGAATTACATTTAGCAGTACAGGCTAACATAAAAGAATGGCACTTTTCTTTAAGAAAAGTCTTTCGAGTGGAAAGATTTAGCAAACAACTGAAAAGACAACATGCCAAATTTAGAGCTTTAGATTTAGTTTTAGATTTGGATTTAGAGCTGTTCTTGCTTATATCCATCCAAGTCTTTTACTACATTAGAAGTATCATAGGTAGATTATAAGCTGCAGATCCTGGACTGCCTGTCTGTAATAAGGAGTACTGTCTCAGCCTCCACCTGATCTTTTTTCTTTTAAAATCTAAATTATTATGAAGATGTATAGAAATTCATTCAAGGAAGGAGTAGGTGTAAGAATATCAGTTATTACTGAAGCTCAGTACTGCAAAGCTGAGAGAGTGGGATGGCAAGAAACAATACATAAACCAAGTTTAACCAAATCATAATCTTATATGCTTGAGCTGCTACTTCATATATCGCTTCAGTCCTAAGAGTTATCATTAATACATATATATATATTCTCATCTACAGAACTGTATCAGACATGTTTTCATAATATTCTCTACTACATTAAAACATGCAGACTTTGATTAAAACTACTTAAAATTAATAATTCATGGATAGTATCATAAAAGATATCATGAGAATAGGAAGATATTTCTGACTGCTTATGGGAACGAATTCTGTTTGCCATTTCTCATGGAGACTTTTGTGTTACCTTGCAAGAGTAGAGGTCACTCTGGCTGGTATTTAGACAACAGCACTATTCATCAGTCCCATTGGCTTCATCAAAAAGTTGTGTTCAATGATTTTTTTAAAAAAACGAATTGCATTTTTTTACATTAAAATTCAATGTATAGAAAACTCTTGTAGTGATAATTTCCAAAGCAATTTGTAGGCTAAGAAGGAGTATGCTAAACAAAACAAAACAAAACAAAAATATGTAACAGGTTGAGGTGGAGCAAAATTGCAGATATCTCTTCGCTTAAAGTAAAAAAAGAATCATAATAAGGAAATAATGAAACAAAAATGAAGGCTCCCTGAGGATAGGTAGCCCCAGGTGAAATTAATCATGTAAAAGAAGGTTGATTCAAAGAGAAAAACAAAGAAGTGGTTGGAGGTTTCCTAATTGAATTTATTTGAAGATATTGTCAGAATGAGAGTTGAGTTGGTTTGGCGTTTTTTTCAGTAATGTGGTTATTTAATGTGCTGTTTCCAAAACAGCCAAAGCAATTAGTTTATGTCAATCATCAATTACAGTACTCATCAAAAATAACTGTTTAAATCAAACCAGGTTACAAATTGTACTAAGAAATCTTTAGCCAGTAGGATGACTTTCTTTTTCTTTTTTTGGAGAGTAATCTTTTGGAAAGTTCTGGAAGTTAAAAGCTCCATGGCTGCAGTATTGTTTGCCAAAATTCAGTTCTAAATACATTTTCACAGATGGCTCATGCATCTCTAAAAATTCTGGGAAATGCTGACCAAATGCAGCTACACATAAAAAAAAATAAAAGCTCAAGGCAGTACTCACAGGTAATCTGTCATTTTCAATTTGGTATGTATCAGTGTTGTCATACTTGTCCTAAAAATACACTTAAATATTAATGGAAAAGCAACCTACTTTGGTCACAAGTGATTCTTCAGGCTCTTCCAAGCACTTCAGTTTTAACAGTCTGTCCTATCCATTTTCTGACAGTTTAAGGAGGTTACACCTGACATTAGCATTTTATTAACATTTTATTTATGTACAAAGACCCAAAGTTTGACAAAACTGATTGACAGTGCCATAGAAACATTATTCCAGGGGTTAAACCATGTAGTGGCTTAGCACAAGAGCCTTTTACCCAAGCAGGGCACAAGTGTGTTTATTCCCATTGTTCTTATTGCAAACCTACTGCACAGTCTGGTACAAACTGGAGATAACACCCAGCAGAGGTCTAGATGTAGAATAAAATTACCAGTAGTCAAGGCTCAAATTATGTAGTCAATGAAAGAACACATTGAAGGAAAACTAATCTTAATATCCAAATACTCAAGCTGTTCGCCTGAAGTGTTAAGTCTCACATGGAGCATCTTGTCATAATCAGACTCATCAATAAATGCAACAGTAATGCATCAGTGGTAACTCAGTTCCAGAAGGCACTTCTCATTCTATAAGGTATAATCTGCACACAGGAACAGGCTTTCTTTGTAAAGATCAGTAATACACATACACACACAAGAAAAGGAGAAGAAGGGGTAGCCACAATGTTTTGGTCCTTCCCCAGTTTTTGTTTTCAAAAGCACTTTTTTTGTTGGAACAAATGTACAAAGTAAATTTTACTCCTTGTTGACAGGAACTCCTCAAGCACCTGTTTATACAGTGCTAACTTCTAAGTTGGGCTAACCTAATGCCCTTCTTAAATATTTTATAAGTTGCAGATCACTGAACTGTCAAAAGACAGCTTTAAGTAAGTGGGTGCTGTCAGCACAAATCCAGCTGTGTCCCTTGGTTACTGCACCTTCCATGGAGTGAAACTTAAGACTAGTCTGCTTCCTTGAGTCAACTCTTCCCCTCAGGTTGATGCCTACAAGCACCATGAAGATCAAATGTCTTGCTGAGACCTGTCACCAACCTGTGTAAATAATGTACTTCATTCTCAGATCTGTGTGGTGGTTTCTAAAATCAGTAATGTTATTGGGGAGAAATACAAAATACTTGTTTATGTTTCTTTCCCAAACTAGAATGTTGCTCAGATAGCTCTTAGATGAAGTAGGTCTCAAATGTGATGCCTGTTCTGTATGTGATTAGGTTTCAAAGGCGCATATGATGTCTAAATGGGACACTATTTATATATTTCCTGAGTTTCCTTCTCACAGGGTTGAATCTTATCTTCCCAACTGGTTATTTCTAACCTGTTAAAATTTTTTGGATCTGGTATTTTCTTCCCATGTTGCATTCAGATTCATCTGTGGAAGCGGCAAGGAGACTGCTGGCTGAAAAAAACCCAACAACAACAACAACAACAACAACAAAACCCCACAACAACAACAACAAAAACCACAAACACACACACACACAAAAACCAACCAACCAACCAAAAAAACCATGAAAAATCCCAGAGGCTTAATTTAAGACTGCCAGTGAAATTTTTTTTGCCTCCAAGTAGACTCTGCCCCATTGACCACAACTCTCTGGCTTCTTGCCTTCAGCCAGTTCGCAGTCCACCTCACTACCTGGTTGTCCAGATCACACTTCCTCAGTTTAGCTGCAAAGATGCTGTGGGAGACTGTGTTAAATGCCTTACTGAAATTGAGGTAGACCACATCCACTGCTTTGCCATCATCTATCCAGCTGGTTATGTCCTCATAAAAGGCCATGAGGTTGGCTAAGCATGACTTCCCCCTGGTGAAGCCATGTTGACTGCCCCTAATGACCCTCTTATCCTTGATATGACTTGAGATTGCACCAAGGATGAATTGTTCCATCACCTTTCCAGAGATGGAGGTGACGCTGACTAGTCTATAGTTACCTGGGTCCTCCTTCTCACCCTTTTTGAAGACTGGAGTGACATTTGCTTTTCTCCAGTTCTCAGACACCTCTCCTTTTTCCTATGACTTAGCAAAGATGGTGGAGAGTGGCCTAAAATGACCAGTACTGGCAGATTCTGTTTGCATATGTAAAACTAATGTACAATGAAGAAAACTCTGCAAAGTGCATAGTCATGAAGGACCTTGCATGCTGCAGATGCCTCATAGCAGTGATTCCAAAGTGATCCCACTAGGACTGGCAATCCAGCAGTATTAGCAAGGCATTCATACAGTTGCAACATGGGCTGGTGTCAGAGCATGCTCTGCATAAAGCCTCCCTCATGTTAATCCAATTACTTTGTAAATATGTGTCATAAATGACTTAGAAACCTCTACCTCATTGATTTCCAATACAGTGAGGTGTTTTTCAAAGTGCTACCACTGATACTTAGGCTGCAGTCAGCAGAACATGTCCACTGGGCTAGAGTTCACACCCAGTTGTTTAATGAAAACAGGGCATGGTTACAAGTCCCCTGCCTGCATGGCCCAGCAATGAAGGCTGTTCATGCAGAAAACAAGCAGTGTGACCCTGGGTGCACAAGAATGATGAACTGCCAGCCTCCAGCCTTTCCATAGGTATTCTGGTCCACTGATGTAACTCTTCAAATTTTTAACTGGGTCCTTTCACATGAATCAGGCAGACTTTGAACTTTCAATCAAACAAGCACGAAAACCTAATACAGAAACTTTATGGAAAATAACTTTAAATCACAAGCTCTGCTCTTTGATTCTATTCTGTGTGGATTAAAGCTTCAGCCTTCACAGCAGCACAGTCATCAAATAGTTAAAAAACCTAATAGAGTCTCATATATTTAGCCATTCCCAAATTGTTCTCCACTTATAAATAGTTGCTTGAAGTTGTTGAATTTTCAAAGACTTTATAGTGTTACAGTCAGTTAGAATACTTCTTGTGTTCCCTTTTAATTTGCACGTATCTGACATAAAGTTCTCTTCTCACAGATCCATGTGAATAAGTGATTAATGGTGATTAATGGATTTAAGCACAGCAGGCCGCTTCATTCCCCCCAAAACTCATACATTTTTAGTTAAATGCATGGGTATTTGTAGTTGAGGAAAACTGGAACCTATAAAGTAATAATCAAAGACATTACCATATGCTCTTCAGAAAGTTAGTATAGTTGAAAAATAAATCCATAGTTTGGTCTGGCTCCATTGCACATAACTGCTTTTTGCTTGCCAAAAACTAATTAACCTTTGGCATCAGTTGCTGTCAATATCTTCCCGCACTATAGTTGCTCCGTTCTACAATTAACTATGAATTGTGAATGAAACATCACCTTTGTGTCACTGAAGCACTATCTTGCTCATCCTTTTCTTCAGAATTTCACAGGAGTCCTTTCTTCTCTCTGAAGTTCTTTGTGGTCACTCTTCCTTTTCAAGATCGCGCAGGGAAGATATAGAAAGACATGAAGGCTCTTGCCCAGGGTGGAAGAGAATGATTAAAGGGTGTTACTGAAAGCTATTCAGGAAAAAGAACTCATTTTTTTCATTTGTAACAGGGATAGGATTAGCCATTTTTTCTGACAGTGTGTAATCAGGTAGGAGACTTTTAAAAATTCTGTGCATGTTTTTCTTCTGTAATTTAAATATTTCACACTGCAGAATGTCAGATAAAGAGAATTCATCACTAAGCAAAAGCAATTCCCTAGATACAGCAAGGAAAGTCATATAAACAGACTTGGGCTAAATCTCTGATTTTATGTCTTCAACCATTTTAAGCTACCACTATTGGGAGGTTAAAGCCAAGTTTATTGCCAGTTGAAGTAAAATAACAAAACACATCTGATGAAAATAAGTGAAAGTTTGAGCATGGAGTTCAGAAACAAAAAATATTACTCCTATATAGAGATGAACAGTTGAGAAGTAGCTGGATTTGAATGAGATTTGGGCTGCCTTTTTCATTCATCACAGAGGAAATGGGAAGTACTGAAGAGACTGACTAGGTAATCCATGAGGGCAGTATACTACACAAAGAGTGTTAGTAAGGACAGGAAAAGAGGGAACATTTATTTAGCACAAAATCAATGTATTCACAGCACATTGCAACAAAGGCACTACAGGATGTGAAAGAAAAAACATTACATGAATACCAGAGGTACAAGTTAGGGAAATTAATAATAGCAATAGTCATAGTTGTTTATGAATATATATTTGAAAAGTGATATCAATGAAATTTGAAGAGATGAAACAGTCACAATTGAGAATGTAAGAAAGACTGATAAAAATCCAGTAAGAAAGGCTTCAGTAGGCAAAGAAGGAGCTAAAATAACACTCAATCAGAAGTGGCATTACCTTTTTCCAGCTGTCAAAAGTCTTGGAAGTAAATAAATATGAATGCATATGGATCAATATTTTCCTTTATTCTACCAGATAAAACAGCAAATAGAATGCAAGCTTGCATCCATTAGAGACTACTAAATAGCTCTGCAGGAAACCAAAACATATCTGCCTGTAATGTGAAGTGAGAAACAGCTGCACCAGATGGCTTTAATCTGAAAGACTATGCTAGAAAACTTCTGCAAATATTAGTATTGCTTGGAATTTCTCAACCTACTTTTTACAATTTCTTAGCTGTGGCACACTAGGATTTGGTGTGAGATAGAAAGTTAGAGCGTGAAAGATAAAATGATTATTACAGGTTTTTTGAATGCAAGTAATCGCTTACTGGTTTTATGTGTATAAAACAGAGAAGACAATTTAAGAAGGGTGTGAAGACCCTTGAATGCCTCCAGAGAAAGGCAACAAAGTTGGTGACAGGGCTGGAAGGCAAGTCCTGGGAGGAGCAGCTGAAGACTCTGAGCTTGTCTAGTGTGGAGAGCAGGAGGTTGAGGGGCGAATTCAAGACTCTACAGCTTCTGAGGAGGGGGAGGTGCTGAGCTCTGCCCCTTGGGATCCAGTGATGAGACACGTGGGAATGGCTGCATCAGGGGAGGTTTAAACTGGACATTAGGAAGCATTTATTTACCAAGAAGATGGTCAATCACTGGACCAGACTTCCCAGAGAGGTGGTCAATGCCCCAAGTCTGTCAGTGTTTAAGAGGCATTTGGACAATGCCCTTAATAACAAGCTGCAACTTTTGGTCAGCCCTGAAGTGGTGAAGCAGTTACACGAGGTGTTCGTTATAGGTCCCTTCAAGCTGAAACTATTCTGTGCTATGCTATGCTATACAAGTTACTAGCCAGTTCCTCAGCACAATCCCTTTTGTACTTAACATACCTTTTGATAACTTGATAGCAGTAGTTTAAAGAGCTGACCAGGGATCACTACCACACATTTATAACAAGGAAGGCTTGAGGTGAAATAAAACACTTTTTTTTTCTCCCCTCAGTTTCAAAAAACTGTAAATATCCTGACCAAATAATTACAGGATTTTCATCTTGGCATTGGTCTCAAACAAAGTTATGGAACAGCAGATGCTGGAATAGATCAATACAATTATATATGATAATATAATAACTCCAATAAACATTCATTCATAGAAACTAATTCCTGTCAGACTAGCTCAAAATCATCTTCTGAGCTTATATGTTCATGGTGATATAATGTACATTTGTAAGACGTCTCACTTGATGCAATATGACATTTTGATTAAGAAGCTACAGTGATAAGAAAATCATTATGGCATCTATCAAATAATTAAATTTTGAGTACCTAGTAAGACTCAAAACAGAGCTAGGAAAAACATTATTCATCAGGACCTTCTGTTGAGATGCTATGTCATCTGGCTTGGTGCTATTTAATACTTTCTGTTAATGATGGAAAAGCAATCATAACATTAAGACTCATTAAGTTTATAGGTGACAGAAAGACTGAGTGAGTGGTTAATGATAGATACACGTTGGGGGGCTAGAATGCAGTGCATATAGCTTTGTAGCCTGGATTTAAGTGCAAATAGGCATTCCTGCACTTCAGAACATGTATTCAGGATTGAGGCATATATTTAGGGTTGAAGTCTGTGGATTTTGCTTTCCCACTTATGGGGACATTCCTTTCCCAGTGCTCCCTGCAGGTTTCAAGGTTTTGGGACATTTCTTGTCAAGTAATAGTTATTTTTTAAAATACTCCTTGTTTGAAGGTGTGGCCAAAATACAGATTTTGGATATGTACTCAGAGAAAGATTATTCCCTAGAACAAGGGTATTTTTATTATCTGTATGTTATGCTGATGCAACACCCATTAAAATAAGACCTAATTTTGATAGCTGCACTACAGGAGTTATTTTGAAAAGTGGAGTGCACAAAGGAGCCAGAAGATTTCTTAGATACTGGAAATAATTCCTTGTGTGAAGCGAAAATAAGTGTTTATCTCGAAGGATAAAGGGTAGTTGATTACTATCTCTAAATACTTGTATGAGATAAAGAAAACTGACTAACACAGGTTATTCAGTCTAGCAAAGATGTGTTAAGACTCAAGGTCTGAGTTGATGCTATTACAGATGACTGCAGACTATGAAAAATCCACCTGCTTCTCAGAGTGAGAATAACTAGGCATTGAGAGAACTTCAAGGGTTACAATGCAACTCTATTGCTGGAAATTGTTAAATGATGGTAGAATGATTTTCTAAAAGATGTTATAGTTTATCCACAGCTTTTGGGTTTGCAGCAGTGATTACTTTAGAAATATCTCATACCATGCATAAAGTGAGACCAAATAATCACGGTAGTCTTTTCCAGAATGCAACATGATCAGTGGAGATGAGCTTCCAACAGTAAAATAATATTTAAAGCTTTCTAAAGATTATAAGGGAAATTTGGCCACTAGAGTGTATGTTAGGGACAGTTGAGGTGGACTAGATGTCAGTATAGATAGGAAGAAACAGGTTACCCCATTCCACAATTATATAAAGGTGTCACAGTACAGTCACAATGGTAAAGCCAAACTCATGAACATTTTAATTGAATGAAAAGGATATCAGGTCAAGCAAAATGTTGCATTTTTATTATTATTATTATTTTTAATGTGTAAAATAGAATTCCAATAAAGAAAAAGAGGGCATTTTATTTGAAAATACTGAAACAGGATTTTTTTATAGCGATTTTAAAATTATTTCAACTGATTCTGGAATTACAAATCCACCCAATCCTCTCCTGTGGGACTTTGTAACAAACTTCAAGGTACAAAGGGACCTCCTCCCACAAACAGGAGCTCTTGTGAGTAAGAAATCCAGCCCTAGAAATAAATGAGAAGTGATCAGCATTGACAGATGACATAAACCTGGGGGTTCCCAGGCATGTTTTGGTACTTATTAGAAGCAAATTGAATGCAAAGGTCATTAGTGCTGTATATTCTCAGACCTCCTACAGTATTTGGTGCTCTGTGGAGCATGAAGAATGTTCTGTTTGAAAAACATTGCACAGCTCTTCATCAATAAAACCTCTCAAAAAAAAAAGATTCACACGTAAATGACACTCATTTTCACTCTGATCCTCCATCTACTTTCACTGACATAGGCAGCTATGGTAATTTATTATTGTTTTCACTTTATCTACTATTGTTCGCTGTTATTCTTCAAGCACAAAATAAAACATATGTATGGTAAATAGCAACATTTCTGAGGAACAGTGAATAGTGGATCATGCATACCACACCATATTTGTATATTGATTTTCTCTCCAATTGATGCATGAATACAAGCAGAGATTATGTGAGTAACTTTCCTACTGTTAAGGCAGAAATCGAACTGGCCTGGTAATCCTGGATTGAAGTCTTGATTATGGTATTACACATTTTTATTCCCATCATGTGGCTTGATGAAACTGCATTTTTTGCAGGATTTTCCAATATTGCTTGTACCTTACAAGGACCACATTAAAAATCCATTGTTTTCATTAGTGCCCCATTTGAAAAAAAAAATATTAAATGATCCTTCATGTTGTAAAATGAAAGTGTCATTATACCTAAAGATAACAGACCTGAACAACCCAAGAGCAATTCTAATGCTAATATTACCACATAGATGAAGAAGATACTATAACCTCATGTAGAATTTGTTGGAGGAGAACATGATATACAGTAGTAGGACTGGGAAGAAAGAATAGGTGTATTTGACAGGACAGCTTGTATAAGTATGTAAATACATAATTGTTCAAATAAAAAAACCATTATTGATCATGCCAACAAGCACTATATTTTTTATTTTTTTTCAAAGCTTATATTTTCAGAATTAATTTTGAAGGTTAATTGTGTTCATGGATGTTGATCCATCTCCTGAGTACATTCAGATCACTTCAGACACATAAAAGAAGGTGTGGGCTACAGCTACAGACAATTAAATTATTACAGCTGGTTTTAAAGTAACTCATTTTGAAACTGCCAGTATGGCATCTAATGAATTGGTTAGGGCACAAGAAATATTGACCAGTATGTTTCAAATGACTATGGGATACACAAAGAATTCAAAGGTTGAAAAAATTGATCTTTTATTTATTATTTGATTTCAGTTCTTCGTGAAAAGTTCTAGTGTACAACCTATATATGCCAGTTATTCTGAAAAACAAAACAAACAAAACACCACAATACACAGAAATTAGATCTCTGAACAAATTAATTGGTTTTCCAGATTTAATACTAAATGCCTGAATCAGAGGATGAAAAAATCTTGTGTGCTGTAGACGTAGTCAGTAATGTTTAATGGCAGGCACCAGTTCATTTAACAAAACTTTCATTTTACAAAAATCTTTTGAAAATGCTGCTTACATCAAAGAAAATTAAAGTTCACTATCTGAGGAAGAATAAACAGAATAAAGGCAAATTTTTCTAAGGTGATGAAAAAAACCTGATAACTTGAAGTAAAAATATGATCTTCAGTATCATATTTCCCCTTGTTATTACAACAACAGCAGCAACAAACCCAAAACTTAATGTCTTTAGGTTCTGATAAATTAGGACAAAGTCTTGGTCTTACTTGACTCTAAAATACCTGTTGCCTTCAGACAGCCTGGGATCTAGTCTTTGCTTTTCACAATCTAATCTGTCAATATTTGATTTGTGTTATGCATGCTGATGAATATGTATATGCTTATAATTGAACATGATTTCTATAAACACAAACAATGCTGTTGGCATTTGGTTTCTTTTTTTTCACTGTATACTAGTATATTTATTTGTTTATGATATTGGGAAACTTTAGCAATTATTTGGCTCTCGTGGTGTGTATATATTTCTGGAAAATTTGCTTTTCAAGTGCTGAAAGCCAGATCTGGGCTACACTGTACTTGTACACACACACATATGCACACACAGACACACCCTGATAATACCAAAGGAAATTATGAATTGGAAAACAGAGATTTTAAGGGCACAGAAAGCTTTTTTTGTTCTCTGTTTGTTGAATAGCTATTATATAAGATCCTTGCCTGTGCCTGGATCTCTCATAGTTACTGTAGCAATACATATAAAAATGATGCTTCTAAAGTCCCATATGCATTTCTTGTGTGGCTAAACATGCACCTAATGCACAAATTATGTATTTAATGAGTGCCTGTTACCATTCTAAGAAAGCTCAATTTATTCGCGATGAGGTGCAAACATGTTTCTCTGTACATGTACACATGCTCCCATCCAAGCACGCAATCTTGGTTATCTAGATATCACCATGAAGATACCTAAATGTCAGAGCAGCATAGGTGAATCTAAGACAAGCCCTTAAGTGACAACATGGCCTCAATCATTTTGTTCTTCTTTTTGGCTTGGAAGCATTAGTCATAGAGTGCTATGGAGCAAAGATTGCTCCTGGAATGAAAACTATTGTCCTGCGTACTGATTGACACATTTTGGAGGACTGAGAATAAGCTTGTGATGAGTCCTAAGCATTTCTTCATTGTTAGTAGAGATGGTGGAGAAGATAAAGGCATTTTGGATGGTGCTTTCATGACTCATTCCTTCTACATTTCTCTTCAAGGGAACTGCAAAATCCTGTTTTCACCCTTGTTATTTCAGTTTTAATAATAGCTCCTTCTGGAGTCACAACCACCTGTGAGGGCATTCAGCTATTTCTTCTACCATTTTGCTTAGCTTTTAGGACTTCAAAAGTTCAGATCTTCTCCATACGTGGACTGGTTGAAGATCAAGTATCTAGGAAACTCATGTTAGGATGGGATACCAGCTCTGCAGACAGACCAGCAGCTGAAGTGTTAGTAATACGCAGTGTACTTTAGGAAATCTCCATCCATCTGTTTTCATTTTAGTAATGCTAATAAGAAAATAGCTTGAACTTCCACTGGGCATGTCTCTTAGGAGTTGGGATAATGGCCTGGGATGTGAAAAGGCCTAGTTGACATGACAATTCTGTCAGATTTCTATTCTGAATTAGGTAGGGTTGGGTTTTATACCACAGTCTCTGTTTCTGCCTGATTCTGAACTGAGGTATTCTTTCCAGAAAGTGCAAAATCTGGAACCTGAAATCATCTCTTGAACCTGAAACTTGCACATCCTCAGTTAACACCGGCACTACCATGCATCCCTTCTAAAAAACCTCTCTACTGAACATTTTGCAAAAACTTCTGTACATACTGACACTGATGATTTTTTTTAAATGGTTTTATTTGTCAGAAGTGTGACCAATGTATTCAATAACAGCAGTGGTCTCCTGCTTGACCTAATTATGTTCAAATATTATAGTTCTACCTTGGTATCATGGAGAAGAATTGTAAATGAAGGCATTTGTGATACAAGAACACCATCCTGGATGACTGATAGGCAGAGGCCAGACCAGCAGAAAATTTTCAGCTTACTAAGAAAGCAAAAAAGCCTAGTTCAGGAAAGAAAAAATGGAGCTTTGGGAAGCAAAGATCAGAGAACAGGTTGGGGGAAAATGAAGAGTGAATGGCGGGATGAAATAGGGTCTTCTCCTGGCTTCCAAATAAAAACAAAAAAATTTAAAAAACTAAGTAAGCAAGCAACCAACCAACCAAAAACCCAAACCAAACCAAAACACTGAAGATTAGAAACTTCATTTACACACCATTAAGTAAATTTGATTTTTTAAGATAATAAGGAAGATGTCTTAGTGCACTCTCTGTGGTCTTGCTGATCAACAAAGAAATACCTGTGACACACTGTGTGAGTCCTCATTCTAATTCCTAGGACTTTTTTCCTGTAATCAAGTTCTCATAAGAATGTGGATAAACACTGCCACTCCTCATTATTCTGCAGTTCTAGTGACGGACAGTTAGCATGCAATGTTCACTCACATGCCGAAATCACTCGGTGTGTGCATTGTAGTTTCATGTTGCAGTCCTTGTAAAGTCATTCTTTGTTTAATTAAAATAATTGGGATTTTAGTACTTGTTAAACTGAGAATAAAATGGGAGGATAAATTAAAATGTGTGATTAGATGGTATAGTATGGTTTGAGTAAATAAATTATTTACAGTATATAATTTTATATTTTAAAATATTTTCTTAAAATAAAAAATTGCATTCTCCTCAATCATTTCACCTTTAAAGGAGATGTTCTTGGTGAAATGTAAGCAAACTTCTGACAATTCAGCCAACCATGTCATTAGTCTTCAAAAGACAAAGGGAATAGGCTATAGTTTAGCATTGTTCATTAAAATCCACAGCAGTTATTCCTTTAAAAATCTTTTTTGTTCTAAATAGTGTCCTACTTTCAAACTAGAAAGTTAAACTAATATAAGTCGTATGGGTCACAGACAGCAGTCATCTTGGTTTCATGGGAAGGATTGTTACACATTTCCTATTACTCCAGATTTGCTGCCTTGAGATGCACCCTTTGCTCTCATTACAGAAAACTGGTTGGGTGCTACTTTGTCTCAACGTAATTTTCATTATTTCTGTGAGTTGATGGTTCAGCTAAAAGTTAGTTTGCCTTCCTGGGAAGTTATTTCAGCTGTTAAAGTGGAATTCCTCTCTGAGTTTCAACGCAAAGTGGTTTTTTTTTTGGTATTAGCTATTCCAGTGGTCCCTAGCTATGCAATCACTGTGTGATTACATTTAAACCAAGTACACTGATTTAATGATATGGAGTTTGGAAGCAGGTTTCTCCCATCTTGTCTGCGCTGTTGGGCTTTGTCGCACAATCAACACCAGCTCCTTTTGTAGCAGTGGCAGTAATGACAGGTGGAGCTTCAAAGGCTGCCAAAGAAGCAAGGGGGCACTGTACAGAGTGCTTGAAAGCTTTTTCTCCCTTTTGAGTTGCTCATGCCTGCAGGACATACAGAATGACTTGTAGGTAATTTTTATTTTTTTTTTTTTAGAAGAGAGGAGAGTTTCTTTGTACACATTATTTTGTGTGGATAGAGAAAGTCAGAAATGAATGTACCATGGCTACTTTCCTTTAAGCTGCAGAGAAGTGCTTTTAGATACATAGAGAATAATTACTTCTGGAAGGAGTAATTTGGACAATAATAATAATAATGCAGTTAGGAGTAGTGCATTTAGGAAAGTAGCTATAGCATGCACATGCTGGCTCTTCTGCTTGCAAACAGGCAATTTAAGAGTCTCAAAAGAAGTTGACTTGGCTGAGGATAAAAGAACTGAAATATAAATTTAGCTGGAAATCGTAATTTACTGTACTTATTTAAAAAAAAAACCAAAAACCAAAAAACAAAAACAAAAAAACCTGTATCCCGTACATGCTGTACAGAAATATGCTTGCCTTTGACAGCAGTCACAACATTGGTGCTTCCAGTTGATGCTCTGCATTTCAGCAGTGGCATTTCACGAAGTGTTGTCATCATTATTTATCATCTCTAAGCTGTACCCTCTCTAAGCATGACTTATTGTAGGATATGTAGAATATTGTAGGAGAACCAGCAAATTCTCCTCTTCCACTTTGCATCACTAGTTCCACTGAGCGAAGTTGTTCTCCCACTCTGTTGCTATTATCTGTTAGTGTGTTCCCTTAAGTTAGAGTATAGCACAGAAGCTACAGTATATAAGTCCATATGCACAGCTGCTGCATATATGTCTTTTTCTGCCTTCTTCATTGTGAGAATTTTTGTATAGATTTCAGAAGACAAAACAGATTAGTGGATAAATAAATGTAGCAAATCATGTGATCATCATAGGATTTCATTTTCATTGGGTGCATGTTAAACATCTATGGGTCTTTGTTGGATACTTGGGAATTTGCAGCTCCTTGTAAAATTTTACTGAGTCACAGTTCCTTTATTTAGCTTTCCAGAAGGATGTTCTGCAGAGAAGGGGTATTCTAACTGGCTTTTAACTAGGATAAAGACAAGTTGAATAGTTCTGTTGTAATAAAGAGCAGGGGAAGGAAGGAAGGAAGGAAGCAAGCAAACAAGCAAGGCAGCCAGCAGAGGAGGAGCAAGCAGAGGTGTTGTGTATGTCCTCAAGGTAAAGGCATCAAGCTTAACTACAAAACAAAAGAGGAAAGTAACTAAAATACCCTTTAAAAGGTTAAGAAGGTTATTATATTTAAGTAAAATAACCTTAACACCCTCACAGAAGTAGCCTGATGTAGATTTCACCATGGAATCAAGGGGTGTGATTCACTCCTTCGATCATCTCTACGTGCCTACAATGTGTTTGTCCACATCTTAGCCAATCACTCTCCTTTTCTAGTCACTAGAGAGAAACAAATGCTTTGAGCACATTCATCTCCATCTAAAATAAACCTCTAAAACACACTATAAAACCATATACTAAAAGTACCAATTTCTCTTCATTAAATGTAGAAAGGAGGCCACAGCATGCAGGTCACCTGTAGAATCTACCTTCTAGATAACTAAGATAAATGAAACGAATACTGCCTGAAAGATACTGAATCAGTTTGTGCCTAAACGGAATGATGGACTCTTTACGTCATTTAATCTCTGCCTCAGTTCCTGTCTGCGAAACAATGGAAATGCTCCATAATTTTCTCCCACTCTCAGTTTACCAGTTTTATTAATACTTCAGTAGAAGACCTTGGAAACAGGGAATCTGCCTTACTAGCCAGTACATTTCTACTCACTATTTAGCCCTACTCTCATCTGCTGTTCTGGATTTCATGGTGATAGTATTCAGAGGAACAGTGACTTGTGTGTGTGAATTGTGAATTGTGAATTGCATGCATCATCTACTCTTGTAAAAAATGAGAAGTATGCACATCGTTTTGCTTTCTATAGTGCTCAGGCAACTGAGTCCAGTTCCAGATATGGTAACTGAGTAAGGGAAATGTAAAGGCCTGGCAGTATTCCTATAGAGTCTTTGATTTCCCTTTTTTGCTCACCCTTCTGCCTTCACTCACAATGTTTGAAATGTAATGATGCTTTTTCTGTGGTTGCTGGGTTGGTTTCTATCAGTAGAAGCACTGGTTTCCAAAGCCTCTAACTCCTTACTCCCATTTCGGTGAAATTACCTCAGTTGCTGTGGCGTAAATCTTTCTTTGGTGAGGCAAACCAAATTAGGGATCTGATGTAGTTTATAACTAAACCAGCAGAACCAACGGTTACTAATCCACATCAGTTCCCTGGTGCCATTCCCTGCAGAAAGAAAAGTGCTGGAGATTAGTGGAATGAAATAATCCTTAGGCTTTGAACAGCCCACAAGGCTCACTACGTCATGATGTACTGCAATAGTTCTGACTTGTAACAGCAGTGAGCTCATTTCATTAAAACTCTGTCCCATTATGCCAAATACGCAAGGCTTCTGAAATAATTCTCCAGCTTCTTGAGGTCACATGCTTTTCACAGGCACAGTACTCATGAAAATGTATGTGTCCATCTAACAGAAGCATGATGAAAGCACCCACAGGCTTATCAACCTCTTCCAAATATATCTATCTCAAAATGATGTACTTAACACATAGAAACCTTTCCTTTTGACTCATTGTTCTAAGTTTCCCTCCTCAAATCCCACCCTCGGATTTTTATTTACCTTTGGTTTTGTAGCTTATCGTAGTTCACTCATTTTACAGTGGCCTTCAGAGATTCTTTGGGTGGAAGTTTTTTTTTACTGAATTAATTTCTTTTCTATGTCATATTTAGCTATAGTCAAAATACCCACTGTATTAAATTATTTTGTTCATATGCTGTTACTAGAAGATTAAGATTTAATTTGTCTCAACTCCTGACGAACCCATTATGTCACTACTTGGGTGAGCTGTATGTACATTGCTTTGGGGATTCATCCTTCTGTGCTACCAGTTTCTTCAGTCTTCTGATGGTTTGCAGTAACAAGACAGACCTACCTGCCTATTTTAAATGATGTCTTCTCCAAATATTGTATTATAGAATGTCAAGGTTTGTAATAAGAAGCAATATAATTTATTAGGTCAAGTCTGATATAGTCAGACAAAAACCCCATAAAAGCTCTCAGCTGTATAAACTCTTCACATCTGAAATGGAAGCAACATATACAAGTGAAGTACAGAAACTGGTCTCAGTTCAGTTGCATTATTGTTAATCACTGTGACTTCCTGAGAGAAAAGGATAGTTAACATCTGTGAAGCAGCAGGAGATGTTAGTAAGGAGAGAGGTGATAAGGTCAGTAGTCTCTGCTGGGTAGAGAAAGAGTGACAGATTATTATCCCCTGTAGAGTCACGAGGGTTAGCAGAAGAGATGCTGTGAATAAAATTATATAATGTGAGATAAACTAGCCTTCTTACTGAGCTCTTGATTTTATGAATCAGAGCAGAATAATAAACTTTATATCCAGACTCACCTTCTGAAGGTTCATGAATACTTCAAGTGACTACAACTGCTTTAAAATGCAGGAATGCTGGCAAAAAGAGACTCTTGATTTTTAATGATGAGTCCTTTAAAAGTATACATTCTGACCTCTCTTGCCAGCATTGAGGCTCTAGTTTGTCTAAATGGCTTCTTATGTAAAGACATACTCATGTGCATGCTACATTTGCCATAAAGACCCCTACTGCCTGATTCATACCTCAAAAGAAGATAACAAGTCACTCAAACCCAAAACTAAGGCAGAGAAGAAACAGCCTGCAGAAGGAGAGATTTTGTGTGGCTTGGTTATAGATTCTAGTGAATGATAGTAGCTTCATGTTTCTGATCATGGAGGATCCAGAGTTATCAAGTCTGGAAAGCCAAGATGCCTTTCAAATATTTACTCATCCAGAATGACTGCTGAAAGCCTCTGCCTGTCCAAATAGGTCAACACTTCCACAGAGACTTAGAACTGAAGGAAATTAGGATTGAAAGGTTTATTTGAATTCTATTTCACATGAGCATTGCTGCCCAGATGTTCTCAAACCACTGAGAAATATTTCATATGCAGTGTTTTAATGAAGTTTAAAAATTAGCATCTCAGTGAACAATGATCTGTATCTCACCACAATGCCAATTTATTTTCTATGTCATTATTGCAGGTGATTATGTAGTCATGACTATATACTTCGACTTAAGTAGAAGAATGGGATACTTTACTATTCAAACTTACATTCCCTGTATATTAACAGTTGTTCTTTCCTGGGTATCCTTTTGGATTAAAAAAGATGCCACACCAGCAAGAACAGCATTAGGTAAGTTGTTAATAATTCCTTTTTCTGCTTTCTTTGTGGAGTTTCTACACTATCATTTGAAAATGTCATCTTCCTTTCGAAGGGACCACTAGCTATATGCTTTGGATTATTGCTACCACTTCTTGCAGACTCAGATCTACTTATCATGGAAGCCTCTGGTTTTCTGCCTTCCCTAACAGGGTAATTAAAAGTAAACTACCCTGACTCTTTGTAATGACACTTCCACCTATTTCGCATAATATCTTAGAATTAATGCCTGTCTCCTTGTTCTCAGTATGACATTTTAGTGACATTTTTGAAGAATAAATTAATTGCATTGCTGGCTTCCTTCCCTTCTGAAACTGTCCCCTACAGGGCATTATGTCTTACATGTACAGAAAACTGTGGGATATAATAATATTAACTCAAGTAAAGTGTTTTAGCTTGAGTGCTTGAAGTTAAGCTCCACACTAGGTGTATAGATATTTTTCATAGATTGTGGAGATTTATGCTGGTGTAGATTTTCTAGCAGCTCATTTATATCAGGACCAGTCTGTGCATTTTGGCATCATGCTTTGAGATACACTTATAAATGCTGACCATTGATTATTAAATATATTGGAAAACCTGCAGGTTTTGCCAGCGTCAAGGGCATAGAGCTGTATAACAGCCAATTATAGGCATACATCAGAATTGAAGGAGAAGCAACATCTTGGTCCAGACTATGGTTACCAGGGCTTCCAATATTAACTGATTTAGAAATCTACAAGTCTAGAAAAAAAGGGGAGGCTGTGTCAATGTTTGCATGTCTGTTTTCAAGCTTGGGGGTTACCATTCCCAGCTATTCATTGCTTCCTTCTGCTGGAGTTTGTTACCCTCTCCATTTAACCAGTTGGACTCCCCACATCATTTCAATTTGAAGAAAAAATTATTAAAAACTGACCAGCCTGACTTTTTGGACTGAAATCTGATGGAAAACATTTGTAGGAGCAACTGAGTCCCCAAGCTTGAGAGGGTGATACCGTTGGAAGGAAAGACTGAAGTACAAGGGCTGTGAACAGGCTGCACCACCTTGGAGGACACATGAAGGCATCCTGGAGCAAGGCAGTGTTCTTGAGTGCTGCTGTAACTAAATGTTGACCAAAAATGGTGTTTACTTGTATTTGAATCCATTTCTACTAGCTCTCTTTCAAACACTGTGTAGATGGATTCTACTTCATCTCAGGAGGAAGACACCTTGTTTGACAAAGCAGCCCTTTTACAGTTATTCAAAATGACTTGGCCTGTTTCAGCCCATCTCTCTCCCACACTAATAAGTCTGAGCAATTTTGAGGGGTCTGTGGTTTCTAGCATAAAAGCCCTGAAAGGGAAAATAAAAATGAAGTGTTAAAGAGACTCTGAAGCCCATTCACTCTGAACAAGATTTTAGCTGCTAAGCTTCTTGAACTTGTCCAGGAATCTGATCACCCTTTCTAAATCCTTCATTTATACAAAAAACTTATAGTAATCTATTCAGTGTGCAGAAGGTTTGGGTCACAAAAATTTTTCCTCCAAAACTTCTTATGCTTCAATAGCTTTGTAACTTTCAGCTGAATGATAGAAGAAATACATTAACAAAAATATTCTCTAAGTGCAACTCTCTCACCAGTCACAGCTTTATTTAAGCAATGACGCTATATGCCAGCCATTCTTGCTATCAGTTGTTAGGCATCTTCCTATGGGGAAGTTGTATCAGCTTTAATTCCTAGCAAGTTGTGAGGGGCATCCTGTCAAAATAAGAGCAGCTCAGTGACATGCAATAGGGTTAGTAGAAAGAAAAGTCCCAGACGATCTGTAATAAGACAACTGCAAGCAACCAACACCAGTTCATACTCTACAGATAATTCTGTATTAAACCCTATTTTGCGTGAGGTCAGCACAAGACCATAACCTGCTGGATTTTCTCCAGAAATTTGAAATATTAACAAATGTAGCACTTCTGACTGTTGTAAGTCATGTGGCATCACATGGGTCTGGTTGTATGAGGTTATTTTCCAATAAAGGAATATTTAGTCCTCACTCTCTTCATGTGAATGCCAAAGGGCCTTTACACTGCAGCTCCAGCAACATGAGAGTCCCTAAAACTTACAGTTATTCTGTAACCTCCTCCAACTCCAGGACAGTGCGAAGATGATACAAAGGTGAAGACAGAGCAGCTGTATGACTGCCTGTTCCAGGCTGTGTAGATTTGCCTCTGATGGCCAGAAAATTGAGCGATAGACCTTTAGTGAACTTCTCTGCTGAACTCCTTTCTTCTTAAATTGGGTGACTCAGTGGAGATAAGGAAAGATTTACCACACTCTTTTAACTGGGAATCTGAAGCACCATGTGTGTGCAGAGAGCCACACAGCATCCATTTAGGTTATCCTTCATCAAGCTTAAGGGTAGAAAAGTCATCTAACAGTTTGCATTAGTAATTTTCTGAAAGCAGTGTTCATACCTAGTCCCTGAGGAAAGTTCCCAACACCACACTGCTGTTTTCCAATTAATTAGACATGGAAGTAGATTAGATCACTAGTCACAACAGTGTGACTCTCCCTGCCTCATCTCCTCAGCCAGTGGGAACTTCAGACAAAAAAATATACTCAGATACTGTGGTCATGAATTTGAAGAACATAAAAATGAGATGTTCCAAGGCTCTATTCAATGGCTATCATGACTGACTCCTAAAATGGATGAAGAATTAAATTACTAGACTAAAATATAATATATTTATAAATAAAGTCAAATGAAAAGAAAACTATACATAAAAGTCACCTTTCTGTGCACGGAGTCCTGCTCCTCCCAAATCAGCAGTGGCCTCTTGGGCTGCACTAAACAGATGTTCCCACTTTACTGTAGGTCTGCTTGTATAACGCAACTTAGAAATCTGTCTCAGCAACAGCACACATCCACATTTGGATAGTGGCACATGGTGAAATTGTGAGTAATACAGCCAAAGGCAAACCACTGAAATTGTCCTGCTAATTAGTCTAAATGAATTGTAGACTCAGTGCACCAAGCCTGCTCTGAGTATAGCTGCATTAATGTAAAGGGCTAGCATCAGGGAAATATTTCACTCCCTAAAATTAATGAGCAATTTCCTAAACTGCTGGCACCTACTCACAGTTACATGAAGGACAGGTTTTACCTCTTTCTGAATAACACTAAGTAATAAGCTATTTCTGTGCTGGAAAAAGAAAATGCAATCGGGGCATTTGGCTGTGAGGGGAAAAGTGAGATCATAAGTATCCTTTCAGCAGGACTGTCCAGAGGCATCAAAGTGCTCTTGAAAAACTTGGCATTGTAGTCTCTTTTTCACATGCTCTTTGAGGGACTGAGGCTCAGAGTGGCAACATGACTCACTCTAGGCCACCCGAAGAGTCAGTGAGAAATTGGAAGTGGAATTTGAGTGTTGGATGAGAACTGTGGTTTGTGATCTCAGGTTATTCTGCCCTGCATCCAGAGAGAAAAATAAAGTCTCTTGGCTGTTTCTGCTTGTCTCTAGTAATCAAAATGATCTTCTCCCAGTGATCACAGTTAAGAGCGGCCAGCAAGCAACTGAGGAAAAGCTATCATCTGGAAAAGAATAGGTTGTTTTCCTTGAAGATGAAAATAATTAAGTTAAACTGAAGCTTTCATCCCAGTTTCTCCCTGCTTTTTCAAAATGGGTATAATATGTAACAGGACTAGGCAGTAACTACAAGAGCAACTTCAAACCACAGTTTAAAGAAATGCAGTGGGTATCAAGGCCAGCAATGTGTTGATGTAAAAGAAAATACCAATGATGGTTAATAAAAAATGAGCATTGCTCTCCTTGTCATTCCATCTTAAGCTCATTCACTAGAAAAACAAGCAAGTGATCAAAACAGGTGCCATAACAAGAGATGGAGAAATTAAGTTTATAAACAAGTGATCACCTGGGTGAAAGCAGCACACCTTTCCTCCAGTGACCCAGCATACACTTAAGCAAATAAGAAAAAATGAGCCTCACTGACCAAAGACTTTGTAACACTGAAGCTTTCACCAACACTCTCTAACAACCTCACTTTGCATACTGTTGTCCAGTAAGGAGCTTTCAAACAGCAATAATTTCAAATAACTGTTTAGGACAATGATCTAAAGGTTAAAGTGTTCTCATGCATCATGTATCCCTGCATCACTTGATCCCTCAAACAGTCCTCTTTGATTTATCAGACAGCACCTTTGGTATGGAATTTACTCAGAGAATATAAATGTCACACAATGGTATTTACACACAAACTTGTAAGCTCCCACTTACACCTGTCTACCTGAATATTTTGAAGCCAGGTTACTTCAAAGCTGTCCTCGGCTGGTATTAAAATCCTATCGAAACAGACAGTTTAAGAGTACTGTGATTTTCAATAACAGATCCAAAACTCACTTTACCATGCAGGTCTCCCCAAAGTGAGAGACTTAATAATTTCATCTGGCAAGGTTTATTGCATTTGAAACCACTCAACAAACTGAATTTTCTTAGCATGAGAAATAAAATGAAGTAAGGATATGGATTCTAGATATTATCTTTGGAAATAATGGGAGCTGCATTTTATTCATATATGCATATCTATATATTCTGACTTGTAAATGTGTAGGAATACAAAACTGTCTCATCTGGTGCACCTTCTTTCTCTTTGCTCTCTATATGTATTCCCATAGGACTCATTTTAACATTTTAAAATTTGTATCTATGTGTCAAATGTAAAATTGATACACTGGATAGAATTTTTGTTATTTTAAAAAGTCCTTGCTTGTTTATGGTGTGAACTCGCATCCAAGTTCAAGCCTCAGCTTAAATTAAGAATGATGCTTTTGTATTGGATTTCATATCATAAAAATATATTGCATAAATAATAGGAGTAAAAATATGTTTGTTTTACTTTTGGATGTTTCTGTCTATGTGCTCAGCAACCTTGTTTCATGCCCTTGACATAATTTGAAATGTGACATATAACCCAGAAACTGTGATGGCTTGTGATAATGCTAAACTTTCCTTTCCACAGGGTTTTATATTCTGGTTACAAAATATGATTTGTTATCAAAGAAACTGAGTATAGACACTACTAGTATCTTAAAACAAAAATAAATCTTACACTGTGGCTGTGTCTATAAATTTAGTGGAACCTACTTTGTTTCAATCAGCTAAAATTAGTCCAGAGCCACCCAAAACTCCCATATTCTGTTAGTGGTGAGACACAACATGATTCACTGGGCTGGTTTTGCTTAGTTCTCACCTAAAGCTTCAGGGTTTTCAGAGACTCATGCATGATTCAGGAATGTATTTCACATTCAGGCTTAAGGCACGGATACAGGACTCAGGCCAAGTTGATGACTTTTATACTTAAGTACAGAGTCTATAGTCTTTTTGGCAGCTGGTTGCCGTTATAGATACATACACAATACTTCTTGTCACAAGTAATAAAAAGTTATACATCCATTTCATTAAAAATAGAGGAAAACCAGTACATTGTCAATATAGCATTCAGTAGAAAAATTGCAGACCTTTGCAAAAAAAATTGGTTTCGAGCACTGCAAGCTTTTTTGTTCTGTTATTTCTTTTTTATCCTTTAATAAGAAAGTGTCCTATCACAGGACCTGTGGGAAACAAAAACTTGTCCTTGAGTTCAGGTAAAAAGAACACTGTATATTGTGCTGGAAGCAGAACACAGATTTTGGGGAACTTTTTAAAGATAGTAAAATATCTGAGCTAGCATATGCAGATGTGGCTCTGAAAAAGACAGATTTCTGTTAGAATCCAAACATGAGTTAGAAATTGTTAAAGAACTATATTTCATATTGTAGAGTATGTCATCATCTGGATGCAGTTCTTCTGAAGTTAGTGACTCCCAAGGCCTGAGTCATGGTCATGAAGAAAGACTAATTAACCAATAGTTTGTGAGGGCCAAATCAAGGCTAGAGAGTCAACACCTTTTGAAGCTGGACATCTTTGCAGTTGAGTGTCATGATGAATGGCTAAGCATGAGGTTTGTCTCTGAAGAGTTTTCGAAGCATCAGCTAGCTACGGAACTGTTGTTGAAGGGTCTGGAGAAGTTACTGGATCATGTCAGCCATATGTGCTTATATTGGGATGTGGCACACTTGACAGGAAACAGAAAACTTTTCCAAACAGCCTTTAGATGTTCAAGATACATACAAAGTCCACACTTCCCACTTCCTGTCAGCATTGCTTTCATCTTGATTATTGGGCTGTGTTTTTCCAGCAACTTTTTTTTTTTTTAATTGTTCCTAGGTTATGGATATTTAACGAATGCAAGTAGTTATTATTAATTGTAGAAGAAGGTCGAGAGCCCGGCCATAATCTGCCTCTGGCTCTTCCAGGAGCTTTCTGACAGCTTGAATGGGGAGGGTTATCCCTGTGAATCACTGCAGTTTCTATCAAATGCTACAAATATGAGGTGGGCATTCCTTCATAAACAGAAAGCAGTAAGAAAGTAAACCACAGATACTTCCCTCCAGAGTGCCATTTGTGGGAAGTAATTTGACTATAAGGCATAATTTCAGTCATCCCCTGCCATTTCAAAGATTGTGTACCATTGCAAAATATCACTTTAACTATAAAAAGAAAGATTATCCTATGTTTATGGGGGTTTTTAGAGCAGGTTCTCTCTTGAGGCTTATTTGAGTGAGAGCTTTATTTTTCTTCCCAAGCCATTGAGGGGTTTTATTTTTTTCTTTCAGAAGGCTTGCAGTTCTTAACAAATGATTAAAAACATCAGTTCAAAGTGGGAATGAAAAGACCTCTGTTCCTCAGGAATGAAATTATATGAATTACCAGCAGCCAAATACCTGACACTCAATAGATTTCATTCTAGAACTGGTTTTATTGTTTCAGGATATTTCACACTAAGTAATTCCCATTATATTCATTACTACAAAATCAATCTAAGATGTGATGCTTTGTATGAATTAAAAATGCTATTTCTATCAAGGCTACACATGAAGTTTGTATGAGAGTCTGTTTTCCCTTAATTAGAAGGGAAATAGCAGTGGAGGACTCAAGGAGGCAGCAGTGTGAAAATGTAGTTTCAAAATTCATGGTCAGAACTTTGCAGCAGCATTTATTTTCTTCACCCTCTCCTTGCCCTCCTTTTTTTCTCTTTTTTTGAGCACAAGATTTTTCATGAGAGCGGTACTGCTGTGAAAAAGACCATGTTTTCTTCATTGTTTTCTAGGTTGTTGGGGTTGTTATGGTTTGGTTTGGTTTTATTTCTGAGTTTGATACCTTTTGTGCATTATACTTTCAGTCAAAAATTTCTTCATTGTCTCAGTCTCCCACATCCCCATCTTCAGCCTAACTGGGACCAGAAAAAGGAAGAGATGAGGAAAAGCATGTTGAAAGGCACGGGAATGTCACTTTTGTAAAGATGAATATAAGCAGCTGAGGAAGTCTTTGTTTACAAAACACCCTTGGCTCTACTGATGTTATTTCTCATTATTTTTATACTACCAAATGAAATTAATTAATTATTTGGGTACACTTTGGATTTCTGTTTTGTATGTTTGCTTCCAGAGATTCTTCTGTGACATGAAGAAATGATATTGCATACAATTAAATCAAGTTTCTTTCTGCAGGTATCACCACAGTATTGACCATGACAACTTTGAGTACCATTGCGAGAAAGTCATTACCCCGGGTCTCCTATGTCACCGCGATGGATTTGTTTGTGACTGTATGCTTTCTATTTGTCTTCGCTGCTCTGATGGAGTATGCAACCCTCAACTACTACTCAAGCTGCAGGAAACCAAATTGTACTAAGAAAAAAAAGTCGGTATGTTGGGAGCATTTAATTTCTGTTCTAGCATGTGCCTGGCTCACAGAGCAGAGAATCATTCAATGACAGCCTATAATCCTGTGACACTTTGCTCCTTGAAGCTCTTTCCATTTTGTGGTGTGGTCTGCCCTGAAAGCTGATGGAAAATAGTTACCCATAGTAAGAGAAGAACTAGTTATGTGCCTGTGGAGTGAGGTCTGTTTATAGCAGAAGCAGCCTGCTGGCCATGAAGCAGCAATCCTGCCTACATGTCTTTCATCCTCTAGTTACTATGCTGGTAGTCATAAAGGACTCCCACTGAAACAGATTGCGTAGCTTGTTACACAAATACATGCATATCAATGTATATTCAAATTCATCTACTGTTTCATGGCTTAACAGGTCTAGAAATATTTATGTACCTTACAAACAGGATTTCAATGTCTCTGCTGGGAACCAGCACTTGGTTTTAGCCCTATGCGCAAAAGGTTGGGTTTTTTTAAAAAGTACAAAAACAGAGGAGGTAACTTGCAAAGGTTTGATACATGGCTGCATTTTTGGCCAAAAAGGCACTTCCAGAAGTAACACCCAGACACAGACAAAAGCTGTTTATTTAAAATAAATTAAGACAGACATGCAGGAAGAATAGTCTGATGAACTTCATAATTGAGAGAATGAGAGGGGGAAGTATAATAGAGAAAAAAATCTCAGTGTAAACATAGGGAAGGATTGTCCACTCATGATCAGTGGAAAATCTTATGTGTTTGAGATTGGTGGCTGGAGATGCTGGATGCCATTTTGTGCAGTGGAGGAAATAAGGACCTTTGAAATGAGAAATACAATGCCAAATCCGAAAAATGTGAAGGAGGAAACTGAAGAGAAAGAAGGCTAAATTCAGAGAATAATAGGTCATGAGGTAACAAGGGATTGAATTGAAAAGCTGCAGAAAATGTTGAATGAAGAAATAATGAAGGAAAAAGCTGAAAAGATTATGGAATTAGAGAAAGTGCAGAAAGCCACAGACTTAGTCAATGAAAACTCCATTAAACCTCTAATAGCTTCTTGTAAAAAAGCATTACATACAAAAGGCAAAAGTGTGTTAGCAAAAGAAATGTATGAGACAATCAAAATGAATTTGCCGATGTTTAAAAAAATGCCATCCTATAGAAAGACTGAATGGAAAAGTCATTAGTTTCTTTGTGAACAGGATGTATAGGTAAATAAAAGTAATGGATGGATTGAAACTAGGTGTGCATTCTGCATTTTCAAAGGGTACAGAACATTACGGCGAATATATAGAATACTCAGAATGTTTTATGGACAAATGCGTTTTAAAGGTTTGATTCAAGAAATGCTATTGAACTTTAGATGCCTATGAAGCAATAAGTATGTTTTCTTCTGAATATCCTTTTGTTATCTTTATTTAAGCTGCCTGATGTCAGTTTTGGTCATGTGATGGTAAGTAAACTATTTTATTCAGTGAAAGCAATGGAGGCATGAATGTATGGTTGGCATTTACTTGCAATAATTCCTGAGAAAACCGTAATGCTATGTTATGCTTCACTCTGACTTCAATATAAATACTGTTTTGCTTTTTTGTTAAAAGGTCAGTTTGGTTTTGGCTGTGGCAGAGGAACATAGCTGCCTCTTTCTATAAGGACTTATGAAATTATTTGGGAAGGAGAAGGGTCAAGTATAGAAAACTGTGTTATTTTTACTTCAGAAGTTTTGTGTGTCTGCTTTACATAATGCTGTAGTTTCTCGTTACATTTTCTAAAAAAGTTATAAGCACAAGTTATGTCATAAACTTATATGGAGTTTTAACTGAGTTTCATAGAAAATAATTCATTTATGCATATCTGTAAAATCTTTAGCAAAATTTCAGATGGATTTTCAAATAATTTCAGTACACAAGTTTAACACAATTAGTTGTACTATATCTACAAAAGGAATAAATTCTATTCCCCAAAGCTCTAGATAGCTATTTATATATGTACAGCAGTAATACAGTTGAAACTGAGCACAAAATTGTTTCTCTAATTTTTATGAAATCTGAAACTGGAATACATACTATAATGTATATAAATACAAAGCATACAGACGGTCAGTTAATCATCTGGTTGGATAGCCTGCTTCCCAGATATCAGATCCAAAATAGGAACAGGGACACAACTAAACCATTGCTTTTGCATTTGTTGCTTTGGATATAATGGAGTTTATAATTTGCAGCTGCTAGCTCCATGTTACTAGCTTACTTTTGGCAAATAATGTTTTATTCTTCCTATTCTTTTTTTTTATTATTTTTTTCCCTTTTTTTCTTTTTTCTTTCTTTTCTTGTTTTTTTTTTTTTTTTAAAGAGCTTTCTGATATATTTAGAGAGGTCATACAGCACCCAAAGTCTGCTTATTGACAATGAATGGTTTACAGCAAGCACTGCATTTATACAGTTGCTCCTGCTGTCACTCCTTGGACAGACTTTTCTGAAAGATGAAGTTTATAATGCACATTGAATGAGTAGCAGCACTTTCCTTTTTCCAATTAAAAAAAGGAACAAGATACAACAATTAAAATGACAGTAGGGTTTAACACTCTGAATCTTCGTCTAGATCTATTATAATCAGTCTCATCTGTGTGGAAAGTGTCTGCAGCTTTTTTCAGGTTCTTTCCCTTCCCTTCCCTTCCCTTCCCTTCCCTTCCCTTCCCTTCCCTTCCCTTCCCTTCCCTTCCCTTCCCTTCCCTTCCCTTCCCTTCCCTTCCCTTCCCTTCCCTTCCCTTCCCTTCCCTTCCCTTCCCTTCCCTTCCCCCACCTTCCCTTCCCCCACCTTCCCCCACCTTCCTCCCTTTTCCTTTTCCTTTTCCTTTTCCTTCTCCTTCTCCTTCTCCTTCTCCTTCTCCTTCTCCTTTTCCTTTTCCTTTTCCTTTTCCTTTTCCTCTTCATTTTCCTTTTCCTCTTCCTCTTCCTCCTCCTTTTCCTTTTCCTTTTCCTTTTCCTTTTCCTTTTCCTTTTCCTTTTCCTTTTCCTTTTCCTTTTCCTTTTCCTTTTCCTTTTCCTTTTCCTTTTCCTTTCTTTCTGTTCTTTCTCCTTCCATTCTCTTATTTTCTGTTTTCACTATAAGAAAGATAGGGAGTAGGCTCTTTTTCTATCCATAAACAAGTTCCATGTTTGAATCGTAGCATAAACTGAATAAAATAAGTGGTGTCCCTGACTCTCAATATATCACCTTGTCTTTTCCAACCTTGTAGTGATGCCACCTAAAACGTGAAATTTATTAATGTTAGTAAATCCATGTTCAGGTAATTCCACCACTTGTTTTTTCTCCTAGAGAACACACTTATACCTTGCCTGAAATAATTTTTTTAAGTGTGTTTAACATTGCATCTGAACTGTGTTGTCCAAGGCACCTAAGCAGTGCCTTGCCCTGCCAGACCACTCAGGCAGTACTAGATTGGTGCCCATGGTGCGTGCATGCCTCTCCTCCCAACACCTGCTTAGCAGGACTCACAGGACACACTGGGTACCATCCACCTTCACCTGGTATCTAGTCACTTAAGGACATCCTCCTAGATGACAGACATCAAAGCAACCACATCAATCTCTCTGTATTATCAGGGCTTTTATTTTATTTTCTGTCCTTAGCAGATAGTTGATATAACAAAACAACAAAAACCCCAGGCTATTGATACATGAGAAAGTTTCCTTTGCAGAACCAGGGCTCTCATTTCTCTTCACTTACCAAAATCATCTGGAGAGATATAAATTATCCTTTCTTCTTTTTAGCATAAATATTGTAGCCAGGTACAGAAAAATTCAGTCCCTGAATAGAAATTTTTCATAAAAGCCTGCAAGTAATGAACAATATGTGACACAGTGGTATAGTAGAATTCCTTGTGTACTTTAATCATAGCTATTTTTTCTGACCAAAGTGCTGCAGTCCAAAAAATGATTGTTTGTAAAGTAATTTTAGACCTTCTCCACGTGGCAACACATTGTAAAGCTCCTATACCAGCCACTTGAAACTTTACAAATGAGAGAGAAGACCATGAGGGTGGAATTCAAGTCATCTAATCTCAGAGTTAAAGTCATTCACAACAAACAGATTTGCAATAATCTGCTTCTAAACTGGAATCTGTTTATAGTCCACAGCACAATGCATCTGAGCAATTTTAGCCATCTACTTATGATGAGATGAATTGTGTCCTAGAAATAATTGGCTGGATTATATAAGGCAGTCATTCAGACGTAGTTATCTGTGTTGGACATGCCAATATCTAAGCAGAGGGATGCCACATCAAGTTCTTTGCTCAGGGATCATCATTTTTCATGAGATGGGTAGTATTATCATCAGCCAAAACAAAGGATTTGTAGAAAGAAAACAAAGTCAATAGAAAAAAGGAAATTTTCCCATGAGGTACACCTGTCATATCACTGATGAGTTTCACATACAGACTGAAAGTTTTCAGGTATGCTCCAACACCTTCAATAGGAAATGTTGCATATTTTGTACAGCAAGTGTGGAAGCAGGTGCCAAGGCACCCTCCAGAATGCAGGCAGGTGTGATGCAGAGGCAAGACCAGCTTGTTGCTGCACACCCTGCAGCTCCCACAGGCAAAGGCAACGCTCAGTGCAAGCACAGGGAAAGAGCCCCTTAGGTGGCGAAAGCTGTGCTGACAGGGTGAAATCAAAGTGCCCTATTTCTTTGTATGGTTAGTGTGATAAGCATTAAGGGGACATGATTAGGGATGGCATTTAGAAATCCTGTACTGAAATCATCACTATCTGTTGCTGACTATATCTGTTTTCATAAATCATTGTAAAGTGAAGTGGCAGTGAAGGCAGCTATACTAAGTGGAGGTTTTTCTGTAATTAAATGGGGAGGTGGGACATCTTCCTTTTTTTTTTTTTTTTTAGAATACATGCTTAAATGTAGTAGCTGCAAGTGTTTAAAGTAACTTGCAAATAACATTCTGACAGGCAACTGAACTCCTAAGTGCAAAAAAAATGATTCCTAGGAAATACATGCTTGAGTTACCCAAGCAGAAAATACACCTAGAATTATTTAACTTGCCACTCCACAATCTCTCTATGGAAATTCATCTGAAAAGTCAGCTTTAGAGGGAAAGAAAGATGATCCCTAAATCTAGAATTCCTATAGGGTCAGCCTCTTATTCCCAGCTCCTGTGATTTTTTTTCCCATGAAAGCATATCAAACTGTTGGTTTCTTTTTTCTCTCCTCAGAATTATTCTGTACTTGATATGAGACCACCAGCTACAGTCATCACATTGAACAATGCCATGTATTGGCAAGAATTTGAAGATGCGTGCGTCTATGAATGTCTGGATGGGAAAGACTGCCAGAGTTTTTTCTGTTGTTATGAAGAGTGTAAATCAGGCTCATGGAGGAGAGGACGGATTCACATAGACATCTTAGAACTGGACTCTTACTCCAGAGTCTTTTTTCCTACATCCTTCCTGCTGTTTAACCTGGTCTACTGGGTTGGATACCTCTATCTTTAAATGTTGCCTGTAGTGGTGAAGACTGCTGTGTTTTCACACTGTGGAGGGATGGTGAGAGTGCAGAAAAAGTGAAGGACACGATCAGTTTCATCTCAAATTATAAAGGCCACATTAACCTTCACCATCACAGAACCTGAGGAAGAATTTTAATATGAAATTGCCTGATAAAGAAAAACGTGGAAGAATTCTCTCCTTACTGCTATTCATTTTAAGGAAAAAAATTCTTACAAAATTCAGCTGAATTTGTAGTGTAAGCGATGTCTATGAATAATTATTGTATATTAGAATCTCTACTATCTCCCTTGGCATAGAAGCTATTCATAATTCAGGCAAAGGTTAAATATGTCATTTTTGTTCTTCCTTCCCATACTTTATGCAAAATGCTGACATATCCCTGAGACTCAGAGCAAGATACGGGCACTGGCAAATAAGCCAAAGCCAACAAAACCACTCATTTGTAGTTAAACTTGCTTGAGCTATGTTCCATAGGGTTTGGGAAATATTTAACTGGTGATTTCCTTGCTATAGAGAAACCACCAAAAGACAATAAGAAATGTCTCTGGTGGGATCAAAACAACATTACTTTCCACACAGGTCTGGGAGTCATGGAATTAGCCACTTACCTACACATATCGGTTTTAACAAGGTTAGAAGGCAGAGTTATAAGAAAGCTATTATTTTCATATAAATAAAAGACTTGCCTATCTCTGAGGCAGCTGTAGACTTAACTTCTACATTTTTTCAAGCTTTTGACTGTCTTTTGTATGACTGGTTAAACACAGGATGGTCACAGATTTCTAAAGTACTCTGCTTGACGCAGGACAAGATTCCTGCTTGTTTGTGTCATTGTAGCGGATCATAGTTGATAGGCCATGAGTAAAAATCACTATATAATAGCACTAGGATTATGTGACTTTCTTCAGATTGCAATTTACTAAAAAGTGCTCTCATGCATTCGTGCTTTTTCTCTCAAAAGTTATTTTACAAAATTGAAAAATATGTGCCAAAGGACATTTCTTGTTCCTTCTTTGAAGTTAAGTATTGTAGTCCTTTCTCATGACAGTTGTTCCCTTCCTTATGAGCTGAAGACTGAATACTTTTTACTTGAATAGTGCATTACAGGAACTTAATTGTGACTCTTGGATCAAACATGGAATAGTTGCCACATGTAGAAAAAGGTTGCTTTCATTTTTTTCCAAAACTACCAACTATATTTTACCCTAAAAAGCTATTTTGTATTTTTCAAGCTTTGGACTATTAAATTCTTAAAATATCCATTTTTCAAAAAACTAGTTTTATGGTGTTAAACTGGATTACATCTTTTACAGACTGTCTCAATAATTGTTATTAAGCAAACAAAACAGATTCAAAACTAAACAGTAATGGCTTTTCACTACCCTTTGGATGACAAGTAGTTCCAAATGATTAAAGTTAAAACATCCCTAAAACCAAAAATCCTGGTTTTTTTTCTCTTCTGGAGGACCTGATTATTTTTTTTATTAGCTCCAAAAGCGTGCGCCTCTTCTACACAGTATTTGATAAAATTGAGTAGTAGATGCGATTGAAGAAGTGTTCCTTTTCTCCTCAGAAGGAAAACCCTGCAAACAAGCAAAAACTAATGCAATGGTAATTCTAAAGGACCAGAAATGCTGTTGTGTTCTTTGAAATATCACTGTCTGTCATTGCTGTTTCTCTGTGCTTCCCGTGAGTTTTTCATTGCAAAACTTACTAACTCAAAAGTTAACTGTAGTTATTCAAAATACTTTCCTCAGTTTTTCACTTGTGCAAAATATCAGAGGCAGAGCTGGGTTTACGTGGGGGAGAAGAATCACCACTCCAAGGACTGACAAAATTTCAGATTAGAAGCACAGAGAATAAATATTTTGGGACAGGATCAAAACCTTATTTTTAGCAAAATATGCCCAATCTGATGTCTTCTAAACCAATTATAACCTCCTGATTTCAAAATATATGTTGAAGTTTTTGCTAAATCTCAGTAGCGAATGACTCTGTAAAATCTATTACTCTGTAAACTGCTGTGTCCTGCACTTGGAAGTATGGATTTTATTTAAGGATGAGAGTTATATTTTCAGCAGTGCAAGAAGGTGATTGAACTGAAGTTGAATATCATAGTCTCTAATTACGAATTAGCCAACCAGCCACCTTCAGCCATATTTTTGCAAGAATGCTAAAAACATTTCAAGCTCAAATAAAAGAATGGAAACAGTTATCCTTAAGGGGCCTGATCCTGCAAACCCTCTGCACAATCAATTGATTTTGGTGGGAACAGTGACACGGATGAAGCACAAGAAGGTTTCTTCCACCATTATATCTTTAACAGGCAAAGTGAGGTTTATTTGCCAATTGCATACTTGAGTGAATGCCTAGGGAGTAAGTGTGGAAGCAGAATGTTCCCATTTGAGATTATGAGCATATAGTTTTCTTACACTTCTGATCACAGCTACCTATTCCTGTGAAAAGAACACAATCCTGTCAGGTACTTCCTTGAAAGACTGATACTGCTAAGTCCATTCATATTGCCTCTGTTTTCTGAGTGCTTTCATAAACACAAGCTGGAATCATATAATTCCACATGTTTTCCACAGTCCTAACCAAGAAAGCACCTGGAACCACTACTGGCTTCCACTCTTATACTGACAGCAGAGGACATATTCTACATTGTAATACATTCTATTCTGGGGTTATGTTCAAAAAATGTATTTGTATGCAAGGGGAGCAGCCACAGGTGGGCATGTCCCAGAATGCATTCCTGTGCTTATTCCTGATTGCTTGGTTTACTGTCTTTGCTTCAATGCTCTGTGCTTTGGCAGCCACTGAAAAACTGTAGAGATCAGGGAAAATAAGTTTTCCATGTTCTGCGTCATTCAAAATGCAATTATTCCAGACACCTAAATAATGTGTTCTGTATATATCTATGTGCCATATCCTCCTGTAGGATTAAGAATATCCTCATTAACCTTCAGATATGCTTTTGCTTCTTTCACAAATTGAAAAAAATAATAACACTTCTGTGCACTGTCCCATGAGAAATATAATAACCACCTTTTAGCATTTTATAACATTTTTTATTGAATAATTTCATATTCAAGACTTACATTTATACTTCTTTTTACCCTTTCAAGGAAGGGAAGGGAAGCAGGTGAAACCAAATAACTAGTGAAATGAACATAGTGGGCAGGCATGTAAAACCACAAAATCAAATATTTTCACATCACATTCTTTCCTTTTTGAAGTTACAGAAAAGATTGTGAGGGTTTGTCTAGACAACCAGCTTTTTCCCAGGAGGATCTAAAGTCAAACTTCTTATTCTCCCTCTTCAGTTAAAAGAAGAGGGTCAGTGTTTTCGTGCATTGGGGGCTGCACTTTCAAGACAATTAAGAATGCATAAAGATATTGTTCTGCTTAATTCAGTCTTCTTTGGTCTTCTGACCTCGACGCCTAACAGACTGACAGGTCCTTCTTTTACAGCTATTCTTCCAAGAATAAGTGTATAAAGACTTGCAGCCAGTTTATGCTGTCTCCCTGTCCAGCAGTAATGTGGAACTGAAGTGTGCCAGACAATTTTAATGTAACTTTCTAATCAAGAAGTACAGCTGTAGATTAAACACCCCAGGCACTTTGATAACCTTTCTTCTCTTTTAGATGCTCTTTTATCAGCTCTCAACTGTACATTGGTATATTGAACATATCAATAAAAATAATAAAAATTACAGCAGGAAGAATCATAAAAGCCAGAATTGTCTTCACAGAGACTGAAATGAGTAGTGAAGCTAAAAGAGGAGTAAGAAATTATTTTTTATTGCTGTGCAGTTCTTATCAGTCCCACTCCTCTTATTCAGTTCTTCCCACCACCTACCCACAGCTAATTCCAAATCATCCACATTCATCAGCTGGAACCGCAGTGTCATATGAACCTTTAACTGATAGGAAATGATATTTCTGGAACTGGAGGCATCCTGCCAAATAACTCAGATAGATAGCTATCTCAAACACTTTTGCGGCCTTAATGCTTCTCAGAGTCTAGCACCTCATGTTGCTGCATGAATTTACTCACCCTACTCGGCCATTCCCATGAAGGGAAAGATGCTTATCTTCTTTTTACATTAAATGTCACCATACATCTAGAAAAATGACTCTGCCTTGCCCATGCTCCAAGTGACTAGATGCAAGACTGCTCTGGAAAGACCATAGTTGCTGTACTGATGGCTTTGTGGGAAGAGAGGCTGTCAATATTTAAGACAGATTTGATTAACCTTGCAATCTAGAAGGTTGGTGTTAGCTTCTAAGCCGTAAAACAAAGTGTCCACTGCAACTTGTAAAGGCTGTCCATAACAGACTTGACTTTTCCCATTGGCTGCTCTTTCATAGCTTCCATAAAGCACTAAGAAAAGGCAAGACATATCCCATAATCTTGTCTGCCTACACATCTAGATGATTTTTTTCAAGGTACATTATTCTTGCTTACAGTGAAATTGTTGTGCCACATCAGTGCCTTTAGCATTTCTCGATATTGGAGGATATGCTATTCCTGCCCCGAGAGTTTGAAAGAGGGGCAATGGCCTTGCTGGAATTCTTCCTGAGCATCACCTCGTGTGACCAATTTCTAGATGCCTACCTTTGTCTGATTTTTCTTTATTTTTTAAGCAGTCTGTAGGTGTCTTAATTTCTAAGTAGCAAGAAAACTGCAGTGGGTATTCAGCAGTATAGCAGAATCTTTCCATCTTTACTCAGCAAATTCATTCCACCAGGAGATACAGAGCATAAACTCGAGGCTGATATTTACCTCATCCAGGTCACTTCCCAGAAGACTGTTTAAAATAGGTAAAAAACAAACTATGCATTGGGAATGTGTTTCAAAGCTGAAAAGTAAGGTTTTTTCTCCTTTAGAGGTTGGTGGTTTGTTTTTTTGTTTTTCTTTTTTTTTTTTTTTTAATTTCTGAGTTCATTTTATATCCTACCGCCATCCTTCCCTTCACCTATACAATTGGCAAGAACAAAATGAGCTCAACTCACATTTACATACTGAAAACTTCCACTGAAACTTACACTTACATGTAAGCATAATGTCTTTATTCTTATACTATATTTATATGTCTACAAGCTTCTTATCATTCATGACATTGTCTTCTTGAAGGGCCTAGTATATATATGAAAAATGAAGGCCTTCCTTCAAGACTCAATGGCCTTAATGGTTTTCCATTTTCTCCTGGGATCCATGTTTTGTCTGAACAACACAAACAAAAAGAAAATCTACTTTCCTCATCATTTAAGCCAGTATTTTAGATACTAAAAACAAAACTATGTTTTATATCTAAAGTGAAATGATTTAACAGAAAAACATAATCTCTGCTTGAACTGCATTGCTTTGACAAGTTAAATAGTAGATTTTTGTACATTCTATCTATGATGGATAACTCAAAGAGATATGCTACCCTATAATGCTGTTTAGGACTAAGTCCTGATATAGGGATATATACTGTTCTAATAATCCAGCTTACCTAGCAGCTGTTTCTTTAAATGACTTTGGATTGTGACACACTTCGAGCAGTTGGTTAGTGTCTGACAATCTTCCTCTAGGGAGATATATACTATCTGTGCTGATGTATTCCTTTCTACAAACTTTATTTTTTCTCTTCTGTTGTGGGTCCTCAAGTCAGTGTCTGTATGCATCTGGAGTCCTCAAGGGTTTTCCTAGAATACATGTGAAATTAGACAATAAAATTCATCGTGAAGTTCAGTGCCTCAGAGATGGACACCTGAGAATTCCCTACTTTCTATCAAAAACATGCATTTTGATCTTGTAATCATTTGCTATTTATGAAGGATAAACACAGCAGAAGACATGTGGTTATGTTTATTCATATGCCTGGAGGTAGGCCTTCTCAAGGACTGAACCAGGCAAACCAGGCACTGATACAGTCAGTTATTTGCCAGATATTCTTTTACCTAGTTAATGAATGACACTAGCCAGAGGAGTCACAACAACCTGTTTAGTGTCATGAAAGCATTCACATAACTTTGAGGGCTAAGCCAGCCTGCAAAGCTTCTTATACAGGAACCCAGGTGCTCCCTTTAGTGCTTCATACAGTGCTTAATACTCTCCTAATGTCTCTTTACCTTCTTGCAGCCTATGACAGTGCTTGGGAGAGATGAAGCTGTACCGACACAATATATTCTAAAACAAAAAGAATGAAATATCTACAGCAAATCTGGTGACTTCTTTTTATTTAGACTGCTATTATTACAAGTTTTAAGGAGAAGGCCTCTATGTCTGACTCAAAAGCTTCCTCATCAGTCAAGATCATTGACCAGAAGAAGGGTTTAAGTTAAAATATTTTCACAAGCAAACAAGAAGACCTTTGGATCATGTTCTGGAGGGGCTGACTATCCATTGACTGTCTTCAAAGCTTGTGGAGAGCAGATTTGTAATTTATGTACTTAAAGTGAGGTGAAAACTAGGGAAATGCCAAAAATTCTCAACTGTGCATTAAAAGAAAATTGATGAAAATACCAATATTGATTACATATTTGAAGAAAAACTGCTGACAAACGAACATGAAACAAAGCATGCTGGAGTCCATTCCATACTTACAGACCACACAGGATCCTTAAAATGTGAGCTACTGTTGAACTCATGGAAAGCTGGTAAAATAATTGCATCTGACAGCATTACACAGGCAGACCAGGGAAGTACGCTATTGCCAGAGAGAGTGTCCCAAAGGAAACAAAATTTCAAATAACCTTCCACAAAACAATGCTCCTCTGAATGACAGGTGGAAACCTTGTGCAGAGAGATTACAGTATCAGCCCTACATATTCTCTTTTGTAGTTAATAAAGAGTCCTGTGACTTTATTGTCATCCATGGTCATGTGCAATATCAACCATAAACCATGTCCCAACATGTGGCTGTCACAGGTAGGAACACCATGCTGGAAAGAACCTGAGCCAAGTCTGTGACTGTCACAGGCAGTCATCAATCACCTCAAATAATTCTGTTTTAAATTCTCAGCATACTCCTCTCAAAACATTTTTTCCCAACATGCCAACATGTGGATATTTGTTTTAATTTTAAGTGAGTGCAATTTTAGGAATCACATAAAAACTGCCAACTATGTGCCAAATTGAACTTTCTTATAGAACACAAAATTTTAGATTTTTAATTATCTTTCCTTCCTAACTTTTTCTTAGGGACGTGTGATTTCTTTGCTAGCAGTGCAGCTTGTGATGTCATAGTGAAATGAAAGTACAATTATGTGCCCAATGTGCCTTGAATAATACAGGTAGCACTAGTACCAGTATGTCATTCTAAGTTAGATAGCCATCCTAGTGATCTCCCAGACTGACCTAACCATAAAAATCGAACACCTGTGTGCTTCATCTCCTCAAGTTCTCAGATGTCTTTCCCTTATCTACCACATCCATTCCAGTTTATTTTGTGTTGAGGAGTAGGGCTGTGCGTCTAGAATACTATTTATATTCGTATTTTGATCCCAACATTTGTATTTCTGGATACAAATAAATACACATTATCAAAAAATGCAAATATTGCGTGCATATTTTGGTTTTATTTTCTTATGGAAGTTGAGAGCTTAACTAAATAGAAACAATAATCTTAAAATCTGCCCAAGAGAAGCAGAACTGTGTGTTATCTTTCTGATAGGGTGTTTCTGAAAGGAATTTCAGAGGAGTCTTTAAAAATATTCTCGGTAGTCAGCATGAGCAGCCAGTAAACTAAGGGATTTGAGACTGAGGTTTATCCATGGGGCTAATATAAACTGGGAAGAATATTCTACAAAATTCAAAGAGAAATAAAAAAATAAACTATGTCTTTTGAATAAACTGTTTGAATGTAAAGACTTCATAATTTAAAGACTGCAATCAAACTTCGTTTCAAAACTTTCCCAATCCCAACTTTTTCAGTACACTGAAAGCTAGTTCTGTGCATCTGCTTGAACAATGAAATTTACTGGTAAAACTATACTCTGCATTTTTATAAATATCATTTCTTTGGCAGCCACTTATTGTTAAGTAAGAGCGTCTTCTTGGTTTATCCTCTTCGAATGCAATTTAATTCCCACCTCTGTACATTCATTGCCAGTCTGGAGCCACACTGACTGTGAAATCCTTACTCCTTTTCAGAATTCCAGATCATAGTAATACTGGAGCTGACAGCTGGGCCACAGATAATGCAGAAACTTCCCAGGTTTCTTATGATCCCACAGTGCAATAGAGATTTCTCCATCTGAGCTTGTTACATCTATACTCTCTTTATGTTCTTACCACTGAGGCATTTTTTTCCAAAATATGTTTTATTTCACAAACAACCATACCCAATTCTTCCATACTCTTTCATTAAGTTTTCACCAAGAAATTCTTTTCCCTTCACTTCTTAGTTTGGCATGTAATTCACAGTTTATCTCCATTTGTGTTTTGATAAAATAGTTACTAGTACTGACCTATCTACTAAAAAAATAAACATGGACTCTGGACTTCCCTTCCCCTAATAGCATCTGACATTTGTTATACCAGTGCTTGACATGTAGTAACCATACATATGTGCTTTTGCCCCACTCTCCAGAATAACAGGTAAGCATAATTGTTGCCATGACTATTTGTCCCTAATGCATACCATTGTCACAGTGTGACCACAGTGCCAGCTCTTCTCTCTTGCAGAGCTTAACGTGGATCACCACATATATTCCTGCAACCATTCAGGCAGACTGGATGTGAATTGAGCACATCAGTCCTTCTAGAGATTTAAGGTGCTCATCCTGCCATATTCAGAAGGCTCTGATACATCTACCAGTTTAATAACATTTCCTGCCCAGTAGGCTTGAGTGTGCAATAAAGTATGATGATGAATTGTGCCAATAAGTTCTGCCTTTTTATGTTACCCTCTGTCTCACTACCACAAATCCAGTTAAGGACTGAATTACTGCTTGGCAGTTCCAGTTAAAGTAAATTCAGTCTGTGAAATGGAAAATGAGCAAAGCTGAACATCAGGGAGCTATCCAGAAAGTAAGGGATAAATGGAATAGAGGTTTTCCTACTGAGAGGTCTTAGAAGACCACAGTCACTATAGAAAAAACTCTTCACATTTTTAAAGTGGGTTTAGAAATGGAAGGCATCTTCATTAGCAGTGCAAAAGAACTGATATATGCTAAAGTGTAATATACAGCAACAGGTTCCAGTTGTTGTTTTATTTATTAGTTTTCATGTTTACTTATTTTTATTATCATTTATTATATGTTCCTCCAGACTGCCACAGAACTGGTCTTAAAAGAAAGAACTTTTCATGTAAGAAAAATCTGAGCATATGGGACTTTCATTAGCCCATCCTCTAGTTTTGTGCAACTAATGCACATCATAGACACACATTTTTACCTACTGTAACAGCTTCTCCTTCCAGGTTGTCAGAATTCAGATTGCTTCTTATAGTGCAAGTCTTAGTCTAACAGCATCATGGATCATGGTAGGACAGATCTGAAGAAGTACCCTTTGCTAAGGTGCAGCTAACTTTTCTGAGGTCTTGTAGTTGTCAGACAGGAGCCAAAGGTCCACCAAATAACAAAAATAAGGTAAATCAAGAAAAAAACCAAACTCTTACCCTTCCTGGGTAAAGGAGGTAAAGGAGTTCTTGCCATCCTGTATGTTTTTTTCACCTCTAACATGCCTTTCCCCCCCTCCATGACTAAATAGCACTGCTTGAGTCAGATAGGGCAGAGCATTGCTGCTAAGACTCTTCCCAGCAGTGAGGGCACTGCAGCCTGTGCCAGCCCAGGGACCACAATCCTGCCTGTGTAACAACCAGGAGGGAAAACATCGATATGCATCAATAGAGGTTGGTAACCAGCCAGTTGAACAGCATGAGGAGGCAGTGAAGATGCTGTCATTGCCAGGCCAAATGTCAAGTAGCAGTGTACTCTTGACATGGCACATCCAACTCTGTAATGTGCTGTGCTATGGCATCAAAGGAATTTAATCCTGCTCTGTACTCAGCACCAGTGAGGCCACACATGACACACTGTGCCTGGTTTTGGCATGTCCCCCACCCTCATGGTCAAGGGGGATACTGAGAAACTAGAGGGAACCTGTTAGGCAGCTGCTAAGATGGTCAAGAACCCAGAGCTCTGTGAGAAGCTGAGGGAACTGAGCTCATCTGGACTGATAAAAGGCAGACTAGGGGATGTTACAGATGCAGACTACAACTACTCAAAGGTCAGTTACAAAGACATAGGAGCCAAACTCTCAATCTCTTCTCAGTACTGCTACAACATAGCAAGGGGCACAGGTTTTCACCTTGGAAGGCTCAGGCTGGAGATGAGGAACAGCTTTTCCACAATGCAGTGCTGCAAGGAAGGGGTTTTGTGGAGCGCCTGTGAGAGCTCCTTCCACAGAGGCTTTCAACACCTGGTTGGACAGAGCCTGACCTAGTGTCAGCCTTCGTGCAGGAAATTGAGCTTTGTGACCTCCAGAATAAATAGTCAACTAGATACATAGTGAAAATTACTTAAGTAAAACCAACATGTAAGATATCTGCTTTGGCATTGCCGCTGTTGTTCATTCTCCGAACAATTTATCTTTTTATAGAGCATATAAGCCATGTCAGGAATCACATCATGCTTTCCTAGAGAGAAGTCTTAATGCCATCTGGACAAATGGATTTTTTAATGACTATGCAAAGTCCCAGTTTGAACATGTCATTTATGTCAACGATTTTTTTAAAATGTAAACTGCTAGCCCAGTTTTGTCAAATAAAACAGATCTGTTTATTATGTGACTTCTTAAAAGAAGCATCTGATACCATCCAAATTTTCCCCTTGCAAACTGGTAAATTATACTGTTTACATATTACATTACATGAATGAAAATCCCTAGCTGCTTCTAGTGCATAACTTACATTCTACATTTCTACACAAATCTAGGCTGCAAGAGGCAAAAGTATTTACTTCGAATATTGAAATACGTAATTGAGTAACAGGTTCACTGTTACAGAGTATCTTTGGTGTGGTTCAACTGTATGAATGTATGAGATACCTTCATGTATGAACAAAAACAAAGAGAAAAAAAAAAAAACCCTAACAAATTAATGACATTTCCAGCCCTTATTATAATGTAATGTATACTAGATCTTCCAAAGGTATAACTGCAGCCATTTCAGCAACTGGTGGACAACAGATATATATTTTAACTTTTTTCTGTGTGTTACATATACAAATAAAATAACCTCCATCTGCTTCTATTTTGCAGCTAATGTGCAGAGTGCAGTTATACGCAAAAGAGTGAAAAAACGGGTTCTCTACAGGGTTCTTATCTTAAGTTTCCTCCCCTTTGGCCATGTACAATGCCAAAAATTCACAAATAGAGACTGTATGAATAGATGACACAGAAAGCTCAGAGAAAGGTTAAAGATTTGAGGTAGTGAGCATATTTTGAGCTAGTATCTTTGGCCCAAAGGTTGCTACTGTATCTGTGTTATATGCACACACTCATTTGCTTAATAGATGTGCTGAACTCATTAGTTCTGCATGCATGGAACAAAGCTAGATTGAAACTGATGATCATACAAAGATCTTTCCACTACCTGAATTAGTTTTGTATATCTATGGAGAAACCTACCAAATAAGACAATCACAGCTTTGTCCCAATCAAATCACAGTAGTATCTTATTCTAGGAAGGGGATGGTTTGCATAGTTCATTCCATGGAAGAGGTACCGGAAATATCCAGGTGCTTTTGGCAGTAGGACTGTTCAATGTCCTCATCACATGCCACTGAGTCTCAGGTGAGTCAATGAAGCATAGCATCTGCACAAATAAGATGGTGCAGAATATATCCTAAGCAAAGCTGAATTCACAGCATAAGCTCATCTACATTGCATCTATGTAAGATACCGAAATGCAGCTGAGAGTCATAGAGTGGAGTCCAGCACATGGACAGTACTCCCAGAAACGCAAAAGCCAGGAAGAGCTTAAATTGTAGGTTGTGGGCAGGTGGGTGATCTATGAAGTGCCATCAGCCTTTTCATCTCAGCATGCAGGGCAGGAGAGAGCTGCCTACTACAGCTTAATGTAGGCAACTGGGGCTGCAATTCTCCCACCACCTCAAGTCCCAGGTGATAGAAAGCAATGCACCCAAGACAGAAAGGAGAGCTTTCAGGTTTAGAAGTGTTGAATATCCAAGACATTGATAATCCTGGGAGATAATCTGCATATTCACAGGCTTTGCTCCCCATTCTATAGGCTCACAGGTATCACTACCACTTCAGCCCTCCTCCATCAAAAACTGAAATCTCATGACTCCTTCCATGGTGTAAGAGTAGATCCATGAGAACAGGAAAAGAAAATACCCTTCCAACCAATCTGTTGCTCTTACTGGATGTGGCTATCCCTATTTCTACATTGCAAAAGTCCAGTCAAATCAAATCTCTCTAAAATAAAACAAATCAAGCAAAACAAACAAAACCCAACCAAACAAAACAACAACAAGAACAACAAAACCAAACAAATACAACACAGCAGTACAAATAAAGCAAAGTTAATCTGATCAAATATAGATATAAATATTGTAGATACTATCACTGGAGTTAGTAATATCAATTTCCTTTACAGCTGATGGAGAGGCACACACACCTCTGGAACACAATTCATTTCATAGAAGACATCTGAAATTGGAGTAACAGAAACCATACTCTAAAAGAGTTCATTTATTTTTCATCATCCATAAAGGCAGTCTAAAGTTAGTCTGACCCAGCCATAAACATTTACAATCACAGTAGATAAATCCCACCCACAATATCTCTTAAACAGCAGAAACAGGGATGCTGCACTGGGAAATTAAGAACAATCATAGCATAATAAAGACATGTAACCAATAGTGCAGCTATATGGAACAAAGCTGGATGTGGGGATTTCCCTGATCTTTCTAGGACTAAAGGAAAACACCAATGCAAAAATGTATCTGCTATATTATATTGTGCACAGTCTGCCTGCAGTATCAGAGCGCAGACTGCTTGTATTAGCACAAGTGCAAGGAGCCATTTTGCTCTGGTAGCATGGAGCTGTGCATGAGATCTCGCACTGTACTGTGCAGGGAGCTCTGGGCTAAAGGGTTTGGACTATTTTTCCAATTCAAGCCATCTGAAGAAAATCAGCTCAAATATTTCTAGATGAAACGTGAAACAGTTTCATACCCAAAACTACCTATATAAAGAAATATATAACACAGTGGTCTAGAAAAGTCATGGTCAGTTCTCTGTAACACAGCAATTAAGTGTCCCAACTCACTTAGGTTCTAAATTATCTCAGATCTTTCAAAAGAGGGTGATGATCAAAAGACAATAACAAGTACGAAAATAAGATTACATGGAAGAGGAAATAATCATATTCTGAAGAAAATGCACAGTCTTGTGCTTTTAATGTTACTGGCCTTGAAATAAGCTCTTTTACCTGAGGAACACTCAAATAGGTTGAGGTACTATGCAGCACACTTAAGTACACGAGGGGAACAACTCCACAGTTTCTGTCAGTTTTCTGTTGGCATTTTGGAGGTCTGTCATCCATCATTTCATATTGTGCTCTGATAAATGTTTTAATTGTTTTTCCTTCCATCAACACTACTCTTAGCTATCCAGTCATACTGAAGCATTCCTGCCAAACCCCTGCTTCTGTTAAAATAACTGCTGAGAATATAGACATAGTAGGCTACAATACAGTATTTTAAATATTTCACTAATATACTCTTCTCATAACACACAAACATTAGCAAAAATATGTTGAGAATCTTGTGTGTGGTTATGCAGCAGTATCCCTCTTGTCTTTGTTTTTCACTTGTGTCATTGAGATCTTAATTTTTTTAATAGTATTACTGGAATGAGGGGAAAGAACTAATTGCCACAACATACCAACATACTTGTCCCTGTGTGTTACTGTCCTTATGTATTTAAATTGTGTGTATTTCTCAAATTCCTGCATACTGTCTCCCATCCTATTATATAACTAACCATCACACTTTCCAGGAACACATTCTCAATGGATATCAGGGTATGCCTGTGTGCTGTGAATATATTGTCACATATGAAAAACACTTGCTAGTGAAGTATGAAGGCAAAGCAATCAGCATGCACAGCCATGGAGCATGCAGACTCTCACATCCATATGGTCTGTGACAAGAGGTAAGCTATCCTCCCTTTTCGACTTGCACTTCATTCTGTACTTGGCACGATGTGAAGAATAACTCAGAGCTGGCAGAACCACATGAATGTGAATCCTAGTTGGAATGTTTTTTCATAGTTCTCTCACACACCATCTAAGAGTCTTTTGACAGAGACTGGCCTCCGTTCACAAGTGGTGATGTGGCCATTGTTATCAGCATAACAGGGAATGCGGCTGCACTTCTGTCTGGCCATAATTGCTACAGAAATTGTATGAGACAGACAATGGCTGTTACTGCTTAAATGTTGGTTCAGTGTGACTCGCCAGAGGCAACTGGCTGTTTTTCCTACTAGAGCTTGTCTACCAAAAGGGTAGGCCTGCCATGCCTGCTCTCCAGCTCCAGTGTAACTGCTGCCCCATCCAGCTGCAGTAGGGCCATCTTCTTCTTTTGTTCCCCCCCTTTTCATTATGTGAGGATACCAAGGCACTTACTTTTGAAGTCCTCTGGAGTAAACAGGAGTTATGTCCCTCTTTTTGGAAAACAGTATGTGGCAGCTGCACTCTCCCCCTGAGAACTGGAGCCTTCAATGGGGCATTTAATGGCTCTTTTGTGGGACTTGGAGTCGGTTGACAGGGTCAGAGGGGCCCAGAGAAGCTGAGAAGCTTCTGGAATGCCCACACCCAGATCTGATCAGACTAAAAAACAGGGTTCATGCCAGACTCCCTTTGTGTGGTCTTCTTGGAGCAGCAGGTCTGCTGAGGCAGAGCCCTCCCCTTAGACTGGAACACCGTCTAAGGAAAGTTCCCGGGATTGGGAGCGCCTCACCTCCTTGTTTGGGTGAGTGATAATTTACTGAATATATACTTGAATAAGTCCTTGCCCAACCCAGGTGAGCGAGTACCCTGGAGTCAGAGGGCTCTGGTGTGTTTCTTCAGTGTGCATGCACACTGTGGATCTTCAATATTCTCATTTTGCTGCACCCCAATAATCTCCTCAACTGATATCCGAACCTGTATTTTATGTTGCTGGAGTTCTAACTAATTGCATAAACCTTGTTTTGGTCGGTTAATTGGCTGCACTTTTCTGGCCAGAATAAAGTCTGATTTGGAACTTGTTGTCTGCCTAAACTGACTTTGGGGTGCCTCCATGACACAGTAACACTGCTTCTTTAAGTACTGCTCCTCAAGGACTAATAAAAATAATATTCATGCCTTTCCCTGGGGGAGTGAATTTGATTTCTCTTCTCATTGCTATTTACCCACTGTCCACATGAAATCAATGTGATAGATGAAGGTGAGGGAGTGTAAGTACTTGTTTCTGCCAGCTAACAGATAGGTACCAGCACCCATCAAATGTTGCTGGGCTGACTCAACAAACACAGGGCTCTGACTCTTCAGCTTAGGTACTTCAACTCAAACTTGAGACACATGGTTAGAGCCCCATGGTTAGAGCCACATGGAGCATTTTCACTGCTGTTCTTCAGCTCATAGCCTTTTAATGGCTAAGTAAATATAAATCAACACTTCTAGTAATACCAAAATTCATTTAAAAAGAATGTACTCAAAGACACAGTGGGTACTTTCAGCACAAACCCTACAAAAAGTCTAAGTACTTCAGCACTTAGGAACATTTTTCAAAACACATTTGCATTTCAGTGAGAATGTTCCTGGAAGTCAAGTGTTCTGTGTTGAAAGTGCTTCTTGGTTCTCTGATAATTTCAGATTTGTCAGTCAATAGTGTAATTTCATTTTTCTGTAAAGTATTGGACCAATTTTTCAGATGAAATGTTATACTGAAAGGTGTTTTTCCTTCCTATTGTAAGATCCACGTTCTGAGACTATGGGGTTTTTAAATTATGCATTAAGACTAGAAAAATTTATTCTAGCCCTGTTATCAATCCCACAGAACATTTAAATTATTGAAGTATTTTGCAGATTAATAAGTATTAACTTTTTTGATGCTACATAAATTGCTACAGATTTAGTCATACACTTTATACTCATGTTGGTTTAATATATAAACAAAGAAAAATATATGCAACAAAGATGTGTATTACATTTAACAGCACATCACAGCTAATGATACAGCAATATTATACATATTACTTGCTGGTAAGCCCCAAAAGGTTTTTGTTCATTTTAAACATTTGGGGTTTGTATAGCACTTAATACTGAGCTTGATTTTGATTGATTTTGATTTTTTTTGATTTTTATAGTTTTTACGTGCTTCAGTATTCCCAGAACGGGAAACGTGCAGATGGAGTTATCTGATATTTTTTTAAAATTGTTACTGTTAACCTAACCCCACAATAAAAACTCTCTCACCCAGAGTAGGATCGATCTCAGTTTCAGGTGGATAAATCCAAGCTAGATATCTAACTCCCTTTGTAAATAATGAAAATAAGTAAGAATAACCCTCTTTTAGGGATTTTACCCTTTTGCTCTGGCATAGCACACAAATCCTTTGCTCACACACAAGTACACTGTGCCAATGTGTGCACAGTAGGATGTCCAAACTTGCCTCCACCTGCCTTCCAGATGGGCACAGGGCTACAGTAGGACCTGTGTCATATCTGGCAGACCAAAGAAAACCCTTGATAAGCCAGGGAGTCTCAAATGATGTTAGATATGCAAGTATGAGCAACTGAATCAAGCCCTAGGTTTTCACCTTCGACTGAGATACTCTAGAAATACCTTCTTTCACCTTGTATAAATGGAATCAAGAGAACTAGACTTAGATTCAGCACCAGGAAAACTCATGTCAATGACAGTCAAGACACAGGACACAGGGCATTCCTGTATCCACTGAAGTAAAAGCTGCAATGAGCCATGTTATTCTGTGGCAACTCCTATACCACAGGAAAGATCTGCTTAGGGCACTTGACTAAGCCTACCAAGAGAAGCCACTAATTTGGGCACATAAAAGGGTTGCAATTGCAGAGTTCCAGCTTCACAGGGCAGCTTCTGCCCTTGAAGGACAAAGTATATGGTATAGGCTTTTCTTGAACTTTTCTTATAGACCAGCCCCCACTGCCCTGAAGACCAGTTCAAGTACAAAAATATCTCTTTTTTTATCAAATAAAGACCTTGTCACCCACGTCACTATGTGAATAGACATTCCAGAACACAGCTTTTAGATGTATTATTCAATTATTTGGGGAATTGGGGCCATCAGGTTACAAACCTGTGTATTTAGCAAACTGCCTTAGACCTTCATCTGTGAAATGAAAATAATGCTATTTCCTTAACTCAGAAGCACTGTGAGAAACAGTAAAATAAAATGTTTGAGGAAATATAGTAACAATGCTCTTCAATCTGCTTTATTCCTTCTGGGTGCTAAAGAAGTCAATAACATCACACCGTGCTTCTTTCATCATGTTAACCACAGAGTGCAAAAAAAAGGTGGTGATAAAATCTTAAATAAGAATTAAATCTAGAGATCAAAATTGCCTACTTACCTACTGAAATGTGGTCAAAAGGCTAATGTAATCTTTATAATGGGGCACGGAACTGACCTTACAACCCTTGAGGTTATAAGGAAGGTATGTATTTTATCCATTTATTTATGATGCCAGACACACAGGGAATCATTTCTCCTCATATGTGTGTATTTTACAGTATTTGTGAGCTCGGCTAAATACAGTAAAATGTTACATATTCATGAAAGTTTTAGGAATGCCTATACATATTTATAACCTGTCTCTGAGAAGGTGGTTCTTATTACAATGAGTTCTGGGAGACCATTTCCATGGTCTCCACCTCCAGCTCCTCCTGGTTGCAGCTGCTCAGTGATCGTGAACCCGGGTCCTCTTTCTCTGTACACGGTCACCTTTGGTCCAGTGTGATGAGTTGGTTAGGTCTCAGACTGCTGAGTTGGTTAAAACTGGTGTATCTCCTCTCCTGTGCCCAAGTTTCTGTTATCTAGTTCACCCAAAGATGCACCAATGATTCACTCAAGCATTATTATCTTTACAAGGGGTCAGTGAAGTCCTGTTTCTTGTACAGTAAGTTACACAGAGCTAAGCAAGGCTAGGCAATAGTGATGTGGATTAAAGGGTTAGCTCTGTAAGTGTCTTTAGTGATGTGGGGTACAGTTAGCTCTCTAAGTGTCAAGTGTTAGTTCTTTAAGTGTTAATTAGTTAATTGTCAATTCCGTATATCAATATGTCTTAGCATGGGAGCAATGGGTTAAGAAGCTATAGCAGTTTTACATGTGCCAGAAGACTGTCTTTCCTGGAATACATCACAGGAGAGACCTTCTTGATCGTGATCAGATTTATTACAACCAACCATGTAATCCTCATCAATCTCAGAAGTCAGTTGTGATCCATCTTAAAATTAAGCATTTTCTCCTTTATACTGTTGGAAGGTGGATCTAGAGTATTGCTAATTAGATATTTTCTTCCAGTACCCACTCTAAATTCACTGAAGACCACCCAAGCAATTGCATCCTTTCCTTCAGCCATGTCAGCCACACCACTCAGCTCAGTCTCATCTGCAAACTTATTGTCTATATAATTGATGAAGCTATTAAAACAGTACTGGGGACTCCCTGCTCTAAAAATAATGGCTGAAACAAAACACTACCCTCATGTATGGAGTAGGAAATGCCTTCTGCCTCTGATGGCCTTTTGGGTACAGCGGGATTGGCACCTGTCAGCCAATCACAGGGTTGGCTGTGAAGCTGTAGGGTATGGCGTATCACACAGTGCTGACATCAGGGGCAAAAGGAGGTGGAGTCACCAGAACATGTGACCAGGAGATGGGTGTTCCCAGGGACTTCCCAGGCAAGTGAGTGGTGTGGCAGCTGTGAAGGCAGGGCAATAGCTGAGTTCCTATTGTTGGCCTCCAGATACATGACTCTGCATTTTCTTCTGTAAAGATTTCATACTCTCTCTGTCAGACCAGCTCATAAAATGGTCCAACTTTTCCTGTCAGCTCTTCTTCAGCTTCAACAGTGCCTCTCCACGTTTGATTTTTATCATTATCTTTTTCCAAGTCCTACCTAGAGGTCCAATATTACTATCTGCAGCAGGGAAAAGTTCAAGTCTGATCCCTAAGGAATACTTTTTTTTTTTAATCTCAATAATTCTGCTTTAGTCAACTCTGTTTACCTTGGATTCTCGTTTATTGCCACCAACGATTTCCTATAAGCATCAGATAAAGTACTTTATTTGAGTACAAATGGATTAATGCACTGCATTAGCTGTCTCTGAAAAATCTGTTGTCAATAAAAAGGTATATGAGTAGAGTAACAGCTCTACCTTTGGTATTCAGCTTCTCATTAGACTCCATGTCTGTATCTGTGTTACTTTTCTTTGAAATTGCTTCTAAGATTTTGTAAAATATTGATCTCAAAGTAAGAAATATTTACTTTCTTGAGTCACTGACTTCCTTCCACACTTCTACTTGCTGCTGCTCTGAAGGTATCAAAATACTCCTGAAATAAAAGATTCAGGAAAACAAACAAATGAAAACCAAACCAAACCAACCAATCAACCAAAACAAAAACAAAAACAAAAACACAAAAAAACACAAAACAGAACAAAACAAAACACAACAACAACAACCAAACCCCAAACCAACCAACCAAACAAAAAAAGGCACCCCAAACATTCATATTGCTGGCTTTGCAATTTCTTGTGCCAGCTCTCTTCACAGTCTAGGACAGAAGTACAGAAGTTAACAAAACTATCTGATATAATGTGCTTTGTAATGCTATACTGAAGTACAATTTGCTGTTAACCTCAAACATGGTCTTTTGAACTATTGTTCTGTTCTAATTTTTTTTCCGCAATTTGGAAGTAGAGTCAAAAGGGGGCACCATATTTTTTGTTTCTAACAAGATTTCATAAGGATTATTCTTGTGAAGCTTGGAAAATTAAATTCTACCTCATAAGTCTGATTTCTATAATTGTATTCATCCTCTTTTCATACATGTAGCTTCTGCATCTGTGTCTTTAATTATCTGGCTCAGTCGTTCATTTTTTCTGCCTCCCTTGCAGAGTCAGACTATTTTCTCTCCAAACTTCTGGGCATATGTTGACAATACTTTTTAAATGGTCACAATCTGAGAGGAACTATTCTGAAATGCAATTCAGTTGATTGTTAATAGTAGTCATCAGAATACTTTGTAATTATTCCTGTGAGAATACTTGTATAGATTACATGAAAGGATGATTGCAGAGGAAAATAATGGCTATCTTGAGTGCCTTTTATTTATCTGGAAAGCATTTTTTAATAAAGAAAAAGTTTCTGGCATATATTACGTAAATGTTGTGTTGTTTCAAGTCCTTGTTCTTAGCTTCATTCCTATCCAATTTTCTAAGACACTTGCCTTTGTTTTTAAATGTCATTACATCTAGAGGTGAAGAACTCTAGCAATTGGTGACAACTAGTGCTATTGGTGAAAGCATAAGCATATGATCTGTGAACTCACCATAGGTATATTATTTGGCTTGTCTCCTGCCATAAATGAATAATAAATTAATTTATTTCATGTTTCAGTCTGGCATATGACTACGTATTTCCACACAATCCCCCAGCATATACATGAACAATGGATTGCAAAATGAGTTAATGTAGGAAGTTGCCAATATTTTTGAATTTACTAAACGCATGGCTAAAAATTTAAAATGTTCTGTTTATTTTATTCCACTGTCAGCATTACCTAATAATACTTTCTGTTTCAGGGAAGTTCCAAAACAATGACATAATCCTAGTGGGACTCCTGCGTAGTTGCACATCTCTGTTATTATCTGACTAAGGGGTTAGGTTTTTAATGACATGCCATTCATAAGTTTTCATACCTGCAGTGCAGACTGGGACAACGGATGTTCTGGACTTGATCCAGAAATAAATAATGATGGTGCCTCTGGGACAAGAAACAACAGGCTGGGAAGGAAGGTTTTCACCTGTTTTCCCCTGGGTTAAGTGGTCTGGGCTTTTTGGGGCTGAATGAATTTGTGAAATACTAGTTGCATGGGGTGAGCATTTCCAGAATAGAAGGAAAGCTGAGCTTTCTACATGTACTAAACCTCTTACTCTGATTTGCTTTGATGCCTGAAGAAGTAAAAGTGAGATTTACAGTGATGACAGATGAATTGGTGTATCTCCATATACCTTCAATTTCATTTAAAGAGCATTAAAAGATACCCTACCAATAAGATCTCAGCTTGGGTGCACATTGCTTTCCTGACCTATTTGAAAATATTAGCCTCAGTGTATTTACATGTAATTAGCACATGCCCCTCCACTCGCCATTGCAATGCTGCCATATGACTGAGTTATAGTTCTTCCTCACTGTTGCCATCTATAGGTTATTCTACTTTCTTATTCTTTTTCTTCTGTCTTTTGACACATGAAGAAAATAGATTCTGACCTGAGATGTGAAAGACCCACAGGAGAAAAAATAAATTATATCAAATATTTGCATACAAGCTGAATATGAATTATCCTTTAATCTATTTTGGACTTCTCCACTGATTGTGAATAAGTTATCAGTTAATAAGTTAAGCCAGTAGGAAGTCCTCTGTGATGTTCTGTATTATTCTTCTATCTAGTTCTCTTTGGCTTAAAGGAAGTTCATCAACACTCTCATTCTGGACAGAGATATATTTATTTCAGCCAAACTTTGCCAGCTCTTCCTTCTGTAACTGATTACACTCACATATGTACTATGTTTCAAGTAGACTTAAAAATTATAAGGGAAATGTGATATTTATCCTGATATTAAAGAAATGGCTTATATTCATCATTCCCACCCTGGAACCTGTTATTGCTGAGTCAATTGGGATTACTTCTGCCAGCAAAGAACTCAAACAGCCTTCTTCAGAACCAAATACGGTGCTCAGCAGAACCTGACTTAGCCTTAAAACATGGCTATTTCCCAGCTACAGGGAAAGATCCTTCAGTTTCTCCTCCTTAAGAGCTCTCTGTAACCTGAACAAAGGGGTGTGTGTGTATGTGTGTATTTATGTGTATGTGTGTGCATGTGCTTGGGGACCGGGGGGCTGGAGGCTGGTCATCAGGAAAATGGGCTCCTGTTCTGGTCCAGCATAATGCCTCTGACTCCTGCAAGACTCCAGCTAAGCACGAATGAGTCCTGTGGGCTTGTATGAATAGTATTCTTAGTAAGGGTATGGTAAGCTTCACAAGTAAATATGTAACCGAAATGAAAAACTGAACAACAGTTATGTATGATCTTGTACCTGTCAGATTTATCAAGTCACCTTCTTTCTAATGGAGAAAGAAAAAGTCTGAGTCATTTTAAATTATCTCAAGCCAACAAGATGATCAACAGAAACATGGGATCTGTCTTCTTAAAGAGTATTGCTTATACTTTTTTTGTAGGCAGTGCCAGCTGGGACCATTAAAGTTAGAAATTCGGACACTTGCCATTGTAAGGCTTCATTTTCACTAATCAACTTTTAACTGCGTAGGCAGAAATTTTCTAAATAGGATTCACCTCAGTGTGACAGTCTTTGAAAAGTTAAGAGAATGTTTCGGCTTCTTCTCAAGGTGTAGAAGTCTGTATGGTTATGAAGACTGGTACTGTGTTAATGTTTTTTTCGTATTTAATTCTTACACCACTTTCTCCCTTTTTCCCCAAGATGCCAGGGATCATATTTCCTGCCTTGGAAGTAGAACTCTGGGGGCAGACACAGGAAGAGATTTTCCCTGATATCTGTCACAAACATACCATCTGGGCCGTTTTTAGGTAAGACATGCACCTCAGGTGGAAAATTATCAAGCAACATTGGGTAGGGTGTGAAAGTTGAGTAATTACGGGCAGCATTTACAATGAAAATGCTGCAGCAAAAGGTCAGAGGAGTGGAAGGGCAATTTGGTTTTGGCCCTTTTGGTAGAGGCTGTAGTAGCTGTGACTATTGGGAAGTAAGGCATGCAGATAGGGAATGGGAGCCAGGCAGGCAGATCTGGGAAAGGAAGGAAAATGGGGCAGAGAACAATTTAGAAAAGGGTGGTGAGCTGAAAAGACTGATGAGTGGGTATAAATAACTGTGTGAAAGAAAAGGAGAGAAAAAAAACCCTTCAGAACAGTGCTGGAACCAGAAATAACCAGGTGTCAAACACTACCTGCTCTCAAATGGTGTCTGTGAAACCTCCATGGTGAACAGCCATGGACTGTCCAGAGTCACATCTAGTTACTACTGGAATTAGCTCCAATAGCAGAGGTGTGTAAGAGGACTAAAAGCTTTAATCCTCCAGATGTGATGTGCCAGTGGAAACACTTCAGTAGCCATTAGTGAGAAAGGTAAAGAGAGCTGACAATCAGAGTTCAATGGTTGGTGCCAGGGCCCTGACAGCTACCTTGGACATACTTCAGGGCCTTTTCATTTCAGACTTGCTGTAGGTCGTGGACAGAATGTCTGTGTGTAGTTGCATTGATCATGATCATGGAGCACAACATCCTGCTTAGTCTGCTACAACAGGAATGTCCTTTGTGCTTTCTGACATTGCTCCACAATGCAAACCAAAGCACAAAAGGTGGGGCTTTCCAGGAGATTTGCTTAAAAACCCAATAGTACCTAACAGTGGATGCCTGGGGAACAGTGCATGAGCCACCCCAGTGTTTTCTCTTCTATGGATTTGTCCAGCAAGTTTTGGAATCCACTTAAGCTTTTAACATTTTGTGCCAAGGTTTTTGGAAGTCAAAAATGCAAAGCATGAGGAAGCACCTTTCTTTGGATGTTTTAAATCTGCTACATGCCACCTAATTTTTACATTGCAAGAGGAACCGAACATTTTTTATGTATCCTGTCCTGCCACCTGATAATCAAACCTCTACCATATCCATATTCATTCATCTTTGAGCAGGGCTGATATCTGCTACAGAAGAGAGATGGCCTCAAAGCCTTCATCTCAGTTTTTATATATTCTAAGTTTAGAGGCTTGATCTAGCAGTGTTAAAGTTTCTGTTAATCATTTTGGATGTAATTATTATTTCTGTTGGAGGAGCCTCTACAGCAATGAATCATATCAAAGTTAAAGCACCTAATTGATCCTCTAGGCCTGAAGAGTGTGTAGAACTCTACAATCCTAGCTCTGAAACACTCTCTAAAAAGACAAAGCAGAAAAGTGAAGAAAGGAAGCACTGATTATTTGCAGAATAGATAGAAGATGCACAGACAAGTTCCCAAGGTGAGGTGAAGAGAGGTAAAGCCCAGAGCAGAGCTCTACCTTCCAGGATAGTATGGCCTAGCTTGAGTTGTCTTTCTCACAGAGATAGTGCTGGTAAATCGTGTGTACAGCAGAAATAAATTTAGTAAGTACCCTTAGAAACTAAATATGTTTTTTTTTACCACTGCGTCAGCAAAAGGTGATTCAAATGAACACAAGTTTTCTAGATTGGTGGCTCTCCTCCTCCCATTTTATTGACCACCTGCCAGCAGAAGTATGGTACATGGCGGCTTCTAATGTCTGTCCTCATAGTCACCCCATTTAAAAAAAATGTCAAATCACCCAAAAATGTCAAATGACATAATATGTGTCATTTTCTCTGAATCTGAAGAGTCAATAGGTTTTTATTGAAGTGTATGTTTGGGGAAAAAAAAAAAAAAAAAAAAAAAAAAATGTTTAGCATTAAATTAATAATTTAGTGTTTAGTTTTGTTAAGTATTGAGGTTAAATTTCCTAAATAGTTAGGTCACTCTTACGCAGGGGAAAAAGGGGAAAAATCTCTACAAGTACAAGGCCTGCCCATCCCTACAGTCCTGACTTCCTAGGGATATGGAAAGATTTTCAGGTGCTTATGAATGTTGCTGCATACCTGTTTTCAGAAGCACCTTACTCGTGTCGGTACATCAAACTTTCCTGTCTGTCCAGGACCACTCATAGAACAAACTACAGCTGAAAGCAGTGTGAGAAGTAATCTCACAGCTGCTTGTGCCCCTTAACTGAAATACAGGTCTTGTGTATAACTCAAGACAGACTTAGCAAGTGCATTGGCATATCACCAGTCAAGTCAGATGTGAATGCAAATCTATTTTGTTAGCAGGTATGCTGTGAAGAATCCCGTGAGTACAATATCATCTCCAAGCTGACATACTGAAGTGACTTAAATTCAGATGTTGAAAACCTGATAGTTTTTTGTTAGGGGATTGTCTTTTGTGTTTGGGACTGTAATAGGACAGGCAGTAGAAGCTGGTCACAGAAGTTTGTCATGAACAGAGATGCCTCCCCACCAAGTCTGATGCAGAACAGCCTTCCCCTATCCTTAAACAAGGACTAAACTCCCAACAGAAAGGAGGAAAACTCTTATTTAAATGAGTGAACTATTCCCAAAAATTATTTTTTTTCCCCACAGGAAGAGAAAGAGCGTATTTAAACTCCTCAAAGTGTGTGACTAACTGTTCTATTCTAAGTTGGTTTATGAGCTTTTCAAAGATGTGCATAGCTGGGTGGCAGAATTTATTGATGACATTTATGTATACAGGGTAGTAAAGTCAAGGTCTGATTGCAAGCAATTGCTGGAAGACCTTCAGACCAAGTACCTGAGGGGGAGGAAAAAAAAAAAAAGGCTGATAAAATTGAACCTAGCATATTCACAGTAATGTAGAAAGGACAAATGAGTCTGGGGTTCACATATAAAACTATGGACTCTGAGAAGACCATTGGTCTGTAGAGGATTAACACTGAATCTTTATTTAAAAATATGATGAATAATCCAGTTCAACAAGAAGTATTGTCATCAATTATCCTCTGAAGTTTTTTATACTTGTTTTCTGGATATGTCCGCTTTCAGCTTCAGGTTGTTAGATTTTATTTTTTTTTTGCTTTGTTTGCCTCTTGCCAAATAGCACTTTCCCACATTTTTAGGTCTATGAGGAGTGGCCAAGTAATGGCTTTGCCAGGCCCTTGCTGAGGAGAGGACAGACCCTGCACCCAACAGATGGTGGGTTCCTGCCTCTCCCTGCCATTGCTCAAGGCTGCTCACAGGCCTCCCGATGGACCCTTCGCCCAGCCATGGGGACCTGAGTTGCCCGAGTAGGAGCAGAGCAAAGAGCCACCTGAGCAGGGACAAAGAGGAGATGAAGGAGGAGGTGCAAGTGTAAAGGGACTTTGGCAGAGGAACCCATGCTGCAGTTTTTTCTTCAAACTCTGCTGTCAACCCCATGCCCGTTCTGCTTTTTTTGCCTGATGCAAGTCTGGGCAGAAATGTGAAGAGATCATGGCACCCTTCTGTCTTTTCCCTCCTCACTCTGGCACTGTCCAGAAGGCCATCAATGGCTTAAGCATAAGGAAACACATCAGCACCAGCTTCTACCCTCTGTGATGATCTTACAGGCAGCAGCAAGTTCCCCAGCAACTGTGGGCAAAAAACGCTCACCCTGTAACCCCTGTGTGAAACTTTCCTCAAGATGCAGTTTATGATTCATTGTCCCATCGGCCACTTCTTCTGGTTCATGTGGTCCTTTTCAGGAACCCCTCTAGGGCTTTTCCTTGTTGTCCCTAGGCACACTTTTTTTCTGAAGGTGGCATTTTGTTCTGGTTTTCAATGTGTCTGCTTACCATGCAGCCCTTCAGTTGTTTGCTGAAGTAGTTGCTTGTGACTGGGACAGTGGCTTTAACCAAGAAAAGTCTTGCAAACACACGGAAATATTTGAGAGATTCTGAGAAGCAGGATAAAAGCTCCCTTTAACATCTGTACATTTATTTGCTATTTCCTTGTGCAATTTGTCTAAGCTGTTGTGAGCTTAGAGAGACATAAGGATATGAAAAATAATAAGTTTGACTTGCAAGTCACAGAATCCTTATTTAAGCAAGATTTTCTTTTTTATTTTGAGTCACATATTGAATCTGTGTCAAGAAGTGAAGACTGCAACCAAACCTCAGTTCTATACAGCATTACCCTTTGAGAAGCTAAAGATCCAAATCCAGCTTGGCATCCTGCGTCCATTTCAAGGCTTTTATCGGTGACATTCAGATGTATTAAAATCTTGGCCTTGGTTGATCTTGGCAGTGAAGCAGCAGTGTCAAATAGTCATTACCAAATGAATATGATAAGGAATTATAATCCAAGCAAATCATACAACAGGAATGAACAGGTGAAGGGAAAATATAAAAAGTAAAAGGTATAAGGAGGTTGTCTGATGATAATGGCTGTGATTTGTGGATGTCTGTCCAAAAGACCATGTAGCAGTACTGCAGAGTCATTGGCAAGCCAGCAGAGGCAGATAAAAATAATGAGACTTAAAACAGATAAATGTAAAGTAGTGATTTATGGAGAAAAAACGGGTGGCAGAGACAGAAAACTGGAAATTACTGTTTAGAAAAGCAGTAATGCAGAAAACCAAACCCAGAGCCATAATAAATATATTAAAAAGGAGCTCATAATGAATTATCATTGCAGTGTAAATAAATGCCAATCTCTGCTGCAAATAAATGAAAAGGATCCTTTCTAAGACAAAAGAGGTAATAATAATTCTGACTGGGAGCTACTTATATAATAGTTCTATTTTATCATTTTTTATCTCTCTATTAGACCCTGGAGTGCAGAAACTAGTGGCACTGTTGGTTTTTTTTTAATAGACAGACTGGTGTCATATAGTATCATAGAATGATTTTGATTGGAAGAGACCCTCAAGATCTTCGAGTCCAACCATTAATCTAACATTGGCACTAAATTATGTCCTGAAGTTCTTCATCTACATGTCTTTTAAACACCTCCAGGGATGGTGATTCAACCACTTCCCTGAGCAGCCTGTTCTAATGCCGGACAACCCTTTCCATTAATATGTTTTTCCTAATATCCAATTTGAACTTCCTTTAATGCAACTTATTTATGTATATAATTATCCATGTGTATGTTTAATAATGTGGCAGAAAAAAAAGAAAGAGGCACTGCTAGAATTGTAAGCATTTCTTTGGCAACATTTACAGATGACTTTCTGACAAACGGGTTTTGAGGAAGAGTGATATTTTTTCTGCAAAAGTTCAACTAGAACCAGTGTACTAAATCCTTATTTAGCATAAAAACCCATAGCAGACAGTCAAGGAACTAGTGATGCTAGGCTTTCTATCTACTAGTTCTGTTTCAGTGTGCTGATAAACTGGGTGGAATCAGTGAGTCAAAGATACAGTCAGCAGAAAATGTTGCTACACAGTTTCCAACATGTGAATAGAAGGCAAATAGATATTCACACTAGGCTCCTGAGTTTTCATGCCTACCCTGCGGTATCTGAAATGGGACTGACAAGCTTTGCAATCATGGTGAGCAATCCTGCCAAAAAATATTTGTGAGATTGAATCTAAAAAAGTATCCTGATACTTGCACATCACAAGATTATATTAGACCTTGAACAGGGATCAGTGTGAGTGCAGAGGTTTGCAGATAAGGACCTAAGGTCTGTTCTCTCTGCTTTTTCTACACTAGCTGGTGTTTGGGATCCATTCTCAGGGAATTTCTTCCCAGGGAAGGTCCTTCTTGCTCTGAAGGAATAGGACTGCCACCTCCAATATTGCCCCTTTCTGGGGTTCTGTATGTACTGCTGCTCCCTGCTGGTGCTTTGCTTGAAAGGAGCAGGAAAACTGTCATGAAGGGAGGGAGAAAGGAAAAGTGCACACTATAATTTCCCTCACCTATGTAAGACCTCACAGTGCTGAAGGTGTCCTTCCTCGTTGCAGGGTGTTGGACTAGATGGAAGGTCTCTTCCAACCCAAACTGTTCTATGATTCTGTGGAGGCAGCACCACCTCAAGGGATGAGCATGGGGAGGAGAGAGGGAAGGAGAGGTGCAGTACATAGTGAAGCTCCATCAGGTGGTGTATCACAACTGCGGGAATAGTGATACTAGTAGTAGGACAAAGTACATTAATCCTCATTATCACTTAACACATTTATAAATATTGATGTGGAGGGCCAAAAAAGTCATAAAGTTACTTCTGTGTAAAAGCTTTCACAATATACATTGTAACACATAACCAGACCCACCATTTTCCACTTGAAACTGAGGGATGTAAACCAATTACAGCCCAGGTTTAATTTTATGAGTTTTGGATGCTTTTTCTTTTCCAGTCTCAAGTGTTTGCAAACTTATTCAGCTCATGCCACCTATGACTCTCCTGTCTCAGGACCTGCACTATCTACAACTATAGAGCAAATCTGTGATGCTTTCTCCACTCTTAAAGAAATGACAGTGGAAACCCATCCAAAGAGCTTTTCAAAAGCCATGTCTGGGCAACTGCGCCAAACACTCTGACAATTGAATGTTTTGGAGAAAGGCATGTTAAAAAATGGAAGCAGACTGTAAAAATGCCCCTAGGTAACTACATGCCTGTAGCCTATCCCATAGAACTTCCTATTAAAAACATAGTTTATAGGCTTTGGTTGATCCAGTCAGTATCTGCAGATAAAACCACTTTGCATGGAGAGCAAATGAAACCTGAAGCTTAACAGAGATGTGACCTGAAATAAAAAAAACTGGAATTTTCTCCATTGGTGTTGAGAGATAAATATATATCTATATATGGATAATTTATACGGATCTTATAATATTGCTTGTTCTACCAAAACATCTGTTAAATAAAAGTAAACCAGATATGGAATAAGTGTTCTTATAACTGCAACATGATTGTACACTCTGTCTCCATAAAAGAATGAAGAATTAATGCAGTGTTAATGCAACTATTAGATAGCCATCTCATGATCATTACCTGTAAGGTCACTTTATTTTCCAGAAGGTATTTATGATTTTTTATTATTATTTAATATATAAAGACACATATAAAGACACATATTTTTCCCCATCAATAATGACACCTGGAGTTTGAGCTGCTTTTTTTTTTTTCCCCTAATGAATGCAGTCAGTTTTCCTTGCTCTTTTTTTGTTGTTGTTGTTTTCTTTTTTTTTTTTACATAGTAGGACTGCAGTGACATGCAGAAGCAGCACAGGGACACCAAGAAATCTTTGTCAAATGAGGGATTTTGCACTGCAGATGCTCTCTGTCTCTAGTCCCGTGCTAGCTCTCTCTGTCTTTTCTTCTCTGCTGCACTGCACATCCATCTGAACACAAAAGGGTTGTCTCTCACCTTCATTGCAAACCTTTCCAGAAGTGTCTTAGAACACTCAGGTACCACAGGTACTTAGAGCACAAGATACCAAAGAGGCCAGTGACCTCAGTTCAATGGTTTCAAAAGAGGTTCAGGCGGGGAGTTAACTGAGATGCAGAGGTCTGACTCCCAAGTGGACATAAGCACTTTTGCTCAAGGTCTCAGTCAAGTGCCTGATCTCCAGGAAGAGCAGGAAGTCAAATGCTTCTCAGCCGTTCTGTGTGAGGATATTTCAGACTGTCTTTTCAAGATAGATGCCTACACACACTGTACCCTTGGTAGAGAATCTCTAGTCGTCTTGCTTTAGCCTCCAATTTTTATCCTGAGTGCCAGCCACTCTGAAGTGAGGTATTGCACCATGTAACTCCCAAGCACTACAGTTGGCTGGGAAGATCGAGGCTCATAAAAATAACTATCAGCATCACCATTATCAGTGGATCTTTGCTACTCCATTTCAGACATCCTGCTTCCAAAACATCCTTTTAAATGCACAGCTTCTTTTCCTACATATGTTAGTGATTGCTGTAGTTTTGACATCAGGGATGGGCTAATTGCAGGAGTCCACAGTGGCCACTTCTTGAAGGTAGTCACCCTGAAGTCTTTTTAGAGTCAGTGGTATGAAAAAGACCCTGCTGGGGCATGATTTATCTGCTTTATTCTCCATGGCTACTTTGGAAAAAAATGCATGGCAGGCCAGAAACACCCACTTTTCTCCTTTACCTGTAACAGGAGCCTAGATGCCTGGCTTAGGTGGAGACACATGCCTTAGGTCAGATGAATCCTGCTTCACAGTATGTTTCTGGTTACTTTTTAGAGACATGAGCACAACTCCGTGACCAATACTTTGTAAATTTGAACTCTGGAAACCAAAAAATTAACAACTGATTTTGTTTCCTAACAACAGGTGAGCTTAGGTTTGCTCACATGGCTCCAAATGACTGAGTTATGCCACTTTGTATAGGTGATGACATTTTCAGTGGCAGGAGAACGTCCTTATCAGATGAGAAATGATAGGTTGCTAATCTGTAATAACTCAAGGCTTGTGAATGTGTGAACTTACCCTTTGTTAAACAGAACTTGCAGAACTGCCGTAACAATGCCATATGTTAACTACTAAAATTAGGACTTGCATTTTGTTTCTGCTGTTTTCCTCTATTTTGTGTCCTCCTTGGAACAGCATATCTGATGTTTATTCCTGTGTATGTTTATTGGATTTATTATTTTATCAGAGGCTGATTTTTAACCTGTTTTTCTAAAGTGGCAATCTCTATACCAACTGCAGTAGAACTGACACATGCAAACCCTACTCTGTATGTGCAGGTTCCAGAAAGCTAAAATGTTATATTTGGCCTGAATAATTTTATTAATGAAAAATATGCTTCTCACCTTCAGAACAGACAGCTCTTTCCAAAAGAATATGAACATGTAGAAAAGGAAGATGTGTGTACACTTCAGCAGGAAACTTTATAATGTGCTCAGGAAAAATATGAAAATTCTGTGTAATACTTCTGATTAAGGCATAGTGGTTAGGAATTTTAGATCCATAAGAAATTTGGGATTTTTTTCTTTCAAAATGCAGCTCCCTTCCTTCAAATTTGAGTGCCTATCTATTATTTCTGTTATGTACAGATGAGTCCAAGTTCATAACTTTGAAAATAGCACTTGTAAAAACAAATGGAATTTTGTGTGAGGTCATCTCAATTTTGATAATTTAAAATATCTGTCTGTATTTACAAAATGCTGCAATACTGTTCTGTATCTGTTGTCATTTCCTTTTTGCAACATAGAATAATGGAATTAATCTTTTAGTGACATAGTAATTAATGCTCCACTGTAGCTGGTTACACTGGAATCAGCTGAGTTTCTTGGGAGTTTCTGGCCTAAATCTGAATTATTTTGTTTTTAAAACCAGCAATATGTCCTCCTTTGCTACACAAGGAAGTCTGATTCTTCTGAGTAAAGTATCACAAATTAACAAATAAATAATAATTTATTTCTAGATATACAAAGGAAGAATTCTTTCCAAACATGTCCAGCCCGCTGGTCAGCTTTTCTAGTCAGTTTGCAGACCGTATGTTCGCAATCTAGGGAGTGCTAGTGATGCAACAGGGACGTATCATTGGATGTGCTGATGGAATAATTTTTTTTCTCTCTTGTGCAGAAAGTGTAGTCAAAGTGTGCCATAGAATGTAATCACTTTAAACTTTTATACTTTCAGAACTGTAGGCTTCTCTAAGTCTGTATTACCAAGCATCTGGTCATTGAAATACATTTGATGTCCATGTCAAATACATTAATTATATACACCTGCTAAGAAAATATATCTTTAAAGTGTTGCATATGATTAAGATAATGCATATACCTTAGAAAGTCACTAGCCCAGAATTTTTCTGAACAGAAACCATTTTCTGATATCCACTCAGCCCTGTGTTTTAATCACTATTTCATTCATGTCCTTGACATTGTAAACAATTCCTAGCAGATCCTGTCACTGTCTGTGTATTTATTAATATATGGTATAAGGCATTGTCTTGCCTCTCATCTCCACTGAGAAAATCTAATAATAATATTTACCTTCAGCCATCTAAGAGCTAGTTGTCCATTTGTTCTAGTTGCTCAGAGTCTTTCTGCAGTCAGGGGAAAGAGCTGGTGCCTGCAGGGCTGAGACCCCTTAGATGCCTATTTCAGTTACTGAGGAATTGCCTCCTGAAAGTGTCTCCACGGATGGTGGAAAGAGGCAAAGATTGACTGAAACTACATGAGAGGCCCTATGGCCACTGAATTCCATGGTGATTTTATGAGTAATGTGGTTCACTTTTAGGAGTTCACTGCAAATTCAGAGCAAAGCTTAGTGGTGATTGAGAGCAAGATCAGATGCGGAGTATTTTTTGATCCACTAAAATCGCTTTCTTGATTTCCTGTTGGTCATGGCTATACTGCAGATGCAGAAGCAGGCTGTCAGGACTCCAGGACCACCCACTTCAGGGATTATCACCCATACATGTATCATCAAATTTCACTTTGCAAAAACGAATAGGTCAGGAGTGAAATATTCTACAATCCCATGTTCATGTGAATGTAAATCTTTACTTGAGATACCTTGCAGCAGGCTGAGTTTGCACAAACTTGGAGCTGCCTGCATTGATTGGCCCAGATGTAGTGAGAGTATTTGGGCTCTTGTGGGTCAATTCTGTCTTAAGGTCAGCTAAAGTCCTCTTTTAGGTTTGCATTAGCTATGTAGCTAGCGGTCAGTCAGATCTTGAAACTGTGCTTGCTCCCAGCTCTCATATATTGTGTCCTCATTCACGTATATTTGTCTGAGCTTCTTTTTCTTTTTTTTTTCCAAGCTTATTGTGGTCATCTGCTTTATAAGTAGTCATCAAAACTGTGGGACTATCATATGCATTAAGTTTTTTGTAGAAATACATAAGAATGAAGCTTCATACCATTACAATGCTGGGCTTCAGGAACGTTTCCAGCCAAATTTTTAACTTTCCTCCTGCACCTCCCCCAAATTCAGTTCTCAAACAATTAAGATACTTTTGGTTTCCACTACTGCAATCCCAGTACTGTTCACATCAATGATTAATCTGATGTTCTGAATTCCTTGTTCACTTCTTTGCTTTATTATACTTAGAAAAGCAGCAAAAAGCAGAGCTGAAGCTAGTCTCACGGGGATGCTTGTTCCTTCCCACCTGTCCACTGTCTGCCCAGCAGTCTCAATGATTTCAAGAGGTCTTCTCGTTATCTGGAGTCCAGAGCAATTGCCCTTGCTGCTGTCCCCCAGGAGAGCACACCAAAGAGAGCTCAGGTTGTACTACTGATGAACATTAATTATCAACCTAAGGTTTCTGTCACCACTTGAGGAAAGTTTTGTAATTGGTTAGCAGTAGTTGGCAAGAGGAACAATTAGCATATGTAAGGATTGTTGGACTCAGTGGTATTTGTCAGTGCGTGATTGAATACTCACAAAGCTGACAAGAAGGTAAATGCAGATGAAGCTGGAAAAGCAGCTACTGAGGTTAAAAGAGGCATTATCAGACTCAGAGAAAGAACTGGAAAATTTTTAAGAGTTGACAAGAATGGTGAGCCTGTGACCCCTGTGAACTTCTTAATCCTCTGATCTTAAATGAACAGAATCTGCAGCAGCCTTGATGTACAGCAGTTACCTGAAATCACAATAATATCTGATGAAATCTTATTTATGAGGACTACAAATCACTGCTTTGTTCTGCACAGTAGTGTGTGTATCCAGTGGAGCTTTTCTATTAGAGGACAGACTGTCTCTGTTTCAGCTGCTGACTGCTCAACTGCTTGCTACCCAGACTTATCACTTTGGCAACAGTGTGCATGCTGGAGAGTTATCCAAGCATCGGTTATGTGCTCATGGTTCTCATTTTCTCTTCCCTCATTTTATTTACAAGAACTACTTGAAATAACTTAGCTCAGCTGGAGAGTAGTGATTTTTTCTGTCTTTTGGTGTGATATATGGGCCTAGCCTACTCTTAAAAGTTTCCACAACAAGCACTGGCAGCGCCCCAAATGCTATTTTGTATTTAGCCCTTCATGTCTTCGGATCTATTTTGCCTCCATCCCTGCCCGCCCACCCCACCTCCCCCAACTTCCATACCAGTGAGCTGAAGTCCATGAGTCATGGTTCAGTTATCTGTAGCCTGACCCCCTCTCAGGCAAGGTGTACAGCATGGAGGGAGAGAATGCTGCGTAAAGAATATATGGACCTTCATGGTCTACATAAATTTTAAGATTCATACAGCTCTCTTCACTTGCTCTGTTAGACTAGTTTGCAGCGATCTTTGATTAAATAATTATTGTAACTGGGGAAATCACAATAGGAAGACATTTTTCCTATATTGTAGAGGTGTTTTCTGATAAACTGAAAACCATCTTAGATACTCTGAAAAGCTTCAAATCAATTAGCGTGTAGATATTTGGAAGTTATATTTTTCCCAATAATTTTCCTACCCTTGTCATATGTCTGAATTAATACACACACTTTTTTCTGTTTATATACCTGAAGTGCCACTGAATGTGGCAGTCCATCTTTTAGCTTACAAGGCAGATTTCAAATTCCAAGAGAATTTCTCATTCTGGTCTTAAGCTTTCACATTTCAAGTAGGCTGTTACCCAGGCTTCCAACTGCAGCTTAATATGTTTTCTTCCCTCAGAGTTCAGAATTTGGAGTTAAACTTCATAGGCTAAAAGTCCTTTGGGATTTCACAAAGAGTTAGCTTGTTACGTTATGTTACGTTAGGTTACATTTTACATATCACCAATTGCATGAAAATATGGATAACATACTTTATCAAATGCAATCTATAGGGCTTGTGGGGTGTTTTGATCCATAAGAACAAATTGAAAATGGGCAATGAAATTTTATCCTTTAAGCTGGTACATTAGTATTGCGTTCCAAAGTCTATGTTCATACAAAGCTGAAGTAGGTAAACTCATGGGAATCAATAGAGTTTCTTGAGATGTCTACAGTTATGCAATTAACAATTAAATGACATCTTGTCATCTTTCAAATATTTATTTCATTATCCTACCTAGCTTGCATAATAAGAGGAAAATGGTTGTTTTATCCTAGTAGGTGAAATTCTAAAGTGAAATAAGAGTGGGGATACTTTGGGTGGGAATCAGCTAAGGTGGGTATCTGTATCTGAGCTAGTCACCCTAAGCTCCCATATCAGACAGGGAGAAAAGCCTGTAATACTTAAGGGTGAACCTTTAAATGAAAATGTACATTTTTGTATATGCTCTGAGGATAGATGCTTCTGAGTGTGCTGTTTTCTTTCCATTGCATATCAGATGATCTCATATGTAGATGTTTACGATGGATATATGCAGATAAGTGTGCTGAACCCCACAGTATGTTGGTGACAAATAGGTCAAATGTCAGTGAGTTGTTTTTATGCCCAGTTCTCCTGTGGGAAGACATGTCCTTGCCCACCAATTTTTTATAAAGTTGGTTTTGAAAACTCTATGTATGCTAACCTAATTACTACAAAATCTACTTGTCTTTTCCATGCTTATTACTTAAATTTTAGTAAGGTTTTATTTTTTCTTGACAAACAAGTCCAAGGAATAAGCTTAGAGGCAATGTCAGCAATGTCCCTGAAACAAGCTGCTGTGAATAAGTGGCAACTAATACTCCGCCATACTCTGCTCCCTTGTCTTTGCCGACTTACTGTGTGAGTAATAACCTTCTGAGCATTAGAAAAATTGGTTACTGTCTATTAAGACAGAAATATGGGTTCCCTTTTATCATATTGAGCAATATGGAGGAGAACAGAAATTTGATTTATTTTAACTTGTGCTGTTTGATATTGTTATTGCATACTTAGATTTTCTTGTGTCTTTTTGGATGGAAAAAAATTTCACAGCTCAGTTGGAGATGAAATTTTAGTTCTTTTCTCCCTTCAATACTAATTTATTTCTCCCTTTCCCTTGCCTTATCTAAACTTTAATTAAAAAAATATTGTTATTGACCTTTTGGACTTCTCCTGTTTAGGAAAAGGGAAATTGCAGGTCAATGGCTTGAGAATATCTTATTTCCCAAAATCTCACCCAGTCCTGTGAGCCTGCAAACAGTCAGAAGCCACATATAGAGAACCAAGCCTTCACATGTGGGTAGGATCTGAAAAGTGGCTTCACATTCACAGCCTCATTGCCAGAAGCAGCCTTATCCCTGCCTATCTCATGGCATTGTGCTCAGAAGATCTGCAACCACAGGTGAGATTTTTCCTCATGGATGAATGTCAAATAGGGTGTCAAATAATCTCTATCTAGCTATGCAACTGTCTCATTATTCTAAGCTTTTAATCCATGGGCTGTCTGTCTCCTAAAACATACATCTGAGTCATAAGAAAGACCCACAGATTAGATTCAGATCTATGTGACTGTGGCAGAAGAGAGAGACTTTCGTTTTATGCTCCAGAAAATTTTGCCCAGTCTCTGCTACATGAAAGTACTTCACAGAACCATGTGAGGTGATGTGTGAGGTTGGAAGGGACATGAATCTGGAAATCATCCAATTCCACCCTGTGCCCAAGCAGGTGGGATAGTTGTTCCCTAGTTCCTATCCCGAAAGGGGCAAACTTTGCTTCATATATGGGTATATTGCAGGGCAATAAAGACAGAAAGAAGTAAAAATATAAGGGTCCAATGGAAATTGTGTAAATATGTAGAGATTCAAATTTAAGTTATGGCTTAAAGCTTTGAAAACAAATATGATTACCCACTATGAGAAAACACTGAGAGAGGTAGGAACATCTTCATCTTTTGAAGTCTTCACATCAAGGCTTGATGATACCTCTATTTAGCTAAATACAAGCTATTCATCTCAGAACAGAAGGAAATGGATCAAGTGTAGTGCTCGCATTATTCAAGAGTCAGACTACATGATCTAATGATGCCTGGTGGCTTTACCTATCTGTAACTGACACTGAACTCTTGCTGATTTGCAGTCAATAATACTGTCAGTGCTCCGGAATTCCCCTAAGCTACAAAGAGCATTGACCAGACCACCTCTTATTCTTCTTTGTCCTTATGGAGGGGAAGGGAGGAAGAAAAGTTCTTTACATCTCTGAAAGAAAAAAGCATCCTATGAGGCAAAGGAAATGGTGACTAAGAACACCCATGCACTGGTAAGTGCTCCCTTGGCTCTCAGAAAAAAAACTCTGGTTCCATATCCACTGGTATCTCTGACATAAGAGGAAAGAGAGACTTTCAGCATGTTCATCATGCATGTATAGCATATGTTACAACAAGAAAGGATAATAATGGCATTGTTAGAGGAAAAATGAGAAAAAAAAAGCTACGGTTATTTTTTCCCCAATATTTGTTCTAAATTCTACTTTTAGTTATGCTATGACAAATACTGACTAATTCCAGCCAGCTGTCTTCTGATTTAAGGCACTGACATGAAAGTAAATGCAAAATTTATGTATTCAGTACATAGCACGTACATCTATACAAATCTCATCCATAGTGATTTGCTAATGCTGATATTATATTTCTTAATATGCTTCTGGATCTTTAAAATTTTTATCTCCTGTTGTTTGTGAAAGATGCAACATGCCCTGACTAATGCAAATCATCTTTCGCAATCAGTAATATGATTGACAGCCTGCTGTTTTCACATCCACAAAAAACATAAAGTTTTTATTTAGTGAGGAGAACAATTACATTATTGGGAGTTATCTTGCTTCATTTTACTGTTGTGGAGTTGGGTCTGAAATATTTAGTAGAGTTTGCTAACTGCAACTCTTCAATTAATAAGTGTTTATTGTCATCATTTGAATGAACAAGCAGTATATTTATCAGATTTATCACTTAATGCTTCAATACATAAGTATATCCCAGTCAGGTTCTTAATTCCAAAAACAGAAATGCCAATAAAGGTGCTTGAAAAGCAGCAATAGAAAGATAGATCTTCTCCTGTTGCAAATAATTATCAGTATTCACCAGAAATGCTCCGTTCCATGTTTGTTTTTAGTGCAAATTCTGCTGCCCTGAACATGCATGAGAAGTACATTATTTGCTGAAATTCATCATCTAAGCACCTAATATTGAAGTGGTACAAAATATTAATAAACAGCATGTGGTCAGATGCTGAAATTTCCACAACATGATCAACTTTAGTGATAACAGTCTAAGCTTATAGCAGTCTAATCTTTTGCCAGAGTCTGGAAGAACACAATCAAGCTTCCAGGAAAGCGTCTCTTGACATTTAAGAACAAATAATAGGTATACTACAAAGCACAGTTTGAATTCTATAGACAATTCATTTATTCCAGAAAGGTTCTGAATAGAGAACTCCTGAAAATGTGATGATGGTGGCAGGAGCCTTCAGAGGTATTAATGAGTTAATCAATTAACTGTTTAAAATAACACATGCATGCTATGTCTGTGAGTATGGCTCCACAGAAAATCAAGGGCTCGATAAAACCAATGGTAACAACAGAGTAGGTTTTTTCCCTGTTCTTTACTATTGAGGGCGGTGATTCTGTCCCTCTATTTTGCCCTGGTGAGTCCACACCTGGAGCCCTGCATCCACCTCTGGAGGCCTCGGTGCAGGAAAGACATGGACCTGTTGGAGAGGGGCCAGAGGAGGCCACAAAAATGACCAGAGGGCTGGAATAGCTCTTCTGTGAGGACAGGCTGAGAGAGTTGGGGTTGTTCAGCCTGGAGAAGAGGAGGGTCCGGGGAGACCTTATTGCAGCCTTTCAGTACTTAAAAGGGGCCTATGAGAAGGATGGGGACAGACTTCTTAGCAGGGTCTGTTATGATAGGACAAGGGGCAATGGTTTTAAACTAAAAGAGGAGAGATTCAGACTAGACATGAGGAAGACATTTTTTACACTGAGGGTGGTGAAACACTGGCCCAGGTTGCCCAGAGAGCTGGTAGATGCCCCATCCCTGGAGACATTCCAGACCAGGCTGGACAGGGCTCTGAGCAACCTGATCTAGTTGAAGATGTCCCTGCTCATTGCAGGGGGTTGGACTAGATGACCTTTTTAGGTCCCTTACAACCCAAACTATTCTATGATTCTGTGATTCTTTGACTATGATTGTTATTGTTTCTGCTATCTTTGTTATTTGCAACAGATTTTCCAATAAGGAATGGGCATGAAAAAGCCGAATGTGAAAAGCTGTTCCCAGAACAGGATTCCCTGTGCAAGGGCACAGACCACTGAAGTTTCCAGGGAGAGTGGGCTCCTGCCCGCAGCCTGGCGGGTGGTGCGCTGGAGCTGAGGGCCAAGCAAGCCCCAGCTGGTGCCACCAGAAATCAATCCAATTCTTCTCAGTCCCATTGCTACTCAGCACTAAACCCTATGGAAAAAAAGTCTACTTTATGCCACAATTACTACTGAAGTCTGCGCAGCTGTTGAAGTCCCCAATTCAGTAAAATTGGGGTGCTTAAGCTGAGCACAGACTCCTGCAAAGAACAAGCCTTTCCTGTAGGTAAGTTTGACTTCAAAGCACCAGCAAATTCAGAGCATTCAAAAAAACCTGAGTAATGCTTTTTTTTTTTTTCCCCCTAGAATTTTTCACCTCACTTTGCTTTTGACCAAGCCACTGAACTTGCAGTCAAATTAAGCTTAAGGCAGTTTTATTTTCTAGCTCATTACTGATGCAAATGAATGTCTTCTTGGGAAAAATCATCAGTCTGAAATGTTGATTACAATCTTTATCCTTTCACCAACAAAATAGATGCTCTAAGCAACATAAGAATGTCCCTTCTTTGTTTAACATAAATCAGTCACACAGGGATTTATAAAGAAGATACCAGTTCTTTAACTTCTGATAGTCTTAGAACATGCTAACCTTAATGTGAATGGGCAGAAATCGCTCATTATGAATATCTGCAGCATGAGTGACCTAATGTTAAATGGATAATGAAGGAATTATGTGCTTCTCAAAGATGAATATGACAGGAAGTATATGTTGTCTTTCACAGCTGGAAATACCGTGGAGAGATATGCTGGAGTTCTTATGCAGCTCAGTCTGGAGAATTTTCTCCTGTTCTGTATAAAACGTTGGACACAACCTCAAATATTATTTTAACAGCTTTGGGGCCTAACAATTCAGAATGCAAAGGTACTTTCCATAATACAACATTTTTAATGGGGAAACGAGGGGGGCTGAAAGTACCAACACAGAATATATCTTTTTTTTTTTTTTTTTTTTCTGGTTAAATCTACCTAAATCAGGGCTTGCAGTGTGTCTGTCGCTCTCATTTTAAAATTTCAGCTTCCTTTGTCTCTTTATAGCCTCCATGTGCTTCTGGTACAGCTGAAGAAGCAGTATATTCTCCCTTTCCTTCCTCCTGTATGAATGCTCTGTGCCAAAAAGGTTTATGTGTCATCAAACCACTGATCCACAGAGGAAACTTCCTTGGTGCTCATCAAGGGAGACAAAACAGTAAGTCCACTTGATATGCTTGCCATGTGAAATACCCAGGGGTGCTCAGTTCCCTTCAGTGACCTCCCTTCCCTGCAGTAGGGCTGCTTTAGGCAGCTGCTGAAGGTTTGTCATTCACAGCACCATAGACCTTGTGCTAGTACACATCTGCGTTATTTAAAAAGTCTAATTCAAAGCATGATGTCCCCTGCAGTTGCTCATATAAACTTTATGAGAAAAAAATTCAGACTGAGTGCAGTTGCTGTGACTGGCATATTTTGAGGGTGCTACAGCACTCAAATGGACTTTTGAAGTAGAATAAAATGATTTTGCTGTTTTGACAGAGTCGCTTGGAGCTAATAGAAATATTTGATTGATGTCACTCCGTTATGAGATCTACTTGTCACACTCTTTTTGCCAACAGCAGAAATCTTGTATTTTTTGTTTCCTGTTAGCAAGAGACATTTCTAAAACTATGTACTATTGTAATATATTTCTGAAATTATGCAATATTGTACAATTACTCTTGAAAAGAGGTAGACTGCATGAAGTGCCACAGACAGTTTGTAGATCTTAACATGGCCCAGATGATCCTCAATAGCGCATTGATATTTATTCTCTTTAAATCCCCGTTGTCCCTTCCCTTTCTAAGCTTCTCATCTAAATTATTAAGATCAGCCACTTTTCAGCCTCCAAAGCTCAAGGCAATGTTTTTGCTATAGTGCAGTTAATGTGTTGGTGGTTTTTTTCAGTTAATTGACTTTGTTTTTTTGGGTTTGGTTGCACTATTAATACTCCCCTTGCCGCAGCAGACTATACATGCTGAGTAAGTCTGTGCACAAAATCTATTTCTTCTGTCTAGCAGATAACAAAAAAGTGCAGACATCTTTCTTGTTGGTTTCTATTCAGAATAAATTTCTCCTAGCAGGTATTGATTGCCAGAAATTTTAGCCCAGCTTGAGAAATCTTAGTGAAGTTTGCATTCTGGATCACAACTGTCAGATTATCCCATTGAGAAATCTCCTATTTTGAAACATATTTTGAAACTGAAATTAACAAATCCCTTGGGAAAAAAAATAGACTTCCTTGTTTTTCCTGAGATTATTTCATTATTATTCCTCCAACCCGCTGGAAAGGCACTGTAACTACAAGAACTCGCCTCGGATGTTCACGCTACTGTGTACCTGAAGTAACCTACAATGCCTGTCTCAGTTCTGACCAGCTGTTATATCAAACACTACAGCCAGTTGGGCTTGTTGACTGGCTTTATTGCTGCAAATTTAATTTTCCACAAAGAGAGCAAACAACATCCTGGACAGTCACTTAAAATATGTTAGATGTCCAAGCAGTGAGGTAATCATTAGATGACAGACATAGATAACCTAGAAAAGCATATGCCATTTTGCCTTTCTAATTTTTAGTTAAATTATAATAACACTTTTTGTTTCAGGTATATCTTAAGTTTGTTGTTGTTTTGGTTGGTTGGTTGGTTTGGTTTGGCTTGTTTTTTTTTCCTAAAAGTATTTATCTGAGATACCTCCCAGAAACATCTATCCTTCAAGGATATGAAACAGAAAAAACAGGACTGTCAAGGCAAAAATCAAAATCAAATTCAACTTGAAATTCACCAGTACGCAGCATGACAGTCCCCAACAAATCAGTCACACTTCAAGATAATTGTCTTAGCATAAAATAGCTTACAGGGAGAAAAACAGCATTTTCTTGAGCTTTTACTGAAGTTAGCCTGACGTTATGTGGGACTGATGGCTACGTAGACTGGTGTCTGTCAATTGTCCTATCACTTTAGTGTGTGAAACCAATTTCCTTGCAAGCAGTCTGTATTTTATTAACATTATAAGTGCTACAAGAAAATAATTATCTTCTAGAACACTTTATAGCTAAATCACTGGAGCAGAAGTCATCAATAAAACAGTCAATAGCAAATAATTTGGTCCCATTTTATTCATGCAATCTGGAGTTTATCTGCAATCATGAGAGAAATTTCATGTCATGCTACAAGTTTCATCATAATGACACAAATCACATACCTATGCAATATAGTTGACAAAAGCCACCAGCTGTCTAAATCAGTCTAAATCTGGGAAATCAGTAATTTTTTACATATGTAAAATTTAATCTGGGGGTGTCATGAAACTCTTTGCTAACAGATCTGGTCAGGCAGAAGTCAGATGGGGGAAGGGATGGAATTTAAAATCAGGTGTCAGAGGCCTTATCAGATATCACAGAAGAAGTGGTATGTCACAAGATTACTATGAGTCATGAAGGCTCTGCAATCAGCAATCCTCTGGCACCCAGAATTACTGCCTTCATATTTCATATTTGTTGGCGCTGTGGAGGTCAGATGAGTTGGTGACCCTTTTTTCTATATGATTAATGGCTCCAGTGTTCATGATTTTCATCCAACAGAATCACATTGATAAGAATTGCAGCAAATCAGATTGCACATGAAAGTTTTCACATAGCCTTTGATTGTATAAATTTGCATTTACATTATATTTGCATCTGGGGAGAGCCTACATACTCTTTTTTTTTTTTGCATGTTGCAGCTGCAATGTCTTCAGAGCCTGGATGCAGTGGCTGAACATCTGTCACTCAGTGCCAGACTGTTTTAGATATTTTAAAATCGTAAGGAACTGATTAGTAGATGAATTAAATACTGCTGTGTTTATTTGTAACTCTAGCACTTCCTCCTTTTCTTGTTGAGCCATCATTTCATGTTAGGATTGAAACCCTAATTTTAGTTTCATTTCCAGGCAAAGCACTGACTTGGGAAGACAGATTTTAAAAGCCTAAATATGACTGGGTCAAAACGGTGACAAAATAGTTAGGCAAAAGAAGCAGATGATAAGCCACAGAAGTGTATTATGAGTATTTCAAGAGCTAGAAGGCACTGTTATGTAAGGACATAACAAGGAACCACTTCTCCAGTGGTGAAAAGAGAGAACTAGTGAAAGACAGAATAAATATAGAAGATAACCATCACACAAAAAGCAGTATGGTAAAGGAAGCAGGAGACATGTTTAAAGCAGGTACTGAATGATTCTACCAAAGTTAAAGGAAAAGGCCAGAAAAGCCTGTCTGTAAAAATATTTGTTTTGTGGAAATGAGTGTTAGGTGTATTCAGGCAGTCACAACAGGGAGCTGCTGCAGCTTTTACTCTACCTTTGAGCATGAGCAGATTTAGTCTATAGGACTATGAAAATCTAGGTCATAAAATCTCTTTTTCTTGGGTCTGGCTTTCCACTACTAATACATGGCACCACTGCAAACTAAACCAGATAAACCAGTAGAAGATGTACTATTAGGAAACAAAGAGTTTAATAGATAATCTCTAGGATTTTTGGTGTCCACTCCGTTCTCAGATAGAACTAGATGAAAAGGGATTTCTATTACATACTGTTGAGGGTTTAGATTGTGGGGTGACAATAAAACCCTGGCGGATGTATTGTTAACCTCCTCTCCCCTCCACTTCCCCTTCAGCTCCTCCCTCTCCCTCCTTCCCACTCAAGACAGGCGATCGAGAGGAAAAGAAGGACAGAGAGAAGAGAGATGGAAAAATTAAAAAATGTTTTACTAATGCTACTAATAAGAATAGAGAAAATAATACAAAATATGCAAAACCAATCTTGAAAGTCTCAGCAACCCAAAGTCCTGGATTGGACTCTGCAGCCAACCGGAGCTGGATTCAGTCTGTCACTAGGCCTCAGTTCACTGGGACGACTAGCAAGGTCCTCTCCTAATGTCGGCCATAAGCAGAAGGGAAAAGAAGGCAAAAAGGGATGAGATTCTCATGATCTCCCACTTTTATATGAAGTATTCACATGAATGGAATGTTATACACAGTTGGTCAGTTTCTTGGTCACCGGTTTCTTGTTGCCCCTCTCGCGAGATGTCCATCCATGCTTATCAATAAGTTTGCATTCCATTGCTAGGTTTACCAAAACATGTGTCTGGTTCTCCAGGAAAATGCAGCTAATATGAAGGCTTTAGCTGACAGGCAAATTCACTAAAACAGAAACTTGTTTTTTAACAAAACCAGGACACATATTTCCAGGTTGGTCATTTTTGCAAATAGGAGCAACCGATGGGAGCAACATTTTATTTCTTGTCTCTGATAACTAAGATTTATTGAGAAAATATAATAAAAATGTGTGCTGCTTTTGGCTGGAATAGAGTTAATTTTCTTCATAGTAGCTAGTATGGTGCTGTGTTTTGGATTTGTGGCTAGAACAGTGTTGATAATACAGGGATATTTTAGCTATTGTTGAGCAGTGCTTACACAGAGTCAGGGCATCTTCGGCTTCCCACACTACTCTACCAGTGAATAGGCTGGGGGTGAACAAGGAATTAGGAAGAGACACAGCTAGGACAGCTGACCCCAACTGACCAAAAGAATATTCCACACCATAAGACGTCATGCTCAGCATGTGCAAAAGCTGCATGCACAAATATTGAATAGTAAATGCCTTTAAGCATCTTTACTGATGATTTTCTGAAGGTGATTGTTGTCTATGAAAAGGCTGCAGTTTCTCTTTTACCCATTAAAGGATCTTGATTTTTGTTAATTTCAAATGAAAATGTCACTCTTCATTTCATTTTTTGTGAATTATTAGACATGAAGCAGCACCATGTTTTTAATAGCAAAATAGTCTGGGAGACACAGGGAGCTTTAACATATTGGACTAACTGGAAACAAATTCAGAGTTCAACAAAATGCTAATATAGCAAATGCTGGTGCAATGGTATAATAGCTTTTAACATATTAATATGTCATTGTAGCTACTTACCTGCATCTTCTTTTATTGGTATTATGTACACCTTCAATTCTCTCATTACTGCTGCACATCACATGGAATGATGCAGGTTGGTCATCACCTCCTGAGACAGACAGTTTCTGGGTCCCCCTGAGTTTTCTCTACCTCCCTGCCTCCCCAACACCTTGCCCAGGAGAAGGGCAATGGCCAGGTTGGGAGACAAGCTGAGCCCCCACTCCAGACCTACTTACTGCTGCTTCACTCCCTCCTCTCATTCCTGCTTGTTTACTTTAGAAAAAACAAGGTGACTGACAACAGAGACCTTGGCCAAGAATAATATGGAGCATTTCATGTCATGAGACTTTTGCAGTGAACATTCACACCCTGAGGAATCTGTGACTCAGGGAGCATCGGAAGGAGTGGTGGGGTATTTTGCATCTCAGACCATTCTGTGGGATCTTCTCCCATAACCTCACTTGGTAACTCTTTGAAGACCTATAAGCTAATATCCTCAGCACTTTTTTGTGATCTTTGTTTTACCCATGTATTACCACGAGAGTTGTTTTTCACTTTTCTTTTCACTTTTTTTGATTTTCCTCTTGCTGGCTTGCTTGGATGCTAGCTCTTACACTGGAATTGTTTCCCACACCCCTGCCCAATGCCACTGAAGATTTTATACACCTCTATCACATGTACCTTTTCGGTTCTCTCTTTTTCAGGCTGAACAGTCTGTATCAATTTGTTATTCGTTACACAGAAGCTGTCCTAAAGCTTTGATCATGTTTTATGTGTAGTGAGTTTCATCTGCTATTTTATCACCTATGCCATGTCATTAGGGCCCTCTATAGTTCTTTGTTATCTTTATACCTCACCTTTACCCTCATGGTTTTTATTCTGAATAACTTCCTTCACTAATTACTTCCTTCACCTTGAATCCTGAGCATTTTTCACCTCTTTATTTATCTGGGGGCATGTCCTCTTGTTTCATGGTACCTTCTTTAAGAGCTTTTGATGAGGAATCTGGTCAAAATGCTCTTAGAAAACCAAATATGTACAGCAATCAGATTTTCTGTTCCCTTTTCTTTGTTTCCAGCATAATGCACTACCTCTGTCAGATAGGACTTACCTTTATAAAACCTGTCTTGATTCTTCCCAAGTAATTAGTAAGTTTCCATGTAATTCTCTTCCTCATATAGGCTTATCGCTTGGTATTTCCTTGCATCTAACCTGGAATCCTTTCCAAAAGAGTTGCCACAATGGCCTGGTACTGTAATACAGAAACAATTATAAGCTTAAGGTTGTGCATCAGTTCAAATTTTCCACATTTTGAGAGCTCTTGGGTGAATACCATCAAGACCTTCCAATTTATTAATATTAATTTTGTGATTTGTTCCCTTATCTGTTCTACTGACATTTTATTTTGAGTTAAAGCCTCCACTGTATTTCTCAAAGACTCCTGGTGTGGACACCTTACCAAGTTACTCCATAATGAAGGTAAATTATGCAAATTCATTCAGCTTTTTTGGTACCGCACCTGTGAAATAATATGTGATCACAGCATGGCTTCTGATTATTGTGGTCACTGTTTTACAGGGAACACACAATAGTTATTATAGGTTTGAGATACAAGAACACCACAAAGCCAGGTTTGCAGACCAGCAATAGTTTATATATGTCTCCTGGCTGCCTGATGTTTTTTAATATGAATCTCTGTACAGCACAGGTAGAATTTAAATACTTTGGTTTATGTATTAGCCAACACTGGCTTCTTCAGCTGTATTATCTTCTCTTGTGTTTGACTGATAGACCGAGACATATGCCAACTCAGGATATGTTCCTACCTTTTTAAACTGTTTCCCACTTGAGTTCAAAGGTAAGTATTAATCTGGTTCTGTTATTAACTTTTGTAACTATTCTGTAAATAGCAGTCAGACAGTAACTGTCCAAATGATGGCCAACATTGTGGTGGCTTCAAAATTCATTGGGGAACCACTGGTCTAGCAATCCATTACCAATATTGGATTTAATAGCTTCCTTTCTATTTTATCTCCACAGAAAACTCACTTAAAGACAATTTAAAGGCTAGAGGCTTCCTTATACTTGTGTACCTCAGAGCTAAATACTATTCTCAGGGAACTGTGGCTTGAAAAGACAGAGCAATACCAAATGAACATTTTCTGCCTCTCTTTCTGCAGAAAACTATGTCCAGTGTTACTATAAGGTTGATTGAAATCACAATAGAAGTTTCTAATAGCTATTAATGGCTCCATATTATAACATCTTTTCTTGTAGCAGTAATACCTTCAAAACCACTCTGACTGGCAGTTCTTTCTTATTGCTATCATGGATGTAATAACTGTATTTTCTTTCCAACCTAGAGAGAAGGTTGCATTATTTAGTTTTATTTATACTGCTAAATATTATGACTTAATATGGCATGAAATATGACTCTTACCAATGGTACCATTTACATGTAATGGTTTTAATAAGAAGACAAACAGTACTTACTGGTAATTGAGGTCATTAATTAATAACATTTTAAATCCTGTGACAATCTGTTCATTAAACATTGCAGTAAAACTGCTCAAAATTCATGCCTTCTATTCAGATTGTACCTGGAATCATTGCTGTGCTAACAGATTTTACCAGTCTCTCAGTTAAATCTGACAAATATACACTGCTTTGCCATATAGTTAGAAAAAACATGTTTATTTTAGAGCCTGTGGTAATTCAGGCTTTTGGATCTACATCCTGGTGCAGTTGGTAGCTGCAAATCTGCTAAGCCTCTATTGCATCATGACAAGAGAAAGAATTTACATGGCTGTTAGCATTTGGGAGGCTTGCCTCCCAGGTATCAAATATCACCCAGAAGGATTTACAGCACCTCCTTGCCATCCGAAGCAAGCCCAACAGCAGGATGTGGCCCAGTTTGGCTGAAGAATAAGGAAGAGCATGTCATTTAGGTGTCCACCACTGGAAACTGCAGCTCCTCTGGGGATCCGTAAATATCCAGTGAGCTGGGGCTTCACTTTGGTGACAAATCATGGCAGGGAGAGCACAGTGGAGATGTGACCTGAAGCAGCTCTAGTGTGGGTTTGTGTCAGGTCCTGGTGGTGCACAGCTAAAAACTAGGAACTGTTACACAACATGTAGTAGCTGAAGAGCATCTCCTGGGGAAGATGAAGATGCTGCAGTTGCCACTTTGCCCATCTGTGTCAGCACAGGCTCCACCTCACATGACAGAGGACAGTCTGGTCTTCAACAGAGCATTTCCACTTCTCTCAGTGTTGCAGAGGTTTCTGTCCCATCTGTCTTCTGCTCTAGATGTTTGTAATTTGAGAATAGGACTCTGGCACCAAGGATTGATAGTTGTGATTGGATAAGTACTAGAAATCAAGCCTGAAATGAAAATCCATCTAAATTAAGAAGTGTTCGCAGACAGAAGGTCTCCCTCACACCTCAAAGACCATTACTTTTTCTCATCATTTTCCACCAGAAATCTTTTCTAGGTAAGTATTTGCAATTCACATTTAAGATATATCTTAACTTTTCAGGTAAATGATAAGAGATTTTCTTTGCCTTATGACTACTGAAGCATTTTAAAAAGCCAGGGACAAACAATCAGATGTGTTTAAATGAACATCTGGACAGTGCCAGATGTCATTCATCTAAGTTGGTATGGCAGAACTAAGTATTTTTCCTTTGTTTGTGTTATTCACAAAGATGGGGCACTTTGCATTTAGAGCACTTTCCTGCTGTGACAGTGCTGCAGTATAAATTTCCCACCTGAACCCAGTCATTCTGTTCTCAGTTCAAGTAATTTCTGTCAAGGACTGTGGGTCTTGGCAGTTTCAGCTGGTCTTGGTGAGGGAAAACATGACTGAAGTACTACAGAGAGAAAAATTCGGTTTAATCTTGAGCGGTGCATCAGGACCTGACACAAACCTACACTAGAGTTGTTTCAGTTTCTTTAAAATTCTTTTTAACTTAAAATATATGCTCATACAAGAGTTTGAGTATTGCTTATGTTGCTTTCTGTCTTCATTTCAATGCTTTGGTAAACTTTTCATTCTGACTTTTCATGCATAGCCACCTTGGGCCAGGTCCAGTAAGAGACTTTGGTGCCTTTAAATTACCAAGTTCACATTTTCACATGCCCAAGCTTTACTGCATAGCAACTACAGTTCCTAGTGAGTGCACAGAGAGCACATTAGGTTGGAGGTGCTCCAAAAATTTTTCATGGCAACCAGAGAAAAACCTACAGCTAAATGCTGAATCCTGAAATAGGTCAGAAATGTGAACTGGGACTGCAAGGTACCCTTTGCATATCCTTCAAAATCCATGGATGAATACACACTCTCAAACGTTCCCGCACAGAATGAGCATGTGCTGTTTTCTCCCTTCTCCACAGTAGCCCACCTCTTAAAGCAGAAAAGGTCAAAAGTCTCAGCCCACAAAGAGACTGATTCACATCATTCAGTTCCACTATCAAACTAGAAAGAAGATAAGTTAAAGGAGATTTGATGAAGGAATGCCGCTTACCCCACCTATTGGTAGGTGTCCATCATGCAGCTAAAAATAACAGGATTGCCAGGATTAGGAATTCTGTGAATTCCCAGGAATGCAAGCAAAAAGAATCTATGTCCAGTGGCTAGGGCACACAGTAATGAAAAGGGAGGAGGAAAGGCTGGTCTCTACATGTGGAGCTTGCTTACATTCCTGATTGTATTTTTCATTCCATAATTAAAAACTATGTACTGTAAAGTCAGGGTAGCTAAACCAAATCTGGGCCAGGTGTGCTGTCAGAAATTATATAATAGCAGTGAAAAAACATGAATTTGGGACACAGGAAGCTTTGGGCATACATCCCTGCTTCTGGCATATCTTTTCACTCCTGTTAGTAGCACTTAATGCTATGAACTATAATTTCTCTGGAGGCATCAGTAGCCAGACCTCAGGACTCTGGAGTTCAAAATGCAGAAGCTAAGAATCTGAAGTTCAAACACTAAAATAAAATTAATTTGGATACTGAGAATTCCTCCCTTTGAGAAATTTTAAAATAGGTAGAAAAAAGATTAAGGGGTAAGAGAAAAGAATCTATAACAAACTATTTAGGACAAGTGAAAAATGGTCTTTATACAAATGTAGATTTATATAAACTTATATGACTTCAGACTAGTTAACATTTTAAAATTGTGATGCAGTTCTTGAGGGGAGAAAATGTTGAGACCTTCAAGTGTAAGAAATGTCTTTTTAGCCTTCAAGCAGCTACCTAGCCCACCCTAATTCTCACTTACGAAGGAACTGATTTGATAACTGTAAATAAATCTATTCAGAGGCCTACACAGATTTTGGATAGACATAAAGGGAGTGAATGGTTTATTGGACTGTTCTCTGGAGGGGCTGCTTAAATGCTGTGCTGGACCACAAGATGGTGAAGTGCTGTTTTGTCACCAACTCCAGAAGCTGAAGTGAAACTTTAAATCCACATCTTAGATTCCTTTCCGCAAGAGTCACCTGATGTTTGTGGAAGGAAGTCGAAATTAGGACATGTGAAAGAGATGGGTGGCTTCAAAAGGGGCTTCTGTAATTAGCTGCAGACTGCAGTGTAGTGACTATATTGACATCAGATCCTGTTTCAGGTATGTGATATCCTTATTTTATTATGGACCAAAGATGTTATTGTAATGTGTGGTATGGATGAACCATCCACCATAGTTCCTGTGGGCCCTGATGTACCTTCGCAGACACCATCACTTTGCAACTTTTCCTCCCAAAATCCCTGATAGAAATGACAGCACTGATTCTTCAGCCTGAACTGGGGACAAAAACAATCTAAAGACACCTTTCAGTTTAGAAAAAGTACATCAGAAATATGTCTTACTTCAATGGCAGTTCCCCATAGCAAGTAGGGTCAAAGTCTACAATAGCTGAAATGTTTTAATATATTTTTATATTAATTATCTTACTCTGGTTTTGTAGGAGAATATGTTTTGGAATCCTTGTAGCTGCATAGGAAAGCACTAGATAATATTTCCATAGGAAACTAGAATTCCTTCCCTTCTGATGAAACTTTGTGGCTTTCCTAGGGTTTTGACAGTGATGGAACAGTGAAAGAACTACTGAAATATGTGCTCATCAAAATACATTCTAACATTTATGTTCCCTGGGAGAGAGGGCAGAAAGAGCAGGATGATTAGCATCTGGACTTGATGGTAAGCTTCCAAGAAGAAAACATTAATTGGCTTCTGAGATTGTAATGTAGATTTATGCTCATTTGCTTTTTATGCTAAAATATTTACTCAGCTAAAGATTTATGCCACTGCTGAAGCTGTTCGTGTTTTGGAACCAAATGAATGGTTACCTCCCTGAACTTCTTGCTTTCGGATTTTGGAGTGATTGTTTGCAGTCTTCGTTTGATGGTTTTGACTAATCTGAGGATTTACTGCTAGTGGTGCCGATAAATTGTTTTGTTATTTTATTCTGACCATAATTTGATATTTGTACTGATTAAGCCCTAACTGACTGGAAAGTATTTGTAGAGGCTTAGCTGTAGTGTCCTCTTTATATAAATTCTGGCTTATTTATCACTTTTAATAAAATTCATGAAAAGCATATTCAGTGACTTTTTCTTCAATACGTGGATTTAGTTGAGGCACTGAGACTGAACCAATTATTTTCATATACCTTTGGCTGACTCTGGGTGATTTAATAAGATGAACAGGAGGGAATTATCCAGTATCAATGAGTGAATGCATACTGGTTCTAAGTGCTTGCTAACTGCAGATAGGGCTTGGTAAAAGCAGAGATATCATTAATTTCAATTGTATTCAGACTGTCCTTTTCCACTATGATTTCCTGCCTCAGAATGGCAAATAAGACAGAAGTTTTAGTGCACAAGGAAGTTTTCAACATGTGATCTTAATTCAAATAAGATTAAAACCAACTTTTATAAAAATTTCCTATGAAGCAGAAATTCCCCAGAGCCAGCAACTGTTCTGTGAAAATGACATTCTTGTCACTTTGGCTAAAAATAGCTGTAATATTGATTTATGAGAGCAGTTTCAGGAGGTTTCAGTATTCTCCTGCCTACAGCAGATCTGTTGGTGGGATACCAAGATGCTGACCCCGATTCTTTCAGGATCTGTAGCTCTGGAATAGCCACAAACCTGTTTTGGCTCCAGAGGAACTGTGCTGAATCAGAGATGCTTTGAATGAAGTATTTCAGTCTCACTGAGTTAGTGGTTCCAAGCAGAAGTTTTTCTTGTCAAAAAATGTCTGAAACTCCTGGAGACAGGAGTTGTTAAAATGTCCTGATTTGTCTTGCAATCAACTGAAACAGCAGAGTTTGTAATAACTCTCAGTTGCATATCTCACCCCTGGGCTGACCTGATTGCATCGCAGTCTCGCCTTCATTTGGAAAATTAAGTTTCAAAATGTGCCCCGGATGCTTTCAAAGATTTTTTTTATTATTATTTATTTATTTATTTTCCCCCAGCAGAGCCTGAAAAGACACTGAAACAACAGCTTCGAGAGCTGAAGTCACATTTCTGGTCTCTTTTGGAGTTAACTGGAAGAGGTACCAAATCACATGTTCAATGGACCCCATCACTGTTACAGCAGAGAAATTCCTGCAATAATAGAAAAGAGCTGTAGAGCCAGCTGGTCGCTCTGGTCCCAGCTGTCCTGGTACATCAATAGAGAGGAAAATCCAGGCTACCAACTACTGCCTCCCATATGAAGTGTCAGCACATACTGTATTGTAATGTACAATCTATCCAAGCTCCGAAGAAATGGAATATTGCTTCTTGCAGTGGCCTGCAGTTAACCCTCTGCATCTGCTGAGAATGGAGAACAGAGAAGAGAGAAAACAGCAATCTAGTTTTTTTCAAAATGGAAATTCTGCCTTCCAGAGCAATGGGAGGAGCAAAGACAGCAGCTGAACAGAAGTGTTAGGGAAGCAGGAAACTGCACACTCTGTTAAGAAGAGAGCAGCCCTAGTGCTCCTGTCAAACATCTTTTGCAGGAAAAAAAAAAAAACAAACAATGTCAAAGATGGGATTCAGATTTAAATTCAGACCCCTAGATTTAGGTTTCAGATATGTCAGCCTACAGCATATGAATCGTGATCAGAGTTCATCTGCTAAAACATAGAAACCTAGCGTCATACGACATGCCTTAGAGCATCTGAAATATCTGTGTGCATGGTGGATGTGACAAAGAACTGGAGCCCTTGGGACAACATGGGATAAACCAGTGGGTTTTCCCATAGTTCCTGAAAAGATGCTAGGTGACTACCTAGCAGTAGGCAACTGATTTATACCCTGACTGTTTAGTCTCCCATGACAACCAACAGAGAGCTTGAGTCATTTGCCCACATTTGGTGCCATCAGAGCTGCTCTGGAGTGAGCACCTGAGACAGCTGCAAGGCACGGGCAGGTATCACATAGGACCGATGAGTGTCACACACATCCTGGAAGGGCATCTGGAGATCAGGCAGGATGCCTCAGAGCTGCCCAAATGGCACTGGAGGTCTATAAGTGAGCAACTGATTTCAACTTGGAAGTGAATCACACTTCATTGAAGTATAGAGCCCTGTTCACCTCAACAAAGTAAAAGTCATGTTTGCTGAACTAAACAGTTCTCCATATGCATTACCTGTATCTCCACTGTCTGTAGAGATTAAAGATCTTGTTCACAAGGTGGGCATTGTAGGTGCACCCCTACATTTTTAGATATCTGGAGCTGGAACATAATAGGACACTCAATAATTTTTATTTTTAAAAAATCTTCACTTATGTGTCAGATGACAGTAAGACTGTGGATTCCAGTTAAAAAAAAAGCCCTGGAGCTCTCACTCCCACAGAAAGTAGTCCCAAATATGGCTGTTTTACCCAGGAAAACTCAATCCCCCTGTTTTACATATCAATCCTGCATACCCCAGCTGGATGACTACTTCTAGGAAGGCTGGCACCCAAAAGTTAGATGCTGCAATGTGCTGCAGTGCAATGCTCAAGTGCCCCTGGTATATCAGAATGTCTATCTGTATTTAGTATCCTAAGAAACTTTGTAACTTATTCCCTGGTGGATTTAAAGGAATAGACAAAAGATGAGACTGAGCTTCCTTTATCCCAAATTGTGTAAACCACAGATGGTTCGTATTTAATAAAAGGTACCACTTGATGTTGGCTTCCTGTGGTCCTTTTTATTAAGTGTCAGTTTTTTTCAATGCACCCTATGAGAGAATAATAATAAGCTCTGCCACACTTGCTGCACAGAACCTATTAGAAACATCACCTGACCTTGCCCTGTGAAAATGTTCCCCTGAGAGGCAGTATGAACACTGATTTTCAGAAAATAAAGAAGAAAATTAGCAGTCAAAGAAGCTTCATACTTTGTCTTACGATTTAAAAAAAAAAAAAAAAAAAAAAGCAAAAGCAGGTCTAAATTTCAGAGGTCAAGACATGCAGAATTGTGGTACTTTGGCTACCACATTGCAAAGTTTGGTGATAATTGAAGTAACCCGAGTGATACTTGTCAACTGAAAATTCAGATGCCTATTTGAATGCTTTCTGATTTCATTAAATTGCACTCGAAGTTGTCCTTCCTCATATTTTGACGAGAAACTCTTCAGAGAGTCATCACAGAAAAATTTAGTCCAGAGCACATAAAATGGTGAAATTCTGTCTTTGTTTCTGTAACTGATCTGGTGAATAACACTGAAATATTCCTCCTCCTGGTGCTGCTCCGACCACAGTTACAGTGAAGAGCTTTGCATTTGGCTGCAAAGAACCTTGAGAGCTGCAGGTTCAGCTCCAGGATTTGCAAGTGTTTTCAGGCTATTCTGTTTCCACCAGAAGTGATGGGACCAGAGTCACAACAGAGTTAAGAAGACAGTTAGATACAGCAGCATACAGGTAATAAAGGTGCAGGGTTTTGAACAGTGGTTTTGGTCTGCTTCCTCAGACAGCAACGACTACCATTGAAAATCTTGAAAATTCCTATTAATAATGCAGGAAAGGAAGACCATTAAACCGGTTAAGGCTGTGTTAAAATAAGGTATTAAGGAAGGCTTTTACTTTAATGATATCCTTAAACCTTTTCTTTCTCAATGAAAAGTTTTATAAGAAAAGCTATTGTATGACTATATTTTAGACTGTATTTGAAAAGATTAATTCCTTACTTTTAGGGGGAAAAAATGGTTGAGATAGAGTAGAGCTCCTTGCTGCTGCTAAACTTACTTCCTTCAGAGCCAAGCAAGATAAACTCACAGCAGAGCTGTGGCTCATGTCTTTGGTGAAGCCACGGATCTTCTCTCCAGTGACACCTGCTGCTTGCAAGCTCGCTGCTGGAGGCAACTCCTCAGCCACCGCGCTGATGCTGGTGCTGTCCCTGTATTGACAGATATCGCTGGTGCTGCCATACTCCCTGACCTCTGTCGATGCACTTGACCATCATGGTACTGCTGCCTGTGACCACATTGCTTTGTAGGACTGGTATGTCTGAATCCAGATTGCTCTGGTGACACAGAAGAAAGTTATTGCAACGTGTAATAGTGCTTGGTGCAAAGGTCTCAGAACAGGCTCTTAATGAGCTTCTTCCAGGACTGGCAGCAAAAGTACCACTTGACTGAGTTCAATTTACAAGCCTGTTAATTAACTCAGATGAGGCTAATTAGCACAATACCACAGTGCCATGGCCATGCTCCTTGCAGGGCCCATAAGACTTTATTTGTCTAGCCATGTACCCTGTAGTGCTGCCACACTACAGCTCCACATTAAAGCTTGAGGATGCTTCCCTCTTTGGCAGGAACCAGGGGACTTTGGGCACCTGGAGTGGGCGAGCCCGTGCTGCAGGCAGGTACCTGTGGCACTCACAAGCCAAGAGCTCACACTACTTCTGCATCCATCTCTAGATCAGTCACACCCACCATGTGCTACATCCAGGTTAATGGAAAAGACCAAGATGGATTTTGCTGCCTTGAAAACTGTTGAGTACAGGCCATTCACAGAGGAGCTTAGACCTCTCAGATCAATCCTTCTCCTTACGTGCATGGAGATTAATAAACATAGGTTGTTGTTGTTCCAGGTTGAAAGAGTTAACTGCTTTTCAGCTGATTCTAACATTTCCATTTTTGGATAGTGACTTATGTTTGCCTGAGTTGTCAGACAGTGTGTCATTCCTGTATTAGTCATAATTTAGTTATATGTTTCTGCATAATTTTATTGTTATGTCAAATATGATTCATCTGGGATGCTACTTCAACTGTCATGCAGCACTTACCCAATTGATATTTCAGGATAATGCAGATCTTGGGAGAGCCTTAGAATAAGAAATATAGTAAGACACATGAATTCAAAAAAAAAAAAAAAAGGGTGGGGGGCAAAAATTCACACCAAAACTGTGAAGATGAAAGGTGTGATTAATAAAGGACAAAAAAGTGTAAATGAACAGGTATTATATGCACAACTCAAGAATTTTAGCAGCAAAGTCAGTCATCTGGCATCCTATAATATTCACTTGTGGATACCTTCACAGGGAGAATCACTGCAGCTCTGAACAGGCATCTAAAATTAAAAAGAAAAATTGCCCTCTTCAGACACTCTTTCTCTTTTTTTCAGTAAAGTGAGTTTAGACAACTAGTTATGTTTTCAAAAGTCAAGACTTCAGCAGATAAAGCCCACTTACACTAACCCAGAATGGAAAAACAAAGACATAAGTTAAATCCCATACCTAGCTTAGGCTTGCTTCAGTGTTAGAAGCTGTGAAAAAATAACACACATTGTTCCCAAATGCCCTTTGCACTAGTGGGCATACCAGGGAGAGGTACAAGTGGAGCAGGCACCAGTAATGCTGCTACTGAACAAAGCAAGCTTGAGTCCTTCAGGGGATGCATGAGGTAGAAACCTCAGGAAGTTCAACAAGGCCAAGTGCAAGGTCCTGCATCGGGGCTAGGGCAATCCGCAGGATCAATACAGGTTGGGAAATGAAGGAATTGAGGGCAGCCCTGTGGAGAAGGACATGGAGATCCTCGTGGATGAAAAATTGGACATGAGCAACTGCAAGAGGGTAGATTTATATTGGACATAAGGAGGACATTTTTTATAATGAAGGTGGTGATACACTGGAGCATGATGCCCGTAGAAGTTGTGGATGTCCCATGACTGGAAGTGTTCAAGGTCAGATTGTACAGACCTTTTGAAGAACCTGATCTAGAGAAAGATGTCCCTGCCATTCTAGATAATCTTCAGAAGTTCTTTCCAATCCAAACCATTCTGTGATTCTATGTAGAGATAAGAGTCCTGACTCTCATACCTTGGTGATGTATGACTGATTTCAGGGAGAAACTAGGAATGCCTGAGGATTCAAATTCCCTGCTTCACCAGCAGAACAAACCATTAGCTGTTTCAAGCACTGCTGATCATCTCTGACCATCTCTTGACAGTTATCTTATGCAGCAAATTCTTCAGTTGCTGCTATGTGATGTGTACAGAACTACCAGAAGGCAGTCACTGGCCAGCAGTTTAATACACAACTTTTTTGAAAGCCAAGGACAACCACAGCTCCTGAAATTCTCAAATATTATTAAGCCTTCCTCTGCCTGTGCTGCCACAGGGCTGAACTTTCTGTGGGAATGGTCAGAGCACGTCTCAGTCAGGGATATTCCACCCACAGACAGAAGGACAGCGCCATATCCATGTAAACGAATGACAAAGAGACGAAATAAACATCTATTTAGATCAATTGGTAGATAGATACAACTCAGTTCAAAAGCTTTCTCTTTCATTTGGTGGATTTTTAACATCCCTATGAGTGAAAAGAACAGTGAGATTAGAGATGCCCCTCTCTCGTTCTGACCAAGTGAATGTTGAATTCCTGATGCCACATGTGATGTTCCAGCAGGAGACGCTCAAAAAGCACCATTCCTAATACTCAATACCCAGCCATGTGAGTACTGTGGATTCAAGTTCCAGTTTGGATTCAGACAACACAGTGCTTTTAAGCCCCAAAGTTGGGACTCCATCTAGCAAGGCATGATGTGATGTGTGGGGATAAGAATCCAGGCATGAACACCCAAAATGGCTGGTAACACTGATTTGTTTCAGTGGGACGCTTTGGTGGGAAAATATGCTTGGAAACGTTAACAGCTTTAACTAATTTTTTTCTTGGTGGGTCAGCGCTGCACATTTGCTCTCTAGAATAAATCCCAAGGGCTCCTTTTAGAGACAGGTGTCTGACAGCTCTACTGAAAAACTATACCATGACTAGAGTCATTCATCACAGTGTGACTGTAACACCTTAAAATGAAATCAATCCAAAATAATTGAAATCTTTCTAAAGATCTGACTCAAGTTCCTGCATTGATTCTGGTCTTGTCCAGATGAAATCAGATGAGGGAATGATGACTTACTCAATTTGTATACTTAGAATTGGTTATGTCAGCTCAAAAAAAAAAAGAAATAAAAAAAAAAAGAAAAAGTTATGTATGCTGTCAATTATTTATGCTTGAAAGTCCTTCTTTTAAGTAAAAGTACTTAAAACATGCACCACCATAACAAATTAAAATCTTGGCCTTAAGATAGATACAGATACAGAGCTATATTTCACAAAGCATCACCCACTCCCTGTTCCTCCCCAAGGCAGGTTCAGTTATACTTATGGTAGTCTTGGCAAATGTTTAAAGACTTATGGCTTTTTGTCCTTTTCACAGAAAATATGAGGAGCACCTGATTCCTTTTGCCTTTTTAGCTAATTTTTAGAAATGTGATCTCATGTCTGCCTTAAGCTATTTATTTTCTAAACCAAACCACTCCAAGCCCTCCTTCAACTTTTCCTCATTCACAGTACTCTCTAAATCATGCTTGCCATGCACTTCTCTCTAGCTATGCTTATTTTATCAAAATTAGGTAATAAACACTTCTCACACTTCAAAGAATCACAGTATGTTAGGGATTGGAAGGGACCTCAAAAGATCATCTAGTCCAATCCCCCTGCTGGAGCAGGAACGCCTAGGTGAGGTCGCATAGGAACATGTCCAGGCGGGTTTTGAATGTCTCCAGAGAAGGAGACTCCACAACCCCCCCTGGGCAGCCTGTTCCAGTGTTCTGTCACCCTCGCTGAGAAGTTTCTTCTCAAATTTAAGCGGAACCTCTTGTGTTCCAGTTTGAACCCAATACCCCTTGTCCTATCACTGGTTGTCACCAAGAAGAGCCTGGCTCCATCCTCATGACACTCACCCTTTATATATTTGTAAACATTAATAAGGTCACCCCTCAGTCCCCTCTTCTCTAAACTAAAGAGACCCAGTTCCCTCAGTCTTTCCTCATAAGGGAGATGTTCCACTCGTTTAATCATCTTTGTTGCCACTTCTCATAGGTCTGCTCACATATTACCAGGATCAAATCAGAAGAATTATTTAATGTCCCTTGCACATAATAGCCCTGTTTATACACTTAAGGACACACCTTTTATCACAGCAGCACAACATTACTGCTTGCTTGTCTTGTCGCCGTGATCCCTGTGCTATTCATGGAGCTGCTGCCCAGCCAGTCCTTCTCTACCCTGTATTTGTGCAATCTACAGCTCCTATCTGCATGCCTCACTTGGTTCCCGCTCTCATGGAAATGTGCCCAGTTTGAGTTGGACCCTTTCTTCAACATGCCTGGAGTTTAGATCCTACTTTCCTATCACTCTTCTCGGTTGGTGCAGTCCCTTACCCAGGCCACTCATGAAGAACAAGGCTCAGAGGAGATTGCCATGCATTTTCCTTCAACGCATCCTTCTTAACTGGCAATGACCATTCAATAATTATTCTCCAATAAGTTTTCCAGCATCAGTCCATCCACTTAAGAGTTGTTATTCCTAGTTTGACTTAAAAAGTATTAAATGAGATACCTATAAGAGCCTTAATAACATAGATTTAGATACTGGGTGACATTAAATTGGTTTGATATGTGTTTGACAAAATGTATTTGCTGAAAGTTTTCTTTCTCTTAGCTTCTAGTTGTTTACACAAGGTTTGCTTCATTATACTTCGGTTTCTTTTTCTAGACTTCTGGAGGCTTAGCTCAGCTCCAGCTCCTGCAGTTTTGAAAGTCCTTCAGTCACTCAGATGGTATAGGGTAAATTTTTTTGTTCTCTAATGTGTTTTTTAAGCTCCCAACTGATTAAAATCAACCATTTCTGTGAAGACTGTTGCCAAAAAGACAATAAAAACTGACCTTCACACTGTTATTTGCTAATAGCTTTCAATTTCTATTGAGCTGATGCTTCCCTTGCTTTTTTTCTCCTCAGCTAATTCACTTTCTAAAAAAACTTTCTTGACATTCTTTGCTTGTGTTTTGCATTTCTCTCCTTTATCATATGCTCATGTATTAATATTTTTACTAAGTTTTTTGTGGTTTTTTTTTTTTTGGCAGGTAAGGAGGGAAAGAGGAGAGGAAAGAGATACTTCTTCCTGGTGTTTGTGGTCAGTGAAGAACTGATAATGTGGGGTCAGGTGTCCTCCTTATACCCCTTCCAGACTGTGATCTAGACTGCTATTGGGTGGCACCCTTGTTATTATTTTGGTTCCTACGTACAAAGCTGCTGACGTGGCTACTGCTGCATAACATTACCTGAATATTTTTGTTGGTTTTCCTTTTATGACTAGACAAAACCACAATTCTCCAACACTCTGTGCATGCAACAAAAAAGGCAGAGACTACCTATGGACAAAACAACACATAAGCACAACAAACAGTAGATACAAAGTAGCAACGCCATTACAAAACAGAGTATATGACTTCTGAAATCAGCGGTGATGTGTTACCGCTCATCTAGACACGTGTTTCACCTTGGAAGTAACAACTAACTGCTGGGTAAATTCAGTCAGTGATTTAAGGCACACGTAACTCCACAATCATTTGTACACTCTCAGGTCACCCAGAAAAGCATATTTGATGTCATGAAAACAAAACAAAACAAAACAAAACAAAACAAAACAACACTAGACAAAACACCACTAAAAAAATCAAGACAAAACACCACTAAAAAAATCACAGCTCCATTTAATTATCCGGAGTATCTAGAGTACCTAGTCCAGAGGTTTGCACTGGCAGCAGGAGGATGGATGCTACAGACATCATGTAAGTGAACATGGTCACTAAGTGCATTTAATGTGCTCTTGACTGTTCTAGAACTGTTACTTCAGAAGAGTTCAGCTCTGTGGCTTATTTGGCAGCCTGGATGCCTGAGATATCCAAGAGCATCTCAAGTTCCACTGACCTCTAAATCTGACCTCTAAATATCAGTGAGAGGAGTCCCATCCAAAGTTCTAAAATGTGGCTTGAATTGCAGATGAAAATCAAAAGCTGGATGAACATTTGCACATGGGAACCAAAACTATAAAAGATGTTGTTAAAGACTGAAGACATATGGAAGTAAAAATTGTGCTTGAAGAAATATTGCTCTTTAACTATCACAGAATTAATCCAGAAAGCCTTCCTTTATATCCAGAACAAGATCTAGCTCCCCACAGGATGCACAGGATGCAGAGGACCCCTGAGTATGCCCAGGAGGAGAGAAAAGAGCATTTTTGGAGCATCACTGGTGAGAACACAGGAGGCTGTTCCTCTCTGCAGGAATTTCAAATTTGCCTATAGGGCTACACAGCAGGCAGATTTTTTAAACATAATCTGTACTTGAGAGTGGTTTTGTTTTGTCAGTTTGTGGTCAACATGTCTTTAAGATTGATGTGGTGCAAAGCTATATGCAAGGCAAGAATGAAGATAATGAATGAAGAGGTCTGTGAGGGTAAAAGAGTGATAAGAAGTGATATAAGGAGGTGGAGTCCAGCATGTACACACTCCTTAGTTGTCAGCTGCTTTCCAAAACCATTAATGAAAACAACTAAGAGATACCTGACCCTGGGGAGTTTACTGTGGCGTCAGTCATACTCAGTACATCCTACCCATTCAGCTGTACTCTCTAGGGGTGCATTTTATCATACTGGGGCAATGCCTCTATATGCATTTTCATATTTATGGAGGGATGGGTACATATACATGTGGATGGTGTAGACAAACACATGCTTCTCTGTCAATGTCTGCTCCAAGCTGGCCAAACACAAATTAGCTCTGACATAGAAATCATAGGGTGTTATGTGGGATCCATGTCAGCAAGACTGATTGGCTGAGGCTAAAAACTGTATACAGCACCTAGAATTAATCTGGATCCTTCTTAGGTATCTCAGAGAGTGTCAGCTCAGGCTACAGTGAGCTGCAGGTTTCCCACCGTGCATAGAGACTAAGTGGTGTACTTGGAATTAATGCAGGAGCTTCTCATTGCTTGCCCCTCTGCCTTAGCTGCATGGGTAATCTGGCACAGGAACCCAGCCTCATGCATTTGTACACAGCAGAAAACACAGGCTCCCAGAATCCCACTCTCCAAGGATGGACTCTTCGTATTCTTCATATTACATGAACAGCAAAGCTGCAGCCCTCATGTAACTGAATAGAAAAAGTGTTGTTCCTGTTCATGATAATCCGGTTAACTTTTGTTGATGCTGTTCCCCCATACCAGCATCTTTTAAACGAAGAGGCAAACAGATGGAAAGAGAGCTTCCATTTTGATGCCTGTTTCTTGCATCTGTATTTCCACATTCATCGTTGACACCTAATAGTTGCCAAGTTAAACAATCGTTGCTTCTATTTGTTCATTTGAGCATGAAGACACAGATCTGTGGTCTTATACAGCTACTTAATTATGTTGTATAAACACAATAAGAGTGAAAGTAATGGAAAAAAACATCAGTCAAAGCATATAATTTTCACTCTCTTCATTGCTTAATTAATAGTGCATCAGGGCAGGGTAGCGTTGATGTACCAGATAAGATTCAGGCATATTTTGATCTCAGAAATGTCCTTCCCACCACTCTTTTTTTTTTTTTTTTTTTTTTTTCCCAGTATTAGTCTGTACACATAATTTAAGTCTTGAATTGCATCACAATAGATATAGGAAAATAGAGTATGAGGGGTTTGAGATTTCTCACAGAGGGGTTCAGCCATTTTTAAGGACCTAAGAAACATCTTCCAGCTGTGCAGTGTCTTCCCAGCCTTGTTCCCCTTCCATCTGTACCTGTACTACCTACATTGTCCTACTCTATTATGCTAAGAAAGACCTGCTCAGAAAGATGCTGGACTGACCTGGGGCAAAGCACCTGCCAAGTGAATCCTTATGGGTTCTCTAAAGGTACACATAAACATTTCTTATACATGCAAATTACCCACACTATTCAAATAATAGTGACTGGAAGGCCAATCTGTAAATGGTGCTTCTCCTGTGATATACAATGGGACAGAATCAGTAACATAGGAGTCCCCTGTGGCTTTAAATCTGGAAAAAAAAAATCTTGATATCACAGAGTACCCTCCCCTGGCCTTCTGTACTGCCACAAATTTCAAGCTACCATTCCCATTTTTATTTCACATAGGGCAATTATTAAACAGCCAGACATAAAATCATAGAACACACAAAATCCTCTGAGGGTAAACACCCAAACAGGCTATTGTCTTCCAGAAATGTGTTCTCCAGGTTCTCTTTACTTTTCAAATATTTTATAATTCTGTATTCAGAAAACATATCTGGGATGACATAAAACTCAGTTCAGCTCAAGGCTGACTAAACTGTGTCACCAGTCCAGAGGTTAAGGATATGGCTTTTTCTACCTAAAGTTACTGTTGATGGAAGAATATACTGGACTTGAGTAAAAAATCAAGCCCTTCCTTCTCTTGCTGGTGGGTAATTTAGGCGTTCTAGTATTTATGAAGCAACAAATGTTCAGGGTTTTTTTTTGCTGACATATATTTAAGGAATAATTCTACAGTGCAAGACAAAAAATACAAAGATATTCTCTTCAGAAGTAGCTTCATTTTATAATTTTAATATCCTTATTCTACAATGACTAAAGTTACATTTGAAATATTGTTGCAAGAGTTGGTTTCCTACACTCTTTTGTTTGCTTCACCATGATCAGAGAAATCATCACCTGGAGAAATTGTCAAAATTCATGTTTCTAGGCTGTAAGACTTGAATTTTAAGTGAGTTGAGTCAACCTGTAAAGGCTATGACTGCATTTATTGCAATGTCTTTTATATAGTTAGTTCTTTTTATACACTGGTAGTTTTGCTGATGAGTGTGTTTAGTATGTTGTTTGCCAGATAGCCATAACTGAAGCCTTGGGAGAAGGAAGGTCTGTCAAAGTGACAATTTTCTTTTTGAAAATTGGATTTTTAAATAGACTACCTGGAGATTTTTGTTCTGTTCTGGAAAATTCTTTACCGCTATAAGCATTCTTTATCTAGGGAAGAAACAAAAATACAGCAAAACATTGTGTGTTGTGTTTTGTTCTCCCACATTGTATGTAATTTTACTTTTCTTCTAAAATGCTGGAAAAAATAAAAGAAGACATCTAAAAACTTTAAAAATATTAAAGAGATTTCTAGGTGTCCAGTGTGAAACAACTAAACTAGTTCTGATTGATGTATTCAAAAAGCCACTCCTTGCACAATCTATAGAAAATGGAGTTCATTTGAAGTAGCTTAAGTAGGCTTTTACAGATTGAAGCTCTCGACATTTTAGAAAGCTTGGACTAAACACACCTCTTACAATTAAGGGTAAGTAATTTTATGCTCTTAGGAAAGATCTTAGGCCTGATCTTTCAAAACCTTCTATGCATAGTTAATGTTAACCCTTGCTACCACATGTGTATTATTTGGATCATGGTTTCATTTGTGTACAAGCTAATTTAAAGACCTTTTTTCCCTTCTCATAACAGAGAAACGGTGTTATTCTGGAATTAATGATGAGCAATGGAACAGCAAGTAGTGACTCATTTGCACTTTGAGTGATCACACCGGTGCACTTGACCTACACAGCTAAACCAAGCCATTTGCTTCAACCTAACAATGTTTAAGTTCAGGCATAATTTTCCTGAACACTTTATCTGAAGAATGAGTCATCCAAAAGGAGAATAAAAATAATTAACTACAATGTACTTACATGGGAGAATATAGGCAGCAAAGTCTTTCATGGAAGCCTTAAGGAGAGGAGTGATGCAGTGAGCTAGTGCGCAAATGGAGTTCACTGAGTATTAAGGCTATGGTATTGGAAAGACTTGTGCCTATAGCCAGCTGCAAGCGTAAAACACAAGCCTGTGGAAGTCAATGTACATGACCATGTAATTAGAGATAAGCCCCTGTATGTGCCTCCACACAACTATACGGAAAAAAGACAGTTTTATTGTGAGGCTGTTTATCTGAGACTCCAAAGTCAGGATTCACTTCCCAGATTTGCCACCAGTTTGCTTGTGACTTTTCTTTTCCTCGTCACCAAAGCTATAAAATCAAAGTAATGGAATTTCCTTAATACATGGGATTGTTGTGACAAAACAAATGAAGACTCTGAAACAGCTGTGTACAGTAGTAAACACTAAAATGTATTTTGAAAGCAGCTGACAGAGGAATTTAGTAATCACAAAGTGACTGAATTCTAGTCTGTCTTACAGGTGTGTAAGATGTAGAATGACATAATAGTCATCAAAACTGGATTTAATTTTACTACATGATATAGTTTAGGAGAAGAGCTTTAAAAATGTATATAATTTATTTCTGCAAAATAAGTCTTGTCTCAAAATAGAGTTATAGAGTATTTCAAATCCATTTCTTGTTTTACTTTAAGAGTGCCTTGATCCTACAGAACTTTACAGTATATGCTCAAATTGTTAGATGGTAATAATTGTATTGACTTCTTATTCCAGATGGCAGTACTTATAGAACTTCAGATGAGACTAACTGTATAGAGACTGTGATCATAACTGGAATCAGTGGCGAAAATGGTTTTGTAGACACATACGTGTTATGTATGTCATGTACATAAGTTAAGCTGGAATTTGAGACAGGAATGCCACAATATTTCTACTCATATGTAACCTGACAGTCATGACATACTAGGATTTTTTTTCTTTTGGGACAACTTCCATGTACTATCCTGTTAGTACCTCTAAAACCTGGCTTCATTCACTACTGGGGCTGTGGTTCACTCTAGTGTGATCTTCCCCCATGCACAAACTTAGTCACACACACAGAGTTTTTGCAAGGAGAAAATAATAGGATATTATAAAAATAATAAGTTTTGGTGACCCTTTCCCTGTGCTACTTCACTGTAGCTGTAGAAGCCCAGTAGTGGTAACTACTTTCAGATGCACATCTTCTATTTACTTCAAGATCAACTAAAAGCACCAGCAAGGTCATCTACAACCTGTGCTGAACCATGCCCTGTGACTTAACCTTCAACAGGTTTGCAATGCCAGGACATCCAGCATGTCTCAACTCAGTCACATTTCCAGGGAACTGTAACCCCTTGTGCAGTTTTTGGAACTTACAGTGTTTCCAAACTACTCCTCCATGTGTTCACAGGGACCTGAAGAATTAAGCTTTCTTCTTTGTGCTGCTTCAACTTTTTCTTCTGCACCCCAGTGGCACATGAGTAGTAGATGCAGGATGTCCAGCATGTCCAGCATTGTCCAGCATGTCCAGCATTGAGATATCCAGCATGTCTCAACTCAGTCACATTTCCAGGGAACTGTAACCCCTTGTTGTGCAGTTTTTGGAACCTACAGTGTTCGCAAACTACTCCTCCATGTGTTCACAGGGACCTGAAGAATTAAGCTTTCTTCTTTGTGCTGCTTCAACCTTTTCTTCTGCACCCCAGTGGCACATGAGTAGTAGATGCAGGAAAATGGCCCCTGTGGAGTTTTCCTGGGCTGCCTACAGAAGGTTTCCTCCCGCGAGGGACAATGTAATCTACACAGGGTAAATTTGTGGAAATTACAGAACAGTCTTGGTCACGCTAATGTTTGAAGCATTTTTTTTTCAGCTTTCCTAGCATTTCACTTATTTACTGTGCAGCTCCAGTCTTAATAACAAGCCAGTTATAGCAGTGTTCATGTCTTCTGTCTCAGAAAAGATATGTCTGGTCAAACCATTCTGTAAACCCTGACAGATCTGCGAGAACAATGCTCTCATTTTTTCTATTCAGTTGTAGATTTTCTCCTTTGTACAGAAATGGAAATATGAAGAAAAGGACTCAAAGCTTAGGGAGAAATTTGAGCAAAATTTTTACAAAATTAAACATCATTAGGGTAAAAAAAAAAAAAAAAAAAAAAAAAAAAAAGACATTGCAGGATACCTGTTCTAATGGGAAATGACCATGGGAAATGACCACTGAGTATAAAAATTTCACCTACAAAGACACTTTGCACAGCATTTTGTATACAAGGCTGCTGCCTTTTTTTTTTTTTTTTCCCCTTGGGAGTGGCTTCTTTTTAGTTATTTTTGTTTTGTGTGGGGTTTTTGTTTTGTTTTGCTTTGCTTCCTTTTGTTTTTCTCTTGACTACTAACAGGTAAATTTTCTGTGGTGATTACTTGAATTCCCACTGTACTAGTGACCCATGCAAGTCATTAACCATTTAAGAATGTGCCATACTGAACATTTTACAAAGTTCATTAATCTTCACTGCCAAGTAATTAATGTCAAGAGACAGTACATTTTTAATGCATGTGATAAATGTAATTATAAATGGGGTGAGTAGGAGAAGGAAAAAGCAGCAAGAAAAATAAATTAGTTCTGCAGAGGTCCAGAGGATTAAACAGTAACCTTTTATTACTTGTTCGGGAATATGTGAAGCTTCCCTCTTCAAGAGAACATGACCACAAAAATTAATGAAAGGATAGGAGGGCTTGACAGACTCCAGAGGAAGCTGTTGGACTCCAAAGCAGTTTACCAAGTAGACCACCAAAATAAAAGCTTCTTTAGCTTTGAAGGAATGCAGAAAGCAGAGGACAATGCAATCCTCTGCTGTGTCTCAAACACGGCTTCTGTCAACAGTGAATTTGCACTTTAAAATCAATGAACATATTGCATCATACTATGCCCTTGCTGTTTTCCTGGGTCTGGCCCAGTGAAATACAGGAGATGGCTCCAGCACAAATAGCAGAGGGTTCTCAGGGCAAAATCCCATAAGTAGGGAGATAAAACCAGACCTGATATGCCTTCCCTTTAGCCATTGGTGCATGGAGGAATTCTCTGAGTAACAAAAGGCAAGAGTATAAAATATACACACAGTAGACAGTTGCTTATAAAGGATGAATATCCTGTTGCTGTAGCTAGGTGATCTCTTAGAATTAGTCTAACTCAAGTTTGGATGGAGAAGGGATTTAACTAGATAATTTGACTAAACACAAATTCTGCAGACTTTTAAAGTTGTGATGATCTTGTGCGGAAAGGTTTATGTAGCATCAGGCATCACTTAGCCTTTAAATTGGAGTGCTCAGCTGAAGAAAGGGATGATGATTATAAATAGAAACAGAGTTGCCTGCAGAGTCCTGGATGCATTTCCTCAGCACTTAAAAATAATTGTCCTGGAATATATAGTCCCTGGACCTATTGTGTCATATCCTTTTCTAGTCATCAATCATCACACAGGAAGGAATCAGAAGGACACTGCAAAGAGAAAAGATCCATGTGTGCTCTGAGACTCATGTGGTATTAACTGATTTAAGACGCTTTTTCCATGAAGTAAGGGTATGTTTACAGTGAGCTTTTGTCCTTGAGTTTGGACATGTCTACATTGGGACTTTGCCAATTTCACTCTTTCCCAAATTCTCTGTACCCTGGGCTCTTTCTTTTAAAGAGGAAATTTGTGAGAATCTCTCTAAATAGTCTGTGCAAGAAAAGAGTTTCTGTTTCCTCAGTGACACCTATCATGTAAGACACTGAAAAATACCCTAATTAGAAGCAGTGGAAGCTTTAATATTTGGCACATTTAAAAGACGATATAAACCACAGTAGTACATATGAAATAACGAACAATGCTATGACAACATAAAAATGAATTAGAAAACACAGTAGGATTTTTTCACAGCTAAAATTTATGATTTTCTGCTCAGAACACTAATCACCACTGACTTTCACTTCAATTAAAAAAAAAAAAAAAAGGAAATTTAGCAAATCCATTTGACAGAGGTAGAATTTCTCATGAGCAAATTTCCACTCTGCAGTGTTGCCAAGATGAAGAACTCAGCAGTAACAAAAGTGGTTTAAAATTGTAAGTCCTTAAAAAATAGCCTGTTATTTTAAGGTTAGTTTAATTTCTCCACATTAAAGAAAAAAAATACAAAACAAACTAACAAAAACAAACAAACAAAAAACCCAAACAAAACAAAACAAGAAACTCCAGCTTTTTAGGAAAGCATTGCATTTACCTTGAAATTCCATTCCCTAAAACTTTTGTGTGACTTTCAGGTCATGATTTGAGGTTCATTTTGAAGGCTGATGATTTCATTCAGGCTTGGAATTTCACCAGAGATGTTTGAAGGTCCCCCATGGTGTGACTAAGATGAATGTCTTAGCTATAGAGAAGGAAAAACATATTCAGATACATGTCTCTATCAAAAGCCCTATGCAATTCACATGGACTAGAAATATCAAAGCACCCTGGTGGCAATGCCACATTCCACCATGGTGAGGACACAGAGTATAGAAAAAAAGACATCTTGAGTCCTCTGATCCAGACCCCTAATCATATTCATAATTATTAATTACATTTTAGTTGTTAGCTGGTTATATTAATTGATAATTTTAACATTTTATGAATTGTTAATGGCAAAATCAATGAAATACAGACTCTGAATGCAAATTTATAAAATATGAGAAAACAGATGAATGAGCAAAGAATGCAACAAAAAAACAATGGGAAACACGGGGACTGATTCTGAGACGAGCAGTCCATCAGAATAACTTGCCTTGTACAAATAATGCCATTGTTTCAAGCTGTATTTTGTGAAAAAGGCTCAATGATTCTGCTAGAATAATTATATTGACATTAGTCACCTTTCTCTGGGATAAACTGGTTATGAGACTGACCGTATGTTTTCTAAAGATAGTAGAAACACTTCCCGTCCCTGCAGGAAATATTGAACCACACCCTAAAAGTCAACATTGGCCTCGAGTGCTTGATGACACCAACAATGATCTTTAAAATTGGAAAGAAAGGACAAAAAAAATGATGTGAAATACAAGAGGGTCAATTCTAAGGTTCTCCACCTGGGCTGAAGGATGAATGACTAATGGGTAAGCAGCAGCTCTGCAAAGGAAGCTCTGATGATGAAGAGGACCCCAATGTGAGTAGGAGTCAATAAAAAATCAGTGTTAATTGACTTGGTCAAATGTTAAGTCATCACAGAGTGAGCATATCTGGCCTTCTTTTATTTTAAGAGTTGAGCTGTCTATGCTACCGTACATGAGTCATCCTTTACAAGTTCTGTTTTGCATGAACTCCTGGTTTAGTTACTGCCCAATTTGTATCATACCCTCACAGGGCAAGTTCCCTGCACATCTCACTTTTACTTAGTGAAATTTCTGAAGGACACTTGGATGCTACTCCAAAAGGTTCACTGGACTCTTCTTCTCTGGTTCATACAATGCTGTAACGTATAATATTTCACGTATCTTATTTACAGAAGGAAAATATGTTATTATTTTTTGCTGTTTCAAGGAAATTATCTTTGGGAACTCTAGTCCATTTTAACAAAAAATATGTACAAATAATTGTGTTTTCTTGCCTTGGATTATCCGTGCCTATTTCTTTGTTCCTATAAACATAGTTTCCACCTTCTGAAGTATTTTTTTGTTATGTTTCTGTGTGAAATATAGAACTGGTGATGAAAATTGACTTCAGGCCCATTCCTGTAAACACAACAATGAAAACTAAGTTTAAAAAGATAATTTTACTTCTGTAGTCTCAGAGGAAAAAAAAGGAAAAAAAAAAAAAAAGAAAACAACAAACATTTCAGCTTTGCTTACTCAAAGGACTTCAGAATTCTGAGTATTATTCTGAGTATTCAAAGTGACCAAACATTCTACTCTTTCCAAATAAGCTATTTCTTTGTTTTTGTTAAGCTTACAGAAGAGCCACACCTATACAGCTATATCTGCATTTTCTCTTTTGTTTGTTTTTTTGTTTGCTTGTTTTTCAAAGGGATAGCCAGAAGTCCTAATATGCATTCTACAGGTAAGTGCTCTTTGCTCTCCATTTTGGTTCCTCTTTTTACTGCTCTGCAAGGATTGTGAATGGGGTTCCACCTTCATCTCATTTTCTATGCGTGTTTCAGTCATTTCAATGGTGTCTTCTGAGATAAAAATACACTTCATGCAAATACATGTTCATCATGTGTTAGTCACAAAACAAGGTCTTTGTCTACTAGTAAAAGAACCAGCACTTTTGTTCTCAGTGTTCATTCTTGTTTACTTTGGTTCTCAGTGTTCGTTCTTGTTTGGGCTTTTGATTATTGTCTTCCAGTCTCGTCTTACAATTTGCAGAGATTTGGAATTAAAAAGGTGATTTTTGTCACAGCTGTGTGCCCAAATGGTGCCAAGGCCAAGTCTAGAATTGTGACTAAGTGTTGCTGGTGTCAGGTGACAATGGAGGGAGAGTAAAAAATATCATCTTCAGCTGGCCTGTGCAAATAATTCATTTATTTATTTAACAGTCACACTGAAGAGAAGAAAAATTATTCTTGGATCATTTAAAACATTCTCATTTGCATCTGACGTAAAATGAAATGCTTCATTAATAACAAAGAATGGACAATTATTTAGCTTTCCATCACCTGAGTGCGAAAATGCTTTCAAGCAGCACAGCTTGTTGACATGGTGCCAAGGCCTGGATTAATATTAATGCCCAGAAAGATTACTACTTGCTCTACCAAATTATGCCATTTCCTGAGGTACACAAGTATTCCTCCAGTTGAAGAAGGCATCCCTAACAGCACTAACTGTAGGACAACCGGAGATCACAGCAACAGCTCAAAGGTGCAACAGACTTAAGAGGAGTCAGGAAACTTGGAAGAAGCAAAGCCAAGAGCAGCAGCAACAAAGCGCAGAAACCAAGGAAGTCAGATGGAGAAAATAGCAGCTGCTTGCATGGACAGAGAGGAAGCCAGCTGAATAAGAACTAGGTGAGGAGTTTTAAAAGTCCAAATGCACAAATTGTTACTCACTCTTCCACTGAAAAGTCATCTGTTGTCCAAAGTTACAACAGACCCATCTTCTTATAGTAGATGGACTTGATGAGCAGTACATACTGTTGGTGGGGTGAATATTGAGTTTTTAATAACATAGAGCAAAGGACCCTGACCTTCATAGGCTAGTGGGAAGCATTCCAGAGGAATAAACACACTGCAGGCAACAGCATCATTTACTTTCTCTGACCCCATAAAGTAGCATATACACAGTACTGGGGTGTCTTGAGCAGTGTGTGTTTTCTCACAGATGAAGACAAGAACGTTGGTGCAGTTGTTGCTCTTCTAGTATACTGCTCTGATTCAAACTCTGAGGGGACTGCTTTGGCAGACCTGCTCCGAGAACAGGCAGACTCCACAAAGCATCCTGGCATGCTGTAGTAGGCAAGCAGGGATATGTCAGTGCAGTAATTGTGGTGCTCTCAGTCCAGATGCGATTGATGTGAGTGCACAAAGAAGATCAAAGCCACAACTCCATCTCATCATGCTTCTCTCAGCCTTTCAACTCCTTACCTTCACTTGGCAGACACAGATTCAGTAGTTAATTTTAGAGTAGCAACGGTCTATTTTGAAAAGGATGTTGAACCTGCCCTTTGCCATGCTGCTGGCAGGATTAGTGATAAAAAAGATCAGGAAAAAGCAGTGGTGCACCCTGGGACCTTTCAAAGGGTGCTGTGGAGTTCAGAGTGCTGTGGTTGCTACGGAGATGATGTTCAGAGATCCTTTGTTCCAGGTGGAACAATAGGTCCTTTAAGCCCACAACACTAATTAAGTCTATTGTTTCCAGCTTCCACGAAATAGATGTTTATCTGGAGGCAATCTAATCTCTTTTTATCTATTGGCACGGGTAGCTGCCAATGTGTATGACAGGATTTGGTAATGTTCAACCGCTTCTAGATGTCCTACACAGCGAGCTCTGACCTGGTGGGCATAGGGTAGGAGGAGGAAGCCTGGCACTGCTGGAGCACTGCTTGTGCTGAACAGACTTTTATATTTGATAGATAGTACATTTCAATTGATGGATTATGCAAACTACTAAAAACAATATCATGGAAGTAATTTGTACCCCCAGTACCCACTGATCCTTTCTTTCTGACTCCAGGAGGTCCAAAGCATTACAGACTAAATTAATCAGGAGGCTATGGGGAGGATTTATTTAAATTAACAAATTAATGGGTTTCCTATCCATATTAATCTTTGTATTCACCCTAAAAGGGAGACTTCTAATAATTACTGTATTATACTGTACATACACAGCACTGCCATCACATGATAACAGCGTAGTTTGATTATCTGAAAGTACAAATTTTGTTTAAAAAATGAATAATAATTACTAGGGGAAAAGTACAAAAGCCACATACAACTGTTAATTAAAAGTATCACTTACCTCATCAGGAAAGATATAGCTACCATTGACTCCAACATGTGAGCAAACTTTCCCAGATACTGCTGCAGAATTTGGTAGAAAATAAACGGCTGGAATTACCACTGCCAACATGGGGATAATGCTCATTAGTATAAGGATGTAGTTGTTCTTCCGCTACATGTTTTTGTTTTGGAATGGTGAAAAGACAAAGTTTTTGGATCATTACATTTGCTTTCTTCATAAAGGTGTCTGTCTTTCCCAAAGCAACCAGGCAATTCTGCTTCTTGGGTCACAGGTGGAAAGGAAGGCAGGAATATTTTCTGAGGAGAGAAATAGATTCACAAGGTAAGATTCATCTGATGACATTAAAGCATCTGTATGGGGCCTAGTGAACCCCAGTTTCTCCTACAGTCAGAGGAGAAAATAAATTAAAAAATGACTAACTAACTAACTAAATATCTAACTAACTAAATAAATAAAAAGGAACTAATCCTGAGTAGTTTCCTAAAATACTAGCTTGATGTTGCTAGTATTTTAGATAACAAAGCACCTGTTCCTCTTCATCAATTACAAAGGGAATAAGCATAAGAGTGAATAGTTCAGAAGAAGACAATCTGTAATGTCAAGGCACAATAATTTTTATGATCCTTGATTCTGACACCTGCCCATGAGGCATTTATTTTTTTCTAGCTTATAGGGAACAATGATGTGGTATAAAGCACAGATTGGTATTTTAGTGCGACATGGCTGAAGCCTATGGAGCTTTCTGCTATTGAGAGACCTAGAGATCAGACAAAACCTTTGAGGGATGTATTGTTCTAAAGGAAAAGGACACTGGGAATTTCTTTTAGAAAAAGAGAAGGGATGAAAACTGAGGATTCCAGGGCTTTTGTTGAAGAAAATTCTTGGTTTAACTTGTTCTCGAATTTAAATGAAAGGGAAAATTTAGTTCAGTATGACAACTTGTTACTTCCAGCGGTTTGAAACTTGGTGCAAGCAGAGGAGATAATTATTTCATTATTCAGGAGTAACTGTTGTAGTAGGAGGACAAATTGCTGAAACTTCCATCCCAATCAACAATCTTTACCCATGCTATTCTATTACCCAAGAAGATCAATATCTTCTCTGTCTATACAGAACAGAGAAACACTAGTTAGTGGTAAACACTAGCTTTACATAGGTCAATAGATAGTGAAGATATTTCTGCCACTGTGTACCAAATAAGTAGTTTGCAATCATGACTTTGAACTAAGGTTCTCTGTCACTCATAGCCCCAAAATTCTGTAGGAATTCCCATGAAACTCAAACAAACCTACTGGGAAACACATGGAGGAGATCCTGCTTCAAATGTATTGTGAACATCCATAGGATGTATCAGAATCTAAAACAATCTATCTTTTCCATCTAACAAGAAAGGAGAACCATAGAAAGCACATAAAAATATACCATGTGAAGAGTTTTGTGGAGTCAGACTGAAGCTCCATCTTGCCCAGTATCAAGCATACAATGAAGCGTATAAGGAAAGAATTTTTTTTTTTTTTTTTTTTAATTTCTAAGAACAGAATAGACATTTTCCCAGAATAATCTCACTATCCCAGTTATTTGTGGCTCAGGAATATCCCGAAGCAGAGCTAATCACAATGGACTGGGTTTCTCAGGCTGATTTTTGAATCCATCTGGATTTTAGAACCCACTGCTCTGGGGCAGAAACTTCCTCAGCACTTTGTAAATAGTTATCATGAAATATGAAAAAGGTGCCTTTTTTTGCCTATTTTGATCTGAAGTGTTCTCACCTTAATATAAGCCTGTAAGCTGTCTGAGTCAGGAAGCTACTATGTAAAAGGAAGAAGGACATTTGTTCTAACATGAATCGACTCTCTGACAATAGCAACTTCCCCCAAAATGAACTTTTCTCTTTCTTTCTCATTAGATATTTTCAGGCCATGAAACCCATGCCATCTTGTTTAAGTAGCAATTTCTGAGAAGCAATTTCTGAGAGAGCTTTTCGGTATCCTTGAACCTAAACAGAAGTGTGTCTTTCTCAGTGACTTGCCATTGTAATCAAAAGGCCAATTATGTCTTTTAATGTTTGCAGTTAAGGGAACTGCACAAACATCTTAGTTGTGTTCATCTTTGTGAACCTGACACACTAACACACCCTTTGCTCTTTAGACTTAATTACCTTTCAGCTGCTGACATCATTCTTTTCATTCAGTTCCACAAATTCATGAGTTTGCCTCTCATTAGAAGTGTCAAAACCACCTCTGTTCAGTGCTCCAAAACCTTAACTTTATAAACTGTAGTTTCAAACAGTCTTTTAGAATCCATTTGTAGCTACACAAAACTCTGTGCAGAAATCATTTACATTTGCAAGACTCATCATGTTTAATTGCAAACATACACACTAAAGGAATTCAAACCCACAGGACATTTTTACCTCCTATGCGTGCTGCATGTGCATCCCTTTGATTGCATTTGGAAAGTTTTAAAGACCTCATGTGAAACCCCGATTTCATTTAAATCAATGACAACAGTCTTCCTAATCAACAGAATTAGAACCATAATTATGCGTCTTCTTTTTATCATGTTCATGTACAATTATTTGATTGAATGTGATGAAAAATTACACTTAAATTCTACCAACACTGAGCCAGAAACCTTGCTGTTAGGCTATTTTCCTTTCTCAACATGACTTAGAGCAAGAAAATAAAAACTTTTAAATTGCAAAAATTCTTCCAAATCTTCTCTCCTCCTTCAAACTTCTACCTGTTCCATACTCCTTGCTTACCTGTTTACATCTTCAATGATCTTTGCCCTCAAGTATATATTATACTGACTGTCACATGTTCATTCAATTGGAAAGAAGAAAAATTCCATGCAGCTTTGTCCAGAATGAGTCTGATTTCAGACACTATGGCTTCATTATCTGCCACAAACCATACACAAAAAAATCACGTGGTAGGGAGAAGGGAGGAAATGACAAAAAATATTGTCAGGTAATAATAAGTAAATTCATGAGTCATACATAAATTACTGAAAGGAACATAAAGACCAAAATCGTGGGTTTGCCATTGATTTAATGAGTACACAACCAAAAGTATTAAATATTTTGCTCTGACTTGCAGGATTGAATCTAGATATAAAAAGTTTCTAACTAGAAATGGAACTTGTATGTTTTTTAGCAAAGTCAAAAATGTGTGTTTTTCTAAGCCATTGCTGTATATAAGCAGAAAATTAACACAGTCTTATCATTGCAAAGTTGGAGCTTCTGCTACGATATGACTATATATAACTGATGTCACTTTCCTAAATTGATCAGATTAATGTGATGGTGCTTTGAGATATGAAAGGCCTCTGCACAATAATCACTGGAACCATCAGCCAGAGATAGCAGGATTAATTTCCCATGACCTAGGTATCCTGCAGCTTTGTGTGTGTTTCTCTGTATAAGAGATGTATATCATTCAGGCCTCAGTCTTAAAATTCCTTTCTCTTCCCCTCCTGAAATTTTCCAGCTACAGTCAGGCTCCTTGGAAAATGATTCTTTCATATAAGCCAAAAATACTCAGAGAACTGTACACAGACCTAATAAATAGGAACATGAGCCAGGATCAGCTAAGAGCTCCTGATCCTCCCATGATCAGAAGGGGTACTTTGGGACTACCATTCAGCTAGTAGGATTAAAGTACATAATTGCAATGACAGTTTCCTAGTATTTCTTCTCCTTTCCCCCACCCCTAGAAGTATTAAGCCCTGAAAAATGAGCTGTCACCTGAATATAAAACAGGGGAAAGGGCAGACTATTTCCACCACGTTCATGCTATAATGACAGGTACGAGAGAATTGTCAGTTGTGTTATCAAGATGCAATTGTTTCTGAGGCTCTGTCAGCCATTTATGGTTTCTGTAATATAGAACAAGCAAAGCCATTTTTGCCCATAGAATCATGCTACCCTTAGATTATTTCTACAGGGCTTCACATACCACCACCTGCAAAGGCAAAAGAACACAGGAGCTAGTTGGTTTCAGTCTGTCTTCTAGCTCTCAGCATACAGAGTAGGTAGAAGGGGTGGTGAGTAGTTACAGGCATTTCAGATACAAACGATCTCATTTAACTCTGTGGGCAACTATATTACAGGCAGCTGCAACTGAGGTATTCATCTAAACTTCTAATATATCCAGTGGAGAAAAACATTCTTATGCATGATCTAGATAACCTATTTTAGACGTCTGCCTTCAAATAAGATTAATGTCATCCCAAAAATGTCTCTTTCTATCAGTTACAGTGGGAGGCTAGACAGGTAGCCCAGATGTAGGGATCTATACTGTACATCCTAACAATCAGGCGATTTGACTTTCAGATTTTCTTCTTCAGTCAATGATAGGAGACGCTTCACAGAGAATGACAGAGAGAAACAACCTCAATCTAAACTGCTTCCCTGCTAAGAGATCTGCAAAGGTCACAGTCCAGGTAATCTTGGTTAAAAAATAGTCTAGAAAGAGAAGCTGCTGCAAGAAGATCATAGGACTGATAGGAAAATCCAGGTTCTAAGGGATCTTTGGACATCAGCTAGTTTAAAATCCTGCCCAAAGCACAGTCAGTTATGAGATCAAACCAGGTTGCTCAAGGCTTTGCACAACTGGGTCTTGAAAAATTCCAGGGATGGACTCCGCTCAGCCTTTCTGAGCAACATGCTCCACTGCCTGACTGTACTGTTGGGAAAAAGTTTTCTCTCTCTTATTTCAACTTGTCTCCATTGTTGCCCACCTGCCATGCAGCACCACATGGTCCATTTCCTTGATGACCCCATCTAAGTACTGGGGGAGCTGTTAGATGTCCCCAGAATCATGCCTTCTCCAGGCCAGACAAGATCAGTTTCCCTAGCCTCTCCTCATGAGCCAAATACTCCAGCCCTATCCCCTCTGAGGCCCTTCTCTAGTATTCCTCTAATTTATCCCTGTCTTTCCTATTTTGGGGCCCCAAAACTGGACACAGTATCTAGATGTGATCTTTGCATCTGTCCTTGTCGAATTTTATGAGGTTTCTGTTGGCACACTCCTCCAACCTCTCTTGGTGCCTCAGGATAACATATCAAGTGCTCCCCCAATTTGATGTCATCTGCAAATTTGACTAGAAGGCACCCTACCACCTCTGTCAAGTCACTGATAAAGACACCAAAGAGGACAGGTCCCAGGTCAAACCTTTGCAGTGCTCATCACAGGCATCTGCACAGGGCATGACCCATTAACCACTGATAATCTAAACAGCTTTCTGTCCATGCAGTTGCCCACCAATCCAAACTATTAATTCCTTACCTGGATAGAGGTGAGAATTGCTCCTTTATGTTCTTAACTACAGGGATATCATCTGTTTTGACCAGACATGAAATGGCTCCATGCTCTCTTCATGAGAGATTTGTCTGGGACCAGTCCCTGGATGAGTGAGCTAGTGACCATGTAGGTGACTGCTCTGAATGGAAGAGGAGATTTAGCTAATCTGCCTTTCATGAATTTGTAGTCTTGCTTTCAAAGCTATTCTGCATATCAAAATGCCAGGGCCCCTTCTCCAGGTTGTTCAGAGATTTCCAGCTCTCCCAGAATAAAGACTGGATGTGGTCTTTGAGAAGGTCTGTAAAATCCTTCACAGGCTTTCTGCTTCTACAAATTATTCTAGAAGGTGGAATACAAAGAGTTCATGCACATGTTGTGTATGTATGTATGCAACATGACAATAGATTTCTCTGCTGTCTACAGCTAGCTTCAATGAAGACAAGAAGCTTTCTGGCTTGTGATCTACAAGAAAGCAGAAAGGGTATTGTTAGATTGAAAAGTTAGAGGAGATCTTTCCTCATCCCAAGCTGATGACTGTCTGCCTGCATCCTCATTTGTCCTTGTCATGGAAGGATGGTAAAATTTGGCTTTGGCCTTACTGGAGATCTGTGAAACAAGAGGTTGACCACAAGAAATGTACAGCTATTTCACGTGGTGTCCTGCTAGTTTGCAGGGGCGCGTCAGTTTCTTCTGTAGGTTTAAAATACAGGAGCAAAAGCTACTAACATGACAAGATTCCCATAGAGGACTATGGGTTTGCTTAGCTGTACATCATGAATCATTTACTCTGGTTAGTCTAGCACCTTCTGTGAACCAGCAAAGCAAGTAAAGCATCAGTTGTGCTATGGAAGTAATCATCTCCTCCAAGTAGATGACCAGTTTCTCCAGGGCTCATCCAAAGCCCATGAAATCACAGACAGAAGATTTAAATTAGTTTTATGAGAGGCATTTTCAAGTTAGTTTGTGGCAGCCTTCTTCAGAAAATTCTGCAACATTCTTGTGCAGCAGAGAAGAATAGGAGGAAAAAAAGACCAAGGCACAATAAACAGAATGAAAAAGGACATACCAAAAAAACGCCCCAACCATAACCACAATTTAGCAGAGCTGATGATTAGATAAGTACTGAAAGTAAATATTTTTCCTATTTTCCACTGATGTGAAAAGCCACCATCACTTGAGATGCTCCTAATTATAAACAACTATTGGAAACCATCCCAGGCTTCCTGAGACATTCAGCCAATTTCTCATGGAATAACAGAATGCTAGCATACACATCAGAAGAAAAGGCTTCATAAACATGAACACCAAACCCAAGCTGATCCAGAGTGAAAGAAAACACAGAGTTACAAGTACAACACACAACAGCCTTCACTAACCCGGGAAACCTTTTTCCAGTTCGTGCTGGTATAAGGAAAGAGATGAAATGTTGATGCAGAGTTCTCCAAACTCTTTGTTCCCCAAGATTTGTTGTAAAGGTTTTCTGTTTCATAGCAAATCTATTGCTATAGCTATCACCTGACATGCAGAACAGCATCTATAATAAGAAAGTTTTCATGAGAACACAAGTTCACCAAAAAAGATGGAAGGATGACGTGTTTCTTTTACTTTGAGGGGATCATGGCAGCACTTACATAGGAGGAGGTGTGCGATTTTATTACACAGAGTGGTTCCAAAAAAGGGAGTTGTACATCAGATAATAACTTTTCCCTAAATATAACTTTTTACAAGTGATTTAAGTGATTTTTTTTGTCCTTGAAATGTTCCCATTTTCCCCCATTAGCAGTGATAAAAGTATGTGTGTATTCACTAGAAAGTGTTTGGATACTCACAAAAAAAAAAATTACCAGAAAAACCCACAGATAAATGATGAAGGAAATCTTTAACTTCATGACTTGCATGACGCTGGTAGCATATCTGTAGTGTTCTTCTGTACATAGAAAAGATGAATATCATATGCTTCTAGCTTTAGTGTACATTAAAGACGTTCCTAGTACATATCAGAAACATATTCTATTTAAAATTCTTCCTATGCATCACATCCTAAATATGAAACATGAGTAGCACGTGAATTTGGGGTTTTCATGCTATAAATATTATTTTGTCAAAGTGTCACATCTTTATATCATATTTACAGATGAAGGCTTCTTCAAAAACTATCTATTTTCCTCTTCACTACTGTAATCAATAAATACAAATTTTGCAGATGCCTAATTTTACACTTCGGTTAAAACAGTAATTGCAAGGAATAAGTTAGTTAGAATCAAAAATCAAGCACCACATAATCCTTGGCACAGAAGCTAGGAAGTCACTCAAAGTTTTTGTGATTTTTAATACCCAAGCAAATTTCTAAGAGTGCATTCATTTCAAATTCCTTCTAACAGAGTTTCAGATGTCAATAACAAAATAAACTTAATGGAGGTTTCTAACATAGCACTGTCCTGTATTAAAACCAGAGGAGGCAGAATTGATTGTTTAACTTAAAAATTAAAAAAAAAAAAAAAAAAAAAAAAAAAAAAAAAAAAAAAAAGTGGACTGGGGATTTTAAGATAATATTTAAGAAAAAAGTCACCTCTGTGAAATTTTTTCTGCATTTACTGCATAGTATGTTGCTAAAATAGAATTACAAGCTGATGCACCTACTGTGTTTTAATAGTCAATTAAATTAGAACAAAGCTTACTGTAAGTCAAATACAAAAGATGGTAATTATCTGATTCAATACAGATATTGCATCTCAGTGAATGACTCTGTTCTCCCTTTATTGACTTGTTCACCTCATCTTAAATGAAGCACTGCCATTTGCCAAAATAACTTTTGCTCTAAAAGGACCCATTTCCTGTCCAGGAGTCCATGGGGTGCTATCTCAGGTGTCTACACTGGAAACATCTTAGATTCAGTAGAAGGAATCTCCACCAGATCAGCTGAAAAATGTACATATCCTGTACATTAGCATTGATTTGGATGTCCCAAAATCTCAGGTTGGCTTAGTAAAGACAGCCTACTACCAGCTTGTCTATCTCTGATACCTGTACTGCACACAAAGAGTGCAAAAACGTTTTGTTTGTTTGTTTGTTTGTTTTAAATTATCTCTGAAAATTAGGTCTCAGGAAATAAGAAATCCTGTTAAATCTCCTGATCTGCCATGAACACTGAAGTAAGGTGGCCTCTCATTTGAGTTGGACTGTGGAACAGCTCGTCATCCACACAAGCAAAAAGCCTGTTGCACCTGCATCTCTCTGAGATAACAAAGCCTGAGGACTAACTAAGGATGGGCACATGTCATAATGTCCTTCTGTACGTGGATTTTGGGTTAAGGAGACGTGGTAATTTGGGCTTTGGCAGTTCTTTGAGCTCAGTCCCCAGCTGGAGTAAAGTAAAATGCACTTCAGTGTTTCGGAGTGATGCAAAACTGATTCACCCAGAGTGACTCATCCTATTAAGGATATTCCTTAGCTGTACATTGACCAGAAGTACCAGAGAAGCTGCAAAGTTTGTGAGTAATGCAAATAACTGAAAACCAAACAGTTCAGAACTTATAATGTCCTAATTTTGTCAAGAGATACTGCTCCTCAGTCCTGCTGGCACAGCTGCTCCTGGGGTGCCTCACTGCAAGCACAACGGTCCAGGATAGTTCGAGCACCTGAACAGGTCTCTAAGAGGAGTTGGGAGAGAATGTCAGATGCAGAGCTTCTTTGACAAAACCTTCCTAGGAGGAGCTGCCTGCACAACAAGTATGCGGGAAATCTCAATTTTGTATGTTCTGTCTAGTGGGAGGGGTGAAGAGAAGTGGGGGATGCTGAGGGTGACAAGCTTTTAATCTGTCTGCTTATCAGGAAGAAGACAGGCAGCTGCCTACAGCTGTGCCACGGCAAGTACACCCAGCACCCGGCTGGCCCAGGGATTCATTCAGAGAACAAGCATCACATGACAAAAAGGTACAGCTTTATCGTAACGTTATCTCATTTCCTTCAGGGTTAGATTTTTGGGTTTGGTTTTTTTTTTTCTTTTTTTTTGTTCCTCTTTCTTGTCATAGTTTCTATAACTTCCAGATTTCTCAATTATCTTTAATTAATCTCCTTTTAGGCCTAACAGCTCAGAGAGCCCTTGAACTTCCTAATTCTGCAAATTGCTTGTATTTTTTTCTTGGATTTACAACATCATTTTCAATTTCTACTTTACAGAGTTTTAGAGTGTGTTTTTTTACCATTCAAGTAAAATATTTGTAGAGAAAATGTTGTTTCACCTATTCCCAGATCACAGACAGTTTTCCTTGGTATGAAAGGATTTCTCCTTAAAATATCTTCTTTTTTTTTTCTTTCTCTGTGTTCTATAACATGAGAAGAACATTTAAGGTAGCAATAGCCTGAAAGTTACTCCAATAATCCAGAAAATAAGAAGGAGTGAGCACCATAGTAATTTGGCTACAGATTTGAATTATAAAGTCAAAAATAGACCTTTTCACAAAACTAGCTCAGAAATAATGTTGGTTGTTCACCATTTTTAATTGGATAAAGAAAAAAAAAGTAAAAATCAAAAGAGAAAAAAAAAAAAGCTTAACAGCTGGCACAATCCAGTAACTTATTTATTTATAAAAGGCTGGATGCGATTTTTGCTTTATAAGAGCGGCGTTTGTTTTCTACTGCTAGCATATGTATTGTACAGTTTGTAGTGTCAATGACATTAACAAAATCTTGAAAGTCATAAAACTTCTGTTCTGCCTGCTGTTGCTCGCCTATTGTTCTGTCAGAGAGAAGAATGTATTATCCACTTTGCTCTGAAGGAACAGCAGTTGTTTGCGCATGGAAGATTACCATTGCATGGGATGCTTCCCTGCTGGAGTGTAGAAGGTGTTAATAATCTAAAGAGTATGAACAGCTGTTATCTTTACAGTAATTAGCATAATATTTCCTGATTGACTATACTATGCATTCTCCTTTCTTTTTTACTTTCTTTTTTTCTTTCTTTTTTTCTTTTTTTTTTTTTTTTTTTTAAATTGGAACGGCAATCAAAGTAATCCATTTATTCATTTTCTGGGATTATTTCCAATTTATAGACTCCAAAAGTTCATAAAATGAATATAAAAGTCAGAAAACAGATGCAATAACTCACAAATTCAATTTTTTTTTCCATCTTTCTTTATGTATTGTCTTAATATAAAGAGCATTAAAATATAAAGGGCTACATCCACAGAAGACTTCATGAAAGAATGAGCGCTGAAAAAATCAATTTTTAGCCTCCTGCTTACTTGTGTAAACCTGAATACCAAGTTTGGGAGCACAGGTTATCTAGGAAGAGCAAGAGCATTCAGCAGCTTCATAGATTATCACATTACCTGGTAGAAAATACTGAAGTGACCAGTGGATTAAACATTAGACATCCCTGTAGCAGCTAGGTGTCAAGTTTCAAGCCCAGGGAGCCCACTTTTGCAGCTCTTATTCTTACAAGAAATCCAGTTTATTAAATTGCTCCATTACCTCAAATAATGAATTTTAAAATAAGGGAGTAGGACAAAAATTTACACTAAAAATGTTCTTTCTACTTATTCTTACAAAAAGTGTTCATAAAAGGGTTTGATTTGTCCAAGCTGGTTTTCAAAACTTCAATTAAGTATTATGTAGCTAAGGTGTATCTACACTACACATTTATTTCAAGTCAAGGAGTGCTTTTGAAGAAGATCTGATTGCCTTGAGGTCCAGTCTGTAGCTCAGAAGGGGGGAAAGAAGATTATCACGGGTCTCACGTGGAAGAGCAAAATTATAATAGGTTTTTTAGATGAATGGTGGGATCACACAAATCTCCAGAAGGACCAAAGGCAGGGAAAGGAGAGGATAAAGGTAGATCAGGGAGGAATAAGTGTAAGAAAATGGAGAGGAGGGGGCATTAAAGGGTCCAGTTGTATGCAGACAGGATGCTGGTCAGCCCAGTAACCTGGCAAAGCCCACTGCTGATCACTGTAGTCTGTTACATCATCTTACAGAATCCTGTTCCAAAATATTTGCTGTGTTACCCTGCTGTTCTGTGTGCATGTATTTGTGTAGCACTAGTGACCTTCAAGCTGGACAGCCTGGTTAGTAGGAGAAGATGCACATCTGGAAAGAACTGAGGTCAGAGCTGAAGACCAGATAAGAGATCTGGTGTTATGGCGTGGAAGGGTGTAAAGCACACATGCTGATATTCACCCATGGACACACATGTGTGCTTGGGAATCCAGAGAGCAAGGATACACACATGGTGCACTGACGAACTTCAGTGCTGATCAGCTGGAGGAAAGAATCCGGACTGGACAGTCTGTGTCCATGTGTATATGTGTTCTACGAGTGTTCAAGTGAGTGGTGGTAAATCACTAGTGTCTCTGCTCAATTTCAAATAGCCCAGTCTTTTTACCACAGTTTTCACAAGTGACAAATGCATGCTATGAACGTGAAGAATATCCTTCATCTGCTAAATTATGAATCTACTCATTTTGTTGGATATTTGCTCACAACAGAGACAGAGATTGACTGAAGTGGGAAGAAGACATGGCAATGCTGACACTACCAAGGATTTCTTAATTGTTAAAAATTAATGCTGGCAACCTTTTAACTAATAGAGGGCAAAATCAGACTTATTTGCCCTAAGAAGGGGCCATATGTAGTCATATCAGGCACTCCAGGCATGATTCATGATACGTGAATGAAGCAAGACAGTAGACTTTAATTAGATATGTACATTCTGAGAAATGGAATGAAGCTGAAGATAACTATGGAGAAAATGGAGAAAATATCTTATTTGGCTAAGTGTCTATTTCCTTCTCCACTGAAAAGGAGTGCCTAAGTTTGTTTCCTAAAGTAAAACATCTTATTGAAATATTATTATATTATTAAGACACTTACTCAAACATATGTATATATAAACATACTTAAAAATCTCACAGTAAAACAAGTCCATCCACTCCATTCTGGGGGGAGACAGAGATGTATTCTGAAGTGAACTCAGTGTTTCAGACTGCCCATAGGAAGGGTCTAGAGGAGACAATTTCATAGCATTCCTAGAAACAATAGCCATTGTACCAGTCATGATGATAATACAATAATTGTGAGGTCTATCTTATCACCAGGATCCACTGCAGTGATATAGGCATTTCATCTGCCCGAACACGTGTAGGCACATTCTGCATTAGCGTCTGTATCTGGACAAATCAGCTTAATTCTCTTTTATAGTTAGAATTTGAATCACTTGAATCTAGTGATGAGTGGTGTCCCTCAGGGAATATCTATTTGAACTGGTGTTATTTAACATCTTTGTAAGAGACATGAACAGTGGGATGGAGTGCACCCTCAGCAACTTTGCAGATAATACTGAGCTGAGTGGTGTGATGGATACTCTAGAGAGAAGGGATGCCATCCAGAGAGACCTTAACAGGCTTGAGAGGTGGGCCTCTGTGACCTCACGAAGTTGAACAAGACCAAATATAAGGTCCTGCACATTTGATTTGGTGCAATCGCAAACATGGATATAGGTTGATAAGTTCATTGAGAGCAGTCCTGAAGAGAAGGACTTGGGGTACTAGTGGATGAAGAATTAAACATGAGCTGGCAATGTGCACTCACAGTCTGGAAAACCAACTGCATCTTGGGCTGCATCAAAAGGAGCATGACCAGCAGGTCAGAGGAAATTATTCTGCCCCTCTGCTCTGCTCTTGTGTGAACCTACGTGGAGTACTGCATCCAGCTCTGCGGCCCACAACATAAGAAAGACATGGACCTGCTTGAGCAGGTCTGGAGGAGGGACACAAAGATTATCAGAAGCTGGAACACCTCCCCTGTAAGAACAAGCTCAGAAAGTTGGGGATGTTCAGCCTGGAGAAGAGAAGGCTCTGTAGAGACCTAATTGTGGCCTTTCAGTACCTAAAGGAGGCCTACAGGAAAGATGAGAGGAACTCTATCACAGAGTGCAGTGATAGGGTAAGAGGTAATGGTTTTATACTGAAAGAAGGCAGACATGATATTTAAGGTCCCTTCCAACCTAAACAATTCTATCATTCTATGATTTCATCTATTTTAAAACATCTATAATGGACCATGTGAATATTTTAGGTCAGATGGAACCCACTGCTGCTATTTGTTCTCTCGTAGCAAAAGAGGGAGCTCAAGTGTGGACATCAGCACAGGAGGTACATAACTTGAATGATACTTTACCAATTAACTACTAAAATACTCCTTTTGGCAGTTTGATCCGGCACCGCATAGAGGTGAACCACATATTACTCATTGCATCCCAGACTACTTCCTGTAAAGAAATTTTAGACCTGTATAGTATTGCCATATGTTGACCTAAAGAAAATGAGAAGAACAATGGTAACTCCAAAGTGTCAGAAAATATTTAACATTCAAACTTGTTTTCACATGGACCAAAAGGCATGTCATATTAAAATACAAAGCATCTTCTTGTCAACAACTGTGACCACTTTAGAACGAACCACTTCATTGTATGCTGAAGCAACATTGTTGGTCAAGAAACCAGCTTTCTTTGAGAGACTGCATATGATAAGATGTAGACATTAACAACTCATCAATACATTTAATTTCCATTTAGCTATAGCTTTATTCAGCATGTCTATAGATAAAGGTAGCAGCAAACTATCATTGAACCTTAATGAACGTTTTAAAAGTAAGTACCAAGGCCTCATATTTGTTATGAAAGTCTTTGCTTTATTTTCCGGGAATACTGTTTAATTTAATTGTCTTGTCAGGTAGTCTTTTTGCTATTCCCAGTACCTTGAATGCTAGCAAGAAGAGCATCACCTGCATGGAGACTGTGCAAGAGATAGTCTGTTCCACTCAGTCTTCAACAGCCTGAAGGAGATAAGCAGCAGTTGCAGAAGCTCAGTAATTCATGCTTGCCATAAAGTTGATCCTGTATTAATAACATCTTGTTCTCCTGAATAACTAGAAAGAAAAGATGAAATGGAGAGTAATTAGAGATGCTGTGGTGAGCTCTTGAATTCTTCTCAGTTGGGGACAATGCTGAGGAAGTGGTACCAATTGTGTCCTAGGACAGAAAGAAATCCAAGGTGAAATTTTGTTCAGAAGATATACATCATGAAAAATGTCATAATCTTGCATATTTAAATAAATCTAATAAGATTTACCAAATTATCAAATATGATGTTTCTTCATTTCCTTTTATATGTAAAGATGTTATCTTAATGCACTTGGTGCAAACACGCCTGTAAATACATCTTTGGCCTCACGAACAGATTACACAGAAAAAGAAGAACAGTTGTAAACCTAATGAAAAAAATAACCCAAAGCTTACTCCCCAGATGGCCAAGCTAGAAAACCTGCTTGGATTACAGCAGAGTTCCTGTGCAACCTGAAGGGTCCAATTTCCTTCTGTTAAGATGGAGACACAAGAATTAGGGAGGGGCTGGGGAAAAAGGCGACTGGTGCTCATTATACTGCAATGCACTGATTACATTAGACATTTACTTTGTGATATGACTACAAGGTATTCAGAGTGTCCATTTGAATCTAAAGTCCAGGATACCAGCCTAGCTGATATTGCCTGAATGTACCTTTGCACAAAATGTGTTTTCATCAAAATAGATACAATTGTCAAAAACTACTGATCTGTGTGTGTCTTGAGGGACACTTAAAAGGAAGTAATTCAAACCACTTTTACAGTAAGCACTGTGGGGTAGTTGACAAAGTAATGCAGAAATAATATGCACACAAATTCTAGTGAATAAGTTATGCTTCCCACTCCACATATCTTTTCTCAATAAATTAAAATTCAGTGCCGAATTAGTGTTATGTTGTTGCAATATTTTGGAGGGCTGTAATAATTTCTTCTGCCCCAGTGACTGATGTTGCTGTTTCTTATTCTAAATAACTAGATTTCAGGTTATTATTTGTAATGTTTTATTTTTCTTCTATGCTATCTCTGAGCCTTATTGTCCTGAAAATGTTTCCTTTTTAGTGCCTGATTCAATAAAGCACTAACGATCACGTTAGGTTGGCAAACGTGAGAATAAATCCATTTACTCCAGCTGGAACTGATTGAACATACAGAGTTTATTTTTAGTGCTGTACTGGAACTGGCAAGAAGTAGTTTCTCTATGTAAAGATGAACACAAACTGACCATTTTTCTTATTTTTTTCCTTATCCATGAGTAATAATCTATTCCCACTCTGATTCTTATATTTGTTCCAATTTATCTTCTTAATTTCACAAGAAATGAACTTGTTACTTAGCCTGCCCTCAGTTCTCTGTGTCTCCTCCCTCCAGTTCTTGGTAGCTGTGACTTGAATTATACTAAGAAGCACCACAAATCTTGTCCTGTCCATTGTATCCCTGTCTGGCATCTTGACCAAAGCACCAATTTCCCTTGAAAGGCTGAGCTTGGAGGAGCTAGTACAACTGCTTTGGGGATATTTTGGATTGCACAGCATGGAAGATGGCAGCAGAACTCAGCACTTACTAATCATCCAGCTCTAAAGTAACGAGAAGGGAAGATTTATTCTATTTCAGAGAAACACAGGTATTACAAAGCTCCAGTCTGCTCTCACTGAAGCCAACAGAAGTCTTTCCTTTGATTTCAACAGGAGATGGATCTGTAGAGAGAATGAAAGGGGAGCTATAATTTCTCACAGTAATAACCATCTTTCCCTTGCAAGAATAAACTATTCAGCTTTCAGACTCTCTCTGAACTCTTGTAGATCTCAGCATTTTCACTAGCTTGAATAGCATGTTTCCATTAAGTGTTGGGTACAATGAAGGGCCCTTTGATTTTTCATTACCACAGTGGTATCAATAATATAATTGTTCATATGAAAATATAACCAATCTGCACAGAATTCAGACTCGTGACAGGCAGGCATACTAATATAACTTTATTGAATTAAATAATCATTTATGTAGGGACAATCTGGAGACAAAATACATTAAATCTTAGCTTTAAGCTAATACAATGACATTTTCCAAATCATATATCTTATAATTAATATTAAAGTACTTAATCTCATCTTAGAATCGATTTACATTGGTATTTGCTGAGTCTTCTTGTTCAAATTATCATATGTTCAATCTAGCTAACAGTCGTGTTTCCACTATAGCTTTGGAACAGACTTAAGCAAACTCATCAGGAATGGGAGTCACAAATTAGGAGAGACTGGAATAGAAAGTGTCAGAGGACAAATTGCCATGTTCCTTTCACTAACCCTAATAAAATGGTGTATAATTTCAGATATAAAATGCATTTACTGTACTTCATCATACTTCAGAGAAAAAAAAATATATTGCAGAAAAACGGGAAAAAAATAAGCTATTGTGTCCTGCAAATATATATATATATTTACAAGTCTCATTATTATTCATCTTAACATCTCAGCTGAACATAAGTGGCACATTACAGGAAAGAAATGAGGTAATCAGTTCTTGCAGGTTCTGCATTTTCCTTTTGACCCCTTAATTCATAGGCTGTTTACCCTACAGCCATCTCTGACTTTGAAACAGACTAAATCATTTGTTTCAACTGTCTCAGCCACTTACTGCTAGGCAGATATTGACCTGTATCATTTTTAGACATGTAGGAAAATGCCCAGAAAATTTTGAAGGCCACGTTTCTTGTTGACACAATTAACAAAGACAGCAGGCCATCAGAGCTCTCTTGCTGAGGTATTGTTTCAATATGAGTATAATAATGGTGCAAATATTTTCTCAAATAACTATTGGTTAATATGGAAAGACATCAAATAAATAAATAAATACATAAATAAATAAATAAGGGGATTTAAAAGCTACCAGAAACAATTTATGTCAAGTCATATGTCATATTTACAGCAAATGAGGCAAATATTTAATCACCCCCTACACAAAAGTTCATACTCACCTCTGCAAAAGTTTATCATTAAATGACCTTTCCTTTTTAAGTGAGCTGTGTTGTAGAATGCACGCAATACATTTGCCATGATTCAGTGTCAGTTCATTCAGTAAGCACAGGACATGTACAGAACAACTACATTTTCAGAGGACAGCAAATACTGGCAGATATTAGTTCCACAGAAGTCTCAATTCAGTAAAGTGTTTAAAGATGAGATTAACTGTCAACATGTGAATAGACTGCCTCCAGATTTACAATCACACATCCAACTGAAAGCATTTGCATCTGAAATAATGTCAATTATTTGTTTTGACACTGAAAATTTGATAGAAACATAATAAAAGAGCAGGAAAAACCAGGACTCTCATGCTGCAGTTTCATTGACCACATCACAATATTTGATGTTCTACTTGAAGGTCTGGCTAATAAATAAAGACAGTATGTCTTACTGTAAGGATGTTTCTATACATGTCTTCATGACTATGTGAACTCCAAGCAGTAAAACCTTTAAATAAGACATGCTCTTTTGCCTACCAGATGAATATGTTTATGTACACAGAGCCAACACAAGCTCTGCATATGAATTCTGTCTCATCAAAGCCCTATTTTGAAGAGCTGAGGGATTTCAAAAGTGCCAGGTCCTTAACTGAATTAGGAAGAATTTCACTAATAATAAGAGTGTATTGACAAGTGGGATTATTCAAGAGTTCTGCAAATCTCTAAGGAGTTAGTCCCAAGACCCTTGCCAAAATCAGATATGTTGATTATATTTACTCTTTTTTTTTTTGCCTTGGGATAATTGTGTCAACCCAAACATATTAGTGGTTGCATTCAGATATTGGTAAGAGTTTTTCACATAGACACAAATAGAAAGGAGAAGGTTATTGGCTGAGGAAGAAAAACATTTAAAACTATGTCCGTGGCAATAAATGAATCATACGTATCTTCAGTTATCTTAATTTTGGCAGAAGGATCATAGGGTTAAAGATGGAAGTAATCATTAACTTCACTTTCTTTGCATGTCCTGTGAAAATCAAAAGGTTCATTTTCCATAGCAAAGGAAAAAGTAGAAAGGGTAGATATAGAAATAGTGTTGAGTATGTTAAAGGCTTTCAGCTGATTATTTATTTCTTCAGTTATTTAAAGCAATATTTGACACATCAAATAAAAAATAGAATCAAATAATAATCATCCACCATTTCATTGTTTTTTTGTAAATTACAGAAATTATTCAAAGTGCATTTCCTGTTTCATGTGGCCACACACAGTCCTAGCATGTACTTGCATTTTTCAGATTCAGATTCATTACATGTCGACACATGTAAATATAGCTGTGTTCCATTCCCATTTTCTAGTTTAATCTCATTTGGTTAGCAAAGCTTGTTGAGGTTTCGTTTTTACATGATGACCTTGCCAAGATCCCAGTCCTGCTGCATGCTGTTATTCCAATATAACAAAATCCTTAAACACATGCATAGCCCTCATGTGGTTCAGACAGTCTGGATCAAGCCTAAGTTCTTTTAAGATGTTTTTTACTTGGGGTTTAGACATAAGGCTGAAATAAAGACTAAGCCCTTTGTTATCATTATTGTTTTCCACTCAAGAATGGGGAATTGCAAAGGTTTTATATTTTACGTGTATTTATGCTTTTTATCTCTAGTGAGTACCAACAAGCCTTGAGACACTGGCAGCATTCAAATTCAGGTGTCTCATTTCAAGGTTCTCTGTCAACTCGCAGTACCAGACTGCCCACTGTGAGTTATTTACTGACCTGAGTACAAGCAACAGGATGAAAACAAGGCAAACTCACAGTCAACCATAAGGTGTCAAAAAAAACCAACCAAACAGACAAAAGCCAAACCAAAACAAATAAACAAACAAAAACACGAAAAGAAACCCAAACCCAAGCAACAGGCTGCCTACATCTTGTAGGACTGGCCCGTTCCAGGTAAATTTGATTGTCCAAACCAATTTGTTCAAAGCAATCCAGCCATGGCATCAAGAAGTCACGCACATATGGGGTAAACCTGGCTGCTGCTGTGGCTGAAATCACAAGTGCCCACATTAACTTGTTGAAAGCAAGTCTAGCAATCTTGTCTTAATAAGCCACACTCCTGCATAGCTTTAGAGCTAAGCCATCCCCAACCTGAATTTCGTGTCATGCAGGAGCACAAAGAAGAGGTAAAGACTCCCCTTCTTTTTGTGTCCTTTTTACCGTAACTGAATTCAAGGTACCCTGTAGGTCCCAGTAAACTCAGTGTGACCTAAGGATGTGCTTATCAATGAATAATGATAGTGTGTTGAATCACATTTGTGGGAAACTGCAGCGGGTCTGTGGAATCCTTGACAGAAAATATGAGAGTAGAGATCAGCCTTGAGATATTAAGATTTACCCTTGAGAAGGATGGGAGTAAAGGAATATCCGGAGAGAGGAGAGATGTACCCGTGAGAGAGAAGGGGATAGAAGAATAACATGGATGACAGAAAAATTAACCAATGAGATGTTAGTGCTGTAACTTGTAACCAATAGTGAAAAGACACATGAACTGGTAGAATTGTATAAAAATGCACTTGTAGCAATAAATGGCATCTATTACTTTCATCTTGAAAGAACTTGGTCCATGTCGTTTGTCCGTCTCAACCGCGACACACATTTATGTGTATCCACGCAAGGGCTGACAGGCATAGGATAAACAAGTGATGTGGAGAAATCACATTGGAGTAAAATGGTGAACAAGTGATATAGCAAAGCATATATTGATTCCCTGATGAGCAATAAAGGTGAGGGCTTTTCTCAGACTTTCTTCTATAAGAAAGCAAACTAAGGTCTCTCTATTCTCTGCTTGAGTTCCTGTTTTCATAACTGTAGGGAACTCTTCCCATCTGTCAGTTTGAATGAATTTGATCCATAGTTTAGAATTGTCCAGATCACACACAGACAGGTACACACCTGTCCTGGTTTTGGCTGGAATAGAATAAATTTTCCTCCTAGTAGCTGCTACAGTGCTGTGGTTTTGATTTAGTGTGAGAACAACATTGATAACACACTGATGTTTTAGTTGTTATTAAGCAGTCAAAGACTTCGCAGCTTCTCATGGCATGCTGGTGAACAAGTAGCTGGGAGTGGGCACAGCCAGGACAATTGACCCAAACTGGCCAAAGGGATATTCAATACCACAGATGTCATGCTCAGTATGTATTTTAGGGGAAGCTGGCCAGGCAAACTGCTGCTTGGCAACTGTCTGGGTATTGACTCATGGGTGGTGAACAATTGCATTGTGCATCACTTGTTTTATATATTCTTTTATTATTTTTATTTTCCTTTCTGTCCTATTAATCTGTCTTTATCTTAACCCATGAGGTTTACTTTTTTTTCCCATTCTCTGCCCCATCACACCGGCAGCTGGAGGTGAGCAAACAACTGTGTATGGTGTTTAACTACTTTCCTGATTAAACTACAACATACCATAATCTTGTAAGCCATATTTCCTTACAAAATCAGGCTAAAAATTGGAAAAGGAAGACTGAGACATTGAACCAAACAAAATTTCTGCTTTGAATAGCACTGAAAATCTCATTTTAGACTCATTCCTGCTCTGAACAAAATAAGTGGCAACATTTTCAGGATCTCAAATTTGTGCTATAATTTCATTGATGTCTGAAAAATACATCTACATAAATTATGTAGTTTAGAAACTGGCTTCAGTACCTTGTTCATTCCTGACTCTAAAGAATGGGTGCCTGAAACAATTGAAACCATGTTTTTTATATCGAAGGCATGATGAGGTTATAAGCGCCTCAGTGCAGTAGGACACAGTGACTATGTGGACCCAGAATTTTCTGAGGTTTGACACTTATCCTGGCTTTCTATGGACTTAGCTGGACTTAGCTGTGTCTCCCCCCCTTAAATAGGGATATTAATTCTGGTTCACTTACATTATTAGGGTATTGTGATCAGTTTATATGTATCAGTTGTACTGCTCAGATAATAAAGCAGTACAAAGAATTGCTATTAAATTTTCTTTATGAAAACCTGAAGCCATTTCCCAGCTGTGTATGAAAGGGTTAAAGGTAAAACTATACTCACACTGGTTTGCTTTCTGTTCTCCTATTTGTCCATAAAGATAGCTTTAATTAGTACTCGCCTGGAAACAATTTTTGTATGTATTAACTAAAAAGTGTAATCAGTATGAAGAGAAGCTGATGAATAGTTACAAAAATAGCATTCAAACATCAAAGTTCCTTTCATAAGAAAAATATTTTTAATCTTGGTACAAGATAGTACAGAAGTGTTGCCATGTCACTAGGAAGTGCTCTATCTGCATGCCACATTAACAAGGCAACAGAAGCAGTGGTCACTTCGTATTCAAGACATATTTTCAAGATGCCCACAGGGCAAACAGAGCAAAACCTTATGTCTCAGAATGAAATTTCTCTCCATTTAAAGTTTGGAAACTATTTCTTTTATACTCACTCTGTCTCCCTAAGTGAAGAAAAAAACAAACAAACAAACAAACAACAAAAAAACAAACAAGTAGTTACATTTGCCTAATACTTTAGATACATTACCAGATTTCAAATACTTAAAATAATTTTTATGATAATGGGCATTGCCTTAAAGTCATGCTCCTACAGCTAAGTGATCAAATGAGAATCGACTATTTTTTTTTTAAATTATCATGTTTCTTGCCTTTAGTTGGGAACATATTTGAATAGGTGAAGTTGTATTCCAGAAAGAAAAAAGGTAAAAAATAACTGTGTGTATGTAAAGAAAATCTCAAATGTTTATAGGAATTGTGTGTGTGCGTGTGCATATGCATGTGTGCGTGTGTGCATATGTAGCATTCTCTCCTGACCTGAAGCAGAATGGAGTGCTAATTTGAGGGACTGGGAAAATTGCATATGTCCACAAACATGTTTCATGATATTAAAACTTCAGCCAAGATAACATCTAACCCTACAGACATTTCATGTTTGCCAAAAAAACCACCCTTTTATAGTAAGTGAGAGAGAGTAGCAGATAGCAAAGGAGTGACAGGTAAGAGGGAAGTGAACTCAGATGACCATGGGAAGTGAGCAGAGGGGCTGAGCAGGAGGGAACTGGGAAAAAGTGGTGGCACAGAAAGGGACAGAAATGTGATGAGCTGCATGCCCAGTTGGCAAAAGGAAGGACAAAGGCAAAGTGAGAGCAACAGACAGGGTATTACAAGACTCTGATAAGCACAGTGCTTGAAAGGGTCTGTGGCAAAATGTTAGGGCTACAAATCCGAGGCTTGATGTAATAATCACGAGCAGCTGACAAGTGCCAGAGTGCCAAAGCAAGTCCCCTGACCCTCTCCACAAGATAAAGAGCTAAAATTCAAAAGCTGATACCTTTTTTCTCAGCTCATACAATATTAAATATACAATACCCACTGAAAATAGTTTATGAATTATTAGCACCTTCTTTGAGAGATGTGGAGAAGTTGTAGTAAAATGAAATGTAGCCTGTAAGATCAAGATACCATTGAATTATATCCTTGTCTTTCTTCTGCTCAGTGAGAATTCAGTGCAAACTTATATGGCCATGCAGATTGAGTCAAGAAAGGCACTCATAAAGAGCTATGATTTTAGGTTTCTTACTCAAGTCTGGCACTGATGAATGGAAGACACAGAAGTCCTATGGGGCAGAGACACCTACCTCTTTCCACAGTCAGTCTGGGTTCATTAATGGTTTACACTGTGCCCTGAGAACATTGGAGAGGACAAAAATGAGCTACCTTCTGCTTTTCACAAAGGTAAGTCTTTCAAGGAGATGGAGTAATGTGTGGTACTGGTTCTGGTCCGACAGCCATGTTGCTGTGTTAATGTTGTGCTGCACTTGAGCTAGTAGCTTGCAGAGAGAGCATATGGTTAAATCTTAACTTGGGCCCAAAGGTAAGCAGTGCTTTCATATTCACTAGATGCTATAACCAAGCTAGCAAGATCTGATTCTGTGTAGAGCGAGCTTGGGTGCTTATGCTCCCCAGTGCCTACTGGAGTGCCTGTTGTATCCAACAGGTGCAACCTCTAAGGAGAATTAATTTCTTACCTTAAATTAGGTGCCTAAAATAATATCCTGAAGATGTCCATTCCTCTACCAAGCTGCAGTGGAAATCTGTGATGATAAGATCAGATGCAAATGCGAGATGAAACCCACTTTTCTCTACGCTTAAAAATAAACAAACTTCCAAACTGCTTTGAAGGAAATACAGTCCTAACAAAGCCCCCATACGTTGTTAATTGTAATCCTTCCAGAGTTTTCTAAAATTCAGTTAAAATATAATGAAAAATCATAGTCTTTTCAGCATTTACCTCTTCTGTCTCTGCCATGTAGCTCTTGCATTAACAGATCTTAGAGATGTCATTTTGAACTCCCTTATGAGAAGTCCCACATGATAATGGACTTTTTCTGATCATCTATTCTTTAATTTAATCACACGGAAATACTTTGTGTTCCTAAGGTAATGAGTAAATTTTTTTTCCTGGAGATTAGACACAGCTCAGGCCCAGACATCAGTCAATGTCTTATTTACTCTTAATTCTTTCACCTTTTTTAAGTTGTTGCTGATTACTAAGGAAGCCCAAGGACAGAGACTGTTGTAACATTCATACCAAAAACAGTTTTTATTTCCTTTTAGATCACCTTATGCTGGCAATTTTTGAACCCCTGTGACTAACACTGTCTACAGGTGGGCAGTGTTTGGCAAAGATAGTGTGATCTTTCTGAGTTCAAAGAAATACCATCTAACATATCTTTTACTATATCTGCAAAACTTTCTTCTGTTTCATTTTGTCTGAGGAACTCAGTTCCTCATATAAATAGATGTTTCTAATGGGATTTTCTCTTGATGACCCGTATGGTGAAGCCATGCTCAGCCATATTAGACATTTAAACTATTGATATGCACAATTTATACTATAACCTGGCTGTGAAATTAATTTTAGTCATTTGTGTTGGTTTCTTTTTAATTCACACCCCAACATTAACCCTTTCAATCATCTCAAAACGCCTTTCTACTCTTGTAGAACTGAAAAGCTGTCAAGCCTTGCACATCAACCAAACCAGATTCACATTGTTTAATATCTCATGCTTTTAATTTTCAGGGGTGAATTCCATTGTACCAAGTGCATCATGGACTTTGAAATCCTATGGAACTTTGGGAAACCTCCAGTGGTTGCTTCTTTTTCTTCTTACTCAGTCTTGGCCATTCCTTGACAAGGTCTGTGACCATGGCTTCATTAGCAAGCAATACAGTGCAGTAGGAGAAGTCCTATAGAGAGACAGTTGATACTGAGTGCTGACAAGCCCATTGCAACCATTTCAGTAGGTGTTCCTTCAGACTAGCTTAAACTGCTTCCCTGAGTTGAAGGCACATTAACAATTAGCAACTGGGCATCCTGTGGGGGACTATGGTGGGTCTGTGGATTCCCTGACGGAGGGCATGGGAACAGAAATAAGCATTGAACATATGAAGGCCTATGACCTGATGTTAAAGACTTGCAGGTTCTGCAGCAATTTACATTTAGGCATGCCAAAAGCTGTGCTGTTAAGAAAACCAGCTAGTGCAATTTATAGAGACATAGAATACAAATAAAAAAAAATCAGAATTAAATTTCACAAATGGTACATCTATGACAAAAGGATCATGGCCTATTAAGACTTAAATTCATTCCCTGCATTTTCTTGATCAGAGTGACAATTAGTATATAACAGTCGGTATATCAGTTTGCTAGCAATCTCATCATACTGTCCCACAATAGCCACAGGTTGTTTCTATGTTGTAGCTATAAACAGACAAATCTGCAAGTCCAATTGAATGCAGTCAGCCTGTAAGGTTGTCATAAATTTATTCCTCAAAGTTTCCAACTCCATTTTGGCTGTCATATTTATTGGATATTGTTTTCCCTTACCGGAACGAAGTCCTGTTTCAGACCTATCAGTGTAGTATTTGCTTTATCGAAACATTGGCTGTTAATACTAGTGGAAATACAGCATTTGAAATTTCCTTGGAGATTTCTCACTTGCAGCAAGCAGATCTGCGCCATCCAAGCAGCTTCTTGTAGGCTATGCAACTAAACAGAATTCTCAGAAAATGTTATTTGAGCTTACAATTTTCTTAACAAATCTTAACCTAAGAGAGGTATAGGACTTTCTGGCAACTATAAGAATTCATATATTAAAACTTTGTTCCAAATTTGACATTCCATTGGTCTCAAAAAATGGCCTTTCGTTCTCTCCCATGACCTCAAAAACTAGCATGGTGAATTTACTAAGAAGTCTCTTACAACTAATTACCACAGAATAAGTCTATTAACAAATTTTTGGTTTAATTTTCCAGTTTCATTAGAACTATGGGTCTGGTAAGGATGCCTTTAAACTTCACCCTTGGACTGCTCCATTCAGTATTACATCGCTGCAGTGGAGGGGAGAGAAAACCCCCCTTTCACCACTTTAAAAGCAGGCAGCCAGGTTTTTCCTTTTTTTTTTTTTTTCTCTTCTTGCTGCAGTTCAGATATAACCAAGGCCACACAGCTGGTATAATCACTGGTACGAGGTGGGAGGCTCTGGTAAACTCCTCAGTTACAATGAGCTGCACACAGGCCTGGGATATTTTGCTGTTTTGTTTTCCCATTTCATTCCAACCATAATACACTTTATATGCAATTCCAAGTAGCTCAGCAATAGTTATATTCCTTAGCACCATTTACCTTTTACAATTTAGAGATGTCAAAAAACAGTATAAACCAGTATAATAAACATAAATCCATTATTCTATTTTCCTAGATCCAAATCAGTTAATATTCTAGCAACTTTTAAATACAACCTCTTCCAAATTCACGTCTATCATAGCATTTTAACAATTTAAATGCTTTTCTAACAATATAAGCAATTACTCTAATGTGTAAAGATGCATCCTAAGGGGGAGCAAGGTGGAATTTTAGCAGTGGAACCGGTTCCCATTTTGTAATTATCTCCCCAAACAAGATTCTTTTTGGTACCAAATATGAATATGCAAACTAAAATACTGAGCTCAGATGTGAAAACCAAATACCTAGTTCAAATATGCAGATGGATCACAGTCACACTAATTTAAGACAATATCTCAATTTTTGCATTGCACCTTTGGGCCGCCTACTGCTCAGCCAGGTGGAGGTACCTCTGGGTCTCCCTGACAAAATAGGTCAGTGTGCGCTGGAGCCCCATTGGCACCCGCCCCCCTGCTGCCACAGCCTGCAGCGAACTGGACTGAGCAAGGCTTTTTTTTGTTTGTTTGTTTTCTAATCTAGCCCAGAGAAGCCACCCCCCTCCACTGTCTCTGCATGTTCCCATTGCTCTTTTAATCCTGTCAAAGTCTCTAGCAACAAGTCCCATGTTGTTAACCATTCAGTTGTTTCTTTGGATCTTTCAGTAGTGCTTTGCCCGCTAGTAACATAGTCCTTTGTAAAGTCAATTCCAGAGGGCTAATACCCTGCTTCTTCAGAAGCAACTTCCATGCAGATAATACAATACCCTCTTCTTTAGATAAGTTTCCCCCCATGTTCCCGGTAGCTCACCTACTCCTTAGAGAGGTGTCTTTTCAACAATCTGGATCTTCGGCAGCTCTCCTCGGCTGCTCTATCAGCTGTACCGGGCTCCGTCTCCACAGATCTTCTTCGGCTGTTCACAGCTTCACGCTGTCTCCTTGTCATGCCAGATTCTCTTCAGGCAGGATCACGTCGGGGTCACCAGATGTCGTGGTTGAGACAGACAAACGACATGGACCGAGTTCTTCCAGGATGAAAGCAGTAGATACCGTTTATTGCCACAAGTGCATTTTTATACAGTTTTACCAGTTCATGTGTCTTTTCACTATTGGTTACAAGTTACAGCAGTAACATCTCATTGGTTAATTTTGCTATCATCAATGTTACTCTTCTACTCCCTTCTCTCTCACGGGTACATCCTTAACATCTCTGGATACTCCTTTACTCCCATCTTTCTCACGGGTAGGCCTTCATATGTTCAAGGCTTATTTCTGTTCCCATGCCCTCCGTCAGGGAATCCACAGACCCACCGTAGTCCCCCACAGCATCCTTCAGTTTTGACTGCAAATAATCCAATTTGTACACTTGCATTGTTCCAGGATATGAACTTAATCAAAATAAATAGGGATAATCTAGAGATATTCTTGAAAAGCTCATTCTGATCCAAGCAAAGTAACTAACACAAATGCTTCTTACGGCTTTTTGGCCACTACAGGCCATGGGCAAACTGTATTGAGACTGTTGTACATGTTAGAAAGCATCATCCCATTTTCCTTTCCATTTCCATCCCAGTCCTTTCTCTTTCCAGGCCTTCACTGTTTAGCACTCCTTATATTATAAATTGAATGACTAATGACTAAGTCTTATTAGAGCATATTTCAATAGCTTTCCCATCACAAGCTCATAACACATTAAAATAATAAAGTCATGATATATGTCCTACTCATCTTCTATTGTCACCTGTGGAGAAATAATTTTGTTTTCAACATGAATACTGGAAAGAAGTAGAATGGCAGACCAAAACACAACAGTGTTCTGTACTCAAACAGAGAAAAAGTATAGCTTACATCTGAAACAGCTGATGAAAGGCACTACAATGCAGGGTACTTAAGCATGATGAACAAATTGGATGACTTAACATAATAATGATTTTTGTATCAGCTGCTCTTCTGGAATAGAAAGAACCTTTTCCTCATGTCCAACCTAAACCTCCCCTGGCACATCTTCCTGCCATTCCCTTAGGTTCTGTCATTGATCACCAGAGAGAAGAGATCAGCGCCTACTCCTCCTCCTCCCCTTGTGAGGAAGCTGTAGCCCCATGAGGTCTCCCCTCAGTCTCTTCCAGGCTGAACAAACCAAGTGACTTTAGCTGTTCCTCATATGGCTTCCTCTCCAAACCCTTCACCAACTTTGTGTCCCTCTTCTGGACCCTCAGCAATAGCTTTATATCCTTTTCATCCTTTGTTGCCCAGAGCTGCAGACAGTGCTCCAGGTGAGGCCGCACCAGTGCAGAGCAGACCTGGGGGACAATCACCTCCCTGCCCGGCTGGCAATGCTGTGCTGGATGCACCCAGGACACAGGTGGCCCTCTTGGCTGCCAGGGCACACTGATGGCTCATGTGCAACTTGCCTTCGACCAGAACCCCCAGATTTCACTCTGCAGAGCTGCTTTCCAGCATCTCCTCCCCCAGTCTGTATGTATGGCCAGGATTGCCATGTCCCAGGTGCAAAATCTGGAACATGCCTGTGTTGAACTTCACATGGTTGGTGATGGTCCAGTTCTCCAATTTGTCCAGATCCCTCTACAGAGCCTCTCTGCCCTCGAGAGTGTCAACAGCTCCTCCCAATTTTGTATCATCATTGAACGTACTTAGTATTCCCTCAAGTCTTGTGTCCAAGTCATTTATAAAGACACTGAAGAGCACTGACACTAAGATGGATCCCTGCAGAACCCCACTAGTGACCAGTCGCCAGCCCAACACAACCCCATTTACTAGAACCCTTTGAGCCTGGCCCATCAGCCCATTGCTCACCCGCTGCATTGTGTGTTTCCCAACTGGATACTGTACATCTTGTCCAGGAGGATACCGTGAGAGACAGTATTGAAGGCTTTACTGAAATCCAAAAAGATCACTAGTGTAATTTGAACTCCTTTTACAGTTGTGTTTCAGACACGGAAGACAAAGATTAAAAATTTCTAGTTTCAAAATATTAAACAAGCTGGAACCTTGATCCAAAATGCAGGGCACCTCTGATATTAGGAGTATCTTGGTTTTCCTAGCACAGGTTCACCTCTAGTTAGCCCTTGAGATCATACAAGCACTAATTTCACACAAAAGTATAAAATCATTTTAAGTTTTCTTAGCATCTAATCAGTGACCTGCTAAAAACACTTCCTAATTACAGTTCATTTCATTTGAGGGGGGAGCTAGAAATAAGAATTAATGGAAACTACAGACTAATTTGTGATGTGCTAAGCTGACTTTGTCAAAACCATCACATTGCTTGCATCAACAGCTTTTAACACTGTCAACCCTGAACAGATACTATGACTTTTGTATCTTTCCTACCCTTGCCTCGATGTTAACTATTCGCAAACTGTGTTGTCATCCCAGCTGAAGAACACGTTGTACTTCATTAAGGTGCTCATTATGTGCTTCATAAACATGAGACCAGTTTTTCCTGGATTCTGAGCTGATGAACTGCCTCGATCACTTTGCACAGCCTTGCATTGACAGTGAAATAAAACTGAGGCTGAACTTTCAATTCTTATTCATCTTTTACAGGTTTCTCCATTCTGTTGGTGGGCACTGGAACATGTGTGCCAATCTGTTTTAGAGGGGTGAGATTTCCAGTAGTTTTGTAGAATGTCTTCTTTTGCCTTCTGTTTCACCATTGTCCTGAGGTTGAGTGACACTTCAGTGGAATCCCAAGAGATGTGTCACCATAATCAGCTCCTAGTAGGCAGCTGTGGCATTTCCAGCCAGGCTGCTTAGCTTTCTCCCAAAACACTGCAATATTTTCTTGTCTTTTGAAAATCTGTATCATTAATTCCCAGTTCTTTCCTCACAAAGCAAACCTTTAGATATACCAAAGGCTTTTGGTTTTAAGCCTTGAACAGTTACTCTTATAGCCATGATTCTGCTTTGGTTTGCTGCACAATCTGCTGCCCTGGGGAGTTACATGTACACAAGGAAGTCTTTTTGGAAGGGTACCAGGGACACATGCAGATTTCATTGCATCTTTGAGTTTAAGGGGAGCTTCATCTGCAGAGTTTTTCCTTTTCTTTTGAAGTAAGAAAGCAGTTAAATCTGCTTTGCTGACAGCTTCTTCATCCCAGCTCTGTAAGATGCAACTCTTCATATAAGAAACCATTCAAATTGGATGCAATTTAATTACCCAGGCTTTTCAGCTCTTGAGTATAATCATTACATTCATTCCAGAGGCAAAAGAAAGCTATTTGCTTTTCTAAAGAGAAATGCTGCAAAATGCTACAAAACATACATGTAAATCAGTCTGCTTAGACTTGATCTACTCTAGACAGTTCTGGTTACTCTCCATGAATGGATGGATTTTACTAATATTGAAAAGTTACAGAGTTCTGTGTTCCTATTTTCCCTTTTCATTAATGGATATTGCAAAGAGACCCCAAAGCTTGCAGTAGGATGGGAACAGGTCACCTCACTTAACAGACAGAATGGAAAGTAACTACTTAATCGAATGAAAAACAAACAAAAAAACAAGTCTGCATCAGCTAACTTGGATTATTAATAAAAGTCAAAAGTGCTTTAGCAGGATTGGAGGGGGCAGCTTATAGATCAGAGTCAGAAGTCTAAAACAGTTTTTTGCATTCTTTCCCTGAATTTGCTATTTGTCCTCAGTCACAGAATCATTTCAGTTGGAAAAGACATTTTAGATCATCAAGTCCAACTGTTAACCTAACACTGCCAAGTTCACCTCTAAACCATGTCCCTAAGAACCTCATCTACACATCCTTTAAACACCTCCAGAGATGGTGACTCAACCACTTCCCTGGGCAGCCTGTTCCAAAACCTGACAACCCTTTCATTGTCAGGTTCCTGGAAAATGTTGTTTTTTCCCAAAATTTTCTTTGCACCACAACAGCTGGGTGCTGGACATTTTGAAAGACAGAACACTTGATATAATTAACATTATATATATGTGTATGTATGTATGTATGTATGTATATTTTAGCAAATGTCCTGTCTGGATTTAGCCAGTCATCTTATTAAAATTTATCCTCATATGCACCAACACATGTTATCATTAAGGACCATCTTTCTAGATGTAGGGGGAAAAAACATTCTTTTTTTTTTTGGCTGTAAAGCCTTTGAGGCCAGTGGCATTGAACTTGCTTATTTCAAGATCCAGTACAACCTGGGAAGTTGAATGGTATGATGAAATTTTGTGCAAATAACAGACTATGTCTAATGCAACAGCAAAAGCAAGGCCTGTGTCTTCCTCTTGCTTCTTGTTTCTTCATTATATAACTGATATACTCTGAAAAAGCATGTTAGATTAAACAGAAACCCAGCTCCCCACAGCAAATTACGGAAAAAGAACATGAGTAGGCCTTCTAAAATAGGCACTCAGGTGTTAGGAAATGTCCATCACTATCTCCAGCAGCCTTTTAAAATCTTCCTGTGTTTTGTTTTTCAGACATAAGAGGGTATGATCTGTTGTGAAACCAAGAATTCTGAGTTATAATCCTGTCTTCCCCAGACAGGGGGAAGCTGCTACTGTCCTGGGTCACATGATCCTTCTGCTCTGTTTTTTTCTGTATGAATTACAGATAATGATAGCAACCTTTTGTACTTTAGAAGGATGTCAGGGGCTTGTTTAGGAGAATATTTTTACAGCACCATGAAGGCGAATGGTATCTGAGGTCATCACTGGTTTTATTGGCACTTATGCATTATTTCCCTGAGTTTACTTGCTTTCTTTCCAACATTAGTTCTGTGTCTTATGATTTTCACTACTCTTTCATGCTGAATGACAGGTTCCTGAGTGTTCCTTCATGCTTGCTCTTCAGTGTTTCATTCACATTGATTTCTCTAATACCTGGCAGACATTCCTGAATGTTAAACGGCAAAAGCTCAGTTACATGTCACATTCATCTTCCAACAAGTTCACACTGACAGAAACACTGTAGTTTATCCATCAGAAGGAAGGCATGGAAATTCCTTTTCCCTCACCACTCCAGAAGTTCCTCTTGCCTCTCTCAATATTCAACAGCAACTGTCCTGTAAAAGGTCTGTGATTTGCAGTACTGTATATTAAAAATACACAACATGGTGTTTATTCTGATCAGAAGCTTTGGCTTTTCAGCCTGTAGTGTTATACTCTATGAAGTTAGAATCCCTTTTGCAGTCCCAAGGAACAGCATAAATGCATCCAGAGAAGCTGGATCTCTTTCTTAGAGCCTGCAGAAGTGACTGTCCTGCTTACACCTACTGCTGAGCAGCCTGGGCTGGAGAAGACAAAACTTACTCTGGTGCTGTCAGAGAGGTAGAAGAAAAAAATATGGAAAAGAAGATTTAGGAACAGAAAAAAGCAGCAACTTTCTTTCTAATGAAAATATACAAAAACTTAACTCTCAAAAGGATCCCTGTACTTAAGATTTATGAAAACCAAGTGAAAAAACCTACAGTACTTGGAAGAAGTAATTGAAGAAGTCAGATGAACTTTAGATGTATGTTTCTGTAAGGAATTCAACAGGAATTGTGGTGAAGAAGGAGAATGTCTAGCTAGGTATGCTGTATTTCCTGACAGTCAGCAGAACAATGTATCCGCTGTTCACAGATTACAACAGTTCATAAACTGTAACTGGAAAGGAGCAGTTGCTTTTCACTCTTCTGAAATTCAGTCAAGCCAATGACAATATACAGGGTCTTCGGAGATGTCTATTAACCTGGCATTTGCTAATGTCATACATTTTATTATCTCTATGGGGCACCCAAGTGTTTCATTAAAGCCATGAAGACAAGATAGGACAATGAGAAAAAACAGGAACATATAAATACAATATAAGGGAGCTGTCCTCCCCAGGATGTTTCTAAACAAGATGAAATGTCATTAATTAAGAATCAAGGTTCCACCTCAGCTCAAAGAATGTGGTGTATTTTATAAAACTGACTGAGAAGATATTTCAAATAAGTTGAATCATATGCATCAATCTTCTTTTCATGGCACAAAAACAATTTCAAGAGATTCTTCTGCTGTTATTGGATGGAACTTTTCTTATAAACATGAATTTCACAACCATCTCCTACATTAGCTGCATTGTAATTGTACCTCTCAACTTTCGGTACACTGTCACTCTTTCCCCATCGTCTTTCCCATTTAGGATCCAGTTCCCAGTTGGGCTGTATCTGGAGTTTCTCTCTCAGCTGCATGGGAAACAAGATGTTGTAATAATCTTCAAATTACAATCAGAGAAGGTCATGAAAGTCCCACATGTACATTAACAATTTATGGCAGGGTAAAAATGTTTTGCTTAGCCTCACAAATGAAAAGCAGTTAATCTCAGATAACTTTCTATAGGGTTCTGAAGAAAATTGTTGTGGAAAGTCACCTCCACTCACACAATTATGTCTATGTTGCCCATATCTAAAGAAAAATGAAAGTGGTTGGTTACTGGAACAGACTCGCCAAGGAAGTGGTCATGGCACTGTCAGAGTTCACAAAGTGTCTGGATGATGCTCTTAGTAATATTGTTTAGTTTTAGGGAGTCCTCTGAGAAGCAGGGAGTTGGACTTGATCCTTATGGACCCCTTCCAACTTGAGATATTCTATGATTCTATGACATTCATGCAATATAGCGCTTTCACACCCGGAAATCCTGCCATCTACTATGTAAAAACACACTGCTTTACATTTATTCACACCTCATGCTTCTACTAATGAGGCTTGCTTAAACATCATCACAGAAACAAACTTTAGATGAATGAGATCAGAAATAATTTTCACCTTTACCAACAGTGCAAGCAACACAGTGGATCGGAAAGCATGGCATAACATCACCATAAGAAATGTCACTCTCTGAATATTAACTTTATTAGGTCACTGCTTTGGAGGTCACTGGCCTCTCCAGTGTATATTTGGCATAGCAGTAATATTTATGTAGTCATGAAAACCATAGGTGACTCTAATTTTATCACCTTTTCAGACATCTTTATTCCTCTTTAACAAAGTAAATAGATACAGAGCTGCATTCAAAAACATCCTGTGCAGGTTCTTAGTCTGTGCTTTGCATGAACCAAAACTACTTACAAAACTCTCATGTGGAAGTATACCTAATTTGAATTCTTAAGCAGTATTTCCTCAGAAATCAGAATGCATATGCACCCTCACTTTCTAGTGGCATCCTTGCTTCACAGATTAAATTCAGTGGGTAACCCCAGCCACATTCATCTTGCCTTTCTTTAGACAATTACAGTGTGCATGTCTACTTTAGAACTATGCAGAACGGACATAAGAAATGTCATGCTTCTAGAAGGCCTATTTCCCTCTGTAGACTTTAAAACAAGTATGGGATGGCTAGCCTACATATGGACACCTAGGATACAATTCAGTTACTTATGGGTGCCTATTACCATTTTGAATCTACAAAGTTATCTCACCTTGTTCCCAGGTTTGTCCTTCTGTAGGTCCTGTATCATACCTAACTGACCTGTGCAGAAATCTCAGATAATACTGGGTGTCTGAAATGGCCCTGTGGTTGGCAACTGAAACCTGCTTCTGCACTTTGAGCCTCTGAAATTTGATTCATGAATCCCGCCATTTGCTTTACAATTGCATTCATTGGACCCTCAGAGAATGGGTATCAGGCTACATGTGGAGTAAAACACCAGGTGCCATGGAGAATTCTGGCTGAACAAAAATGCACAGTATCATTTTAGAAATCATGCAGTGTCCAAGATGAGTGGATGAGGCTGGCAGAAATGGCAGAGGAGTGAAGGTAGGGGTCTGTCCTTCAGAAAATGCACCAAGCAGCCATATGGTTTTTCTCCAAAGAGGTGGAACAGGAGTAGGTACCAATTTTTAGACAACTGAATTATCACCTATGTGGAAATTAGGCCTAAGACTGAAACATCATCAGGTGTCTCTGATGTAGATATCAGCCTGTATGCTGCATGTCTAAGTTCTCATTATCATTAGTAGTGGTCTAGATTTTTACTTGATCACCTATAATTAAATTTAACTGATCAGTAAAGACAAAGAAGTCTAAAGACATCTTTTCAGATATGGAAACACAGGCATCTGAGCCATTCAAGGATGAGATGGATAACTTGCTAGAATCTCCTCTACTGGCTCCATCTCAGAAGCTTAGACATCTGTCTTAGATACAGACACCTAACGCAGCTGGAATTCAGTGTCTCAGTCCAGAGCTGAATCATCCCCCCACATTTGGGGGTTTTCTGGGATCTCTGTCTAGTTTCACACCTCTAGAAAGGGATAGAAGATCAACTTTCTGTATCTAAATGTTAGTGTCAGATGTTCCTGATCTCTCCCAAATTTCTTCTCCAAGCCATGTTCCTCTAAAGCCAAGAAAATGTCTCTCTGCAAGATGTAGTGGAGTAAATGCATACTGTAGCCTTTTCTGGGAAATCAGAAAGCCGTACATCCACATCATCCACACAAAAGCAGCAGAAGAATATAGTGTAGTCTTCCTTTCTGGGAATCTCTAAGAGATATTCCTGTTGCATGTCTCAGCTACATGACTGAGCTTTCACCCTGCAGATATCTACATTCTCTTCCCTCAAGCAGCAGTGGGACATCTTCCCCTTACACCCTTATTTTCATGGTGTTAGGTGATTTCTCCCAAATTTATAAATTCCCATCCCTTGTCCAGTGACTTCATTAGTTTATTTATATGGGTAAAACTGTAGAAGAGTAGGTCCTGATGACTGCAGCTAATGTCTTATGATGCTGATAAGAGGTGATCAGCTGTTCTTGTCTCTGCTTTGTTAGCCACCTGTTATCACCACTTTAAAACCCGGTCCAGCATGAGGCACATGATAGAAAGATAACTGTATTAGCACAGAACAATTTGGTGATTGCAAAATAGCATAATTTGTAGTTTGGTATTGATAAATCTATATTGCTGTGGTACATCTGATATACACACCTGCTCACACATTACAGTGATGGCCACAATAAATAAATCTTCGTGCTACAGAACAGGAGTGCTCATACATTATTTACACAGAGAACAAGTAACTCTGCAAAGTTCCAGCTCCTTTCTTCACTTTAAAGGCTTGTGTATTCCCTCCATTTCAACCCCCATTGGTCTGCAAAATTGAAGAGGAGTCATTTTAATTTTAAGAATACAAGGTAGTGTTGCTTGGCAACACCACAGGTAATAGCTGGTCCCCATCTGGCCTAGAGCATGCCTCGTCAGAAACACTTTAGGTTGAGACATCCCTTTATTACCAAGGATGGTTATCAAGATTTTTTTTCTCTTTGGACATTTAATTGCATAAGCGTTCTTTCAAAAGCAACACAATTAGAGAAATCTTTTTACTTAATTTCAGGAAGTAAAGTGTTCATACTTCATAGAGAACTGATCAGGGGAAAAATCTGTAATAACTCCCCAATGTACAATTATTAGTACAACTGCTGCAGCATACAAAAATTCCTCAGCTAGGAAACTTTGCATTGTTATGTGTTCAGACTTCTAAAATCAATATGTATTTTTTCATGCATTACCACTCATTACTACTGCTATAGTTTCTGTACAAAGTGGAGGACCCACTGTGTGTTTTGCCTCCACTGATAACAGGACCATGATTCTATTCTGCAACAATTTGTTAAAAAATAAGGTGGCCTAGGTGATTTCTGTAAAAAAGTTGGCACATTTATTTCAGTTTTTAATGAAATGTTGTTAAGTGTAAGTGAATTTCAGACAGTTATTTTGTGGGATCATTTTTTTAGATTATTAACCTTGCAAAATAGCTGAAGATGAAAAAGGTAGAAGAGAGTGGCTAGTCTAGAACTCTAGAGAAAAGCTCTTGAGAAAAGTGTTAAGAAGAAGGTGCTTTCTTCCATGAATACCAAAGACATTTTAGATTTAACCTCAGTTAGGGAGGGTGAGTCCTGCGTGTAGTCGATATTCACTGTGCATATGCTAAGAAGTTGTTCTGGGAATCTGAGCCTCACTTATTAATGTAAGGGTATATTAAATAGAACAAGCAGATCTGCAGGCACTACAGGACATATCTTGAGAGGGAGAGATTGATATGTCTGAAAACTACTGTCACTAAACTCACAAACAATGACAATCAATCAATCTAAACCACTGTATTCAAGAAACAGTTATTTTGCTGCCCAAGTCCTTAACTCATGAAGTATCTTCTCAGAGTTAGCCAGATGACAACTTTTCCTTACTGAGTCTCTCTTCAGGTTATTGAGAAATCTTCCCAGTAAGTCCCATCTGAGTGAGGAAGTTATCAAAGCAGAGCTCTTGTCCAAGTATTGGAAATACATTACTATCTGGTTTATAGTCTGAAACCTTCTTCTCCTTGAGTATCACCTCTCTAATTCTAAGTTTCAGTTCATCATTTCCACTACAGGATCAGGTCTTGGTTTTCATCCTTTTTGCACAAGATAAACTGGGCCTAGAAGAACTTTGCGACATGCACTTTATTCTCATTAAACTTTTGCTAGACTTCTCAGTTCACAGAAACAAAAACAAATCAATCTACTCCAAGTGCAAAGTTCTATGTACATATTGATTTATTGTTCAAAAGGGATTATTTTTACTGAACTACAGTAATTTTTAAAAAGTTCATTATTGAATATCTTTTGCTGAATACAGTTGCAATAATGTATTCTCCAGCTTACAAACTGCACACAGCTGGAAACCGTGGACTTAGAGTAAATTAGAACATCATTCTAAAGATGAGGCTAGATTTAAATATCAGATTTGCACCAGTGTCTGTTGAAACATCCTTAATGTGTCTACAGGGCACAATAAATTGCAGTTATTCTGCACAGTTTTGAATAAAAAGCTGTGACTATCAAAGCAAAAGAATCTCATTGAAAGACAGCTATACTATTTTTACTGTCCATCTATTTCACTCAGAATCTCATATAACCAACACCTGGAAGTCAAACATGACATTGCTTACAAGTGTACATTATAATAAAACTAGCTAAGGTTTCATTAGTTTCCTTGTGCTACACACAATTAACAATTAACCAGGCAAGAAACAAAATATGTTAAACTCCTCTGACAGAAAAATTTTACTGGTTAGCAAGGAATTCAAACATTACCCAGTAAAGCCTGCTAAAAATAGCAATATAAGAAAATGCTGGTCTTCTTAGCTATTATGACATACAATGCATGGTGATTAACACAGAGGAATATGCACAGGGTCAATTAGCCAGTGGGATGAATAACCAAAATTAGCAAGTGATCATTATACCATTTTTACTGCATCCTCTTTTCCCCATTTCCCCCTGCAATTAGTATTCAAGTTTCTTTAAATTGTTTGTGACATTTTGGAAGCTATTAGAATACATTTCTTCCAATAGAATTTTTATTACTTTTATCACCACAACTTTATAAGTATGTTTGCCAGGAAAATGATAATCTGCAGTTCTCCTCAAGCACTTATTGCTTTCTATTTGACAAGATAAATATTGCAAGACATAGGACAGCTTCACCTCTCCATCTCTCACAAAAGGATGGACTCTGCAGTGGGAAGGGAGACAGGGACAAAACTCTGGAAAGTCTAGTCACTGACACCATAATTATGTGCAATTAATGCAAGGTTATATTAAATAAAAAGATATGGTATCTTAAGATGTTTGAGGAGAAGGAGAAATATAAGAGCTATTGCAGTATTAGTTGCAAAATTAATTAAATACTTACATTTCTTGTCAGCTATGGTTACAAAAGATAAATTGAATTTGGAAAGGTGCAGAAGGAGATGCTATGATAGTAGAAGCATGAGGTTTATATTATCTGAGAGGAGATTAGAACAATTTATTAATCTGATCTGAGGAAGTCTAGGCCAGGAGGAATGCTGGTGAAAGCTTACCAGAGAGGAGGAAGGACATGTAAGGAAGACAGAAGGCAAATACTGGCACAAGGAAGAGATGAGTTTAAACTGACCATGAGCAGGGTGGGACTCTAAGTTGGGAGAATGATCCTAAGTACAGGAGCATCCTAAATATTCTGTGGCAAATTGTCAGGAGGAAAAGTTGGAGAGAAGGCCATGAATAAGTTTCAGATTGAGCAAAATAAGTTTATAAATAGGACAAAATGGCATGGCTGCCCCCCCTGGCTCTGCATGGGAGAAGAGCAAAGAGATGGCAGCCCTACTTCACACCCCTGAGTTTCAAGGTTGGCTGGGGGCACAGGCCAGCCACCATGGCTGTTGCAGAATCCCTGCCCACTAAGGCCAGGCCTATGGGGCAACAGCAGATGGTGGGCAGGGTGACCCTGGGACTTGCTCCCCCATCTCACAGTGCTCTGCTTACACATGGCATTGGGGTATCTCACTAGCTCCATGGGGGGAGCACAGTACAGGTGACACTTGTGAGGTCCAAGGAAAGGAATGAAGTAATGTGAGGGATTTACCCTGTGTGGGCATCCCACCACAGCAGCAAACAGGGAGAACTTTCAGTCCAGCATTATATCAATTCAAAATTTTCTGGAAGTAAAAATGTGAGACAGTAATATATTTTTCTTGGCATCACTGAGATGGGTGATGTGAATTTACACAAACCAGTGAGTATAGCATTGTCACCTTAAAAAGAAAAAAGCTACTCCTCTTCAGCTGACATCACTCAAGGGGCAAGTTCAACTATTCAGAATCAAACAGTTATTTAAACAAAGAAAAACTTTTTACAGCTGTTAATATGAAAATAATACATGTATACAAAAAATGAACCAAAGAAAATGTTGCATACTTTTATCAATGCAGATGTTTTCAACATCTCGACCACATTCGAACCTGCTCAAAGTGCTGATGTCATTAGCGAAACCCCCTGTGTAAATGACAAACCCTTGTTTGTCTTAAAAACCATGAATACAGGTTCACACTGTACTCTAAACTCTACCTCACATATTTCATCTAAATCCAGTATGGAGTTCATCTGCATACCGTCCTTGAATAATAATAGCCCTAATGTACTTGTATAGTCCAAAGAAATTCGAACTGTTGATTCTTAGTTCACAGCATTAGATCTGATATGGATGGATGGGTGTCCTGGCTTCAGCTGGGATAGAGTTATTTTTTGTCTGTCTCTCCTTTATTAATGTCATTGGTCAAAAGTCATGTTGAACATGTATGAATATGGAGGGGTTTTTTTAATGAGAGGGAGCTAGGAGTGAGTAAGAGTTCATTGAAGGAGAACATTGAGAGGGGAAAAGATTAAAACCTTGTAAAAGGTTATATATGTGTTCTACGGGAGAGTTAAATTAAAATATGCATATAGCCTTAACTACCAATATGATTCTTCCTCTAACAACACAGTTATCTATTTAGTTTCATAATCAAAGAAGCCTAACTTTACTTATTTGAAACATTTTTCAGATGTTTTAATAGCACTATAACTGTCCTCAGAGAATGTCCTCCCTTGTGGGGGCCAAAGGTCAGAACAAGGTCTGCCTAACAGTTCAGATCTGCAAAGATGGCTCAATTTCAGTATCACATCACTATTTAGGGAGCTTTAGCACAGAAACAGAGTATGTCATCTCCTTAAGAAGTTAAAATAAAGAATGTAGTTTTTTCCATACTTGTAATTAATTCATGACAGCATTTATCGATTATTAACCTTCACACTAATCTGTCTAACAGTATTTAAGAGCTTCTTCTTGAAAATGTCTGAAGTATTTGTTCATTTTTCTGCATGTCTCCTCCATGTGTGCCTTGCAGACACATTATGTGATCTCTCAGATTCCGTTAGAAACTTTCTATAAAGAAAAATTAATCAAGATCAATTAGTTGACTGACACTATAAGGATTTCGAGGCATAAATTTGCCTAAGCACCTATTCATGATTAAAAACATGTGGTTTTTTGTTCATCATCCTGGTTTAGCTCTTCTTTAACCATGATGTCCTAGTGTTATCACGTCACAAGTCACAAATGAATCATTCAGTGTGGACTTCTGAGAGATTTAACCTCCACCAAAGTCCCCACTTTTTCAGGCTTTTTCTGAAAGGCCTGATTTATCATTTTAGAAAATCCTATCTTCCTATTATAACTGATTGATAAATCCATGTTAGAACTGATTTTATAGTCCTTATTACCACCTTCCACCATTACAAATCAGACACAATAAGGTTGTCTGAGCATTGTGCGGGATGCTCAGAAATTACAACATTCACCAAAAACCGTGCATCTTCTCAAGCCTATGCAAGCGTGTCCAGGATGAAATCAAGGCATAAGTTCCTTACCTTTATCAAACCTACCAATAGTTTCTGTAACAGGTTTTGTGGAAGATATGCTAAGAAAATACACTTTTCTCATTCTTTAATGAGTAGCATGTGTCTCCACAGACACATTTCAAAATCCTGATGCATCACGAAATTTGTCAATACAATAATAATACCCAAAGAGGTGTTATCATGACTCACAGTAGCTTCCAAAAATGCATGAAAAAAATAGATCCTTAGTCCAGTCACACCGCTTCTGTCATCAATGTAACCATCCATCATAAACAAAAAGCAAAGAAATAAATTCTTTCTCTATTGGTATAACACACTTCTGTTCACTAGAAGTTTATTATTCCTTCAGTGAGTTATTCAGACTTCACCTCTCTCCACTTTCTGTGAACAAGACTGAATGATTTGCTCATTTCTAATGGAGAAAATATCAGGAGTCAGGTCCTCCGCTGCCTTGTATCTTCCATTGCAAAATAAATACAACCAACCTCATTTTTATTTAATAGCATTTTTCCTTCTTCAAAGGGAATGAACACCTTAAAAAGTCTCCAGGGAATCTAGTGCTATGCATTATTTATGTAGAGAGAGTTTTCAGTTCTCTGAGTTATCTCACAAGCCATAAATCAAGAGGCAATGGTGTTAGTTACACTCTTGTTTCAGACTAGACTTTGTCTCCAAAGCTGAGCAAGAGCTCATTTAAGCAGGGAACACCTGACCTTCTAGAAATGTCATTGTGTCACTGCCCATGCTATAGGTTTCTCTTGTCAGAGATGGGCAATAATGTCTGAATTATTTACTGTTTTCCAAATTTCCACTGAGCCTATCCTTGACAGAAATAATTTTTCACAGTTATTCTTATTTTAAAATGTTACTGTTATTTAAAAACTGTTACTTCATAAGCTTTCATTTCACTGATTTCCTTTATTCAGCTCTTACCTGTCTTCTCTCTCTCTTCTAGCCTTTTTCTTTTTTCTTCCTGCCCCATCTGTCCACCAAAGCACAGCACAAACAATGACAACAAACAGAGGGAACAAGCAGAGCTCACTCAAGCATGCAGAGATAGGGCGGAGAAGCACAAGCAGTGAGCACTGGCAACGTTTCTCTGAGCCTGCTGCCCTGATTTCCAGCATTTTAATGAAGTAAAGCAAGTAAATCTTAGTCATTGAATAATTCTGGAAATAGCTGAAGCAAGCATAATGGATGCAAAGATGTGTCTTTTACAATCTGTAGAAAGCCTTGTGCTATACCTTTGAAAAAATGGAAAATGTCCCTTTTCTGTGAGATGCTGAATTCATTGTCCTTATGTGACTACTTTGCTGTCAATGTTGTAGAAATCTGCATTAGTCTTGGAAGAAGGAAAGGGATTTAAAAATCTGTCTTGTATTTTGTGATTTATATCTCATTTCAATGTCAGAACTCCAGTGTTTGAAGAAAAAGAAGTAGGAGCTTTTCTCTATAGGGAAGATGGCAAATCTAAGAAATCTGACATGGTCCCTGAGCATCTTCAATCCCCTGAAAGCAGAGTCATTAGGAAGGAAGTAACCAGTTCTACAATGTCACATTTTTGAATATCCATACAGTCTTCCACAGGCATCATTTGCTTTTGGCAACTTTCTCAAAGTCTATTTTGTGCACTTGAAACTAGTAGGATAATCAACGCCCTTTTCCAGGTTTGTACTCTACAGACTTTTAAACTGAAGAGAAAATTAAAACACTGGTTGTAGTCCTGCACTTTTCTAATGGACTTTTTTTCTTTTTGTTTTAACTCATACAAAACTCATATAAGACAGTCTTAAAAGACAACTCAAGAGGTCATTCAGTCTGTTTCACCCCACAGTTGAACTTGATAAAACCATGACATTCCTAGTAGAGTTTCCTAAAAATCTCAACTAAAGGAGATGTTTTTATCCCCCTAAGCAATAACTTCCTGTGCTTAACTGCAAAAACTGCTCAAGAGTCTGTTTAGTGTCTTAAAAAGGATACCTTATAAGTGGTAGACTGACATCCTGAAAAAAAATAACTTTCTGGTTTTACCACAAGGAAGTTTTTAAAATCCAAGTAATAAAGAATGTGTTTAAACAACACAAACAGCTGGAATACAAAGGTTTCCTAACCTGCTTATTTTTCTGTATCTATGCTGCTATCTACTTCAAAACAGCAAAAGAAACATAGGAAAAATGGGCCCTATGTCTAAATTACATTCTTTGTAAGGGCAAAACACAGACATATGGAGCACAGGAGGCAAAGGACCTTGTTACATATGTAAGACCTCACAGCCTGGATGGCACTCTCCAGTTTCATTGTTGACACTGGAGCTGGCCAAGGTCTGTCAAAGCAAGCTCAACTCAAATCACCTAAATACCACAGGAGGTGTCATCTTGGACACCACAGCAGGCACTCCAAATGCAGACAGAGATGCTACAGATACCTAGGAGTTAAAACATTACTCGCAATAGCTCAACAAGTGCAATTTATTGAAGTGCAAAGAATATGCCCCAAAGGAATACAATCTGAATGAAAAATGTGAGGGAGTATAGTGCAGTGAGTTGGACTCTGGTTGCACAGATAATTAAAAGGAACCACTCACACTCCTTGAGGATTTGACTTGTTCAGTTATTGGGATATGGCTGTCATAAAACTGCCCCCTCTAGTTTTGAGGGTGTTGTTTGTTTGTGTGGTTGGTTGGTTGGTTGGTGGGTTGGTTGGTTGGTTGGATTTTGCTTGTTTGGTTGGTTTTGTTAGGGTTTGGGGGCTTTTTTTATGCTTTTGTATTTTTTTTTGTTTGTTTTGTTTGCATTATTGGTTTTGTTTTAGTTTGGTTTTTCTTTTGTTTTGGTTTGTTTTGGGGGGTTTTGTTTGTTTGTTTGTTTGTTTGTTTTTAACTTGGTATCAAACACTTTGAAATGTGTGGCAAAAATAATTATACCCTGAAGTGCTTGGAGACAATGATAAATGGAGGATGTAACTACAGAATTGTTAGTGCCTTTTAATAGCCAGCAGGGACATACTGAGTGAATCTCAGAAATGTGATTCTTGAGACTTGCCATGGGTTTGAAAAAAAAAAAAGGAAAGGCATGTGTGACATTCTCCTGGGTTTTAGGGGATTGCACTTCAGTCTTTTGCACCATCTAGTGAGTCTGACTCAATGCTCACTGAAAGATATATGGCAGCCATTAAAAAAACATATGATAATTGTTACCACCTCTCTTAGCCTTTAGGTTGGGACTAAAAATCACCTGTGTATGATGTCTACTTTTTGCAGATGCAAGGGTTATTTGGAAGAGAAAAGAAGGAAGGCTAGATCCTTTTGTTGATCTTTAAGTTAAGACACATGGAAATCATCTTCATGTAGAAATTCAACAAAACTTTCTATTATTAAATAATTTTTTTCTCTCTAAAAGTGCATGTTTGTTGTGCAAAAGGTTGCATCACTCCTTATGTAAAGTATTAGAATGGCTGGTAGCAAGAATAATTATATTTAGGATGCCTCTGGATTATGTGAATCATTCAGCTGAAAGGAATCTTCCTTCTGACTCAAGCTCTAATACTTCTTATAGGGCAGTGTACTAAAAACTAGTGGGGATTTTTTCCATGGAGAACCACAATCATGAGCCCTCACCACTTACGGTTATTAGAGACTCCCTGTTAGTACTCATAAGTGATAGGGAGAGAGACACATTTTCACCTTGGCACAACATTCTCTAAATGACTTGTATATGCCTTTGAAGTTATTACTGAATGCACTTACTCTTCATCTCCTGCCCTGAGCTTCTAGTTGAACCAAGGGAGATACAGGCTACAGCTGATGTTGTTATGCAGCTTATCTCACCATCTTGGACCCAAGTCCATTTGGGACTTTTCACAAATGTGCAGAACGTGTGAAATGTGCCTTGTGGGAGGGCTGGGCCAGGAGAGGTGAGTCCCCTTCTCTGACCAATAGATCCAAACCAATATACTACACTGGAGTGATAAACTATGCTTCTGTAATTATACTAACATGCATGGGAATCTGTATGTTCTCCTGGTGGCCTGCTGCACACCATACTGTGGAATAATGTGCCTGTGGAATAATGTAGGCATGTCCCAAATAGCCTAAATGAGCTAGCCTATACACAAATTAGAAACAATGAGCTTGACACAGGCTGCAAAGCCCATCTGAAAGGCTCTTTACAGTTCTAAGCATCGTATGTAAGAAGTAGCTAGCTGAAGCTGCTTCCAAATATGACTGGGCTATGGTAGAAACAGTGAGCAAGGCCAGGTGGAAAACTGGCATGTGAGCTCCTAACTCATATACCTAGATCTGTTTATGGGAATCTGTGACTACGCTGGGGCTCTGCAGACTTAGTCTGCCCTGAAGCAGGGTGGGTCCAGGCATGGTCCCCTTGGGCTGAGCTGCAGCAGTACTCCCTTGGCTACCCATGAAAGGCACTCAACAGCTTTTGCAAAAGAGTTTGCTGAGTGTTTTGTGACCTAAACCCTGTTGACTTTCAGAAAGCTTAAGGCAACTGAATACCCAAATGATTTTTTAAATGGAAATTCTAAGGAACATGTAATCTATCCACACCATAAAATGAATGTGGCAGATTTAATCTAGAGAGCAGGGGCAGCAACAACAACAAAGGTGGGATAGTTTCAGTGTCAACATGTACTGTTGGAAGGCCTATACACATGACCCATGTGGCAACTACAGTGTATTCTTGCTAAGCATCAGTCCAGAAGAGCTGCAGACTGGGATTTTAGGCCTTAAAGTAACTCACAATGAAAATAAAGATATCTAAGAGGATAGACTTGATTCCTTTTTTTTTGTATCAGGGCCAGAAGAACTGTTTCTTGGTGTGATCAAGTTTAGAGGAAAATTAGAACTATAGCATGTTAATCACCTCAAAGCTTCTGGAGACTCATGAAAGGCAAATTATACTGCCTGGAAATGTTAAAATCATCTCCTATCTTATATGAAAGCATGGGCAAAAAATTGAAATAATCTCCTCAAGGCACAATCCAGGGAGAAACGACAACATGACCCTGAGTTATAAACAGGAAGAGATTTTCAGTGTACTGCAGGGGATTTAGTGAAGGCATCCCCATTAATGTTAATAGGAGGCAGAAGGATGAATCCCACGCAGCGAAGTGGAAATTTAGCCCTTCATGTCAAATGTTCTGAAAACCAGGCAGGTTGGTGCTGCCTGTGTATCCAGTCAGAATCTGGATGAAAAAAAGTTAATTGCTTTTTGATGTTTGAGTTGAACCAAGGACACAATATAAGCATAAGGCATCTGGAAATAATTCTCCTTTTAAGAAACCTGAGAGGTAGGTGCCTACTTCACTGCACAGAAATGAGATCCCTCACTCTGCAGCTCTCTGGCAAAATCTAACATGATCGACATTTAGATTAGAAGATATTAACCTCAAACTTCATTGCCCATGCAAACAAGACAATCTAAGTGCACTAACATATATGCTAACCATTTTTATCAAAACATAAGTGCTTCTCTCTGCAGGGCTTTTAAGCAAATTACAAGCCAAAATGAGCATAAAGTGCAAAATGAGCTATTCTGTTGTAAAGGTCTTGTGTCTTTTGTATAATTTCTGAAGCTTTTTATGCTTTGTTATGTTTAGTAATGTAAACTATAAAACATTCTGGTGTATTCTTCATTCACTGCATTTTTTTCAGCTGAAGTTTTTCTTTTTACAATAAAAGAGTCAAAATATCAAGGGAAATGCTGGTTTAATAAAGCAAATGATGGATTTCTCACTGTTTTGGAAGTAGTTCAGATTTCATTCACTTTCTTCTTGTGCATCCAAAAATGAGGAGAGACAAACAATGGAAAATAAAAATTAAAGCCAGTGGAGGGAATAATGGCAATACACAACAACTGAAGATCTGACCCTATAACTGGTTGTTTGAATGCACAGTTGTAAAATTTGCTGTGAACTTCAAGACAGTTGTGAATAGGGAGTACTACCTAGTCCTACTGACATCACATATTATGATTTACCAACTGGAGTGTGGGTGAGTGGCTGACAAACTGGAGGGCAGGGCTGCCAATCAAAGAAGCCTTGACAGACAGGAGAAATGGGCTGTTGGGAACCTCATGAAGTTCAGCAAAGACAAGTGCAAAGTCCTGCACCTGGGCTTGTGTAGTACCATGCACCATGACAGGCTGGGGGCCCACTGGTTAGAAGATAGCTTTTCAGAAAAGGCACGTTGGTCTTGGTGGAAACCAAGCTGAACATGTGTCAGCAATGTGCCCAGAGATGAAGACCAACTGCATCCTTGGCTACAGAGGCAATATTACAGTCAGCAGGTCAAGGGACATTATTCTGCCCGCTGATCATCTGAGGGACCGCTTCTGGAACAGTGTGTATAGTTTGGGTTACCCAATACAAGAGAGATGTTGACAAACTTGTTACTCCAGTCTTCAAAAAGGGCAAGGATAACCCAGGGAACTACAGGACAGTCAGCCTCACCTCCATCCCTGGAAAGGTAATGGAACAACTAATTCTGGACATCAACTCCAAGCGTGTGTAGGAAAAAAAGGATATCAAGAGTAGTCAACATGGATTCACCAAGGGCAAGTCATGTTTGACCAACATGATAGCCTTCTATGGTGGTATGTCTGGCTGGGTAAACAAGGGAAGAGCAGTAGATGTTGTCTACCTTGACTACAGCAAGGCTTTTGACACTGTCTCTCACAACATCCTCATAGGCAAGCTCAGGAAGTGTGGGCTGGATGAATGCAGGGTGAGATGGATCATGAACTGGCTGGATGGCAGATCTCAGAGGGTTGTGATCAATGGTGCAAAGTCTAGTTGGAGACCTGTAGTTAGTGGAGTTCCCCAGGGGTCAGTGTTAGGTCCAGTCCTGTTTGACCTGTTCATCAATGACTTGGATGAAGAGACCGAGTGCACCCTGAGCAAGTTTGCTGATGATACCAAACTGAGAGGAATGGCTGACATACCAGAAGGCTGTGCTGCCATTCAGCAAGACCTGGACAAGCTGAAGGACTGGGCAGAGAAGAGCCTCATTAAGTTTAACAAGGGCAAGTGTAGGGTCCTTGTAGGGAATAACCTCATGCACCAGTACAGGTTAGGGGTGGACCTGCTGGAAAGACTTGGGAGTTCTGGTTGACAACACATTGATCGCGAGTCAGCAATGTGCCCTTGTGGCCAAGAAATCCATTGATATTCTGGGGTGTATTAAGAAGAGTGTGACCAGCAGGTTGAGGGAGATTATCCTCCCCTTCTACTCTGCCCTGGTGAGGCCACATCTCGAATACTGTGTCCAGTTCTGGGCTCTCCAGTTTAAGAAGGACAAGGAATTACTGGAGAGACTCCAGTGGAGAACTGCAAAGCTGATCGAGGGTCCGGAGCATCTTTCTTATGAGGAGAGACTGAGAGAGCTGGATCTGTTCAGCCTGGAGAAGAGAAGCCTGAGAGGGGATCTCATCGATGCTTATAATATCTCAAGGATGGATGTCAAGAGGATGGGACCAGACTCCTTTCAGCGGTGTCCAATGATAGGATGAAGGGTGACAGACACAGACTGAAACATAGGAGTTTCCATCTGAATATGAGGAGAAACTTCATTACTTTGAGGGTGACAGACCACTGGAAAAGGCTGCCCAGAGAGATCGTGGAGTCTCCTTCTCTAGAGACAGTCAAAAAGCCACCTAGATGCATTCCTGTGCAATCTGCTCTAGCTGAACCTGCTTTAGCAGGTAGGTTGGACTAGATGATCTCCAGCAGTCCCTTCCAAACCCTATAATTCTGTGATTCTGTGATTCTGTCTTATCCTTTAAAGCTGTGTATACACTACTTGCAGGGTCTCTGCACATGTTAGAACAAGTGCCCCAAAGAGGCACCATCATAAGAGTACAATTTTGAGCTTTGCAGCAATGTTTGGGTTTGCATTTCAGAGTTGGAAAAAAATTACCTTTTAATCTGTCATCTTATTAGTCAACTTGAATTGATTCAAAAGCATGAATATTGTGTGAATAAAGCCCTCAGGACTATTCATGCTACTGTCCCTGACAGCTTTCTAAGTGGTTAGTTTGCTTGGGAATTTTGTAATTAATGTCATTTCCAAACAGGTAATTGAAGACTAGCATTTCTCAAGGGTTTTCAATGCAGAGTCACTCTTCTTTTTGCGAACTTTGAGCACTGAGCCATGAAACCAAGGGTAGCAGCATGATTTTAGGCAATTTATGTATAGGTGATTGTTGTTTTAAAATTATTACTCTTAAGCAAAATTGCCTGCTTTCAGTTTATAGTAGTGGAACTCCTAGAACTTGAAAATATTCAAAAGAAATAAGTAGTAGCAATGTCATTTAAATTACCATTGACTGAAAAAAACACCAGCATCTACTGCGCACTACCAGGGACCATCATAGTCTTTGCCAAGGGCATTATGTCATCCCACAGAGAAACCACTCTCCTTACCTTCTACCAAGTTCTTCTTATGCTAGAAATCTCTGCCAGGTGCTTGTTCTTTGTCAATAAAGCACCATTACAAACAGGCTCCTCGCTGTTAGCTCTTTTACTCTATCTTACTTAACTTGCCAGATTTTTGGCTTCCATACTCATTAGAGGTGTTGATGTTAAGCAACTAGGCAGAGTTCTCTTAAGAAATTTGTTTCACATAACATGGACAGGTTAAGCAAGCATGTTCTGTCTTGGTAAGAAATTCTCCTGGTTGATCAAGTAGCTGAGACCCTCACTTTGTGGAGGGAGACACCTTTGCGTAACAGCAGATGATGGTCATGAAAACATAACAGGCTCAGCAAGCCCTAAAATCGTCTCAAAGAGGTTACACTTCCATACCCATCAACCAGAGCTGTTGGCATATTTGCCATATATCTAATATTCCCCCCCTTTCCTTCAGCAGTATGTTGCCCATTGGGAGGTCTAAGCAGAAATCTAAATTCCTCAGCTGAAGTTGTCAAGCTGGCTTCTTAGTGATGACTTATAGAGCCAGGTATCATTATTGCTCTGAGAGATGTAAAGGGAGGAAACTAAGCAATTAGGAGAGCTTGTAAAACCCTGCCAAGCTGCAGAGTAGTCCATTTATTTTCCTATTGATCTTGCCTTTCTTTGAGGAATAATGTCTGTCTCATCAAATTCCTCAAGTTCCCAATGTCGCACTGTGCCTTAACCTTTGTAATGCTAAAGATCTCAGATCTTTCACTCTGTAATCTTTCACCTAAACTGCTGTGGTGATATTTTTCCTGCATTGTTCTCCTGCTGTTATCCTTGTGCTGTTATTCTGAAAGAGCTTTTCCAAATACATGGCAGATAAAACTAACACCAGAGGCAATGTAGGCCTACTGATGAATGAGGTGGGTGCCCCGGTGACAGAAGATACAGAGAAGGCAGAATTACTGAATGCCTTCTTTGTCTCCCTCTACACTGCCAGAAGCTGTCCTGAGGATCCTTGTACCCCTGAGGTCCCAGAGAAAGGCAGGACAATGGAGGAGTCTGCCTTATTTGATGAGGACTGGGTTAGGGAGCAATTAAACAATCTGACACCCATAAATCCATGGGTCCAGATGGGATGCATCCACCAGTGCTGAGGGAGCTGGCTGAGGTCACTGCTGGACCACTCTCCATCATTTTTGCCAAGTCTTGGGAAACAGGAGAGGTGCCTGAGGATTGGAGGAAAGCAAATTTTACTCCAGTGTTCAAAAAAGGCAAGAAGGAGGACTCAGGTAACTATAGACCAGTCAGCCTCACTTCCATCCCTGGGAAACTGATGGAACGACTTATCCTTGGTGCCATCTCAAGGCATATCAAGGATAAGAGGGTCATTAGGGGCAGTCAACATGGCTTCACCAAGGGGAAGTCATGCTTAACCAACCTCATAGCCTTTTATGAGGACATAACAAGGTGGATAAATGATGGCAGAGCGGTAGATGTGGTCTATCTTGATTTCAGTATAGCATTTGACACAGTCTCCCACAGCATCCTTGCTGCTAAACTGAGAAAGTGTGGTCTGGACAACCGTGTAGTGAGGTGGACTGGGAACTGGCTGAAGGAAAGAAGCCAGAGTTGTGGTCAATGGAACAGAGTCTAGTGGAGTGCCTCAAGGGTAAGTACTGGAACCAGTTCAATATATTCATCAGTGACTTGGATGAGAGAATAGAGTGCACTGTCAGCAAGTTTGCTGATGACACCAAGCTGGGAGGAGTGGCTGACACACCAGAAGGCTGTGCTGCCATCCAGTGAGACCTGGACAGGCTGCAGAGTTGGGCAGGGAAAAATTTAGTGAAATATAACAAGGACAAGTGTAGAGTCTTGCATCTGGGTAGGAACAACACCAGGTTCCAGTATAAGATGGGGAACAACCTATTAGAGAGCAGCGTAGCGGAAAGGGACCTGGGGGTCCTGGTGGACAGCAGGATGACTGTGAGCCAACACTGTGCCCTTGTGGCCAAGAAGGCCAATGGCATCCTCGGGTGTATTAGAAGGGGGGTGGTTAGTAGGTCGAGAGAGGTTCTTCTTCCCTTCTACTCTGCCTTGGTGAGACCACATCTAGAATATTGTGTCCAGTTCTGGGCCCATGAGTTCAAGAAGGACAGGGAACTGCTGGAGAGAGTCCAGCACAAGGCAACAAAGATGATTAAGGGAGAGGAGCATCTCCCTTATGAGGAAAGGCTGAGGGAGTTGTGTCTCCTTAGCTTGGAAGAGAGCAGACTGAGGAGTGACCTCATTACTGTTTATAAATATATAAAGGGTGAGTGTCACAAGGGTGGAGCCAGGCTCTTCTCAGTGACAACCAATGGTAAGACAAGGCATAATGTGTTCAAACTGGAACACAAGAGGTTCCACTTAAATTTGAGAAGAAAATTCTTCACAGTGAGGGTGACAGAAAACTGGAACAGGCTGCCCAGGGGGGTTGTGGAGTCTTTTTCTCTGGAGATATTAAAAAACCGCCTGAACACCTTCCTGTGTAACCTCATCTAAGTTTTCTTACTCTGGCAGGGGGATTGGACTAAATGATCTTTTGAGGTCCCTTCCAATCCCTAACATTCTGTGATTCTCATGCCTTTTCATTTCTAAACTCAGATATCAGATTTCTCATAGGAGATGATTGCCCTGGCATGAAAATTGCCCCTTCTCCCCTGCTATTCCCTATACCATGTTGTTTAAATTTTGGTTTAGTTATATATCTGATGAGTATTATGCATTAATATACATGGACAGTGCTTAGCCAATTATTTCTCCTTCTGTACAGATGTCCCAGAAACAAACCTGAAGTCAGTGTTCATCTAATAGGCTAGTAAATAAAAGCCTGTTTTCAATTTATTTGGCATATGTTGCTGGTGGATTTTTTTTAATTATTATTTTTAAGGTGACTGCAGGATGTTGTGGAGCACTTTCAATAGGAATGGTGTTTTCCCATGAGCCAATTCTACTGCAAGTGTCATGGACATTGAATGTGACCACAATCTAAGTGCCACTACAGAGCTAGGGTACCAGCCTGGACTACCTATTTATCTATTCATCTTAGGTTAAAAGTATTCATTTACTTTTATATCCTTGGGTTTACAAATACTGAAAAAAATCAGAGCATTTGAAATCTGAAATCCCTTCTGCAGATATAATTTTTAGGACAAATGGCACCTTACTGCTACCTCTTGGGCTGGCTGTGAGGACTTGGGCAACTGAGACATTGCAGCTGTCTGTGCTTCACAAAACCACTGCGCAGATGAACCTCTGCTCTCCCAGGACAGCCATACTCAGTCAGCTACACGAGGCACATACACCTGCTACACTATTTGTGAACTCTCCTGAGAACATTTCATCACAGCAGATATGTCAAAAGCAGGTTGAATGACAAAGCTAACCTGTATACTTACAGTCCTTAAAATGTGCCAGGCCAAGTGTTTGCATGAACAATGTCAGAGTGATCAGCACAGCACTGCAGTGTACAAAGTCCTGCGTCTAGGCTGCTGGGGCTTAAGCCAAATGCATTTGCATGCAGAATGTGTCTTGCAGACCTGAAGGTGTAGAGTAGAGCCTGGCACAAACAGAAATGAGTCTTATTGGGAGTCAGAGAGTCACAGAGGAAGAGAGCTCAGGAAGCACATCTAGCCTTTCCCTTGGTCAGATCAGCTGCTATCGTGTCATTCCTAACAAATATTTATCTAACACCATGGTTCAAGTTTTGATATATTAGTACCTTCTAAACCTTCTCTTTTTTGTTGTTTTTTTGGGTTTTTTTTCCCCATAACTTGGAAAGGAATCACTTAATTCCAGCTGAGCAGATCCAATGGAAAAAGGAGAAAGGACAATTTGAGTATCTGTGGGTTACTTGGTTTTGCATTTGAAAAGCAATGTCTCATAGATTGGCTGGCAGCATTTTAGGCGACCTCAAGTCGTGGTCTGATGCCAGATTGGAGGAGGTTTAAAAAACTAAATAAAGAAACATTTAAATCTAGATATAAAAGTAGAAAATAATTCTCTCCCGCAAATAATACTTTTAAAGAAGCAAACATAAAAACTTTGATTTATGTTGAAGTAAATGATTCTGATTGACTTGCAAATATTATCTTTTCTGTCTAACTTGAAGGAAGTAGGGCATACTTCTAAATGTAATTTAAAACACTAAATAAATAAATACATGTTTATCTTCCTCAAATCTCAGATTTTTCTTAACTTGTTACTCAGTTGCCATAATGAAATTTCTATTATTTGTTCAGTTAAATTTTTGAGTAAAAAACTTATATTCTGGGAATGGAAATCTAGCCCAGAGTGGTCAACTCTTCCTCTAAAATTATGTCTATGATGAAGAGAATTTGTACAAGAAATCTTGTTTGCTCTCCTGAATTTTTTCATGAATCGAAGCCTTATTTTTGTTAAAGCCATCCCTGGATCAAGGCAGATGATACACTACCATAGCCAAGCTTTTTTTTCAATTCTACATAATGAGCCAGAATAAAACAAAAAAAAAACCTTATTTCTCTTTGTAAGCACACATATATTAAATGATAGATGCCTTGTTGCAACATGCAGAATTATCACTCACCACATAAAATGGGCCAGATTCTCTAATTTGGTATCATCACTTTGTACTACATTGCAAACATAATCCAAACCTAAAACCTTGTTAGCTGACATGGTAAGGTTTATCCCATTGCAAAGATAATCCCTTTGAACACAGACCAAGTCTTAGAGTTCTCCTGGGGCTTCTTCATTTGCTATAAGTATAGCAAGGAAAGAAGGGTGTTGCTAAACGACAAGAAAAAATAATTAGCATCTTACGTCACATCAGACAAACCCTTATGATGGTTTGTAGCTTGTCTGTAATAGGATTCCCAGAAGGATGTCCCCCAAATATTGCTATGTGTGTGCAAGTTGGTGAAGAGGATTGAACTTGACGGTGTAAGCCTTCTCAGCTGACTATTTATCCTCACTTCCTGGGGGAATTATGTTTAACCTGATTCTGAGTCTCGCTTGAGTCTCCACAGCCAATCTACAAGGTAACAGTATGGTAATACACTAAAAATTCAGTCTAAAGAAAGGACTTTGCTTTCAGATACTCTGAACTTTTTCAGTATTTGTGAACTCCAAGCAATAAGTGTGTATGGGATACTCAGAGATAAAATAAATAAAGATCTATCAAAAAGACTGTGTATTCAACAATCTCTAAAAATTTTGCTGGGTCATGTTCAGGACATTAACAGAACCAAGAAACTGCAGTCAAAAAATTATTAGGTGCAATATATTGAATTAAGGAGGAAAAGAAAGGGTAATGAGATAGTCCCCAAAACATGAGGCAGTGTCCTCATAGCCAGTCAGATGTCAGCCAGGCCTGGAAGGGGGGGAGAGACAGTCCAGCCTGGGTTGGCACTGCCTCGGATCTTGCTCCCTGTCAGTGGGGCTGGCCTGGGCTTATCACAAAAGTCTCTGGAAAACAGCCCCCTCTCCTCTCAAAATGCAGACAATGTGCTGCCCCTGAGCTGCTTGCTGACATTAGTAGCAGCAACATTAGAAGTCAATCCTATCTTTAGTTCTCTTACTATGCAAGGTAAAGCCAGGTGCTTGGAGAGCAGAGGATTATTAACAGAGAAATTAATGAGTCAGATACAGAACCCGGATTCCTAGGTTGAAAAATTCTCTTGAATTTTCTCTTTGGAGATGGATGAACTTGTGAATAGGAAACCAGAATGGTGTTGAAAAGTCCAGCTCTCCTTGCGAACTCTATGGAAGCTCAGGTAAGTCACCCAGACTACGTGACAGTTCTTTTATCTGTAACACAGCAAGAATAATCCTTTGTTTTCCATATTCTGTGACTATGTACTGTTCCATTTTCTGAAAGAGAGACCATCCCAACTGTGAGCTGTCCTGGACACAAGGACATTTTGAGTTTGTTTATTGACATCCAAATAATAGCAATAACAAGTGACTGGACACCCTGGGATGAGTTTAAAACAGGTAAGGAGAGGCCACTTGAACCATTTTTCATTTAGCTTGTAATATGATCTCATCCTAAACTGATATATCGGTTGTCCCTAGGATGGAAGAAGAAAAACATGGTTCAAAAGATAAGCCTAATCCAACAGATCCTCCTAGGCCAAAGGCTTCAGTATTATGGAGAATTCTTCAGGTGTTAATAGCAACTATAGTTTACAGAGAGCAGCTAACAGGTATGCCTGTGGCATCCTTAGCCATATAGAAAACCATATCAACCTTCTAACACATGAGATTTCTTCACACTTGTATAAAACACATGAGGTTGTTCTCTAAAAATACAACTGAATAATTTTCACATGGGTCTTGGCTCCCACTAACACTAAGCAAATCTTTGAATTCAGTGACCCACATAACTGCTATCTAAACACTAAAGTCTGGTCTAGGCATATACCATTGCTAAGCTCATTCTCCTGTTTGGGAAGATGATAACAAAAGCAGTGTGCACAGCTGCTGCTGCTCAGACAACCCATGTAAATACACCAACACTGCTCCAAGGAATGTGGCATCTGAGCTTGTGGCCAGTGGGCACTTCACCAATTGGACCTGTACAAAACCCTGTCAAAAAAACCCCTGTAATCAACATGCCTGTTGCATGGAAAACAACATGCTCCCTTTTTAAGGGTAATTTCATTCATTAACTGAATTTTTAAGCATGTCCCTCATTTTCTCATGTAACTACAGTTGAAAGTAGTTAAATTTAAAAGTAGTTATAAGTTGAAAGTACCTCAGTCAATAATTTCAGGGAGGCTGTGGCAATGTGTTTGAACTCCCATATGCATTACAGCAAATGGCTGAGCTGAAAAAAAAGTGATGAATTTTTGTATGGAACTGATATACTACATGAGCCCTGCTGACAGGCAGAATCCAGCTACCTTCTGAGATGTGATGTGCCAGCATCAAGTGCCTGTTTAGCAAAGTGCAGTGCAGAACAAATTGCAAAACATTTGCTAATGCTGGATCACTGTGGTTGCCACAGAGATTGTTTTTTATCTACTTATATGTGGAATCTGCTGCCCTGTGCTACCACCTTATTTTTGTTAGACACTTACAGAGCTTCATAAGGTCAGCACACCTGTGACATCTGAAGAATTTTTGCCCATCTGTTTATTTCCTATAGAGGTATCTGTGAGTGAAACAGTGGACTGTGTCCTGTCCCAACAGATGGGATGAGGGATGAGTTAACTCTGAACGTGACACACGCCCTGACTCAACAGATGAGACTGGGTGTGAGTAAAGTCTGGGTTAATATTGCACAGTTATGCGAAGTAAATGACAGACAATCACCTCCGGGGTCCAATTCAATTGTGAGTTTTACTAAAAGTATGTGTTGTAATACTAGTTACAGGGAATAGTGGCTTGGCAAAAGTATAACAGCAAAAAGTCTTTCTATGAGCATTGTATTGGCAACCATTAGTAGCTATAATACAAAACTTAACAGGAATCCAACAGCGGAGCTTAAGATAATGCTACTCTTATATGTTCAAAAAGAAAAGAGAGAAAGAGAGTGGTAGAGGGGGTAAGGAAAATTAAGGTATAAGAGAGAGAGAAAGATACAAAGAAATTGGGGTAGGGAAGAAAAAAGAGAGAAGGAAAGAGCAGAAAGAAAGGAAGAAAGAAAAGGGTGAGGGATCCAGCCACTCTTACAGCTCTGCAGCATGGATGACAGGACTTATACGACGATGTATGGCCTCTGGTTTCCCACGGCGAGGATGCTGGGGTTTGTAATTCAGGAGCGCAGCGTCCTCCGGTGTCTGGTCCAGTTCCCGCGGCGAGGCTGGTGGGCAGAGGGTCCTCAGGGTGGGGGGTTACCTGCCAGTGCTGTTTTAGGTGAGCTTTTTCATAGCTCTCCGAGTAGAGGAAAAGTCTGGGGGGGGGAAAGAATGATTGCCAAAATCGACAAGTCTCGACAAGTCCCGGGCCATGTTGAAGGGTCTCAGCTTTTCCCCCTTGTTTGCCAAGCTGGGTATATCAGAAGATGGAGCTATGTGCCCTCCGGCACGTCCTCCGCCTCCGGTATCGGCCATCCAACCTGGGCTGTGGCTCGTTAGCTTGCCATTGATATGTAAATCGCACTTCACCCTATACTGAATGTGTCGTCTCCTGTTGCAATGTTTGAGGCATGATTCCTTTTAGCCTTTGACAATCCTGGGGCTGGAGAAACTAGTTTTGCCACAATATTTCAGCCATGATGCTTATCAATACACAACAGATGAAATACCTCTTTTGCTCTTTACCTGTACAGTAATGGCATAGGAGTGATCTTGGTGATTTGTCCTTCATTTCCACATGGGTAAGTATCTGTTGTCAGATAAAATAGGGAGTTTACTGGGGAATGTAGTTTCAGCTTTGACCACATAAGAAAAAAATAAAAATAAATATATTGTTTTTACATTTCTAAAACTGAGATTCCACTGCCTTATTGTAGGTACCTAGAGTCATCTGAATACTGCCTGAATACCCCACTTGGCCCCCACTGTGGAGCAGCCTGGCACCTGTCTCCCAGGTCTGTAGTTCAGCTCATAGTTCAGCTATGCTAAGACAGATCGAATGGCTTTAAACACTCATGTTTACGCATCTGCATTCCATTCTCAATGTTTTATTTTTAAGGACCAGTACTTTGATGACATGCACAAAAGAAGAGAAATGAGGTGTCATTGTCTATTCTCCCTTCCTGTCAGCTCCCCGAATCCATGCTGGTGAGTAAAGGCATTTGTCAGAGACATGAGAGATCCAGATTCAAGTCTCCATTCTGCCTGGTTCGAAGCTGGGATTGAAACTCTCCCCAAAGACACCTAAATTATCAGGTAAGTGTACACTATCTCCTGTTACACTTTATATAAAATGAATATTTATTAAAACAGGGATTCAAACCTACATTTTGCAGCAAGGTCCTTAATTAAATTATATCCAAGATTTTCTTCCTCTGTCTACCTTGAAGAATATTTAGCAATATGAAGAGTAACAGCTACAAGTGAAGAGCCATATCTTATAACAGTTTGTAAACATTTGCAAATGTTTCATTTTAGTGGCCAAATCAGAAACTCAAACAGTTGAAGACCTTAGCTGTGTTTGTTCTCTAAGCTTTAATGTGGTCTTATAAGGAGCAGACTATAGCAACGGCTTATTATGGAGAAGTCCAGCACATAATATATGCAACAAATTCAATGTGGAGCTCTTCTGTGAGGAAGTCCACTCAGCACACCTATAAAATTATGAGGAGTGTATTAGCAAAGAAAACAATTTTCTTTATATAAATATTTATTCAGGTTTTAGTATTCTGTAGCAAAAGTCAACAAACCCTTCTGTTCTTTTCTGTGTCCTTTCCTGAATGAGACTTTTTGATTACAATTTTTTGGCACAGCTGGTCTTACTACCCAATGCAAATAGAAGATGTCACCCTGAGGAAATATCTTGCTATATTCAACAGGATTAACATAGCCTGCATTCATCTTTCAAAAAAACTAAATAGAGAGCCTGGGCTAGCTAAAGAATGGCTGTTCAAATGCTTATAGACTACATTTAATACCCAGGCCACAGGTATCGACTTTTCCAGTCTAAGGTCTTTCAGGTTTCTCTCAGTGATTCCCTGTTGCTGTTTCACCAGAAGCACAGTTCTGAAGCAGCTTTGCCTGTTGTGCCTTAGTTCACATTGCTGAAGTGTCATCAGAATGCACAAACTAGATTATTCTCAGATTAAAGTAAACTAGAAGATGTGTGCCAGGAGCACACCTAAAAAACTCCAGGTCCTAAATGGAATGTAGTCCACCAGACCAAGCAAGACCTAGTCCAAAACAAACTCCCCTGACAGGCATTTCTAAGGTCTTCATAAACATCTGCCTCAGTCTGCAGACCTGGTCCTATTCATTTGTTGTACGGACAATGCAAAAGTAGCCTCTCTGTTTTATCTGTGAAACAGCACCTCCTTACTCTGGAGAGAGCAGTCATAGTGGTGAGGACATGGAAGAGGCATGTTTGGGCAAAGGGTATTTGGTGTCACAGCGTGGGAAGAGGTGACAACTCCCCAGTGTCCCTAAGAGGAATAGTGGGACCCCTTGTGCACAACATGAGTGTTTCCTTATCTGCCAAAAGTCATTGTACGTTCAAGAGACTTCCAGGCACAGCTGGGTCAGGAGATGGTCACTCCTCACAGCCCCCTACATCCGTCCTGCACTGTCCCTTCTGTCACCACTGCCCGTCACAGTGCTGTCACCCCCGCAGTGCACATCTCTGAGTGCAGTCAGGTGCAAGCTCATCTGGCTGACACTGATTTCAGTTCTGACTTTTGGAGACATACATGTACATGGCAGTAAAACTAGTTTTTTAAAAACAATCTGTTCGGCATACGATGTTTTGCGTGGGTTTCATACTGAAGCAGGAGACAAAATCTCTTTCAAATATTTCCCCTATTTGCTGCCTTCTTTTGAGGGCAAAGGGCTGAAGCAGGAGAGCACTAACATGTGGCAAAATTAAACTGTTTTTCCGGTTTTCCTCTTTGTTCCTCCATAAGTGGGGATGATGCCTGCAGCTTCTCAGATAAGGAAAATCATGTATTTAATTTATTGTGTAGTATATATTAACTTTGAGCAAATGTCCTTGTCTTTATTGACAGTGAAGAAAATCAGATATCTTTATGGCTTCTGTTTATAAAGGCTACTTTTATCAGCTGAAAGAAAAATACCCATCTACTATGCATTTTTTTTCTCCTGATGCTAGTTGTCCGCCAAATAGCATCTGCTCATTGAAATGGCTGATTTAGGTGTAGAAGAAATCTTTATTTAGACATAGGGAAGCCTCCAAGTAGGAGGACAGTAGATAACTATCCAAATACTTTAGCTGAAGGAAAGACTTCTGAAATAGCAGGAATCCAATATTTTTAGCTGTCAGTGGGAATTCAGTAGGTTGAAAAATGTGTCTAGTAATAAATTTCTTCTATAAACTAAAGAGCAATCTTGCAGGGACCTACTGTGGAATTGAAAAAAAGTTAAGTCTAATCACATTTTCCTACTCTTCTGGGAAATTACAGCAAACGTTTACAGAAAAACCTATGCAAAATATATGTATCCTAATTACAGATTATTTCAACCCAAACTAGGCAAGTTCCATGCATGCTTTTAAATTTAATGTATACGTTAATTAATTAACAAACAAAAGGAAAGGACTAGGCAGCAAAATCACTTGGCTCTTTCTAATCAGTCTCTGGCTGCATGGTGCCAATCGCGTGGTGTTAGCTGCAATCTGCCACTGACAGATGTATTGAGGTTTGGAAGCTGTTACTTAACCTAGAGGCAGTGACAGTGTTTGGATAATTCTGATGTTATCCTGAGAGGATTAGGATACAAACACAAATTTAAACTCTTTTCTCCAATGCGTATTTGAAGGTGATGTACATTTGCAGGGACCAGGCTGTCACAAAACTAATTTGGCCCATGTTTTTATTTGAACATATGTGGTTTCTCAGAGGAAGTGGATTGTAGGCAGAGATGAAAGCAATTCAGTGCCTCTGATCTCTGGGTTGTCACTTCCAAATGAGATCACCCTCACTGCACATTTTTCTTTTCTGGTGCCAATCTGGGGAAATTTAGAGAACTACAAACACACTCTTTTGTTTTCAGAGTTTTAAAAAATTAAACTGGTTACTCATTCATTTTCTTTTTCTTCAACATATAATGCATGTCATAGAAAGAATTTGGGTCTTTGGTGTTTTCAGGGTAATGTAATTTCTGAGAACTGAAGTAAAGAGTATTTTCTCAAGACAGACACAATGGTACCACCAAAAAGCTTCTGTTTCCTCCCCAAATCTGCAACAACACAAAATGCAACTAGAATCCTTTCAAACTCATTTTATTGTCCCCAAAGAAAGATAGCAGTGCAAGGAGACTATCCTTTAACTAGTAAGAGCATCACCACTTTTCAGAGGTCAAATGTAAAAGGTAAACTTGTATTTTTATACACAGTACATCATGAAATCCGTGTATGCTGAAAAGAGTGAATCAGAGATCAAGTTCTTCCACATCAGAAAAGTCAAAAGACTTACTCCTGCTCTTATGAGAGAGATGACAAAATTGTCATTTTCTATTTCATCTCCTATTTGTTGGTACATTTTAATAAGAAACACCACTGTAAGATCCACTTTTCAAATAACAAATTGAGATGGAAAATACCACCTCTGTTGCTATATTGGCATTTCAGTAGATATCCTAGTTGTTAAGTGCTTGATTTATTATATCTGAAAATGTATTGTGATAGCTTCATGTGTCTAATCTTCCCAGGTCATTAAGGGGAAGGAGGGAAATGTACTTTTAAAAAGAAGATAAGGAAAAAAGATATGGTATTAAGCATCTCTGATGGAGTTTCTTACACCTTAGTGACTTGGCTTGTAAAAATTAATATCTAGTTCTTATAGGCATTAAAAATGTTATTCAACATTAAAAATGTTGAATAACACCAAGCAGATTGTAGACACTCCCAGACTGTGGACAAAAGTTTAAGAAAACAGTGAGCTTAGTCAAATGGTAGCTTTGCCTGGTGTGATGCTTAAAGACCCACATGGTTTCCAGTTTTATTTTTAGTAAGTTATTTATTTTTCAAATAAAACAAAGAGACAGCAGTTGTCACAAGCATTTGCTATAAAACATAGATTTGCTAAAAAGAAGCTTATTAGCAAACAGTCCCTAAACTACATGCCATGCCTCCAAGTCAAGTCATCATTAGGTACCACTTGCCATGAGGAAAAAAGAAATGTATATATATTTGTAAGGGTTTGTAGAAATGTGAACAACACCTCGAGTGTAAAGAGCTGTTTAGTATTTACTAAGCTTAGAAAATACTCTGATTTTACTGCTCCATGTTCTGCCTTGAAATGTTATTTCTGTACGTTGGGCATAAATACTGATTATATAGTTCCACTGAGGACCATAACTACAGAATGCCAAACTGGAAATACAGGAGAGTTTGAGGTTTAGACTTCCATGTTCTTAAATTAATTGTGAAAACAGCCACTTTTTTTTTTTTCCTTCTTCATCACTCCATCTTTATTTCCAGCTGAAATAAACTGTTATTTCTGCATCTCATTGTAAGACTGTTTTCATAGCTTTTGAATTGCTTGTCCTTTGAGTCTGCTGCAATTTTTAAAAAATATTTCACATTAAAGACTTGTTATATTGCCTCTCTGCAACACTCTTGAGGCTATCCAGACTTCATGTATTATACCAAAGAAAAACAATAGAAGAGATGAGTGTGAAAATAACTTTTATTTTTTAATAATATATATTTTTGTTTCTTCTATTCTTATTCAAGCTTTGGCATTTTCAAGTTTTCCTCTGCATTTGTGAAAATTAAAAAATGAGAACCCAGTTTCTGTGGCTTTGAGACAATGACCAAATGTCAAAAAAAGTTAGCAACTTTGCTTACAAGGACACAAGATGAGTTTCACATTGAGGACCTTTTGCTTTGTGCAGGTGACCTCTGAATTTCTAGGGAATTTTTTAAGCCTTCACAGAGGCCACTGAAGTTGATAGGGTCTTGTTCAGACAGAAACCTTTAGCCTTATAGGTTGTTTCCAGACTCAGACTTGTACTGTCTGAGCCTGTAGAAAAATGCAGGAGGAATATTTCTCCTGATATACTGAGATTAAATCATGAACCAGAAAATACTTATTAAACTTCATTATTGTAATGCTTACTTTTAGAAGGTTTAGCTTTAAGCTATTTAGCTAATCTGTTGTAAATTTGAGCTCATTTCATTGCCTGAAGAGAAAGTCTACACTTTAAAAGAAATCAGATTGCAGAGGAGGGGGAGTTATAAAGTTAAATATGGTGCAGCAGTAGTAATATATTTATTGTTACGTTGCATGATAAAAGCTTGTATGCACACCCGCAAAGGAGCACAGTGGGGAAGCCCACCTAACGCCTTGCTCCAGCTGCTCCCAGGCCCATCACAGGAGCCATCAACCCATCAAAGGCCCATCTCTGCAAGCTCAGAGGAGCACAGTGGTGCAAAGGCAGGTGGAATCCCAAATTAAAGACTCAAAGGAAGGGACAAGCTGTCCAGATCCTTCTCAGGGCTGACCAAGGAGACCCTCAGCCTGACGCCTCAGATGTAAAACCCATCAAGAAGAGTCAACCCCAAAGCACCTTTAGGACTGAGGGAGGATGCTATCTAGGGATATAGGACACATGATGGTATGCAGAGGGACAGCATTTTGGGATTGCTCGTTATGGGATGTTTAGGGAAGGAGCCAAAAGTGGAGGAAGTAATAGAATTAGGTGATTTGAGAAGGAACAAGTGTGGAAAAATAGAGAGGTGAGAGACAAAAGAAGCTGGTCACCTCTAAGTAGTTGGCTGGTTGGTACTCTTGTCTGGCCATGGCCTCTGTGTGTGTATGGGGGTCTGACCTTAGCAACTGGAGTGAGCGTGAATGTGTGAGGAAGCATGTGATGTTCAGTGAGGATTAAGCCCAGCTAGCTAGTGAATACGTTGCCTGGGAGCCAGAGCAAGATCAGGGTGTGTTGGACAGTGGGGACCAGGGGACTCCCAGCCAGCTGCCAGCGGGACATCAGAGTCCAGGGTTTTCAGGGGTGAGCCTCATGTCTGTGTGTGTCTGTGCTCATGGTCTGTACCAGCAACTGGACAGTGGTTATGGCCTTGGGGACTCAGATATCCAGACTGGAGCCAGCAGCTGGGCAGACTGCCTGAGCCTAGCTGCTTGAGGGATCCAAATTGTGCAAGTGTATATATATATTCCTACTAGTGTATCTTTATTCTGCTTCATTCTGCTAGGCCAGAGAAGCTGGAGAAAAGGAGGCTGAGGGGAGACCTTATCACTCTCTGCAACTACCTGAAAGGAGGTTGTAGCATGGAGGGGGCTGGTCTCTTCTCCCAAGTGATAGGACTAGAGGAAATGGCCTCAAGTTGTGCCAGGGGAGGTTTAGATTGGATATTAGGAAAAAATTCTTCACACAAAGGGCTGTCAGGCATTGGAACAGGCTGCTCAGGGAAGTGGTGGAGTCACCATCCCTAGAGGTGTGTAAAAGAAGTGTAGATGTTGTGCTTAGGGGCATGGTTTAGAGGTGGACTCGGTAGTGTTAGGTTAATGGTGGGACTAGGTGATCTTAAAGGTCTTTTCCAACTGAAATGATTCTATGATTCTGTGATTCCTTCCTCATGTATGTCTGTTGCTAGGTGACCAGTTAGCAACACAAAAGTCCCCTGCTCACCAGCTGGGACTCAGGAGTGCAAAACTCCCTGTGTAGCCAGCATGATTTCTTGAGCCTTTTTCAGCTCAAACCCTGCAAGCCTACTCTGCCTTTCATTCGCTCAGATCACTGCAGCAATGAAGCGTGAAGAATGCTCCTCTACTGCCATACAGTGTCTGCCAACAAATGACCAAAAGGAAGATTTTCCCAGGTTTGCCCCAGCAGCATCTGCTGGTTGCACTCTCAGTGCCCAGGGATGCTTTGTTTGTCAAAATATAAAGGGAACAGAAGAAGGGGAGAGACAGCAACTGCTCTTACTGGTAGTAGGTGAGGAAGGTGGTGTTATAGCAGAAGTTTCTCCCCACACTAAATTTTCTCTTGAGAAACTTGGAAAAGTCTCCATGTCCTCTCTTCAAGAGGTAGCAAAAGAAAAAGAAAACTTGTAAGAAACTTCTCATTTATGCCTATAATATGTGATAAGCATGGTAGTATACCCCTTATTTTACAGATGTAGAAAGTGAGGCAGTGATTAGGTAGTTCCCCTATAACTGCAAATTGCTGTGAGCCAGAGAAAAGGAAGAGGGATAAAAGAAGAATCTGCACATAGTATTAATCACAGACAATTGCCCAAAAGCCTAAGACTCATTACAGTGCAAATATTTTTTTAATTATGATTTTGATTCAGGCCAAAGACAGACCCTACCTGATTGCATGTAATATTTCATTGTTTCATATTCTTAACCACTGTTTGTTTTTTGATGTTTTGTATGGAAATGAAGATAATTAATAATAATGAGTTTTCACAACAATGCTTTTAAAAATATTATAATATATTTTATCGGATCATTTTGTTATGAAATACCATATAACATGGGACAATATGGTAGGCAACAGGCCGAGATATGAAAAAGACTGATAGGAGAGCAACGGTCCTAACACATAATTACATTAATCTTCTTAATAAAGACAATAAAAAGACATTGCTGTACGTTTGAGGCAAACTACAAATGCCTGTGTGCAACTTAAAGAAGCTTGAATCCAGAGAAGCATGCAGAAGGCAAGTCCATCACATAGTTCTTTCTGTTCCAAACATTCAGACCAAACTTTATGTAACCCCAAGAAAAGTTCTCACTTAGATTCTGCCTGCTCCTTGTTTTTGTTGAGTCATTGAGCCAAGGAAGCAAAAAAACATCACTGTGTCTGCAGAATGCTCATCCTTCAAACGTGGGATAGAAGGAGACCTATTTGTCCACAGAAGACAGCAGCTGGAAAAAGACCAGTTTCAAAATTTTAGGCTCACAATGACAACACACTGGTGCCTTAGAGGAATGATAGACCAGTGAAGTATCAGAACACATGTACTTCAGATCTTAATTTACACCCTATCACTTGAATAATTCTTCAACTGATTCAGTGATTTCGTAACACTTTCAAAATTTTCACTGAGTTTGGCTCTGCTTTTAACCACCTGTTAGTGTGATAGGATCTGTTGTTTAATCTGCAACAGTGCATGCCATCTCCCAGAAGTCTGAGAAACACCACTTGTCATTTCAAAAGCTGTGATTTCCAGCATGAGTTTGTCTCCACATCTTTTTCAGCAACTTTGAAATATCAAGATCATAATCTGCTCAAATAAAAGCAGCTGAATAAATTTGCAACTAACCTTTCTAGTCATTTTGGATTTATTTATTGTAATGGTCTTGTATTGAATCATTGTTCAGCAAGATGTCATCATTTACTTAGAATTTACAATAGGATCGGGCTTCATTCTTCCGGAGGTTACTGGAAATTTAGGAAGTCATTTGTATTCTTTTGAAGAAGATCAGGTTCTTCAGACTTTAAGAGTGTTAGTTCTCGTGTTAAGTTTTTTTTTCAGTTAGGGAATCCAGACTGTGTGAAAACTTGTATATATCTGCGGTCAGATGCAGCTTGTCCCTAAATACTGTGCAACACTAACACAGCTGATATCAACTGATGTCACTGACATCAGAATAATGGAGCCACTAAAGCTGCTGAACCTGGATGAGCATATATATACACATTCCAAAGTGATTTACTTGGAAAGACACAACGTGCTTGGTAAACCTGTGAGAGCCAGAAAAGTTAAGTTACTTGCTGGAAACAAAGCTCTTATATAACTTATTTTTCTTTCTTGCTCTTTGCCTTCTTTTCAGTCAGGCACGACTTAAACTATTTCGTTTTAACACCTTGGAATTCTTCATCTTCTTTGTACCCCATTCAATCACTACTCTGACAGCAGAACTTGTGCAGGCTTGAAAGACAGAAACACTGTCTGAAAAATGGCAATTTTTATTTGGCCTCTGGGTTTTGTAGCATCCTTTTTTTGCTATTGGGTTGTGGTTTGTTTTGGTTTTGTTTAGTTGTTTTTTTCTTTTTTTTAAAGAACATAAAATTAAGGAATCATCTAGACTGCATCATTGGGAGGCAATGAAGCAGCATAGGCATAATGTCATGATGATTTGGGATAACTGCTGTTTTCATGATTCTGCTAAGTAAAAATCTTTTGTCAAAAGATGCTCTAACAAAGAAATGATTGAAGTTTGACTAACAGGCATGACAGACAAGTCAGAGACATTGCAGGCTTCAGGTCTTCAGCAGTGTCTGGCTTTTCTTTTCTAGGTGAAAGAACAACCTGGAGTCAGACGGGGATGGGAAAAAGGAAGAGGGGATAAAAGTCAGTGAGAAGACTTGGAGGCACTCTCAGAGAAATGACAAGAGAATGTCAGATGTTCTCTGATGTGAGAACTCTACCACACAGAGGGATGAAAACAAGTAGCAAAATTTATGAGAAGAAAGAGTTTGCTATGCTTCAGAAAGTCGGGAAAGGGAACATGCGGGGCAGGCAGAGGGGAACAGGCAAGGACAGAGAAAGAAAATCCAAACCACAGACAAATGGGTCTCTTGGGGAGTGATTCTGCAGCCAAGGAAGGAAAGAATCAGGTTCCCTGGCAGGCCAGCCTTTAGCCCTGTCAGCAGCAGCTGGGTGGGCATCCTGTCCTCTGGGTGCCACATAAGACGTCTTTTATTCCAACAGAGTTAGAAAGTTTAAAAAGTTATTACTTTTCACATCTCATCTTTCCCAAAAAGTAGTAAAAAAGGGGAAGCTATGTTTGTTCTGCTACAGATATTCCTTTCCTTACAGCTCTCTCTTCTTTCTAACAGAGGTGATAGTACTATATCACCTGCAAATCACCACTCACATCTATGCTAAAGGAAACCTTTATTGTAGTCATATAACTTCTGGTTTTAACTGCATCTTGTTCCTTGCTTTCCTGAATTGTTTTGGTTTCTTTTAAGATTTTTGAAAAGGCTTTTGAAAGTCCCAAATATTGATGTCCCCCATATGAACAAGAGATTTTTCCGGTTAATGGGACTGGAGTCAGGGGACCTGACTGCTAACTATGACTTTGAATAGCATTCCTGTTTTGGGTAACTGAATATCTAATCTTTCAGCACTGACCAGTAATGACCTATACTGTAGAATGTAAAAAAAAAAAAAAATTCCACTTGTCTTTGAAAATTCTTGGATACGATGGAAAGGAAAGGGGGCAAAAAACCAGTTTTCTGCTTTCCAGTCCACCTTTAAAGTATTTCAGCTACAGATTGTGCTTGATCTCCAGCTGCTCTCTTGACATGTTATGGAACAGTTATTTGCAATTCAGCTGTCCTCAGAGGCAATCATGATTTTTTTCCTGAACATCGTAGGCCTTTCTTGAGCACTGAATGCCTCTATAGCATTCCCCACTGTATGACAGGTCTGCAATTATCATTGTTGCAAACTATTATTTAAAAAGCTCCAGCGTGATCCTGAAGCTGTTAAAGGGTATGAATTATAGGACCTGCAGCAAGAATGTGCCAGAGAACATTTTTGTCACTGTGCAGACAATTGTGAATCATGTTTCTGCTCGATGGAAATAGTCACACATTGCACTGCAGTCAAATGATGTGATCGCCTCTTGATTTACTATTTACTATTTAAGACTTTTTTTTTCCAATCAATTTTGCCTTTTAAAATTATGACCTGACCATACAAAAATTCAAGACAACAAAATAGGGAGAAATACAATTGACTTTATTTTTTCTTGCAAGAGATACAGAAAGACACAAAGGAAAAGGGCTCCAACCCATGAAAACTTAGTTCTAGGGAGGTACTGCAAAAGAAGGAGAGATTGTTCTTTGGCATGAAAAAGCAAATAGTAATTTTCAGGTATGGAATAAGACTATAAGATCCACTCCAGGACATGACTCTGCTGCTAACAAGTAGAATTCTCTCAGGACAGCTAGTGTTCTACAGAAAAGAAAAACAGATCAGACAAAGATACAAAAGCAATTACCTGGCATGAAAAAAATATAGAAAACAAGAATAATACTGAAGAACGGTAATGTCAACAATGTCTTGGTGCAATAAAAAGTGGGAGCGAAACCTTGAAGATTTGAAAAAGATATAGAAATAATCAGAAAGGAAACAGCCCTTGAAGATACCATTCAGATTTGAAAGTATGGGTTCCCCATCACCTCTCTTCTTTTTGTTCCCTCTACTAGACTTATGGACCACATTGTTGACCCAAAAGCCAAAGAATCTCCTCTTAGGAATTACATATCTTTCTTGTTGCCAATAAGTACCTGCACCCATAAGAAGCTCAAGGACTTAGATGCCCAGAGCCCTGAATCCTCTAGGACACATCTGGGATTATGTCAGAAAGACAGTGGAAAGCTTCAGAACTGGGTTTTCAGATGATCCCATAAACTTTCCTGCTCTTATCCCAAAATTATTCCCTAAAACTTAGCTGAAAATAAGGCTGGAACAGTGTATGATTAAAACATGCAGAAGGAAAATGACTTTTCTTCTTGCAATGCCCAGTTACACAAAGCATATGAATAACTAAAGACCACTCAGGCAGACACATGGCTGTAAAGTAAGAGCTGAAAAGATCTATTGACCCCATCTGACATGCTTTGCAAAGCACAACTCCAGCTGAGTGGAGTGGTGCCATTCAAAGGCGGCTGATAAGAGGCAGCACAGTGTCCTGAGGGGACCACACTTTGTGAACACAGACAGTGATTATGCTGAAATAATTAACACCTCTAATCAAGCAGAGAAGATGCAAGGTTCAAAACACTGATTTTTTTCCTTTTATTTAAGAGAAAGAAGCTGTTCTTTTATCCTAAACACTGTATCAGCTCTATGCTCCCACTGCTACAAGTCACAAAGCTCTTATTTTTTACAATCCATTCTGAACACGCCAAACTGTGCACAGCATGAACTGATAAAGCTTGACTTGAACATTTTTTTCTGAATGTAAATTGCTGTAGGCTTTAAAGGATTCCAGATCTCCCTGGGGTAGGTACAAACTATTTTTTAAATGGATTTGATACGACGTCTGTTTTAAAAGTCAATTTGAAACAGAATATGTTTTTGCTAATGGGAGTAAATGGGATTGTGAAACATACGCTGCAGGCCTTTTCTTTTTAAAGCATGTGAGAATGTAAGCAAACAAACAGTAAAAATAATAGCAATACTAATTTAATATGTATTCCAGTCACTGTGTACACATCCAAGTGTATTGACGTCATGACAGAGACATACCGGGCAGCTGTCTATAAGTCACAGAAACTGTAGCTGAATTCCATGCTAACAGCAGCCAGTGCATAACATGGAGGCAGAGAGGGTTCCCTCATGGAAAGGGTTACAAAAACTATTTTATATGCAGATATGCATATATATACATAATATACAGACTTTTACATAGATGTATGCACATGCATCTATATATATATATATACACACATATATGTGCGTGCACACACTTTTTGGACAAGATTTCTACAGTAGATTTCAACTTACCAGCAAAGTGTCAAAATACCAGCTGTTCCCCAGCCACTGATGTATTCCCATCTTTAAATGTCTCTCCTCTCATCTGGGCTCCCAGAGAGCACTCAGCAACCCCAGAGGCACACAGGTGCTTCCAGCAGTAAGGTAAGGCAGCACCTCGGGGAAGTTTCTCATCTCCAAGGAAGGTGGCTCCTGGCCTACAGAGGACAGGAAGGAATGCAAGAATCCCAGACTGTCAGTCCTGTGAGATTCTGTAAAAATGTCTATTTGCAAAAGATATCTTTGGCAAAACATGAAAATGAAAATAAAACAGATCTGTGCATTTTAAAACCAGGTAGAAAACCTTCCATTTTTTTCAACAGAGACAAGGATTTAGCAGTTTTCAAAAGGCAACGTGTGTAAAGTATTGCCTCACTGGCTGCCTCAGCACAGCAGTGGATGAAAGGGCAAGCACCAGTTTCCCAGCTGCATGACCTCCCTGCCCTTGTACAGGAACTGGGACGTGTGGAAATTGTAATTTTGTTTGGCAGCTGCTTCTGGCTCCATTACCATCCATTCATCCTTTCTCTGCCAGCATCTGCAATCACAGTCTGCCAAACTCAATTCTCTCAAAAACAATTAAAAAAGAATAACATTACCTTTTCTCAAAGAAAAACACAACAAGGAAAAACAAACAAACTAACAAAAACAAAACAAGGAACCAACCAAACCAAAAGACACCACAGAGTAAACAAGAAAAGAGAAAGGAAAAGGGCACTTTAGAATATCTTAGAGAATTAAATTGACACATTTACTCTGAATCATTTATCTCATAGAAAATATCTACCTGATCTCATCAGCTTGTTTTTTATCCGTGATGCCACTGCTACGAAACTACACTATAAAAATGGACTTAAAATGACAGTTTCAGTCATGTTTTATGAAACTTCATGAAGCTCCATCAAACTGCGTATCAGTCCACCTGGGTAAATCCCCTCTGAAAAAAAAGAAAAAAAAAAAAAAGAGAGACAACTCTTTAGGTACTTCTCTGATACACGGAATTGACAATTAACTACTTTACGCTTAAAGAACTAACACTTGACACTTAGAGAGCTAACCCTACCACACATTACTAAAGACACTTAGAAAGCTAACCCTTTAAGCCACATCACTATTGCCTAGCCTTGCTTAGCTCTGTGTAACTTATTGTACAAGAAACAGGACTTCACTGACACCTTGCAAAGATAATAATCCTTGGGTGCGTCCTTGGTGCATCCTTGGGTGAACTAGATAACAGAAACTTGGGCACAGGAGAGGAGATACACCAGTTTTAACCAACTCAGCAGTCTGAGACCTAACCAACTCATCACACTGGACCAAAGGTGACCACGTACAGAGAAAGAGGACCTGGGTTCACGATCATTGAGCAGCTGCAACCAGGAGGAGCTGGAGGTGGAGACCATGGAAGTGGTCTCCCGGAACTCATTGTAATAAGAACTTCCTTCTTGGGGACAGGTTATGAATATGTATAGGCATTCCTAAAAACTTTCATGAATATGTAACACCTTACTGTATTTAACCAAGCTCACAACTACTGTAAAATACACACGTATTAGGTGAAATGATTCCCCATGTGTCCGGTATTGTAAATAAATGGGTAAAATACATATCTTCCTTATAACCTCAAGAGTTGTAAGGTCATTTCCGTGCCTCATTTCAGCTTAGCTAGTGAATTCCCAGAGAGCTTATTTTGACTTCCTTGTAATTTCTTAGAAGTGTCCAACATGCAAGAATGGACGCCTATCCCCTATTCTAAACCTTCATTACAGTGTAGGCCAAGAAGAATAGGGACCTGAATGTTGTTTTGGTTTGTCACCAAATCATTAGAAGTGATGAGAGATATCACTCTTCTAGTAGTAATGGTACCATTTAAATGGTAATGAGAACATATAAGTGGCAGTCTTTCTTCCTTCCCCAACAGAGAATTTTAACCAAAACTATGGTGCTAATATGTCAGTGTCACAGTGCCTAAACAAGCCTGGGCTCTATCACAGACCTCCACCATCAGCAGCATGACAGTAAAAATTCTTCCACTTCTGAAGTGTAAGGGACTGAAGACTGGCAGCAGCCCTAATTGCAGGCTAGTACCATGAGTTTACTCCTACTGTCAGTATAGGAGAATTAATAAAGAACCTGATCTTAACAGAACAGACAGACGTTTATGAAATCTATGCTAAACCAGGAAAACATCCCTGTAGGCAAAGGCGTCAAGGCTACAAAAATCTGAAAGTAAAATTGGTATAAATAATTATCTGGAACCAATGAGGCAAGAAAGACAGACAAATATGGTCAGGAGAGGATAAAGTACAGTTTTAAAACCCAAGCTGCAGGAAGCAAGACACATGAAAGCCAACTATTGCTATAAAGTACAAGATAAGAGGAATAGTACTGAGGTGATTCTGTTCCAGTAGAAAAAATGGTACTATGAAAAACAGTTAATCAAATCCAGAATATTCATACATTGCTAGTTAATCTAACTTCACTTCTCAAGTGTTCTTGTTTTCCATTTTGAACACAGCTAAAGAATATGAATATGTAGATTAATCTAATCCTGGAATTAATTTTTATTATAACTGGTGAATATCTGTACAGCAATACTATATTGCTGAAACACACCCTACACTTTCAATTTAGTACTGTGAATCCATGAATGCCTCTTTGGGCTGAATTAGTGGAACCTTTTAAAAGGTTTATACTCTGACGTCAAGTGCTTCACATAGATGTTTCCAAAGGGAATGCAAAAACCATCAAAGTGAGGTTATCTGTGCTTCATATCCTTATATTTGCTGGCTTACATACCCTCGCTGCTGCACAAGCCTTCGGGACTGTTGTTAACCTACACCTAACAGGGCTCAACCTTTCTTACCTTTGTTCATCCTGCACTGGCAGACTGAAGAAACATCCTGCCCCTTCTTCTCAGACATGCTGGTCACTCAGGACAAATTCCCACACTCATCTTTTTTCTTCCCTCTCCTTCCTTCCTTCCTACTCCTCCACCTGAGATGAAGCCTTTTTGCCTAACCCCTGAATTCTCAAGCAGATCACAGCTGGTCATTTCTGATGAGCCTCTTGGACATCAGGGGGCTCATCCCCACCTTGCTCCCAGGCTGCCTCTCATGGGGTCCAAACCACAGACCAAGAGCAGTGAACACCACCTGTCAAAGCTGCTGACATCCCCAGGGACCACTTCTTCCCTGTCTCCTCTAAACATTTTCCATTTATGTACTGGAAAGATTATAAGCCACATGATCAGCTGGATGTCAAAAATAATAAACTTGTGGATTTGTTGCTACAATCAAAATTGCTCATGTCAGCATTTACAGAAAGGAGATACTTATGGAGCTGGGGGCCAGGGCCTTTAGTATCCATTCACGTGAAATTCAGGAGTCACAGCAAATCGAGCAGAAAAAAATATCTTCTTCCTTGCCGAGACCTCACAGGCAGGAAAGGCAAACAATTAATATTTTCTTCTCTGTGTATGTGATGTTGCTGAAGGCATCTGTCTTCTCAGAAGAGTCAAGATTAGAAGAGCAAGAAGATGCTTGAGGTCATATATCTCATATGAGATATATCTCATATCGCTGAGGCCAGCAGCTCTGCCAAGGGAGATCAAGTCTCAGACTTCTCAGCTGACAGGGCCAGTGCAACTTCAACACTGTACCTCCATGGTGCTTGTTTTGGTCTCAGCTTTGAGGCATGGAAACCATTTAGATCCACCCACAACAAGCTACATTGCACTGAAACTAAATATGCATCTATATACAGTTCATTAGATCACTGTGATGGGAATGTCTTGCTACTGCTATTTTGCTTAAAATTTGTCTCCTGTCTGTAACTACACAAGTCTTTGTCCATTCAGTGACCAAATTGCTCACACACCTTTGTAAAATGCTTGAACATCATGTCTTGCCATCACATTGTCACAAAATACTTATATACTGTTATGGATCACACTGTTTTAGAGCACTTATATTTAGGTTCAAAGCAAGCTATTATTAATTATATCGTCATTAGTGCATTTATAATTTATGGACACCACAGATCTCTGCTGAGACTACTGTTTCATTTGCTGGCACTTATTTGAGTTTGTACTATTTCGAAACACAGAAGCTTTCTTATTTTTTTTAATTTCCAGCTTATAGGCTACTGCTGCATGTGTTGTTTACAGCATATATGTCCTGCAACAAATAGACTGCTTTTTAAGCCTCTCTGAGGAAGGTGACAGTCATATGAAAATGTGAGAAATCCACTTTTACAGACAATAAGAGGATTGTCTAGAAAGAGACTGGAGAGAGAGAAGTGAAGTGACGGAAAAAGAATCTCAAGGAGGTAGATGAAGTTAGGCAAAAGTACAGGTCTAGGACATAAGAGAAAAAATGGAAGGCAGAAATGGGAAATGTATTCATCACAAAACATAGATGTGCATATCTTACAAGGGAAAATATTAAAAAAAAAAAAAAAGAAAAGAAAAAAAGAGAAAAGTAGGAGAATTCTAATGAGAATGAATGATCATGTATTCGAGGCAAAACAGCCTCAGGGAAGGAATAAGGACACAAAAGTCGTATTGCTTTAATCATGCTATGTAGTTACACCAGTAAAACCTCCTGAGCATAGACTCAGAAGCATGTTCTTATCAACAGAGCATACTAGTAAATGAAATGGAAAATCTGCAAAAATCTGCAGGGCACGCAGCTAATAGCAGCAAAGGCAAAGCAACAGTCAGGTTGGAAAAAAGAGATAAAGAATTGCACATTCTACTCAGCAGTAACAACAGGGCAGTGTTTTAATGGTGCCTTTTGAGTTTCACTTCTGCAGTCAAACAATAAATTCTGTTTTCAAATGAAGGTTTCCAAACCTTGCATGGTTTCTTCTCATGCCAAGATAGTTCAGGCACAGACTTAGACTGCACACTTTCTGGTACATTTGCTTTGCAGAGAATATTCTTATCAACTAAGGCGATTGCATTTGCCCCTCACGCACACTGTTGAGGTTCTTTGTAAAGATTAAAAGATTTGGGCTTTCAACTTTAGTCCTCTTCTCTGCAGTTAAACTCCAGGCCAAAGGCAGATGGCAGGATTACCCACCCATACACCGTGCTGGGATCCACTGCAGTCAATACTGGACTCTGCAGAGGTAATCCTACATTTATGTATTTCAATCACATTTTCAAATGCAGTTATAAATCACACCAACAAGACTGTTGTACAGACTAATCCTCTTTTCTCTTGAGTTTCAGAGCAATTACGCTGCATTTGAGGCACTGTGGATTTCAGCAGACTGAACTAGTGACTGGACACCAAAGGCTTCTTGGTAGATCTAATAAGGCAAATAATTCATGCACAGTTGAACAGCAGTTACTGCTATGCTCATCCCTATCTACCATTTACATTTTTGCAGCTGGCTTGCTTTCTTAAATAGGGGATAATAAAGATTCACATGATAAAGACCAGGGTCTCTACTATCAGTATGCAAAAGCAACCTTCAGTAATGTCTAATGACAGCATGACCACTTAAGTGACTCAGTCTGGTGTCCTTCAGTCACAGTCTCTTGAGGGCCACGGCTTTCTCTGTAGCAGCAGGGACCACTTCCACACTAAACACTGATGCTCAGTTAATCCGAGTTCTAATTAATTGGTTTTCTTTTACTGTGTATTCACGTCTAAAAGGGATTTTTATATCAATTTATCACATTTAATAAAGCAGCACAAAGCAGAGTTAGAGCTGTTGTGATTATTGTGTTCTTTTTCACTCCGAGTGAATACAGAGCATCCATTTTAATTCTAGTGCGAGCAGGTGCATCACCACAGAGGCCTGTCTTGATGCAGGGATGTGGAGCAAGATCCTGGGTAGGTCAGTCTTAAAGGCGATAGGGCTCCACTTCACTGCATTATGTATGCATAAACCCTGTCCAGCAGAGCCAGACACATTCCTACATTACAGAAATTTCCATAATGAGGCATAATCAGTGGAGTTAAACTCATTAACAACAGAGCTAAGTGTATGTTAACACAGTAACATGTAAGCTGATAATTATTAGAGAAAAGCTACTTCTGGAGAAACAGATTTGTGCTTCCATCAGTCATTGTCTCAGTGATACAGATAGAGGGAGGGTTATGTCTCATTCTCTTTCTCTCGAAAAGATGGGTGCTTTATAATACAGGCACAATAGATTTGCCAGCCAGGTTTCTCTGGGCAGTAAATACAGGCTGATCTTTCTACACTTTGAGTCACAAAGGTGTTACCATTAAGTGTGACAAAGGTAACCTCTCAGCAGGCCTTATGTATCAGATTTTCTCTGACTTCTCTTGTGAGATGCCTATAGATGTCTGTGCAGTCACTTTATGTTAGTATATTGGCTTGCATCTCATCAGATGAGGTCCAGATGAGGTTTCCAGAAAATAAACTAAATTTCAATTCCATTTGGTAGCTTTGGTTTCTAATTACAATTTCATTTAACACTAGCACAAATTTACAATATTTCAAAGCTATTAACTTTCAGGATAAGATCATTTATTCCGCTGGAAGACTTGGAAAGGTTCCTTCTCCTTGGAAATGAACAGGAGAGGTGAAAAAGCTCTTACTACATGGGGAGAAAATGAGCATTTCCAACAGGACCACTTCAAGGCTTCAGGTACTTAGCTGAACTAGATTTAAAAGGTCAGAACATAAAGTTATTTTGATTAAAAAAAGCTATAGTTTGGTCAGAAGAGTTAGGATTGGACTTAACAGGGACCAAAACACCTCCTAAACAGAGGGTGCACTAAGCTCTGTCCATGCTAAAGTACTGCCTTAAAACTATTTACCCAACTCATTGTCACTTGTGTGTATTATACTTACTAGACTTATTTCCAGATTTGAGATAGGAATAAGCTATCAGCCATCCTTGTACCACAGGAATCTCTTGTTCCTCCACAGTTCCTAGGTTTTGTTTGCCATTTACACTATCCAAACACTAGATGCATGTACAAGAAAGAGATCGAATCCTGCATAAGGTTTTATGGGTGACAAGGGAATTCATCGGCTCCTCCTTTGCACAACCATTTACTCCTGCACAAAATCAATATTAAGACCCACCTAGCAGTACTTGCACTGACATACATAAACAACTGTAACTGCTAGTGTACCCTGCAGGTTTTTTGATCATGGCTCAGTTATTCTTTACCTTCCATATCAGTTGTGCATGAGAGAAATTGCCTTAAGAGACACAATCACTGGCAGCTGCTTACGGCCATGAAGCCTCATTCCAGCCTCCACAACCTCTGCAACAAACAGGTCCTTCCAGCAGACTAAACAATTCAAATATTTTCTTACTAGGAAGCAGAGGCTCATGCAGCCAGGACCTTATTGGTGCTTTTCTTGCATCTGTCTTCTCCTGTGAGCTTTTTTTGTGTATGCTGCCTTTTGCTTTTGGTCCTTCAGTGGTCCCCTTGGCTGTCCTGAGCAGACATTAAGAACCATCATTGGAGGCAACGACTATAAAGTTTCAGCAAAACAGAAAAACTCAGTGTGAAATGAAGCTGCTGTCAGGAGTCACTGGGATCTATGACCTTCAGGACAGTTTGGTGGGGGGAGTTGTCTTCATGCTACCAGTCAGAACTGGTTCCTGAGCACCACACCAGTGGCAAAATCCTCCTCCTTGCTTCATTGCAGCCTGGGAGAATCTGTTGCAGAGTCCTAAATCAGATCACCTGTGATGGGGAGCCACAAAACCCACCAAAATGCAGGCACAAATATGCCTCATGTCAGAGTAATGGCTCCATCCCGAAGGGTTATTTTGGCTCATGAGCTGGGCTGGAGAAATCCTCTCTCCCTTTCATTGCCTCCCTTGAGCTTTGTCATTCTTCAGTTACCAAAGCAAATGTCACTGCTGTGCTGTTTGAAGCAGCTCTGATTAATTCATCTCCCAATATAATGATGATAAAGCCAACAGAAGTGAAAATCTCACAACCAGCTGCTAGGCACCAGCTAGAAATGCCGAAAAGAGAGCAGGTCTGACTCAACTGCCCTGTTAAATGGCATGGAGATAGGAAACTGAGCACACATTTCTCATTTGCTGCATCGAATCTCTTTCCATCCTTTTCCTCCATCATCCTCTGAATTGTAATGAAACACAGTGTCTGCACTGCTGACTACATCCTGCGATTATAAGACATTTTCCTTTTAAGCACATTGAAGAGCTAAATGTGTATTTATGGTATGCAAACTACTTTGCTTAGCATTATAGAGGAGAATACTGCATGAACCCCTTTATATTCTATCACTGGGGTGTGTTTATCATTCCACAATCAAATGTAATGCAAGTTGGCACCAGTTCTACTAAGAATAATAAGCCAAAACATAAAGTGAATACATAAAAAGTGTTGTTGACAGCCTGTTTACAAAATCCAGGAGTTTAATGCAGATTTTGTTTTAGCACAAAAACTATTAACATAATAAGAATACTGTCTGCTTCAGACAAGCTGTTATCCCTAGCTGCACTTTTTTTTGGAGAAGTCATACTTTCTCAGACACACTGAAACTTTGCTTACACACAGTTCTCGCTGCCTCTAGTCTCATGGATTTCTGAAGATTTTATGAAGGCTTCTCTACCAACTGGTATGGCGGTTCTTCCCATTTCCCAGGACAGATAGATACATTTATTTTATTAAATGCTTGTACTTTAGGTACACATTATCTTGTAACCCTCCAAATTCAGATTTGCGTGTGCAAATAGGGTAATTAGGTACACATTTCTATGTGTCAGCACATTTTCAGGGACAAACTCACTCTCTTCCTCCAAGTGCTGAGAGTCAAAATAAATAATCTTAAATATTCGGTCTAAGACACACTTCAGGAAAGCAGTTACATAAGTGTTTCACCATTCAAGAAGAGCAGAGATGCCTTAAAAAAACCCCACACTTAAATATTTTATAAATATAAATGTTTTCCTAAATTAAGGAGTTTTTCTGAAGAACATCTAGTTAATATATCAGACTGGGAGAAGCAGCTTCACAAGAATCTTCCTAGAGATTTTTTTCTTTTAAACTGGTATCTTTATTAATCATTATAACAGAAAACATAAACCATACATTTGAAATCCAGTGAGGACTGCTGCAGGCAACACTACACAAAGAGAATAAATGCAGTCATATATCAAAACAGGGGGTGCATAGGGCCCTATTTTAACTGTAAAACACAAAGGAACAAACCAAAGCTTGGGTGTATAACTTTTATTTCAGTGTTCTCCAGCTCCCAAGTGCTTGCCTTGCAAACTCTTTTAATGTTTGTCTATGAAACAAGAATCCATGTTGAATCTGTTATCAATCTCAAGAAAAGAAAAATGCATTGATGTGGTGATTCTTAAATTTGTTCCAGTGAGAAATGCCAAGTTTGATAAATCTTTTACATAGGTAAAAAAAAAAAAATCATGTCTAATATGGACCATATAACAATAATGTAAAATTTAATATTGTTAAAGGAAACTTACAGTAAAATTTAAAATCCATTTGTATCAAATGCTAAATCCAAAATATAAATATTTACAAATTTAAATACTTAACTATCTCCTGCCTGTTTATATTCAGAATATATAACATATATTCTCTGCATTTTGTTGTTATCTAAAACTATCTACAGTAATTGACAAAAAAAATCCAGTTTTTGTTGGTACTGTAGAATATTTATATTAATTTTGAGTCCTTATTTTGAAACAAATTTCCAAATCTAACCTGCATTGAAGAAAACCTGAACATTTGACAACTAATTTATTTTTCCAGTCTGACAGTGGAAATAAGATTACAGTGAGTATTTTATTGCACACAGGAAAAAGAAAGAATTTGAAAAGACCGCAGAATCAAGAAATACCAAACTAAAAGTTTTACATTCTAGTTAAAGGCAGCTTCTTTATTCATCTGCTTTATCAGAAAGTTTTCACTTCCATGATTACGTAATTTTTTCATTAAAAAATGAAACCCTCCTTAGTCGACAACTGCTATGAGTAACTGTTTGGCACGTTGCTTTACATCAATTCATGATGTAGCCACACATTATTCATTGAAAGTTGTTCAAGCTTTTTCCTCACATCAGAATTGCAGATTTTCTCACAGACATCCTCATGGAGCTTCACAAACCTTATTCAACTTATTTGCACAAGAACCCTTCAGCAGGATAGATGAAGTGAGACAAAGAAAGTTTAAGAAAAAAAAGAGCTGTTTGCTAACTTGGAGTTCACAATTTGCAACCGTGACTAACCAGTATGTCAAGAAAATCAGGTAGTAAATTCTCAGTTGAAAGCCTTGCTCAGCCTCCAGTGGTGTCCAGATGCAGTATATGCACTGCAGATTCCGTCTTAGGGGTTTTAACTGCCAGCCTAAGCAACAGGTAAGATTTTTCAAAGGCTTATGACAAGGTCAGCTTGGAGGACTTTCCTTATAAGACACCTAGAACAATGTCTATGACAGTACCTCATTCTCTGACAAATTACAAACCCTGAAATCTGCTTCTGAAAAACATGAGAGCACTAAAGCTCTTCAACTGAAAGGATTGTGTGATAAAGCGTTTAATATTTATCTTCCCTTAATCTTGTTCTTGAGAAATAACTAGAACTGTCAAGTGGCCTTCTTTACTGGCAGCGCTGAAAACTGCTTCTAATGAAAATATTTATTACCTGGAATATATCTTGTCAAGATTTTCCTGGCACTCATCATGCATGTTTTACATGTGCATGCCTTATGTCCTGTGTATTAGTTGAACAGAGGTCTTTGAGCTCAAGCAAATTACATTTGGACTCTTCACTGACTTCAGATGACATGGTACAAAACCTCAGCATGTTATTCATATTCTTCTTCAGTCTCACATTAATACTTCTTCCCATTTTCACACAGTCGGGACAGAAAAATATCTTCTTCATATATATTTTGGCCAGTCAAGTAACACTGCTTGGGCCCAGAGCTGGTGGATCTACAAGAGAACACTTTGCTCGGAGGTCAGAATATATGTTCACATTATGCCCAAAATGTTTTTTCCAACCATCTCTTAAAAATGAATATTCAGTCATGTGTTTCCTGAGATCATGGACTGATCTTTGCCTGTGGAAATGTGCATACCTTTAAGACAGATAATGTATGAAAGAGATTACATGATCCACAGCTTTAATCACCACTAAAAATCTGGATCAAAATTAAATATTTCCATCTACCAAGTTAGTTACTCATAATTTATAAACCTAAAAAAAAAAAAATAAATAATACTTCACAGGATTCCTTTTCTCAGGAATTCTGGGAGCTTAATAAATGAATTCACTGTAGCCATCTGAGCTCAAAAGTGAATGCAGAAAAAACAAGAAGAAACAAAACATCCTGAAGTATTAGCACTTCTGAGTCAATTTAAGGAGAATCTTACGTTTACAATCTAAGTTCATGAGCCTCAGTAATGTCAGACTTCCCATGATTTTTTACTTCAAATCAGTGTCTGTAACTTTTTTCATTACCGTTATATGAAATGCCCATGAGAGGTTATGGATTGGAAAGTGTAATAGGTGAATATATTAAATAGAAGGATGAAGACGAAAATGGAGACTTCACTGGTAACTATGCATATCACTGACATTGGGATATTTAGGAAAAAAATAACACTTTTCCCCATTGTCCTTAACACTGCTTGTTAAGAGGTTTCCCTGCGTGCCCCCCCCCCCCCCCCATTAAAATTTATTAAGGGTAAGTAAGCACAGGCCATCTGGAGAAAGGAGCTGGAGACAAAATAAAGAAGTTAGGGATTTGTTGGTCAACTAGTGGACTGGAGGAACAGAATGCAAATGACCAAGGAGTAAAGTTCAAAATAGCAGATGTCTATAAAGGGAAAATATCTGCTGGACAATAAATTCAAGAGGGAAGGGAGAGACAAGGGAAGAAGCAAGAAAAAAGAAAAATCTATAACTCCCCACTGATTGTGCCTCTTGTTTATAGCACACTGCAGCTCCCTTCTGCCTATTATCTTGTACAGTTAGGGCAGCCCATACATCATGAACAAAACAATGTCTGTTGATTTTCTTAAAAATAGCAGCAGCTCTTTTGCTCCAGCCAGGATAACAGTAATGATGGCCACGGCTACATCTTGAGGGGATTTTCTTTCCATTACTGATTCATTAGGCAAAGCACTAATTGAAACTGCTGCTAATAAATCACTGCTGCCTCTCAAAGTTGCAACAGTAACCTGAAAAAAAAGAAGAAACAGCATGTGATCAACATTAAACAGTACAAAAATGCTTTTGCTTATTATTTTGAGTGGCATTGGATATTGCTAATCCCATAATATTATCCCTAATAAAAAATGTGTGAGAAAAGGTTTCTTCTCTCATTCTCTCCCTGTAGAATATCTACAGAGGAAAATTTTAATCCTTCTCTCAATAAATCTCCAGCACTTGTTGATTATCAGTTGTCCTTAATAAATCACTCAGATTTTCATATGCTGACTTCATCTGAGGTGGTTAGCACTTATTGTGAATTGCTAGAATTTCCTGTTGTAAATTCACTTCAGAAATATTAATTTAATGCTTCAGATATTTCATTATGTTTTCTGGCTTGGTTCCAAATAATTTTCTTAGCTTTGCATTACAACAAAAACAGAGGCCCATGCTTAGAATATTTATTTTCTGTCTATTTCAGATGTCACTGATTTTCTGCCATTTGGAACCTATGAATTCTTTAATGGCGGTTAAAGTAAGAAGTAACCATCTGATAGCTGTTATGATGATGTTTCCACATTTTTTGTTAGTATCTTTAAAAAAATAAATAGTGTTTGCATCTAACTCTAATTCCCTGCTATTTGATCAATGGTATTTATTTCTTTACAAAGCCCAAATCTACCCTTTTTAAAGCACTTCAGAAAGCTGGGTAAAATCAGGAAACAAATAAATCCATTTACTGTAAAAGGTTACACAGAAATTAGCAACACAGAAAGAAACAGAAGACTTTTCTTTCTGAATCTATTCCCATACATTAAATATAAAATCATTCTGAGTCACTGAAGGAAGTCTGCAGGACAAGATGTCTGAAAAGAGTTTTTGCAAATACTTTGCAAATAACATTTGAATTCTTAGGTGAGACCTTCCTCTTTCTAGGTGGTCAATTTTCATTTCTAACTGTACCTTTAAAATGTGGTTTCTTGGAAACAATACACTTTATTTTGATCTTTTTTAAGAAAACCAGAATGACTTTCTAGAACTAGATTTGATGTTAATGAAAGCATGGTACAAGAAGCTTTAGTATAGTCTAAAATAAACTTTTATGAGTAGCTATGGAACAATCCATTCAGTTAAGCAAGTTTCCTTCTATAGATATGAACTGAAGTTGGCTTACTGCCTGAAGAATAAATCACTATATCTTTTTCAAGACAGTTGGATGTTTCTGAATCCTTCAGTATAATTTGAATATTCTTACAGAAATGAGAAATGTTTTTTCAATTATACCTCAGTAATATCTCCTAGCAAGGTGTTCACAAAGCTCACTGTGCAGTACAGGAAAACATTTCCAGCTTTTAACTCATTTTGATTTGTCTGCAGTAAAGATAGAGAGTAAATATGTTCAGTCCAACAGCTCTTAAAGAAATTAAACTACCACAGGATAAGGGGTATGGCCCTTCCATTAAGCCCTAGGGTGTTAGGCTAGCTCTGCAATGGTCAACATATTTTCAAGTGGTCTAGATTTTGAAGTAAAAGGTTAAATGTGAAATTCATTGGGTTATTCAGAGTAGCAGAGACAACAGTTAATAGTAAAGAATTACAGAAAACCCATACAAGAGCAAGTTATTAGGAAAAATTAGCCTGTGACATTCATTGTGGACAGGAGTGAAGTAATTTAGACAGAGGAGCAAAAATATATTTAATTTTACATAATAAACAATGCAAGTTAATAGCAATCACTCAGGAAATGTATTTTGTTATTAGAAGATGTTCTTATATAAAAACACATTTCTCATTCTATTTGTCAATAACAGTCTGAGAATTATATCTTTACAATTATCAGGAATAAAATGGAAAAGCAGAAGAAATCAGCAGGTTGCCGTGTAAACCCACTGTGCCTTTGTGTCTTGGTTAATGTTTATACCTCTCATCCTTGCAACTCAAAAAGGCTATAGTGAAACTTCAGTAAGTGAAAAAAGGAATGAGCAAAGATATGAGAGAATTACCATATAACAAATGAGCAAATAGGCTGTGATCTCCAGACTGGAATTAGGTCTATATAATAATGATTTTGAAAAAGGATGGTTATACATTATCCCTTCCCAATCAAAGGATTTAGGAAAGGTCTTGGGAGAGAGGTGTCATAGAAATTAAATTAGCAAAGGGCAAGTACAAAACAAACAGCTGGAATATTTTTCCCATAGTGTATAGTTTATCTGTGAAACTCCCTGTGACAGATGTTAAATTTACACAGATTCAGCAAGGAGCTGGCTAAGTTTGTGGAAGGAAAACCCATCGGGTGCAATGCAATACAAAGATGCCATCCCTCATTCAAGAAGTGTCTGAGTCACAGAAATCTCTCAAAGTTGGGATAATATTGTGGGAAAACATTATTTTATGTTTACTCTTATGTTCTTCAGAGACACCTACTGTGTTCCATTGTCAGAGAGAGATGCTGGGCTGGGATGACCCTAGGCCACTCTCACTGCTGTTCTTGGCTAGATAGTGCAGTAATTGGTGAAGTTCTAGTATGTTCTTGTTTCTTTCCTTGCTTTCAGTAATTGTCCTGCTAATCTGCTGGAGATGGCTTCTCCATCCATTACTGCAGTGCCGTAATTCATATATTGTTGTCTGACTACATTTTACACTATTTAGAAAGGGTAAATGAATCTCAGAGTAGTCATATATTTATATTTACTCCATGGCTTAAAACGAATGTCACCCAATAGGCTAAGGCGATGTCAATGAAAAATGAAAATCCCATCCTCTGAGATCAGCCATGAGTATATAAAGGTGATACAGTTTTACATAATTTATTACTAAACTAATATTTTGTTCAGCCTTTTAGAGAGAATTTCACTGCAAAAGTAAATTCCACCCACTCTTCAAATTCACTCTAATTTTTATGAGATTGCACACACTAGTTTTGTCACTGTAACTTGTGCCTTTCTGATGTGCAGATTAGGGTGATAACTATAATGGAAGCCAATGAAAAATATACTTCATTACCTTGAAATGATCTGAAGTACCTGGGTAATTTTCATTTTAGCAGATTGTCTGCTAATGTGAGAAACAACAGCAAGAGGCCAGGAAAACATGTTTATCACTGTTATTTTGCTGGTTATTGAACATTAGATTACACTCACATAGAGACCTGTGCAAACAAACAACTTTATCTTCTTACAATGAAGCAATATAGTTGTTTAAAGAAGGAAAGCCAGTTTATTTGAAGGAAATCCTCAGGAAAATAGTATCTTGTAAAAAATTTATAGAAGCAGAATGAATTTAGCCTTAAGTTTGGTTGCCTAAAAGTGTGATCAACATGATTTTGTACTCCCTGTGCACTACTTGCCTTCTTTTGACAGGACAAGTAACATAAGGGGAAGAAAATCTCATTTGAGCCACACTGATGTATCGTTTCTGAAGCCAGAGAGATCTCTCTCACACCACAGTGCTCCAGAGCATTTGCCAAGATGAGTGAGTGGAAATGAATTGCTGCAATTCTATCTTCCTCCTTCCAGCAAACTGTAAATGCAGACATGCATTTTCATGTCAGCTAATGTGATCATATTGTTAGCATGAGTTTGCTTAGGATTTGCAGGAGGATCAGGTTTTCTTTAGGTTTTCTACTCCTTTAAAGGAACAATAAAAAATAATGAGTAAGTTATGCTGTTATATTGTCTTATTTTTATACTCCTACAAGGCAATGGTGTTTTAATGGAATAGAAGAGAAAATAAAACCTTTAATTGTTTGAGCGAAAAAAAAAACAAAAAAAAACCCCAATCCACTCAAAACAGATAAAAACAAATGTGTTTTATCAGAAACCTGATTTTGCATTCTCCAGGGCTTAATGCAACCGCTCTTGCACAACCAGTGACTGTACCAAGATTGCTCCAATGTGAAAAATGCTGAGGGCTATAGAATACTTTGTGAATATTTTTAACCAGGGATCAATGCTAAGCTGATTAGCATAAATGTTTCTTTAATTGAAGCAGAATTCCATTTATTACAGAGTGAACTGCTCTTACAAATGAAAAGTCTCGACAATGAGAGTGAGACAGGCCAAATTCAATTTCAGATAAATTGTCTGAAGGAGTATCTTTCAGGCTTACCCATTTGTTTTGTGTTTTAATTCAGACTTGTTGCAGGGGTTTGGTTTGGTGGTGGAGGGGGCGAGGGGGAATGGGGTTTTTTTAATATTATATAAAAGTAAGTGGAAGTTATGCTGGTTCTTGGCAGAGGATCTTGTGATCTGCAGCAGGTCACTGTTAGAACAGCTCAAGGTTTCTCAACAGTGCTGCAAAACTCAGCCCTGTCACAGGAGACTTCACCCATCCAGGGGGTCCAAGCATGGGTGGGGCTGGAAGTCTTGGTGGGAGTTTTTTTTGCAATGGTGAGAGCTCTTCACCGCCTGCTCCACGTGCTTCCTCTGCTACCACTGAATCTACCAGGAGGGGGTGGGATCCAGCCTTGCTTTGCATGGGTGCTGTGCCTCATTTCCATTAGCCTTTTAACATCATATTTCAGAATTAAAAAAAAACAAACAAAAATCCCAAACAAACAAAAATTTATGTGAGAGATAAAACCTGCATATGAGTAAAATGAGATCTGTGATTAAGACACCCTCTCTGGTAGAGATACTGCCTCTTTCTCACGAGGTTATCTTGAGGACTAAGCACAAGTAAAAGCCACATTTGATCATCTCTACTGGCTCCCTGTAATTCAGCCTCATTCACTTGGGTTGCTCTCACCAGATTGGCAATTTCTCTGACTCAGGATAAAATAGACCCATGAGAAGTTTGACCTATTCTGGCAGTCAATTATACAAAACAACATATGTGGTTCAACACATTATTATCAGAGAGGAGGAAATCAAAGCCAAGGTATGATCTCATTCTTCCATATAGTGTATTAACCTATTAAAAGATCTAGAGTACTTCATCACAGAAGTGAATTAATAATTAAATGGAAGATGTCCAGTGCTTTATCACATTTTATGTCCATACTTTGCTAAAAAGAGAGGCATTAGTATATTCTAAGAAAAAAGGCAGTTTAATGCTGATTAGGAGCCTTAAGACAAAAAAACAAAGCCTCCATAGAATGCAATCCCAGTTTCAAAATAATAACTCTTTCCAAAACACATTTTCAGGAGATGTATTTATTTTTAAATGTATATAATGATACATCCTTCATAGTGTACAGACTTTCTGCTTAACTGTCTATTATTACAGCTTGAATATTAGTTACTTTAATACAAATAGCTAAATACATTGACAAAGACAAATGAAGCCCTAAAAAAGAAATTACTGAACCTCTGCTATGGTGAATGAGTTTTTCATTTCTGACTATACTCAAATTGTGTCAACACAAACTTTCAGGCACAACATATTCCCTTCTGATGGTGCCTTTTCATCTGCACAATAGTTGTATTCATAATTAAATATATGGATTCTCTTAATTTTGATATTCTAGTTTTGCAAATTGTTCACAAGACAGAATGTTAAGAATGACCAAACCTGATGCTGATGCTGACAATCATTTTGATTGATACCACATGTTGGGGCTTTAGACATTTTGTTCCTGTTATATGTGTTCTTAGTGTTCTGATATATAAACTAAATGAAAGAGAAAGCTTCTTTGAGTCTTGAAAGTATAAATTACTATGAGTTCCAACCAACTACGACATGAGCAACAAGAAGATAGCACATCCCGATGGTACAGGAGACAATCATCATGGGGAAACCTAACCTGAAACAACAATAAAATAAAGGAAATATCAATAAAGATACAATACTTTGTTCTCCAAGCAACCTATGAAAAGGAAATTTAAGTTATGCTACACAATCCAAGCCTCAAACATGATTATAGCTGTGCCAAAAACATGGATGTACTGAGAGTATGACAATGCCTAGGAGTCTAATATTCAAGCTCACATTTCTACTTCCAGCCTATTTAAGAGATAAGTGGTCAGAATTAGCACAATTTCATTGGCTGCAGGGCACCTCTTCCAGTTTACTCTCAGCATCTGTCATGTCTTGTTGGGTTTTTTTGTGTTTCCCCATAGACAATATGCAATTATACAGGTAAAATAACAATTCTTACAAATTACACAGCATTAGAATATATCATCCAGCATGTATAACTTCATATTAGGTGTGTAACCCTTGTATGGCACTTGTAACTTAATCTAAGGCTGAAACTCAATAAATTGTTTCCCTGAAAATCTGTAGTGATTTACACCTGGTGTTCCTTGTCTGCACCTCTCACCAGGTTTAACAGACTTGAATATTAATGGACTGTTGGAAATAAACCACAGACAGCTGTAAAAGTGCTCAAACTTTGCTGTTCTGTCAAAACAGTTGTTTGCCTTTCACCACAGATTAAGCTTTTCAGATAACATCCAGATTTTATAGCTTTCCTTAGACTGACAAACACAGGCAGCAAAGACAGACAACTGGAAAGGATGCTGTGAAGTTGGCCAAGTCTTACTCTGCTAGATTTGTAGGTCTTGCATATGTGTGAGAAGAAGGGAGTTTTCTGAAACTTAAAAGCATTATTGTATGATACTAAGGGACTGTGTACAACTGCTGTGATCACACTCCTTTGTTTTATGTTACTAAAATCACAGGGAGAACTGAGATGAGAAATGATCATGCTACAAATGACCCTCCTTTCATACTTGCTTTTGTCAAGTTTAGCCAGGAGTTTCCACAAACCTCATTAAAGCATGCAAATGTTCTCTGGAGTACAGAACTTCATTTATTCTCTTCCTTGAAGTAAGACCTGTTTATTACATGTGGGCATATTAGTTGTGCCTTTTTGTCTTGCTTGTTAGGAGCCCTCAGGAAGGTTCCTTGAGCCTCTTCCCTTCTGCCACTGCTGATCAGAGCACGAAGGAAGAGGTGCCCATTTAGTAGGTGACAGGAGGATAACACCTTCTGAGCTAGGGTGGATTAATAGCTCCTTTCTTTAGGAAGTTACAGCTAGAAGGGACCTCTTGGGACATGTAAGTCTGGCCTTCACTTTCTTGAGATATGAAACCAGTTGTATGAAATGAAAAACTTCTTGATGGCTCAATGCAATCTGTTCTTTATACCTGCAGCTGCAACATTACTCTAAAGCTTGAGATCCTCATACATCATGTTTCTTTCATTGCTGTTTTACTGAAAAGCTGACTGAAGAAGGCATAGACGAGACCAGTAGATTAGAGGTGCTTTCACCTTTAACAGCCATTTGTTCAAGTTGCTGACAAGGGAATTTTACCAGGAACAAGGGTCACTGCAAACACAAAATAATAAGCCCTGACCTATAAAGTTTGCAGGATAATTAGGAAACATATAAAACCTAAACACTCTGAAAAGTATGTTGAAATTATTTAGTGAAGAACAAACTTGTCTATAATGCCTGCTTCATGGCCTCTCTTGACCCATTACCAATGTGAGCCTGTCCCACATACCGGTAGAAAGAGGCAATCCACAAACGAAAGAAAACCTTTGCAAGGCTGGAAATGTGCAAAGAGCAGGACTGTCAAGGCTGACAGATCATCTCATTTCTATCTCCTTGACATCCCCCTGAAGAAGATGGTGTGTCCCTGTGTCCACGACCAAATATTGTCTGCAAGATGTACCCCAGCAGGACAGTTCCTATGCTTAGCTCCAGAGGAGTTGTCTTCCATCTCTCTGGGAGTTAGAACCTGGTGCGCTGGTCTCTTCTGTTGTTGTGGTAACAGGCATTAGTATAGTTATTTTATTTTTCAAAGGAATTTGTGTTAGGTTGGTGTTTGGAATTGAGAAAAGAGAAAGGGAGGAGAGACGGAAGGGCTGGACAAATGCAAGTGTTGAAAGGTATGAAAAATTGTCAGAAAGGGCCATAAGATTGTCATAGATTTCAAATATTTCCTGAAAAGTCTGAAATGCATTTGGAAGATTTATTTTTCGGTTCATATGAATATGCACAAATATACTGCAGGTAAGTGTTATTTCTTTTCCAGACTGATGGGTCAGATCCTTGTTTTTGAATGACTCAGTACCTGAAAGAGCTAAATCATGATCTTTTTCAACCTAAAGGATTCTTTGATTATTCAGTCACTAAACTATGAACATGCTGATAATATTGTAAAAGAACATCTCTTGGAATTATTTTAGTAATAAAATTATTTAATAAATTTGATGGCTAGCCAACTGCTTCTCAGACCCTTTCCTTCCTTCTCTCAGCAAATCTGATCTCTGATCTCTCCTAATTTCACTAAGATAAAAGTGTCCACATAGGACAAAAAAGCAAAACCAGCAGTGGCTGTAGAAATAAAATAGCATGGCTAAAAAATCTCATCTCATTAATGATCCCTGCAGCAGTATCCACATGACAGGCGGGTGAACCAGAGATGGCTGCAACTCTCATAAGAAAACTGGCTGTAGTTTGACAGAAAACAGAATTTTATTGCCCTCACAGCAAACAATGAGCTGGTACTGAGAGGAGTGGGGACAGAACAGGTCTTCATCTGTACTGATGCAACCTAACAAATCATCTCCCTGAAGAACACATGGCAGCTCAGCAGTGAATGGCAATATAATGCCTTTGTAAAGACTGGCAAGGGGAGGGAAGGATCCAAAGAGATTCAAAGACTACTTGACCACTGGAGAGGGAACAGAAAAGCTAGCTCCAGCTCGTAGAAGGTCCCTGCAAGAAAATGGCTGAATTATGCAGGGCCACATATAAAGATGCAGGAATTTTGATCATACCTCCACTATCACTGTGCCAGTCCAATGTGCAGCGGGAGCTGGATACAGCAAGTCCAGGGAGGAACCTCATTTCACTTAGTGTGGGTGCTTGTATTGGGCACAACTGTGACACCATTGCTCTCATTGCATGGACAATTACCCCTCATCTTGAGGTCTGAATTTCAGGCTCGCTGGCCTGAGCACTAATGTAATTGGATCAAATTCAATGTGCAATTTGTGTACCAGAGAGAGGAGAGATAAAGCTCAGTCAGTAAGTATTAGTTACCGTAGAGTTAATCAATTACTTGAGTTGATTCAATGCCCTATTATGTTACTACACTACCCATTGCTCTCCCCCAAAGGAAGATACAGCTGTGATACAGCCCAGGCCACATACAACATAATGCTTAAGTACATGTGTTTTCTTTAGTTATACTAAGAATGCATTTTAAATAATGCAAAAATTACTTTCAGCAACTCCCATTTTCCGTATATTCCCTGGAATTAAAAAGCACCATGTCATTCTGTTGCTCTTGCCCAGGAAAAAGACTCAGCAGAGTTTAGAAGTCACAGAAAAGTTTCTTGAGTTAAAACTTCAGATTCATAAAAAACACTCATTAGCATCTTTGGCATTAAAATATATTTTTACATGATCTTGTAACAGCATCTGACATGACAATTTTATGCACAAACTAAGGGAACAAGGCAGATGGGTCCTGCACAGGGCAGCCTTTTCTTCCCTCTCCTCAGCAGACAGGGAGTTACATACCTACTACACAGTACAAAAAGTTCATCCCAACTCTCCAGAGCCAGCTCAGGGAGTTTTCACTGCGGCAGAGAAATGGCATCAGACGCAAGGAAAGGATGGATGACAGGATCTGGCATTCATCCTACTCTTCCCTCCTCCTCTTTGTACTAGAAGCTTATACATAAAGCTGCAATCTAAATGAAATCTCTCAGCTTAAATATACACAACAACCAGATGTTAGTTCAGTGAAAGATAATGAGAGCATTTCAAGTGAGAGCCCCAGGGATTTGTCTTGGACAAAATTTTACTTATTAATAACTTCAGCAATCCAGTAGTGAAAACCTTGCAAATCACCCCAGCACAGGAGAGATGCCAGACTCCACGGAGAACAGAATTCAGCATGTTCTTGACAAATTAAAATGAGAATTTGAAATGAACAAGATGAAACTGTGAAGGTAAGTGTGAAGTATATATTAGAAGTCAAACATGGGCACAAAACCAGAAAGGAAAGCAAAGCTTTTCAGTGGTAATGACCTAGTTATTTCTGATCCTGCCTCTCTGTAAGATTTATGGCCCTGTATTTGCTTAGAAGAAAAGGAAACTGATGCATGATTCTTCTGGGAATAAATCCCATTTCTAACGAGTATCTACGGATGTGAATACTACAGTTTTCTTAGGTTATAAATTCATTCAATATTATTTGCTAAACAAGTATAACAAAGCCTTTGTAGTGTAAATTGTGTTTTCCTGGATAAACTGATTTCCTACAGTACCTTGCAGGTCTATTTTGTGATGCTTCAAGAGCCAGCAAGACCTGGGATGCACAAGACCCAGGTCCAGTTCCCTGTTCTGCCTGATTTGGGACATGACATATGAAACATTCTCATTCAAAAAAAAACACTCCTACAGATACTGCCTTTCCTTGACAGCCCATAACTTACACAGTCAGGGCATCCTCAAGCAGATCTGTGGAAGAACCATGCCTCCAAGGAAATAGTGAACCTTCAGTGGTTCCTCAGTGGAAAAGTAACAGCAGAAATCTCCCAAGACCAAACCACTGATGGTGAAAGAAGCCTGGTGGTTGTCGGGAGTAAGAGTTAAAAAAAGAGTTAAAGCTAACTTCTACTGTCATTTGTATTTGCAATTTAATGTACAATTTAAACTCAACTTATTGACTTTTCGTCAGACTTAAAATTTTGCATTTAGTGCTTCATATTGGTAGAAGGTAGAAGGTATAACCTTATCTTTGCAGAGAAGGCCCTGGGGGTCCCAATGGACACCAAGCTGAACGTGGCCCACATATGTGTTCTTGCAGCAACAAAGGTGAATGGTGTCTTGGATTGCATTAGGTAAAGTATTGCCAGCAGGTTGAGAGAGGTGATCCTTACCCTTTACTCAGCACTGATGAGGCCAAACCAGGAGTGCTGGCTCCAGTGTTGGCCTCCCCAGTACAAGAGAAACATGAACATAGTGGAGGGAGTCCAAAAAAGGGCCACAAAGGTGATGAAGGGAATGTAGTATCTCTCCTATGAGGAAAGGTTGAGAGAGTTGGGACTGTTCAGCCTGCGAAAGGCTCAGGAGGAACTTACCAATGTGTATAAATGCCTGAAGGGGGGCTGTATAGAAGACAGAGGCAGGACCTTTTTAGTGACAGGACCAGAAGCAAAGGGACCAAACTGAAACACAGAAGGTTCCTTCTGAATATCAGGAAATGCTTTTTTATTGTGATGTTGACTGAGAATTGGCACAGGGGAGATTGTGGAGTCTCCATCCTTGGAGATGCTCTGTGAGCAAGTTCTTTTTCTGTAACTCAGCTAGGATTACATAGCAAAGTGAAATCCTTTTTTGGGGAAAAAGGAGAGGGGAGAAAATTACCTTTATAAATGCAACACTTGCTTCTGAATATTGTATTTTGTGAAGTTCTCCATGTTTTTCCAGATTTATCCAAAACAATCTATAAATTATTTGTACTAACATTCTTATATAACTCATTTTCTTTGTGATTATTTGCCATCAAATTCTCCTATGGAGAGATTTTTCTCAAAAGTTTATTTTGACTTTTTCATCACAAACAAACAAACAAACACAAACAGAAAAAAAAAACAAAACAAACACCTCAGAATTCCTTGGAAACAAACAAACAAAAAGGTCTATTGATTAATTCCCTGCCTTTAAGGAAATATTTTAAATTTGTTGTCTGCCTTACTCTCAAAACCACTAGGAATTTTCCTCTTGGTCAGTTTCTCTGTTGTTATTATACCTGGGGTCACCTTCCTGCCATCCTATTTCTTCTCTCCCTTTCTTTCAATGCAGATTACTTTATGAATCTCCTGTTATTTTGATTGTGTCAACTTTTCTATCATTCCAATTCTTTGACATACTGATCCAGTTTATCTGAAAGGGAAGTATGCACTTTACTAAGAAATTTAAGAAAACCGATTAAAAATGTTTATCACATGCCCATGACACCTGTTGTAGCTCAGAAAACAGGTGGCTAAAACTGCAAGTGAGCATTAATACAACATTAAATTGCTGTGGATTTCATATAGTCTGGAACTACACAAAAATTACAGTGTGGTTACCTACTAGTTTCCATACACAGGAGTTACTGTGTCATTTAAACCACAGAACAGAACAAAACCTATAATCCTATTTTCTTCTGATTGCTAAAATTATAATAATTTCTCCTTATATTCTATCTATTTTGAGTGTATGCCAAGATTTCCTGTACAGTCACTACCAGGAGTAAGCCTGAGATAGGTAAAATCAGATCATGAGTGAGAAAAAGTAAAGGTATTAGGTTTTGCCTTCCACAATCTAGAATATCTTCCTAAAGGTGTTTTCCTGTAACCTTAACACTTTTACATGTGGAACAAGCAACAGGCCTTTCCTTGGTCTTCCAAAATTTCAGCCTTTCATTGTAAGAGGACAGCTAGTCTGTCAGCTCCACCTGGAAAGATTCAAATGACTAGGTTTCTGTCTGAGCTGAAATACAGAACTGTCAGAACAAGTGACTTTGATAACTATCTAAACCTATACATATATGGTAAGCTAGCAACCTGGATGAAACACCACAAAAAAAGAAAAAAGAAATTGAATACACATCAATTCTAGCAAAAAAATACTCTGATTATTTAAAAATCATCAAGACACTAGTTATTAGATGACAGTAGCATCTGATCTTTCACTTAAAAGTAAGCATACAACTCTAATAGGAAATGTTGAAATCCTGTAGATAGCCAGGGAAGAACAGAAGCTCAAGTACAGAAACAAAACTGAAAAGAGAGACAGAACTAACAGTGACATTTTACTGGGAAGGAGCAACATAAGACTGATATATTTGTGGAAGTTATTTTTCTACGATTGTTGTGATGCTAATATCCCTTTAAATGAATAAGTCTGTATTAATAATTTGGCAAGCTGTTCAGAAGCTTGTATCTAGGTGACAAGGGAGGGAAAAATAGTAGCTTTCTACGTTTGGCCTTAAGGGCCCCATGACCAACATAAATGGCCCACATTTAAATGAGAAAGAGAATTATTTAAGTCAAGTTCATTGGTGTGACAGGGTGTAAAGGAAACTAGATTGAAACCTTTGCACATGTTAAGATGCATTTTACTAAATTTATATAGCTCACTCAAATCCAGATTACCTCAGTCTATAGATCAGGCTTTGGTGGGTTGTTGCTATTGAGAGACATGCACAAGCCAATGGCCTGAAAAATATCTTAAACTTAAATCACTTATTTAAGCATCAGAATAATTCCACTCTAACACAGAAAACACATTTAAGTGTTTTGCTGGATCAGGAGTCAAACAAACAAACCAAGCAAACACCCCATATCTCATCTGTAGTCTCTTTTGGAAGATCTCCAAAGGCAGGAAAGCCAATATTATGATAAGACAGTATGATTCCCCTGTGTAGCTGTCTTTGCTTCACTCATAGAAGTTTGGTCTTTTCTCCATCTATTTGCCCTATGATGTGAAACACTTGTCACGGTCTTCAACAGATTAGCTGCAGTTTAAAGCAAAAATTTGATTACTCTTGACATAAATGATACAATTACCCAAAGCAGCTCACAAGATTGCCTCAAGACAGCATCCATTTCTACCTGACTACCAATATGGAGAGTGAACCAACCATATTTGAACATGATGGGCACATCCTTTCCCCAGGAAGGTTTGCACCAGCCTTCAAGCAAGGTGAAAGCCAGGAAAACAGAGCGCAGAGGAAGTTCTTGCATTGAGGATGGCCAACTGAGCTTGCTCTCAAGACTTTCCTTTTCCTAAGATGTGTATAACCGGTATAACCTGTATAACAAGAGAGTTGGTACAAGGTGGCCGTGACAACCTAATGCACCCAATTTACTCAGCTGAAACCAACAGTCACAAACTAGTCTATGGATGAGAGATAATTTTTTCACACTTATGCTTGAAGTGGGATGATCTTTCCTCAGCACCTAGGAGGAAGCAATCTTGTACATGTGGGTACAACATTCCAGCTTCCAGAGGGGCTAAACAAACTCAAACTTTAGAGAAAGGAGCCTTTGCAAAGTCTAGATTAGACTGTCAGTCCTCGTTACCATGGGGACCTCTTGCATTCAGACCTTCTGTATCATTACAGCTTTAAAATACAATTACAGCAATTCAGTTTGAGTGTTGCTAAATCTCTAAAATTATTAACTACTTACAGAAAATATCTTAGGTTACATTAGTTGCTTTCCAAACTGCAGTCTGCTAACTGGATGGACTGCCATAATTTGGAAACACCTTTCCACTTTGTTTTTCAGAATTTCCTTTCAAAGATAATAAATATTTTATTCACTTCTGGTTTGCCTTGTTTGGTTGGTTTTGTTGTTGTTGTTTTGTGGGATTTTATTTGTTTGTTTTTCTAAGCCTCTATGGAAAACAGAAGAAACATATAGCAGAGTAAAACTAGAACTGTGTGGTATTAATGCTTTAGTCATTATATTTTCTATCATGCATATGGTCTCTTTAGAGATAAAAAGGTCCTTCAAGACAGCTTTGTATTTAAGCCATTTCCCCTAAGTTTTGGTACTGCTAAAGTCTACATAGCTCTTTAATCATAAATTGCTTTAATACCTAATTTTCTCAGTAATTCAATCTCTATAGCCCATTGAAAAGAGTATATTGTCTCTCTTTTCCATTAGCAGATACTCCCAAGAAACATACACTATATAATGTTAAAGCTCCAAAATGAGTTGCCAAAACTATAGGACTTTATCACCAAAGCAATAACTCCATTCTTTGCCAGGGAGCATTGTTGTGACTCTTTGAAAAGTAGTGACCTTATATACTCTATGTTGGCAAAAAGGAATATGTCACAGACTGAAATTTAGCTTTGTTTTAGTCAGATGGCTTTTCTTCATGCTGCAATGTGACATACTTGATTTTGTTTATAACATTTGTGCTCCAAAGAGACCAAAGCACTACAAACATGGTGTTTGTTGTTACTGCCAATGTGCAGCAAATTGTTTACCATTACAGTTACCAGAGATGAGATAAATTCTGCAAACTTAAATTTGCACACCAAAAAAAATTCTACCAGTAGACTTAGTTTCAATAACTTCAATTCACATGAGTTTCTGGTCCATTAATGACTTTTTTTTTTTTTTTTTTTTTTTTTTTGCCAAGACTATTTGAGTCCCCAAATATTCCTTAACAATCTGTTACCTGGTGCTTTAATATGAAAGTCCTAGAGGCAGAGTAGATTTTCCCTTTATTGTTATGGGAACACATATAGACAGACTACTTTCCTTTCTGTCCTACTAAAGAAGTAGGATATGCCATGATAAAGTGTGGCATAAAAATTCAAAATGATCTGCTAGCAATTTTTTCAGTTTATCACAACTCCGTCTCACCTTTGGATCTATTCTCATATATTAGCAATGTATTTGCTCTCTACCTCCCCCAGGCAGACCCTAAAACAAGTTTTGGCCTGATTTCTTGTTTCTGTTTTTTTTGTGGAACCTTCACACTTTCCTAAAGTCTAGGAAATGTACACAGATTAAATTGATTCCACTCCTTGGGAAAGCCATACTTATTCCTCTCCCTACACATCTGTGTAATGAGGTGTAGTTCTGAATCTGAGTTTAAGATTAAAATTATCACGGATGGCTAGAAGAGAAAATCACTGAAGTATTTCTTCTCTGACAAGACTTCAAGAGCCTCATGTACTGGTTGTGAGTAGAAACTTCAGTATTCCTGGTAGTGAATTGTTCTCTTGAATTGTTTGAATGGTTCTGATACCCATATTCTACTAATGAGATAGATCTATACAAAACTAGTGAGACTTATTGTGAAAAAATGAGTGTATTGGGACTGCTGAAACAGGTTTTGCAATGTTTACAGTTAGTGTTTCTGTATTTTATGAAACATTTAACATACTGTGAACTGACTTTTTATGATTATAGGCATTTTGTTTTACAAAAACAAATCTGAGACTTATCCACATTTTTGTTTAGATATCTTTTTATAGCTAAAACCTCTCTGTTGTAGAAATGTCTCAAAATAATATTTTTGAAATGAAATGTATCTACAAAAAAAAATATTAGCCTACATTATTTTTCTACGTAGTCTAAAGAAACCAAAGATAATGGATAGGGCAGAAATTAACTGTGATTTCTTTCAGTTGCAAAATGTTTCAAATTAAATTACCCTTACTGACTCTATATTATCTTGCTTTTTCTCAGTGAAGATTCAGGAATGGAAGTTGCCTGAATGTTATTTCCATTAATTTCCTTAATCCCAACCCCCACAAATGGCATCTCAGGGCACTTTTTTTAGGGGTTGTGTTTGGTTTTGTTTTGGTGTTTCATTTTTTGGTTTGCTTGTTTAATTTCCTTTCCCCGCCCCAACCCCTTCCCCTATATGTTTAATTTGATTAAAGCATTTTTTATTTTTTTTTTTTTAAGAAGAAGATATTTTACGTTAGAGATTAATCAGTGAATTCTTTAATAATTACAGCAGAGCACTGTCAACTATTTTAGAAGCCCTAGACTTTACTAAATAAACAGATTTACATAAGAAATAATGTTCCATCCCATTCTTCTCTTTCTCACCACTTTGAGACTCCTATTCATGTGTCATGTGATAATAGAAAACTCATGTACCGTAGTTTACCAGGACAAAGAAGCAATGTAATTGCATTTTGAATTAAAAAGTGGAAGAATGTTTCCTGTGCATTAATGATTATTTTTCATTATGAACTCATCAGACACCTTCTGATAAAGGGTTACTGATTTTGTAAGGCCAGTTTCCACCAATAGCTCTGTGCTTCAGGCCACCCAGGCTAAGACAAGGACAGAGAGTGGAGATTTTCATTCCAGCAGGGTGCACTTGGAAGCTTCTTTCCAGCCCATCATGAGATGCCACCCAAAGGCAAAGAAGTGGGCAGCTGGAACCTCCCAAGCCCCCCCTGCCACTATGGTGCATTGCAGTCTACAGGTCTTCCTACCTCAGAAAAGCCCCAGATCTGAGCTCTAATGCATTCACTATGAGGAAAGATTTTATTAATCACAAGTCTTATTTTAAGTGCACTAGAAAATTAAAGTTAAATCAACTGAATTTTATTCTAAGTGCATCAACTCACATTAAAGCTCCCACATACAAAACATTAGGCAAATAAATATTAGACAAACATATTCCTTCAGATATATCAACTTTTCTTAGATGATGAAAAGAGGAGACCTAACAGATGGACAAGATAGAAAAAGCATAGTATAGGGACACACATAAATATCACTAGCAGTATGTTTTAACATGGTGTAGCTGCTTGACCAGTTCACAGGTGTTGCAAGTCAATCAGAAGCACCTATTGGAGTTCACTGTCTAATTGTTATAGATGGCAGATAACCCTCAAGGTGCTTCAAGAAGAGAGGTCAGAGCTTGAGAAACTCCAGTTCTCAGCTCCTAAAAATGCACTAAATTTGCAGAAGTTTCTTTGAGAAAGACTGCATTAGTCCCAGTGTTGTCATCTAACCCACACTTCTAACCCACACTATCATGAGTGTTACTCAGGCTTTCATCAGGATTAAGGATTACAGAATGACAGAAATTATTAGACCTTTAAAAAAAATCTAAAGACATTTTATTATCTTCATACTTTCAACAAGTGGGTGAAAACTAAACTAGTTGATTCTCTAACTTCTGCCTTCCTACTTGTATCTCCATCTCTGCAGTGGAAGAGCTGGGTTGCTGCCAACAATGCAAGTGTGCACCCATGTCCCTGGGCATTGTTTCATGGACCTACACTTAGCTCAGGACATGGCGCAGGAGTGTCAAGGAAGTTCCTCAGCGAGTGAGTTATGCAGGAAACCAGATGGTCTAGACTAACCATTTACAGTAATGCTACACGCAACTCCTTTACTGTTTTAGTTTTTTCACTTCCTTTTGAACAGCTTGGACAATCAAGCGGTTGGTTTAAGTGTCATTGAGTGATTCTGAACCATCCCTAAGTCCCACCACAGAATCACATTATTATCTTTCCAAAATATCAGGATCATTGTTTCAGATATGTGTAAGACATTTTCCATTTTAGTTTATTTCTCCAAATTTGTCCTTTTCAGCTAAGGTCAACAGACTTTTGAATTTCCTGTCTTAGAAGGCACAGAGATTCATTTCAGTTGTAACATTATGAAAAAAAGTCTTGAGCAAAAGCTTGCGATTAATATCCTCACAGTGCTAGAGACGGAATATGAATATTTCTTGACTGTTTGGAATAATTTAAGGGGTTTTTTTTCCCTTTGCCTTTAGAAAATGTATTCTTTAGATAATTTGCATAGCACTAGGAAAACTAAGTGCATGGATGTCACTTGGTTTTGAGCCTCAAACAGTTTTCATTCAGCTGTCATTATCAGCAAATAGTAAAAAAAAAAAAAAAAAAAAAAAAAAATTAAGAACCAAAAAAGCAGCTCTTAGTCTCTCTTATTCACTATCAGTTTAAAAGTAAAGACGTTACATAACCATTACCATTTTAGCCTAATGAACTGCTACATACCTGTTTAAAACTTCAGACTATCTCTAGTTAAGTAAACCTCACTGAAGCTGAAAAAGTGCAAGTGTTTACCAGGAAGTTGTTTTCAAGTGGTTTATTAGTTCTGTTTAAATTAATGCAATATTGCATTAATTGTAATGTATAAATATAATCAGGTTGATAATAATTTTTAAAAGCTATTAGAAATCACTGCTAAGTTCAAGCAATAAAAAAGCAAAGGATATAATAAATACTACCACATCTTCTGTGTGAGAAATATCATTTAATTTGCACCAAAAAAAAATAAAAAGCTATTTACTTTTCCATTAAGAGCACTACTTCGTTTGAGCAGTTCTATTTTCAAATGCATTATAATGAAAATAACATAAACACAAATCCTCCTTTCTTCTGACCATGTTGGAAGACATTACTTAGTAACAGAGGGCAAATCACCTTGCTAGCTCTATTAAAAATATCAAATAATTTGAGAAAATGAAATGTCATCTAAAACTATGATTCTGATGTAATAACAAATGTCCATATGATGCTTTGGCAAGCAAACATGAAGCATGACATCAAGCAAGCTCAAGATGAGGAGAATTAATATACTCTCTTCGGAGGCTTATTAGTCAGGGTTCATACAGCAAATGTATGTAAGCTTCATCCTTACAGCATTCTCTTAGTTTTCCAGACTTCATGTCTCTTCCTGCCATTTAAGTTAACTCTGTGTTTGGATCTCCTACAAATTGTTTTTTTAAGGTTCCCTTTTTAATTAGAAAATCACATTCTAATTTCAATAATCTTTCAGTAAAACTCTTTTTCAGCAGCTATAGTGACTGTCTAATCAAATTGAGGATGTCGTAATTAGCTGGAAACTTGGCATGTGATGTAATAACTGTAAGAAACTGCAAAAACTAAGAATTTTTTTGATAACAAAAACTGTTTATGTCAGCACATATGACATTACCTAGGTGAGAATTCAAATACAACTTACTCATACAAACAGCTGTACATTAATTTTATATCTTCTCCCAGGTGGAATAAAAACATTAATCATTCTTCCCTGCATCTTCCTAAAGCCGAGTGGCACTAGTGCTTTGCTGCCTGCCATTCCCCAATTATTTTTGGTTTGCCTTTTGATGCCCTCTCTAATAGAAACTCCACACCCTTTCCTGTATGCTTCATCACGACTATCCTTACTAAGGTAATTCATGTATACGTGAGAAAAGACTCTATGTTGTATGACAAACCTGTACAGGTTTACATCTGAGCTACTGGCCTTTCTAAGATAGAATTTGTTTTACCTTTATTTTTTGTATTAGGATGAAATTAATCACTTTCTAAAACTTACTTATCTCTATTGACTACAATGAGAGCAGGGCATGGAAATAAAGATATCAACACTGCAGAATGGAAAAGTGAGGTGAGATGAAACTTTCCTTTACTGACAAGCAGCTCTGTGAGCACTGGAAAATAATGAAGCTTTATTTCCTACCAATTTGTGTCTTAAGTTTGACTGACTTGCTCTCTGAGTAGAAAGCTCTAGCTGAAGCTTTCTTCCATAACTTACAATGACATTCACCTTCATGAATTTTTTTTCAGTGTGTAAAGAAGTGTGGGCTCAGACTGCACTTTCCCTCACTGGGAATACTAATAGGGTTTCTTTTTCTCTTCCCAGCCACTGACTTTGATGAAAATTCAGGGATTTTAATTATATTTGAGAAATCAAGCCTCCTTTTGCCACCATCCTTTCCCCCGTCAGAAGTGTCTGAAGTTGCTAAGCACATTCAGAAGTTATTAGGTGGGAAACAGAGACACATTCACAGCAGTATGTTTGCACAGGAAACCAGATTGAAAGTTGGGCTTTGATGGAATGAGGGGAACAAAAAGCTTTTCAAAAGCATTCTTTTTTTCCTGAAACATACTTGTTAGAAGCACCTAATTGATCCTGAGATGTGCCAAAGGCTTACCATGATATAACTCCAGAATTATTAGAGAAAGGGATCTAGCTTTGCATGTGCTTACATTATACGGTTCTAGTCTCCAACTTACTGTTAGAATGCTTATAGGCATGGGAAGGTAACAAGAAAGAGAAAGAAATGTGAAGTTATAAGTCAGTATGAATTAGCATACATATTTATATGAAATTTCATGTAATCCCTAAGGAATTACTAAATTAAATAAAAAAACTATTTATTTATTTAGTTAAATAAAAAACTAAATAAAAATTCGGTTAACTTATAAAATAAAAATCATCACAGTCCAATTGCATATTTCAAGGCAATCTTAACTAGTGTGCTGCTGTTGAGACTCCCACAGCATATATTTTAGACTTTAGTAAGAAATAGAAAAGTGAAATTCCATTAAGCAAAATATTTTAAAACAGCTGTATGATGTAATAAATGATGTCTTAAAAAGTTCAAATAAAAGGAGCATTTTAATCAGTTTACTACTCAGATGTATACCTACTGAACATGAAATTATTGCTGAAGTAGGGAATAATTTGTCATTATTGGTCAGTGATAATACTTCTGAATGCAGTCTGTTTTCTGAATAGTTAGATTCTGAATACTGTTCAGAAATCTCACAAAGCAAAAAATTAATATTCCAGCAGTGTACCTCATAACTGAAAAGTCAAATTATTCTTCCTATGAAGAATAATATATGCTAAAATACAATGAACAAGTGGACTGCTTGTGTATCTTGGTTGAAATTATTAAACATGAAAAATATGCTTGAGGGTTTTTTCTAAATGCAACTACATCATTAGTTTGGATGAAATATACTGTGCCCTGGTAGTTACAATGGAAATAAACAACTTGCACAAGTGTCACTGAAGTAATCTATTTAATTATAAGCTTTAGCACATATTTAGTATTTCAAATTCTTCTCTGCATTGACATACTAATTGCTCACACTTCAGAATATACACCGACTGCATATACTTTGTGTCAGAAGAATATAGTCAGTAGATTTTCTGTGCAATGTTCAAAACATGGGATAATCTTAGCAACCATTTAAGTGAGAAGATACTTATTCTGCAGTCTGACTAGTACAATGACAGAACATCAAAGTCTATGTAAACATATGAAGTGATTATAGATTTAACCAATAGCTTTTTGGGTGTCAGTGTACCAGTCAGAAAACTTCTTTTCCTTGGTATGTATGCACATGTGTTTATTTCAGGGAAAGGAAATCAGTTTACCCCGTAAGACAAAAAGCCCTGCAGGTCATGTAGCTCTCCCCTGAGTTAGTGTATACATAAGTATTTGAAAACAGGATTTTCCTTGACTAAGCTGTAATGTAAATTACTACAGTCAAATGCAGATTTCATTTCAGGCCAGAACTTGGCCCTAAACCTATTCTTTTTTTTTTTTTTTATTTAAGTCAGTGACAGGAACATTAAAAATACTTTATAATACCAGAGCATTTCAGTTTATTACCAACAAAATCACTCTAACTAAAGTCCACTCCACAGACCTCTTCAGTGAAACTAGAAGCAATATTTCTTCCTTGTCCTCCTAGCTGAGTCACTGGCTTTGACATGGCCACCTATACTATTCTTGACTTTGGAGGCTGCCTCATCTTCCAGCTCTCCTCTGATCTCACTTTGTATGTGTGTCACTGCATCCCCTTGCTTTCAAGATTCTGTGCTTTACCCTCTTCTCTCTCTTCCTCTGCTTCCCATCTCTAGGTAATTTCACAACAGGCTACATTCAAGCCAGCAATGTTCCCTGTGCTGACAATTCACTGATCTCCTTCCCTCCGATTAAGCTAACCTCACTCTCTTCAAATCACAGTTCTGTGCTCTCCTCTGCCAGGTCTTTACTGATGTCTGGATATCAGTTTACTCTCCATGCCAGCCTGCACAGTTCTCATTTCCCTCCCCCTGCAAATCTTTCAATTTATTTCCTTTTTTCATAGCACTATAATTGTACTCCTTATCCTCACACATCCTTTTAGTCAGCTTGGGTCTACATCTCTGTTAAGAGCTCTACATTCAACCTACATCTAAAACTCTTGCAGATTAGCACTCTATAACAGTTCTTTCCTACCTATTCACATAACTAAAATGCTAACCTAGAGCTCTCTCACTTCAGTTTCTCAATGTCCCTTTCTTTCACCTCAAGAAATATCAAGGATTATTCTCTAGTTCCAACAGTTCAATCATTGCAAGACTCTCTTTGCATCCCTCCACTAGTTCTTTTTTAAAGAAAGCAGAAGCTTTGCTAACTTTCACAGATTGCAAGGTGTGCTGGTTTTGGCTGGGATACAGTTAATTTTCTTCATAGTAGCTAGTATAGTAGTATGGGCCTATGTTTTGGATTTGTGCTGGAAACAGTGTTGATAATAAATGAATGTTTTGGTAGTTACTGAGCAGGGCTTACAGAGAGTCAAGACCTTTCTGCTCTTCACACCAACCCACCAGCAAGGAGACTGGGGATGCACAAAAAGTTGGGAGGGCACACAGCTGGGACAGCTGACCCCAACTGACCAAAGGCATATTCCACACAATATGACATCATGTTCAGTATATAAAACTGTAAGAAGGAAAGGAGGATGTTAAGAGTGACCCAAGTAACCATTAAATGTGATGGAGCTTGCCTTTCCTGGAAATGGCTGAACACCTACCCGCTCATGGGAAGTGGCAACTGAATGCCATGTTTTGCTTTGCTTGCATGCACAGCTTTTGCTTTACCTATTAAACTGTCTTTATCTCAACCTATGAGTTTTCTCACTTTTACCCTTCCAATTCTCTCCCCCATGTCACTAGGAGGAGTGAGCGAGTGTCTGGTTGGTGCCTAGTTGCCAGCTGGGTTAAACCAAGCCACTTCATTAATTCTCTGCTTATTCACAGTGCAGTGTTTCCAGCTGCATCCTGGTGTCAGTCCTCATCACCATTTGTCATATTTCATGTTAGTACCTCACTCCCATAATGCTTCCCAGCACTGGCAGGGATCCCCCACAATTGTCTGTAAAGTCACCTTGTCAGTATTCCTCCATTACATTTTGCCTTGGCACAACTGCCAGTACAAAGCTGTCTTCAATGCAGTCTCAGTATTACATTTCTTTGTGTTTCTCTCTCAGTTGAACTTACATCACCCAACATGGGGTGTCCAAAACTGAGGCACTCTGAACTGGACTGCAGTTATCAGAAAGAGATTGGCTCTTATGGGCTTACATGACCATTGTGATTTCTATGTATCTTGCACATTTTTTCCAGTTATACTTAGTAAATTTGAAAAGAATTTACTTTTTTCTTCAAATCTTGTCTTTATTATGACCCCAAAACAACGCCTCCCAAGAGTACAAGCACAGGATGACAAGGGAGGTCCTTCAAGTATAAACACAAATCACAAAAGGTCAATTACTCATGGTTGTAGAGAAGCCACCCTCAGGGATAGGCAGAACTGGTTTTAGGGCATAATAAAGAGAACAAAGAAGATGTAACTAGTGTATGTAAAACACCATATGTATGTTTAAAATGCAAAGGAGGTAAGAAGAAATTATAAAAGCTCGAATACAAATGACAGCAAATGAAGAGAAGAAAGAGCAAGCTCCAGAAGGGGATCCCACACATCTGATCAATACCAATACTTGTGTGTTAGCAAGTATTAGCAAGTTAGCCTTCCTCACCTTTGGTAAAGAGCCCTGCTCTTCTGTTTAACTTTTACAAAGTTTTGCTACCACAACTCCATAATCATTTGTAGCATATTGTTATTTACTATATAACTGTGCTAAATAAATTACTAATTCTAAGGAGATGTGTTTTCTGCTCCAACCTTCCAATTTACTGCAGTTACTGATATTTTAGGGCCAAGCTAAATTACATGCCGATACAGTATGACATCCATGAGTCTTCTGTTTATATTGACCACACAGGAGGTACAGGGCAGGTTAAACACCTCACTTTAGTACCCTAATTAGGTGAGATGCACCCTACTTTTTGTATTCATTACTGTTGAACAAGCCTATACTCAGATTATGTAATCCAAATTGGCTGGACAGGTACCATGTTTTTGATCAGCCATTTTACAACTCCTCCCCTTTTTACTGTGCTTGGCCTTGGCAAGTACTGGGCTCTGTGGTAACAACAGCTGCTCTAATCAGCACAACAAACCCACGTGGAGTCAGCAGCTCTGGGTTAAGAACATGTACATGAATGCAATCCTCATGAAACTGCCTACACAGTAACCCCACAGCAACCCCACCTTGTACTAGCACAGCATAAATCAGAATCACAGTATGTTTCTAAATGAAGCCAAAAGGATTTACAAGAAGAAACACAGTGCTCTCCGCAAACTGAGCTGACATCAAAAGAACGACAAAATATTCTGCAATACTGAAATATTTTGCCTAGACTGTTTCAGTTCACAATCCTGACGATCAAGAGCAATTTAGCTACCACACATTATGCTAGCCTTAGGAGCTGACAGATAACTCCTACAGTCTGGGGAAGTTAACTTCTGTTACATGAATTTATATATGTGCATCTTATTTGATAATGTGTGTTTCTGTGAATTACATTTAAATTAAACAAGCACTGAAAGAAAAAAAAAGGTGGTATCAGCAACTAACAGACTCAGATACTGCTAGATTAACCAGTCATTTTGGTCCCAAAGCTAGACAAATGGCCCAAGAGCCATTTGCTGTTTTATAAGCAGCCCTGTAATCACCTATCCGCCATGTACAGCTCCATCTGACAGAAGACAATATCTTGCATTAGATTTCTTATATCACCTCCCAGCTTACCCCACATTACTGAACCATCTCATAAACTCTGTATATAATCCAACAATGCCTATAGTGACAGCACACAGTCTAAATGTTTGCACTAAGGGAAAAAAGTGCCCTTTCACAGGAAGAGATAAAACAAATGTACAAGAGATTCTGGAAATACCATTAAATTGCAAGGAAAATATATTTTCTTTTTCAACACTATCATCAGGACTCATATTTGTTCCAGAAATGCCTAACCCTTAAAGAGGTATGAGCCACAGATAAGTATATAAAAGAAGCATAGTCTGGCCCAGTTCTGCCCTTCCTCAAACACACCGAAGAATGCCCCTTAACTTCAACTGAGATATTAGACCACCAATGTCACACAATGTGCAATCACAGTCCTCACTCTTTTATTTTAAAAAATGAGACAGGATCAGCCTTGGCAATAACAACAACAAAACAAAACCAGGTTCAACTTCTGATATTTCCATCTGTCTCAGAAACAAAGTTAAAAGCAATAGCGTGTGACATGAACCTCAGCACAATGAACAAAACAGAGCTCCCTCATCCCGAGCACGTGTTCCTCTGTGCTTCAGCCATCCCAGCTCATGGCCCCTACTCCCTGTCATTCACCAGCACACTCAAAGCCTGAGGCTTGTGGAACAGTGATAACAGCTGTCACCTTAAAATATTTAACTCAGCCATAGAATCATAGAGGTGTCCTGAAAACAAACAAACAAACAAAATGAAACATGCAATAAAACCCGAAACACCACCATCCCCCAAAACAAAACAAAACAAAACAACAACAACAACAAAATAGGTATCCTGTCAGTCTAAGGATTTGTTCCATTGTTTGTGAAGGTGCTTGCGGTCTGTGGACATGCTTCCAGTTTCAGTTATCCATTCTTTGGCTTAAGGGTGCTCACCCCTGGATATACACTAGTTGATGCACATGCTCTAATCTAAAATCAATCAAATCATTCCTTTGGCAAGAAAACAATGGCTTTCCAGTTTTCCACATTCTGCCAAGGCTGCCATTAAAAGTATGAATTTTTTTTACAGCGAGAAAGTTTTCTTGGGGTATACTTCACCACAGTTACATTAAAGATCATAGCACACGGTGGATAGTGTGGACAGAGCTGAGCTAGCATTACATCTGCAAGCAGAGCCGACAGCAGCAGTCTAGTCCCAGCATCATGGAGCTCAATGCATTTCACTTCACTAACCATGGAATTGTGATGACACTGCTACAGCTGACCAAAGGCATGAACATCTGCATTACACTGAAGTCACCTGACATGACCTGGACTGTGGGATTCAGCTCCAGATTCAGTCACCTGAACCCAGGTGTCTGCTATAAAGACATCTACATGGGAGGTAGCTAAGTTCTCACTGCAGTCGGTGGGGACCAAGACAATACAGCAAATGGAAACTGCAGAGGTGTCTGTCTCACCTTGCTCTGTATTTGGTAAAATAAGGAACTTTTTAGAGATAGCCAAAACACTTCTGAGGAGAAAGATTTTTTTAAAAAGAAATTGTTTAAATAGACTGACAAAGTAAAACTTGGAAGTATTTATTTCAGCTTTCCTTATTTTTCTGTAGTTAAATCATGCCTGCTTTCCACTATGACTTTGCATAAAGCTGCATAAAGCACAGGCTATCTCTTGTAAAAAGCCAGCTTTTGTGGCAGTGAAATTAAAAGATAAGCCAGACAAGTGTATTTTCTCCCGCTGTCACCGTATCCAAGCGCCTCCGTTATTATCTAAGACTTACGTGCAAAGCAAGCCCATTCATCATTCACCCCTAGAGTAGTAAACAACTCTTTTAACCCTTTTAAACTTGGATATTTGGGCTCCTTTTAAAGGCAGGATGTATTCATTTTATAACTCTATATATCAGGAGTTTTCTTGTGTTTACTGTGAACTACATACTTCCCGTTCTTCTGTGTTATACATGTGTGGCATTTGAGCTGCATGAAGAGCAAAGATTTTCTGGTAAATTTTCCCTGGCCTACTAAATTAGTTGTATCTTCATATAAAGTTGCAGGTCCTAGGCCAATTCAAGCAAGTATGTGTATGCTAGCACAGTTAGAAAAATCAGCTGTTAAATGGAAAGATAATTCCAATCTCAACCACCTAGGCATTATACCTCCTGCATCAAATGTTCAAAGAAAATAAAAATAAATATTTTCTGAGATAAATCCTGATCCATACTAATAAAAATATTTTTAAAATATGTATTAATTACTTGCTAGCAAAATAGCCCTGTTTTATTTCTAGCTAATGAACTATAAATATGTCCAACAGACCTTACTTTTAATTAGATAAAATGTTTTAAGTAATGAGATGCCAAATAGAAATAATAAAACAATATTGATATATTGTCTCTGAGGATACATTCTCCTTCAAAGTCGGTCAAGTAAACAGAGGTTACTGCCAGAACAGATGTTTTCATTTCAGATTATCATTTTTGTAACCCAAAATAGCAGAACACCTAGATAGCAAAACATACTTTATGGACACAGGTACGTGGAAGCCTTCCCAGCTGAAGCAAATTTTAAATAAATTTTTAAAAAACAAAATTGGCTGAAGAGGCAAACATCATAAATTATGCATGCTAACTTCCAAATTCAAGACTGACTTTATTAAGAGCCAGCACTAGCCACTGCAACAATAATACAGAAGGAAACTATTCTCTATTGACTAACAATTTCCTTGTTCTTGTGGAGCATTTTAGGAGGCTATTTGAGGAGACCGCAAAGCTAAAGTGTTACTGAAGGAATCATTCCACGATTTCTATGCAAAAGCCATGGAAAAAAATGTTTCATTGACGTGAATTTTAATTGAAGCTGAATCCTATCTTCAGGTAAATTATTGTATTGAAAATCATGATACTTTCATTACGCAAAGATTAGCCAGAATGACAATTGTATTAAAATTGTGTATTAATTCACTTTTTGGTTCCACACTTTTCTGGAATAAAAATAACTTTTTTTGTCCCAACATTGGTCAATAATATTTGAAGATTGCATTTAGAATGGTTTGAAGTCTAAATTATTTCAAAATCAATGTGGGTTTGATCTACGTATTTTTCAATTGAAGTGTTAATTAAAATTTAAAATACTAACTTTTAATTAAATGCACTATATTACTGTAGAATTGCTCTCAGTTACTATGCCTTTCATTGACATACACACATTCATGCAATAATTCCACTAAAAATTGTCAAGATAAATTAATTGTTTTACCCTTTAGCTCTCATGAATTTGAAAGTAGTAAAAGTAATGTCATGCATTGTTATTTCTTTTGTATATGTGCTATACTGCAGACTTTATCTAAGAGCTGCTAAAAAATAACTCATAGATGCTTTACATAGGGTACAATTTGCATTATTTAGCTTTAAGACACAACAGTATAGCGTTATTTTTAGTCAGCTGAAAGAAAGAGACTTCTAGAAGGTAATTCTTCCGATTTCAGGATATCCCTTTAAGATGTCAGGACAAGTGTTCCTTTTTCCTCTCCACTCATTGCAGATGAAATATAGATGAATAGGTTGAATGAAATGGATTAACTCAGGTGCAATGAGTCACATTTCAAGTCAAGTATCCTAACAGTTGTCTTCTTTATAAGGAAAATTCTGGAGTTACACAACCCTAGAGAAAAACTACAAGTTCTCTGAGGTGAAGGTTCACCCAAATGGTAACCCAAAAAAGTCACTATCCAGGCTAAACTTTTTGAACTCATACTCACACTCATACTCATGAGTTTGGGTGAGATTAGGTATGCCATTTTTTGTCTTGTGTCTTACTACTCAATATGCACAAGACAGAACAGCCAGCAGACACTGCTCATGTTGGTAAACCATCAGATTTCCAATTACACTGCAAAGCTGTCACAGCCATGAGGGCATCAGCCACCACATTGTCCCTGAGCAGCCTCCCCGGAGCTCCCGACCCACTGATGGCCCAGGAACCCCTTCCGCCTCCCTCTGTAGCTTCTCCATCCAGACGTTCTTAATGTCAGAAAACCATGTTGTACATGAGACAGCAATGTGTTTTAGCAAATGGTGGATTTTTTTAGCAGTCATCTGCATTAGGAAAGAATTTTAATCATTTTTCTATTTTACAATAGTCCAGAAATCAGCTGCTTTTCTGAAAAGTATTTTTGAAATTTCTACATAAGAAGAAAATTTAAACATTCCCAAACCTGTAATTCTACTCCATCTGCAACAGTAGTTACAAGCAGCGCTGGCTTATCATGCTTTTCTTAATTATTTCAGTAATGCTTGTTTATTGCATTTATTAATAGTCGTATTCACTGTCTCAAAACTTATAGAAAAGCTGACCACTCATTTTGAATTTTATTCTCTCTCTTCCTATCTGAATAGTCATAGAAATTAATATTTTTTATGGCAGTTTACTCTCTGCATAAAGTGTCGAATATTTTTAACCTCTAAACTAAGACACAGTCTGTCACCGAACTTTTTTGAGTTTGACATCAGTAAAAGTTCTCCCATTAAAAAGGAGTTATTAGAGCAATATGAAGACTTACACAATCTGTCAAAAAGATCTTCCTAGAAAATCTTCAAAAGAAAATCTTTCTTGTCAAACAGGTGCAATTTGTATGTGGGAGGCTTTAACTTTAAAATTAAAGGCCAGAGATCCCAAAGACCCTACTTGGCTCCCTTGTCTGTGACAGATAAAAGCAATTAAAATTAAGTGATAAAATGTGGCAGACTGTGTATTATACAGGAATATAGCCATGTTTCTCATCATATTAGCCACTAGGCAAAATAATCCATACAGTGATAAACCTAAAAATGAGATGTAATCTAAGATGCCCTTAGACTCACAGAGTTTATTTAACTGTATAATATAGAAAATACTATATTATAGCAAATTAGAAAGTATTATATTAATATACTAATGACCACATACTGGTTGCAATAGTCAGTGGAAATAGTGCATGGAAATATCACTATCAACAACAATTCAAAGTCTTGTGAATTTAAATGAGACCATCGATTACAATTTTTCCCTGAAGCAGTAAAAGCAGAGGACTCCATAAGACATAAACTTGTGTTGGGCTGTTCTCCCAGTCACCGCAAATAGCATTCAGTATTAACACCCTTCATTGATATGTTATATTCAAGAAACACAACAGATTTTTTTTATTAAAAAAAATCCTGAGTTTTGGCTTTTGCTGTTTTTGAATGGCCTCAAGTTTGTGTTCACTCTCCCTGGTTTGATTATTCATAGCTATACTGCTCACCTTCTTTCTTTTAACATTTTGTTTATCACTATCACCACATACAGACCTCCTGCTCTTGCTAAGAAAAGCACACTTTTCAGACTCAAAAAGCTCCTCGTTACACTGGGTGAAGTAAAAATGTAACTCCGCCTATTTCAAAATGAATCCCCTTCAAGGCACACAAAGTCTCAGTCACAATGAAACGAATCAATGAACAAGGTTCCCATGAATAGTGGGGGCAGCATCTGAGCATCAGTCAAATTCATTTTTTCAAATAGTCTGGCCAGCACCTGGGTAAGGAAAATGTTCTCAGTTATTTAACAAACCAACTAACAGTGTTTCAGTACAGCTTCTGAATTTTTTCAAAACACAAGAATTTAGGCAAAAGGCAACAATTTAGAACCTCCCTAGAAGACACGTTGCAAGAATAAAATGAAAATTGTAAGATCAAAGAAGCATATGCAGTAGCCACTGTCTTTCTGACAAAGAAATAGGAAAAGAAATGAAAAAAAACTTAAACATGAAAGTCACAAAATGCACACAGCTGTGACACTGATGTAAAATGGCAAGAAAGCTTCCAGCAAGTCCTGTTCCATACACAAGTCTATACACTAAGAACTTGAAATATTTTACAGGATTAAAATTAACTCATTTTTCTTCTTTATGGGTGGGCTATTTACACGGGCCTGAATGGCCACAACATACAGCTGCCCAAAGGCAGGATCTGACCTGATAACCTGAATGACGGGAAGCACAGATCTCCTACGCTTTGCATGAGAGAGCACCTCGGGTTCAGCCATGCCAACCCCAAAGCTAACCTCAGCATGATTAACTACTTCCGGGCCAGGTGTCACTCAAGAATAACTAACGAACCACAAGCAGGCAAATTGTTTAGTTGTCCATGAACAGGTGTTTTAGCGTACCATATCGACTATAAGGACTCAAAAAGATGGATTCCCTCCCAAAAAGTCAGAGGGATAGGAAAGGGGTTTGTACCTCATTGAAGCACTTATTTACTGTTGGATCGGGCACAGGAGGTGGATAACTCCTAGAATAACAAATACCATGGAAGAGAAAAAGCTTGTACTCTAATGAAGGGAATAACAAGATTATCTGCTGCCTAAAGAGAGGAGTTTACAGCGAAAAACAAAGTCAGACTGGACTATTTGAACCCCAATGGTCACAGGGAGACAGTGAGGGGGCACCATAGCTGATGTGATTTCAGAAGTAACCTGCACATTTCAGAAAACTATACTTATAACAGCATGGACTTGCTCTTTTTTTTAAGGTTTCTGTTCCATTTCTTATCATATTTTACCACTGTAGTTTAAAATACACCAAAGGCTTCCCACACTTGTGGCAAACATCTCATTTTTATAAATATTTTCTAAACCACATCAACTAAGATTTTGCATTATCACATTTTGTCCCCTTGCATAAGATACAGCTCTTTTACCACCACACAGCACACAGTTCAATTGGGCAACACATCTGTCAAAAGTAGATCCTTTCCTTTTCCATACGCCGCATGCACTGAAATGTCAGCAAGAAGAAATCCAGCCCAATAGTTAGCTCCAAGATATGGTTGAGGAAAGCAGCAAATATATTCTTCTAAACTTAGTTAACAAAGCTGACAATACGAGGTGGGCATGACCATCAGTGAGTGGAATGGCTCTAAAAAGGCTGTAGACACTCTCTCCTTTCTTTTTTTGAATGGATCTACTCATGGCTTGTAAGGCACTACCAAACCTTTCATTTAAGCTGCAATGAAACACGAATGCTAGACCACAACACTAGCAGAGATATGGATGCACTAACTCTTGACACATGGCCCATATTCTCATTAGCACTACTGACATTGATGAACTATCTAGGAAAATAATGCACTGACCTTTTTTAACTACAGAAAATCTCTCTGAATTAATAGGATCCAGGGTGTTTTTTAATTTTTAAATCACAATCACAACAAGCCTAACAGTATAATGGTACATATGACCTTCATTTTATGCCTTTTAGCATTTAGCAAAAGCATATTTACCTCAATGCAAAAGCAGGAAGGCTCCAAAATAACTCCTGCCTTGATGCTTTAGAAGTTTAATCAAATAAAGGGCCTTCCTATTTTCACTCCAGATGCCCCTAAAACTGGATACACCTATTTTAATTATATCTTATAATGAACCATGAAATTCTATACATTCAGACACAGTACCACTCAAACTAGTTTTAGAGAATCTGGTGGAAATCAGACTCTGTGAAATGAAAAATGAGGTAATTTACTTGCCTTTTAAAAGCTTGCTAGAAAGGTGAATATTCTCAGCTGATTTCAGGCCATATTAGTCGTGGTAAAATATGAATCTTCATGGCCAGACATGTCAGCAAAGAGCTTTTATTTAAACGCCATCACCTACCAGTGAAAAATTGTTCCCTGCAGAATTTTCTAGTAATTATTTTTTTCAGTTTTTACATGACTAATATGTAAAGAGACACTGAAGAAGCACTACAATATTCTTTGGAGCAGACATTCTGATTTTCAAATCCACTTTTCAGCAGAAATCATAATCTGCTACTAAAAGCCTGGGCTTTGGAGATAATTCAAGAATCTTTTCATTAAAATATGTTTCTCTTCGTTTTAAAAAAAGAAAAGTATGGTGTAAAAGTTTCACCAAACACTTCCCCAAACCTATCTATCTCACTCACCTAAACGTAGACTTTTTTTTCTCTTCAGCTTCCTTTACAGATTATTAGAAAAATAAATACAAAAATACTTGAGTAGTTTAAACAAAAAAAAAAGTCTATAAATAAATAATATATTTCTTACTGCAATATTCAGTTATGCAACAACTATGATAGCTCTGTAACTTGAAAGTGGAATTAATTCAGAAAACTTACACAACCTTGTCACATGCAAATGTCAGCTATGGAGAAAGCAGCATTAAACTAGCACCTAAAGAAAGACAAGATTTTAAATCTTTCGCCAATGTTAAGCCAAGGCAAGAATGAACTTCTTCACAGATATTGTTTGAATCTCCATTTTTTCAAGAGATCATTTTTTATTCAGGACTTCTCTAGGAAAAAAAAAAAAAAAAAAAAGACAATAAGTGTGATTTCTCATGTATAAGTTAAAATTCAACTACGATACGTAGAGTGAGCTAACTGTGGGTTAGCTACAGGAACCATCCTATCCTGATGCACATCTGCTTTGGCCTGTGTGCTTCAACATTCATCCATATGTCAAAACTCATTAAATGTAACAGTTCAACACAATGTCAGTAGAGAAGAAACATACAGGTGAAGATTATGAAGCTAGGTGTTAATAGCAGTACAAGAAGCCTTGCTCTAGAACGTGAGCAAATGAGTCTCCAAATGAGCTGTGCTCTAGCCATGTGCCAGCTCCAACCTGAAACGGGACCTGGATGCACAATGACCTCTCTCATTCTTCCTTCTCTATCTTCACCTCTTCTGCTACTCCCCTCCTTACCTCCCATCCCCCATCCCCCCAGTGTGTATAGGGAGGAGACATAAAAAGGAATGTTAAATTAGAAATGCAGCACATTTTGATACATTTCTCAAATTGGAAGACTTCGGGACAAGGAGCCGAGCATGAAGGACCATGTTACTACACATCTGCACCATGCAACATTAAGTCACTTCAAGTACTCTCACATTTTTCTCCAGAATTCAAAAAATGACAATTTTGTTCCTTTTTCTAGTTATACAGCTGCCCTATCATCTCAAAATATGAATCAGACAAGTATGAAGTTTTTGTTGAACCCAATTTAACACTTCTGTTTTCTATAAGAAGTCCCAAACCAAAGTTCATGACAGGAATACATCTTTTTCTCTTTGCACAGATCCTGGTGATGAGTTCTGGTAACAGGAGTATCACAGAGTAGTGGAGAAAAAAGTAGTTATTAACTGTGGTGAAAGTTAAAGAAAGCCTATATACGCTTAAAAGTTGGTGATGCCAGCCAGATGTTAGCTAAGCAGACGAATATATTGTTATTTTATTTAAAATGTGTGATCATTTATTCAAAATACTTCAGTAAAATATGTGTTACAAGAAGCAAAAAGGCATTGCTGTTATGTCCTAGCCTTTTCCACTCTAGGGAAAAATCACTAGCATTTTTATGCTGGACTGCCTGAAAGCTGTTTTATGTTTCCAGAATGCATCAGCATAGCTCTCAGTTTCTTGAATATCACATTTCTCTCCCTGTTCTCTAGCTTCTATTTGCCATCTCTACTGAACATGAAAATGACGATTGGAATAGACAAGAAAGGGGTTCATCTTGCAAGATTTTACCTGTGTACAGGTGACAGGCAACCTCTATGCTCAATATAGCTGCAAATATGTGCACAGAGAAAAATCCATTCCATGTATTTTAAATACAAAGCTTAGAATGTAGTTCTTTCCAGGTGTACTTAGGCATGTTTTAATGTAGATTAACACTGTAGAATTCTATAGATGAACATAATTATTGAAAGATGACTCCTATCTCAAGAGGTTGTATCAGCCTGATGACATAACTAGTGCAGATGCACTGGAGGGGGAATTTTATGTCTTTTCTTCCATGAAGGGGGACACAATTCACTATCTTTTCAAAAGTCTTTGCATGAAATAGTTTGCATAGAATAGAGCTGTACAAATCCAACAGGGTAACAATTTTCTGACATTGCCAAAAATATCTAGAAGATATTACTGTTAAAATTACTTTAATTCCAAGTGCCGTTGGGAAGTTATTAGGTATTGATTCAGTTGGTAGCCTGTATTTAAAAAAGATGACCAAGTATGTGTTATAGTCAATCTTACAAAAATATAGAGATATATTACATTTACTACTCTTCATATTGTTCATTGATTGTTTTTTAAATGTTAAATTACTTTGTACTGTTTGTGACTTATGGCATCCATTGCATGCCATTTCTAGCAGAATACTCTATAAACATGATCACTCCTATAATCTGCACACCTAGTAGAAGCACTAATGTGATCACAAATTCTCTAGTAGCAAACCTAATTCTTCCATCCTTACTGAATGCAACTATTATGTTTTTTCAGAATAAACCAGGATCAGTAACCTGCATTTCAGCTAATAATAAAAACTAAATTCCCAGCTGGTTTTAGTGTGATCAAAACCAGTCTTTCTCTCTATGCTCTATTTTATTGTGAGTATTTACTTTCCTTTATTACTTTAGTGATATGTAATGTCAGATATTCTGAAGTCCTAGGAGATTATAATCAGACCTCATAAATGGACTGCAACACTTCAGAATTTAAAACAAGAACATTTTGGAGCATGAAAACAGTTGATCTGGCTCTTATCTTGATATGGTTTGTTTTTATTATTCAGTTTGCTTTACTTTTTTTCTCTAAAAGATGAATTTATGTATCTGATAGTCATTCCACAGTCACGTATCTTCATGATATGAGGTTACAACAATTCTACCCACTTGGGGTGCTAGCATTCATCCTTGGCCACTGCTGATCCCCACTCAAAATTTATGCCAATAAAAGTTTAATTAGATTCTTCATGTACTTAATGTATACATATATGCATTGAGTATACAATTCATAATTGCTTTTAAATCATTCTTCGAACTCTCAGTGTGAAAGTCTTGAAACTAAGAATTTTATGATAAATTCTTCAATTAATTATGTTTTGAACAAGTATCATACAAACTGAACATTGTACATTTTTGTTAATTCATATCATAAGCTAAATAAATGTGTTGCATATATCACATTTTACTATTACTTGTTTCCTTGCTTGAAAATGTCACTTAATGAAGCCATGGTTTAATTCCAGCTGGAAACTAAGCACCACCCAGACACTTGCTAACTCCCTCCCGTCCACACCCCTGGTGCGATGAGGGAGAGAGTTGGAAGGGCAAAAGATAGAAAACTCATGGGCTGAGATAAAGACAGTTTAATGAGCAAAGCAAAACCCATGCTTGCAAGCAAAGCAAAACAAGGGATTCATTCACCACTTCCCATGGGCAGGCAGGTGTTCAGCCATCTTCAGGAAAGCTGAGCTCCAGCATGGGTAAAGGTTACTTGGGAAGACAAATGCCATCACCCCAAACAAGTCCTTTTTTCTTCCTCCTCTGCTCTATATGCTAAGCATGACATCATACGGTATGGAATATCCCCTTTGGCCACATGGGGTCAGCTGTCCTGGCTGTGCCCAATCCCAGCTTCCTGTGCACCTGCACCTCACTTGGCAACAACCAAAACATCAGAGTTATCAATGTTGTTCTGATAATAAATCCAAAACACAGTGCTATACCAGCTACTATGAAGAAAATTAACTCCATCCCAGCTGAAACCAGGAAACCAATAATTAATTGGATAAAGGCTATTTTGTTGTCAGTTCTGTAGCTTGAAAACTACTTTGAACATTTTTAGATTGTTTTTGGTTTTTCTGTGGTCTTTTTTTTTCAATTATTCAAATAATTTAAATAAGATCAACACAGAACATCAAATAGATCAAACTTTTCTACTTACATGTAAGGCTGAATCAAAATTTCCATTTCAACTCAAACAGATATTTACAAAGAGTTTCTTTCTTATATTGGCACCAATATGAATACTAATACTGGATATCATTGCATATCACAACAGCTGTGCAAAGTTTCGCTGGAAATACTGGATTGTAGTCTTACATTGGTTGAAATGGTAGAAGGTAGTGCCACCATCCTGCGGGACTTGGACAAACTGGAGGAATGGGAAGACTTATAAAGAATTATTGAACTATAAAATTCAACAAGGACAAATGTCATTCCCTATCCAGGGGGACAAAAAGGCTCCTGAAACATTACCATCTGGAGACAGAGTGTCCTGAGAGCAGCTCTGCAAGAAAGGCCATAAGAGCAGTGATCTGCACATAAGCCTGCAGGAACCCCATCAGCAAAGGCAGCCAACAGCCTCCTTTGGCTGTATGAAGAGTGGAATGGGCCTTAGATCTATGAAAGGGATTGTTCCCTTCTGCATAGCACTCGTCAAACTATATCTAAATACCACATTCAGTTTTTGGTCCTCCAACACATGAAAGACATGGACAAACTGGACAAAGTTGATAGGGAGTCCCCAAGGCAGTGGGGTTTGGAGCATTTGCCCCATGAGGAGTGGCTGAGAGCTGGGCTGAGTCAGCCTAGAGAAGAGACAACTACAGGGGCACTAAGAGTGCCCCTGGCACCTAAGAGGGGTGACTGGGCCCATGTTCCTCAATGCAGCACATGGCAGGAAAGCAAGAGAAAAACAGCACAAGTTTAAACAAAGGAGGAGAAACATTTTCCCCCTGGAGACAGCCAGACAGTGGAGCAGGTTGTCCCAAAAGGCTGTGTTGTTTCTATGTAGCCCATAACTGACCCTGCTTTGAGCCCAAGGTTGAACGAGAGACCTAAGCTCTCTTCCAGCCTGAATTTTTCTATGATGTTATGATTAGGTACTACTCCCGTGAGCTTACCTCATAATATTGAAGCGATGCATGTGTGTCTGGAGGATCAGTGCTTCCTATGAAGCCCAGTGAAATACTAGATCATTGCAATTGCATTTTAAATGTTCTTTTTCAAATATTTAGAAGAAGAAACACACAGATTTCATTTCATTTCAAAAATTTCATTTTTGTCTTTTAAAAGACAAAACAATTTTTTTAAAAAAATTAATATCTGAATCACATTATTTTAAGCTGAGTAAAATGATAACTGTTTAAACCCCATCTACCTTTACTGGAAATTAATTTGCTAATCCAAAAGATTTCATGGCAAAAAGAGAAGAAAAAAAAGTAATACTTTTCTGTCCACAAGGAAAAAAATACAAATATTTTGGCACTAATTATAAGAGATAGGAGCATGTTAAACTCCATGGAAAACTTCACATGATACAGACAAATCCTATTCCAAGTTGGTAAAGGAAATATTCTCACATTTAAAGGATAAAAATGCTATTTCTCCCTTTTTCCTTAAAATAAATGAGCTAAAAAACACATTCATTTCAATTTGAACTTACAGTATTTCTTGACCTTAAACAAAATCTTTCAAAAAAACCATCCATAGCACTATAATGGTTCTTTAAATGTTTTGTACCACACTACTGCAGCAATACTTACTTTCATGGGGTTTCACACAAGCTATGCAACTAGTTAAAATAAGCAGCATTCACTTTATTCAACTGCCACTGATGTCAATGTAGCATTTGCTTGTTTGAGAGCAGTTGTTAGATCAACACTGACAATTTAAAATCTTGCAATGATTGTTCTTGGATAGATGAAAGAAAACTAAAATTCTTTTTTAACAAAGCCAGCCTAGAATCTAATATTGAAAGATTAATGCATGCTGAGCTACCTTCCTATTTTGTTGATTGATCAGTTAAATATTAAGTTTTTCTATAGCTTTCCCCTTCCTAGCATAATAGTGAATAGGATGTTAAAATCTAAATTACATTCATTCAACTCAGTTCCCTAGGTCTGATAATAGAGATTTTCATATGTAACTGGGTTTGAAAAGTGTGATAAAAATGAGCTATTAAAAAAGATCTAATATTTTCCTTACTCATGTAAAGAAAAGAAGATAAAGATGAAAACAAGCTGATGTAGTAAACCTAAAAGATCCACATTTTTAAAGTTAGAAATTCTATGAAGCAAAAGTTGTGAAAATTTAAAACTTGCTTAAATTGGAATGGTAAATTAGTACATGTTTGTTGAGCGGTCTTTGCTCAAGTTCTGCATTTGCACTTATTTGAACAGAAGAAATCTGTTATCATGTCAAAAATCAACATCTCACCCATGACCAATTACTGCTCCTTACTGATCATGAGAGTAGTGGGAAATGAGATTGAGCTATCACAATCATTAAACCTTTACTCTGCAGTTCACTGAGTCTTCATTAGATAATTTGAACATTCCAAAACTCTGTCTTCTGGAGAAGCATAGTTGATCTGAAAGCCTACAGGAGAATTGTATTCCGGTGTTTGGATGTCACATTCCTCAGCTGAAGTCTCCATCACCAAAATTCACACCCAAAACAGCAGGGTGGTTTTCTTCTGATCAGAATTAGCCTTAAAACAGCAACGATGTTTGGCAGAGCAGTGTTAATAGCAAGAAATAGAGGAAAATGACACTGAATTAGCAGGAATGAGCAGGACTACAGTAGTCTAACACATAATTAAGGAGAGACATTTATATGGCTTCACAGAGCCCAATGTTTTTTGAAAAAACAGTTATTTTCAATAAGTTGTGTGAATAGGATACACAGTGGGCAGCAAAGAACATCACATTTGTCCTCCCACATACATGAATGACAGTTCTCACAGGAAGCACTGTTTCACAGTCTTTATGGATTAGTGCTCTCAAGCAGGCATAAATGGGTTATTCTACTGTAAATATTTTTGCTGTGACTATCTCTCAAGACAAATCCCATGATGAAAATAAATTCTTTCCTAAGCTATTATCAGAAACCAATACTTTTTGACACTTCCAAATTATTGTTACTCACTGAGAAGACAGAATATTTATTCAGCTCTTCAGATGGCATATAAAGGGAGAGTAATGACATAAAAATGGAAAACCTGAAAGTATGCACAATACTTTCAGGATCGTGCCCAGCTGACATTACCACTGTAATTTAAATTAGGTCCTTAGGCTCATATCCTGTTCTTTTGGGCAGACTGATTTCCTCATGTATCAAATAATCTCATATTCTTATCCCATTACATAGAGTTATCCAACCCATTCTTCTCTTACCTATATATCCTGCACCATGATATATTCACAGTCAGCCAAAATTTGCTTGAAATAAAATTAGACTATATTTCCCATAATACTCACTTTCTTTTTGTGTCAAATAGGTTCAACATTTATCTGTGATTCTTTTTTTTTATCACACCATGCATCACAGACACATAGGGGTGATTGGCATTGAATTACAATAGGATGAAGGAACATGACTTATTTTATGTTTGAAATACTATCTATCTTTATAAGGTTATAAATGCCTCTCTTAAAGAGAAAATAAAAATCAAGCTGGAAAATTTATTAGCAAGTGGAAAGAAATAATTCAAGCCCCTACAGCAATGAAAACTTCTTATGCTCTGAAACTGGAAACAAATTTTTCATTGGTAACAAAAAGATTTCTGTGAGCCATTTTCATATTTCATAGGGTGGATCGACCTAGTGGAATGCTATACTGGAACAAATAAACTCAGAGATAAATTAGTAAAAATTTAAAAACTAACATGAAACGAAGCATCTAGATTAGAAGAGATATCTGCAGTGCTATTTCTCTTATCTTTTTTCTCAGGAAAAATAAAGCTCCCTTGATTATTCTACAGTCATAATTGAGATGAAATCACTATGTTAACCTCTGGAAATCATTCAGGCAACAAGACTATACTGTTTTTATCTGACCATTCACCAAGAGAAATAGTACTGTCCTACATTTGAGAATTTCCTTTATGTTAAGCTCTTATTTATGATTTAATATTTCTCTCATAAGTAGACTAAAAATTATATTATCTTTCATATATTATCTTTCCCTGCCTTCTGCTTATTCATATATGCTGTCCCTGAGCAATTACCTTTGTATTATTAACACATTAACACATATTAATACATATTATTGACTCCTAAATGGTCAAGACTAAAAAGAAATCTGCTCTTTTCTCCAGAGTCCTAATGCTCATTTGTTTGCTCTGATGTTTACCCTTGGCCATGTACAGCAAATATGCCACTGCTCTCTATCTCCTTTTCCAAAACCCACTGACTCACAATTATTTCAGTTTTTATCACTTAAATATTTTTCTTTGTGTTCATCCTCTAATTCACTTACTAGATCACATAGTACACCAATTCAATTTTTTCTCTGTCCATTGATGATTTGTTAATTAGAAACACAATGCAGGCAATGTATAAGAACTTGTTGGAGAGAACAGATACACTCACACTCAGCTAAGTAACATGAAAGCTGAAAGAGACTTGGATTTAACAGTGAATCACAAATTAAACAGTAATTTGAAATGGCCTAGATTAACAGTGAAAATGCAAATAGCTCAGTATTTTGCATTTAATCTTATATTTGTAAAATGGGAAAAAAGTAAGAGGGCTGTGCCTGGAATATTGTATTCAGCTCTGCCTTCTGCATTATTAGAAAAATAATGAAAAATTAGTGTACATATAAGATTTTTTCAGAAGGAAAGATTAAAACACATAAATACAGTTTGATGATGAAGTTTTCATGGTGGAAAAGGAGTGTAATTTGGTTGGACTGACTCCAAAAATGCAAGAGCATCTTTAACCAAATTGATACATCTGAGCTTAATCTTCCTAGGACTTTCAATTTTATTTTTGTGTTAACATTGCTTCTTCTCCTTTGAATTTGTGGTAGTCCAAATGAATCACACAGTGGCAGTTCTTCATTGTTTGCCTTCAGATTTCTTGGGCTGGTTAAAAGCTAGATCCCAGAATGGCTGAGCTTGGAAGGTACCACTGGGGATCACAAGCACCTTGGGGAACACCACTACTGCCTGGCCTCCAGCTGGATTTTGTGTTGCAAACCACAGTGCTGAGAACCTCTACCTTCTCCATGTCCCTTGTCAGCAGGTCATTTCCCCCTTCAGTGACAGGCACACATGTCCCATAATCTTCCTTTTGCTGCTGATACACCAGTAGAAACTCCCTTTTGTTGCCCTACCACCACGTATTACAGATTCAAAGGTAAAAATACTTCCATAGTGATAAAGTTTCTTAGAGTATTTTTATATTCTAAGGGACATGGGATTCTTTTCATTTTGGAGGAACATAATGAAGCATCAAGACCAGCTCACAAGGGCCAGAAACAGCAAGTTGAATTCATAAGCAACAGAGGGACCTTTTCTCATAGGCAATCTTGCCCTTCCCCTTGTGAGGACTGTTCAGACAGAACTGGTTTCTATATGTGTTGACAGGTAATGTGGGCAAAAGGAACAAGACCTGAACGCATTCTGGGTAAGATACTCAGTGACACTGGCCAGCACACTCACAGCTGGGCATGTATGGCTGAGGCCTGGTATCTCCTCAACCAGCAGCCCATGTTGCACTGAAGACACCTTTTCAAAAGTCAGGCAGTAGAGGGCCATCATCTCCCCAGACATGGTAGCCATGATTTTTTTCCCTGGTAACTCACAGGGGTTTGCAGAATGAGAAAGTACCAATCTGTGTCTGTAATTGTAGAAGCACTGCAGGGGACCCTGAATAGGAATGTGAAACCTAACGAGTGATCTTGGGCAAAGAGGAAGGAAGGTAGAAAAATCACTTCTTGCTTTAAGACAACCTTCATAAATAAAAGCAAACAAGATCCAAATCCTCAAGGGATGCATATAACACTTCTTAATGCCTCAGAAAATACTGAATTGGGGCACATTCAAGTGAAACTAATCATTTTCTAAGACAAATTACAAAGGAGTTTATGATCTGCCTGCTTGGCAATTGAGAAGAAGCCAATAAAAGTTGGCTTTTACATTCTTTCTGATAATTAATATCCATTGCTATCTTCCTGTCATCACTCTGGATTCAGTTGTCACATCTTTGCTCACAATGGCTACAGTCTTCCCCAGTAATCATTTCTACTGAAAGCATAAACATAGAAGATGATTTCAGAACAATCTGCATATTTTCTTTAGTGTTCCCAAAGAATACATTCCAGTGAATGCTGCTAAAGAGGCTGGTCAAGCTTTACGTCTTTTTTTCTGCTTAGATACTCAGTCAGTGTCATGAAAGCTTTGAGAACATTTCATTACAAAACCTACACAGAAGACACTGTTAATGCTAAATACAAGTTAAATCCTGAAATTACAAGATGAACCCTTGCAAAACATGAACAGAAGAATCCACAAGCCCATTATTGTTGTATTACTATTGTTTTGTACAAGGGTTTGACGTCCAAGAGGTCTGTTAGTTATCATTGTATATTGTGTAAAACTGTAGTTCAGTCTCAAATCTCAAAGGTCCTGACAACCAAGATTTTGATTTGGTAGGCATTCTGCCTTTCTAAAACATATCATCAGAAAACTATGGGTGATGAAATATACTGTGTTGTGAGCAGGACATGCTCATAGCAATAATTTTAGCAAGAACGGTTCAGACTATCTTTTTTTTTAACATTATAATTGGCTCTGGCCTAGACATCCCTGTATGTTTAAGCTTATCAGTTATGCAGGTTTGAAGGCTTTGAAGTAAACAATACAAAGGAAAACTGAGAAATTACAAAATATTGGTTTGAATTTGACAGCATCCTCTTCCCTAAATATGCAGAAAAATAAAAAGGAATTATGTTTTTGTTAAATCAACTATACTTTAACTTCATGTCTAGCCTACTATTCACCTGTTTCCCTTCACATTTTTCAACCACAGTCTCAAAAACTGAAGGTGTTTGGAAAAATATTAAACTGTTGTATGCATTACGTACATTAAGTACACCTTGTCATTTAAATTTCTGCTGAAGAATGATCTGCAGAGGAACTTCAGTTATCAAACAACAATGATTAATTATTTATTAAACAATAATTAAATAACAACTTGAGCTATTTCTAGCTGCTCATTGCACTTTCACTCACAACTGCTAAACAGTTGGTCAAAATAAATAATTGCTTTTAGATAAATAATTTTACTCATGGGATCATGGAGTAACCTAAACTGGGACATCCCACTTAGATGGAATATTCATGAAAATATGCAGATGAGAATATATGTTTAAACTGTATTTAACAATAAAGCAACAATTTACTATCTCTACAGAGCTGAAGATAAGTTTGAGGGTGATAAAGCAGGAATTTCTGAGGCTTTCTTTCTCCTGGGTTTCCACTGTCTTCCACCACCTTTATGCATTCTATCCACAGAATGCAAAAATAAAGTGATCTGCCCTCCACCAACATTTCAGTTGCCAAAAAAAAAATTTGGGAACACAGGTCTATTTTATAGACCCTTTCACACGATTTTCTACTTGCAGGATCCATTGTTTGCCTATGCCCAGAGAAATAAAAGTGTCAGATTTAAGGCAAGAAGCTTAAAATTGTACCTGAAAAACTCCATGAAAGAGAAGCCATACCCATGTTGTTCAGCAATTCCTGCACAAACAACGTTCGCAGATGCTCCAATCAATGTTCCATTACCTGCAGTTGAGAAAATAAATATCAGTTTACAGTTGTGCTCTGTTTGTCACCCATCCTCTGTTTATTCTGCACTAAATTCCCAAGATGTATTAGTTAGAAAAGAAAAATCCATTTCTCTTGCATAGGCTTGAAAACATACAGACCATGTCGCCACATTCTATAAAAACTTCACGCTTTGAAATATAAGCCTGGTATCATTCTCTGATTCTACGTAAGGCAGAAAAATAAGGAAGGAATTTAACACCAATCTAGCAGTTGTCAAAATGACACCAGAGACTTGCATTCAACACAAACTTGTTGGTTTTTGGTTTTACAGACACAAGGGTGGCAACATCACCATCTGAAAACAAAGGATGAAATAGTTTGAGAATGCTAAGAAAAACTGATGCTTTTTTTCCTTACACAAACCTAACACTGAGAAACTAGTGACCTTTTTATAGAGAGGGTAACTAATTGCTAAGACTTTTTTTTTTTTTTTTTTTTTTAGCAGAAATTTAAAACACAAGGAGTGGCACAATGGAGGGGAATTGATCTGTTTCACATCTCTCTGGTAAGGCAAAGGGATCACCACAGATACAAAGATTTCTTACTAAACTCCAATGGTTCTTTATTACATAAAAGAGTATAACTGCATTCACTGAACTTCACCAAATTATATTATACAGGTCCCCTTAAGAGAGGGGGACAACAAAGAAAAATAACCTGTTGTGTTTAAAGTGTGCATCTATACTTTTGAAAGAACTACATGCTTCTCTTTGCTCCTTAGCCTTTTCCAGTAACAAATTGATACCTGTGTTTTCTCTAAACTTTTAACAATCTGGCAGAGAAGTCAGGTGTTCAGAGCTCAAAAAGACCAACCTGTTTTCTATAGCTTTCCCGTGAGTAATGCCTCGGACTGAAATGCTGTATACCTGGCTTCCATAAAGCAGATGTCTTCAGCAAATGTTTCTGATCTAAGGCACGACTCAGAAGTGACAGTGACTCCTACATTCTATTCCTTAACTTAAATTTTGGACAAAAGCAGTAACAATCTAAGAGAATTTTTTTTTTGTATATACTATGGCAAATCATCTCTTTTGTCATATACCATGATATTGACAAGCCTTTATCGTAAGCACAAGCCTTCCTTGGCTCCCATTGTCACATACTTACCCTTCTCATTGTGTCCCTGTTAAACATTACTGCTCAGTGGATATTCTTCTGGTCTGACTTTGAGAGAAACAGTTCAGAAGACAATTAATACTCCTTTTTTTTTTTACTTAGTAAATGTTTGAGGTCAGCCAGAGATCAGTTTACCAAATAATAGGTTAGAATAAAGGTAGGATTATTCCCCTAAGTATTCACACATGGCACCCATATGGCCTTCTGCACCTGAAAGTGCATACAAAAAGACTAAACTTCTAAAAATAATCTTTAAAAATAATAGAACACAAAGTCAAATAAAATTAAGTGATAGAGTTCAGAAGTAAGGAAAAATGAGAGATAAGATGTGATGTGGAAGGAATATTGGAGGAAAAAAATCTTCCTCTTCCAGTAAGAAAAATAGTAGGAGAAAGAGCTTGATTGAAAATATTTTTAAAGCCGTACCAGTGCCAGTGAGCTGTCAGACTGACCAGTCAAAAACCTGTATCTCACTATCCACTGACATTGGTATAGCTTTGAATTCAAACTGGGAAAGAGTGACAACTTATAGAAACAACTAACACTCAAAAACATGTTCAGGCGTCGTATTTCTTTTAAACTTGATTTAACGAAAGCCAGAGCTTTCCAAGAAAAAGCCCTTATGTGACCAAATATTTTTCAAAATTGAGTCCAAAGAGAAAGCTTGATTTTTATTTACTCCAGGATGGACAGTTATTATTGACAAAAAGTAGGCAGCAAACAGAGATTTTCATCCTGGAGTTGAGATCTGAACATGGATATCTGTTGACTCAGGTGAGTGGCCTGAACACCACCTATTAAGAGTTGGAGAGTAGTTTTGTTTTCTCATCAGCAGCCTCAAACAGCTCTTAAGCTGTTCCCGCTATGGAATGAAAAAGAAGCTGATATCTTGCAGACAATGTGAGATGAGAAAAGCATGTCTCCTCACTCCCTGCATGTCTAAAGATATTAAATTGAACTTGGAACATCATCGTTCCTGGTAGGCTCTGGCAGGTAGAAGCCAAGACAAAAAGTATGTGGCTTAATGTAAAAACAGAATAAATGAGCATAGCTGATGTTATTACAGAAGTCAGGCAGGAACACTTAAGGAATTTTCAATTCCAAAAGTAATCAGTAGTCTACAGCCTCCAAACATTTCATAAGAGGTTTCTGCTCTACATGTAGCACAATCAAATATCACCATCAGAATAATATTACTGTAGACAACGAATATAACTCTGGCTTCAAATTAAAGAAACAGGACTGAATCTGCACCTGTCTCATGGCTGTAACTAGATACAGTCGAGATCTCCAAACAGCATATGCTCTATACTGTACACAGGCTATAGTAATGCCTTCACAAAATGAAGTATTGCAGAAAGAGTTTCTGCTTCAGCAGTGAATTGATTTCCCCAAGTAGATTTTACTTGAGGAGAAATTGTCACCTTAAATGTTATCTGAAAGGAGCAGCATTTCTTTTTCATTTGTTCAGAGCATGTGTGCAGTTTAATGAGTTATTGGCTCAGCGGACTTCAAAGAACTACATGGAAATTAACAGCAGAGGCAAACTTTTGTTTCTGCTCCCAGGAACATCTGTCTACATGGCAGACATTTAACTCAGGAGTGAAGCAGCAACATTGTGACCTCTGAATCACAGGTTAGCGTACACAGAAACCCACACACCTTAAATCAAATCCAATTGATGCAAACGAATGATAAGCATTTTCTAGAGCTTCACCTGGTCTTGACTTCATTTTTACATCATCTTCAATATTAAGAATAATAGAGCTTAAAAAGCATACCTTGTTTGTGTGTTCAAAATGTTGTAATACATGGGCGAACTATATCAAAGAACTATGTTGTAATAACCAATCTGCTTTGATTACTCGTATTGAAACTTTTTTTGACGACTCCTACTGAAACTCATCCTATATCACAAGTCAGGTGGTTATTAAAACAACTGGATTCATTACAATGAATTAAATATTTTATTTCTAATATCAATATTATGTGATATGTTTGAGGTAAGCCATACATTTTATCCTACGTATCTATTCTGTCTTTTGTTCTTGGTAGACTACATGCATTCTTGTCAATAGTAATAACTCATAAACATGAAATCAAGAAAGATTTTTTTCTTAAAGAAAAAAAAAATCTTAATTTGAAGTGTGATCATAGAAATATACAGACATGCCACCTAAAGAGCTGGTGCTGATAAGGCTACAGAGAAGAAAATGATGGAGGAATTCTCACGTATCATACCCATTTTTCCATGGACCTGCCCTAGCTTTGAACAATCATTGCAGAAGTTCAGCAGAAGGTCTTCTACTGTTTCTGTCCAGAAAGGTGACATAAAAATATCTTTCTGATATTTCTCAAGGCAAACTTCTTTGAATATATTTAGGGAATGTGAAATCAACTGCACATATAAGGAACTAGTCAACAGTCTTTGTTAAGTATAAATCTATCAAGAAAGGCTCAAAACCCACACATTAAACCATGCCTTTGCATCCTCAGCTGTCTTAGAGGTACAAGCAGGAAGATGTTGACAAGGTTTGGTAAGTCTGGTCTGATAACTGCCGTGTCTACCAGCCCTGACTCTTCCAGCCTTCTGCTTCAATTTGCAGCTACTTCTTCTCAAACCTGTTTTCAGTTATCACCCTCTGCTACATCGCTCCTTCAGAGGCTGCCAAGTTCGAACCCAGAAACCACACACCACAGGTAATGCACCTCCCTTGGGCTCAGACAGTCTCTCCCTCAGTAAACAGAGTTTGCTCAGGTGACTATACTGTGAAATGTTCTGAAAATCAATTCTGGGAGAACTCATTAAGCTTACTAAAGGCAGCAGCTGGGAAATTGGGGTAGAACCATAGCAATCATAGCATTTCCTCTCACTTTAAGCCTAATTTTCAGTTCTTGATTTTTACTTGTCAGCAGCACATCTATCATATCTAAATACTGTTAGTTCTCGGGATTCTCTTTAGTATTGCCCAATTTTGCTTGCTCAAAAGCAAGCCCAACCCTTGGGTTTGCTGCACTAGTTTGTTTGCCTAGAGAATCACCTCAAAGTGCCTGGTAGGATTAGTGTTTACTACTCAAAGCACTGAGAAATCAAAGAGAAAGGATTATCACTAATAAAGCTATTTGTTCTAGCATGAGCAGCCTTCATAAACAGTAACTTTCTCAAACATAAAGGTGATAGTACCTTGTGCAACAGGAAGCAAGCTTAAAAGTGGATTGTCTACAGAAAAGTGTTGCTTTGTTGTGAGCATTTCAGACCACTTCTCTTCCATGTGGTCTGACAGTGGATAATGCTACACCTGTGCTTAACTGAGAGACCTTCTGAGTCTTCTCTTCCCTGTATCTCTGGCTATCTAATGCAGATGCAAAAAGACTACCCTGTTTCCATGTCAACAGAAGCCATGAAAACAGCTTTTCCTTGGCTGTGGACAAACATCTGTGCAAGGACCAGATTTACATAGGCACAGATATTTGCAGTGCTTTGTCCCAGGCAAGGGTTCTCACTCTGAAACCAGGAGTTTGCTCTGGAGCCATAGGGTGAGAATCCTCAGCCCTGCTTTGTTGCTGTAATCAAACCGTCCCATTACAGTGTCAAAGCAAAACTTACTGAAGGAAGACGGCTCCTTCCTTCCTTTCTGTTCATTTTCAAAAGAAAACTGTGCAGTCTCCCACATGCTTTACATCATTAAATAAAGGTAGACTGATGCGTGCAGCTTCTTTCCATAGCATATTCCATTTCTCTATTTAAAGCACCAACTGAGCAAATGTAACATTTGGTTACAGAAGTGAACAATGGACAGGGACGGTTTTGGTTAGCATTACAGGAGACAGCCTTCATAGTTTTCAGAAATTTTCTGTTTCACACAAAACTAATTCAGATTTTCCTCATTAAACAAAGCCATTTATACTCATCTGTTAAATGTCTACAAGTCTTGAATATCTTCTAATTATTTTTATGTGTAAAAATTAACAAGCCCTGGATAATCAAACTTTGTAGTCCATAAAGAGCTACAGAATCAAGGTCAATTAAACTATTAACAGTTCCTAAAATAACAAGGAACCACAAGTCATAGGCAGCAAGGGGAAGAAGGTATGCATTAACTCATTCAGCATTGTTATATGTTATAGATTGCATACAAAATCAACTTCTTTTTTTTTTTTAATGGGAATTTTCTGCACAAATGCGTACATACAAAGTTTATTGGAAAAAGAAAAAAAATGCGAATCAAAGTTCTGAATTAACTTATAAAAAAATTCATCAAACAGTATTCAGTCCAACACTTCTAATCAGGTGAACTTCACCATTTTTATTACCACTACTACACCACCAGTAAGACAGTTACTGTAAGTATTGCACTATTCAGTGCTCATCACTTTCTTTTGCTATAAGACGAAAAGGTGAAATTTAAATTTGTCACTTTTCTACCAGAAGTGTGAAATAAATAAGGCAGGCTGCTGAACTTCTTGTACTTGCTGCTTTAATGACATAAAAAAAATCCATAAGCTTCTTTCAAATCCAGACATCTGTAAGAGACAAAATCTGAGGAGAATAACTAAAGTCACCTCTCTCCTCAAAGGCAACTTGCGCGGTACAAGGGTAAAATAAACGGGTATAACAAGGGAGAGTGTAAGCACTGTACTCTGACATGCCATTCCCTCATGGCCTAAACATATATTCAAGTAGGTTCCATTTAAAGCCTTTAATGCTGCACACAAGCCCCAGTTTGCACATTTTTTTATTTCTGATTTTAGATTCAGTGGCTAAAACTGTGCCAGCTCAGTTTCACAGCTTCTCCACACATGGCAGTATTAGGGATCAAATATTGCAAAATAGTATAGACAGCTGGCATAAAAGTACATTATTTATCTTTATCATAACTTACTTTGAAGCTGAGCAGAACAAGATGATGTTAATTAAATATATATATATAGATATGTCCCTCCATTAAGATATTTTAGAATTTCAAGCTGCTTCAATTTTAGATTCTGACTTAAATCAAATTGACTTTTGATTGGAGCCTACCTGTTATGTTTTACTATGGTTCAGGTGCCTTGTTTACACAGTTTAACAACTCCTGCTAGTGTCTATTTTTGGTTTAAGTATGCTAACCACAACTGTGCTATTTATTAATATTTATAGATAATATATTTAGGGCATGATTATAACTTTCTTTAGCAACATACAGAGCTTCTAATTCATCAATATAAATCAATATGGATATTGCAGGCTGAGATTTTTTTCTCTTCTCTGCTGCACCACTCAAGATACAGAAAAGGGGATATTGTCTGGAAAGTGTCTACAGAGGAAGGAAAGTAGATAGTCCGTTACTATCTTCTGCACTTAAGCATTTTGAAGCTTACTATAGCTTCACTGTCTTGTTCCGTCTGATAGTCTGAGTGCTACCTTCTAACAGAATATACCTCTTCCTCTGACAACTATGCAGAGTCTGTATTCCTGTATTGCAGCAACTCACCAATACAACGTAATGAGTTTGAATGTTCTATATTATTCTGAAAATAGAAGTGGCCAAGGCTTCTGGAAAGAACCTTCTGTAATTTATGATAGACAAATGCACAAAGCAAGTAAATATAATTAAACAAAACTGCACATATGCTTTGTAGGAGTCTTTGATGTCATCTCTGATCATTATCCTATCTCTAATTTGCAGAACTTCATAGCATGCAATTATTTAACACAGATTGAAAACCATTGATACAAGCATTTCAAATTCATGAGTAACGCAAGAGTTATAAACAAATGATTTTGATATTTGGTTTAAATTATTTTTCTAAATCAATATAGAATAGAACAGAATTCTACATATTACAGAAAGCTCTCTTCCTTTCCATTTTAAAATCTAAGATTTATCATTGAAACAATAAATCCTCATCAGTATAGGTGAAACAGCATCCTTTACCCCATATACTTCATATTTCATCCTTAATAACATACATACATCTATATATGCATGTCTGCCAAGGTAGCTCTTTCCAGGCTTAGAAAAATGTCCTTGCTCATAAAAATTGACAAGCTTCAATACGTTTGGGGTTTTTTTCCATATTAACTCGGTGTCTTAAGGGCAAACAAGCCTCTGATATTGCCTGAACACAGACAAAGGTACATCTATCAATGGTACACACTCAGTTTTAGCTGTTTTTACATCCCACATTCACAACTTTCCTCTGTATATCCTCCATGCCACAGAGGATTATCTTTGGTAGTCTTAAAGATTAGAGAATCTACTTTAGCTGCGAGGGCTCTGGTAATGAGGCTGGCTCTTACACCAAGCATTTTACAGAACTGCTGGGCTTCAAGGACTTCATGCTGAAAAAGTATGAATATAGCCCAGAGTTTGAATGTTGTGAAAGAGCTAAGGAAAACAGCAGGTGGATTTTTATAAAATGTTACACATGCTGGCTGTTTCAGAAAACTGCAAGAGGACAGTTTTGGTACTCAAATATCAATAGAGAGAAAAGATTCCTTGTGCTTATATCTGACGATGTTGTTCTTCATGCTAAAACAAAGCCCCAAAATTTTCATTTAACACCTGAATGAGTTCTTCATTAAGAACAAGCAACTAGAACTGCCATTGAATGGATGGATAGCAATCACTATTTAAGTCTGTGTTACTTATTCCATTGTTGCAAACATCATAGACACAATGCAAACTATATTAAAAATGTAAATCAGATATTTAGTGTAAGACACACAAAATACCTGCTTTATTTTGCATCTCGATCTGTACAATATAAAGGCACTGCTAAAGACTGCACTGAGTTCTTTAGAAAAAAAATGAGACACATTTCCTAAATTTCTTTGTTTGTTTTGCCTACTGTTCAAAGTCAGGAGCAGCAACATCCTTTTCTTTCAAAAGATGTCAAGTCAATCCCATTGCCCAAAATACCACCCTTTGATTTGGATTATGAGTTGTTTATCCAGAGATAAAATATTTATCTAAATTAGGGCTATCTAGCTGACAAGACATAAAACTGAGTCCCAGGATTTCTCATCACTGAAAGACTACAATGGCCTTCAGAAACAATAGGAACTTTCAATATCAGTGACCTGCTTAAATTCAAGCTCACGTAAAGACATTCTCTTCACTAAAACTTCTTCCTATAGATTCAATTACATATTGTATGCAACAATTAAGTTCAAAACCAAATCTGAATAGTGGTCCTCTTTAATAAGTGCTATATTTTTACTCCATACATTCAGTTGTTAATATACTTTTTGAATCTTTCAAATTGAAAATTGTTATACAAATTTGATCTATTGTAACTGTAAAAGAACTTTGAAGGATGTACAGTTGTGCTTTTTTCATAGTATTTTGTATTTTAATACATTTTATGTTTTATTGAAGGCTACCACTTTTCCCTCATATTGCAAAGAAGGAGGGTTGGTTTAGGAATATAAATTATATTTCTAGGTTTATACCTTAACTGTGTCTGGAGCTTTAGAACTAGTTTAGGATTTTATTGAGCAGGATCAGCAGGAATAATAAATCAGTGATACTCCAATGTGCAAGACCCCGTGTGCATGGGGGACTGAAGGAGGGGTGCCAAGAGACAGAATAGCTATAGTGCTGGACCACTGAGAGGAATCCAACTGTTTAGCTACACTGCGGGTTGCACTCCTTTAATATCTGTAATTAGCACAGTGTCCTGTGGATAATGGATTTTGTTCACACCTGGATTTTGACCCTGTAAGGTTAGAAGAAAAGAGCCAGCCGTCCCCTCCTTCTACTTGCTTTCGTGAAGCAGAGCCTACAACTGAGATTGTGTGGCCAAAACGACACAGCTGTATGCAACGTAGAGATTGCTTCTTTCTTCAAGAGTGTGACAATTATGACTTTCTGGTGTCATCCTCCAGGAAAATACACAGAGAAGAAAAATAGTGAAAAACTATACACTGCAAAAATATCCCCTTTGGACTTTAGTAATAGTCACTGCAGCAGAGATACTAACTGCACTTTTCTACAATAGCAACTGAGAACTCAAAAGGTAAGGACTTTCAAATACGAGCTCAGTCATTTTTTAGCTCAAGCTCCTTTTTTTTTTCTTTTCCAAAACATACTTTCTATAAATCATGAAAAAAAAAAAAGAGAGATAAAAAGATAAATAAATGCCAACTCTTTAAATGTCAGATGTAAAAAGACCCTTCAAATAATATCTTAGCTATAGCCTCTCCATCTCAGTGAAAAATTTGCTTCTACACAATTGAACGGTCTTAACAGATGGATTTCTGGCTGTGTACTTACTCAAATTGAGTTGCATCTTTATTTCCTGTTATTTTAAAACTTATGAGCCAATAGAAGCCATGCAACTACATCTCCTCTTGCTCTGAAATTACTGAAGCTAGCAATCTTCATTTATCCTCCAAAATTTTAGGGTAGCATTCCCTAGATGCTTTTGGAAGATCTATATACAACTCAGTTTCAAGAGGTGCCATAATTTTGTCATGTACTAGAATAGGAAGCCTTAACAAATAAAGCTTTATTCAATATCCTCACCCACAAAAGAAATACAGATGCAGATTCATCACAGATTCACCACAGAAAACAAGTGAATTCCTTGTTAACTTCCTTTAGTTTATTTTAAACTTCCTGTTTTCCTTCCCTTCATGGCCAAAACATAATTGAAATCCTGGCAGATAGTACATAAAAAAAATGATGAGAAATATGATTTTGCCAGTTAGTACTTAACCTGATCATTAATTCCCAGACAGGCATGAACTAATTGGGTCATTCACCATTCAGAAGTCCAAATTAGTTTGACCTGGTTTTGGGCATTCCTCACAGCTACTGAAGTTCTGTATGTGAGGCACTCTGATGTTCTCTGCACAGACCATCTGGAATTTTCAGTGGATGAAAAAACATCTATCTCCTGGACATGCTGGTCTACCCATCACCAGAAAGCCTGGAGCAGCCAGACTCCTAACTTACCACTCAATTTAAGTTCTTAAAGATAGGTGGGACAGATATAAACCTGAGTTTCCAGAACCAGATCCCCTGAAAAAAAACTATCAATCACATTTATTTCTTAACTGTGTAAGATTGACCAGACCTGAGCAAGAAAACTTCTGCCAGAATAGAACTGGCAAACTCAAAGGAAGACCCAAAGATTTCCAAATTGTGATCATCTAGTCAGGAATTGCTCGTGGCCACCACTGACTGTTCTCAGCTTCCTTGACTAAGAGACAGAATTTTTCATCCTTTCTCACTTTCAGAGACACATTTTACAGAGCAAAGAGCTTCTACACAGTATTCGTTTACACCTTATGTCTGAGCCCAATTCCATGAAAGACAGAAATTTGATAGCAGCAGCGCTCTTTTTTGGGAGACACTGCTGAAGATGACAGCAATGTGGCAGTTACACTGGCAAAGGTCTCTTCATCTTGATTGAGACTGATCATGCCCTCTTTCATTTCCAGGAAAACAGCTAAAGCAGTGAAGGAAAATTACTTATCATCTTCCAAACCCATGGCTACCTGTGCACTCTGTGACAACAGAAAAAAGTAATTGCATCCACTGGAGAATTTTCAGGACAAAAAGTTTCATGGCATTTTCCAAGATGCATAAATGGTGACGCTCTCTTCATGGACACATAAGCATACATCAGTGTTTACTCTGAACTCCAGAAATGCTACCAAATGACAAGAATTGAAGCTCCACGTTATTTAGTAAACAACTAACCCTGAAATTTGTAGTTATAATGTGTTATTTTTTTCAGACTCTTCTGCAAAATGTCTTTGGTTGCATAAGCAGTGATAAGGTCCAACCTTTTGCCTTAAGCAGCAGGCAGTAATGATATAATTGTCATCTACCCCTTCCACAGTGGGATTAGCCTACCTTGAGGATTCTTTCACACTACTTCAGTGCTGATAACACTTTTCTTTTGGAAATAATTTTTAAAGGTCATCAATACTTCCTTTAAAAAAAAAAAAAATCCCTTTTCCCCCATATTTGGGGGCTATAAAACCCTTCAAAGTAAAAGCTTTTCTATGCTTTTGTTTCCTTAAAAACAAGGTGCTGTCCTTTAGCTTTTAGTTTTGACATGGGAAAGTCAGAAGCATATTAGTTTTCAGGCCAACGTTCTTATGAGACCTTTGCCAGTATAACTCAGTGTGTGCTCAGCTTTATTGTAATAGAGCACAATCTGGAAAGTTTAAGCTTTTGCTAAAAATGATAAACTTCCAACTTTTTATCCAAATATTTGTATGGAGCCTATCTGAATACCTGGGCACTTCCTATGGATCTTTAGTGCCTTTAATTAAAATAATTCCCATGGTACTATTTATATTTTTACTTTTGTCTCATAGTGCATACACACAGAAGTCACAGTTAAAATCCCAGAATTCCTTCAACAAATCAAATTAAAATAATTTGGGTTAAGATTATAACTGGTACTTTAGGAAAATTGGCTGAGATTTGTAAAGGCTCCAAGGCTGGTGAAATACCTCCCACTCAGAATATGTAAGCATAAACTCACCAACTTTATATTCCTTATGAGCTTTTGTTGTTGTTGTTGTCTTTTTTGTTGTTTTGTTCATCGGAAGGTTTAATGAAATCAGAATATGTTCGGTGATTAGCAAATTGTGAAGAAAGATTGTTTTTATGGCAAACATCTATATAAAAATATTCTGATTATTCAAAACACCGGTTTTGAAGAGGAACAGATCAAAGCCACAATATAATGATGAGTAATTATGAGTACAAAAAGATATTCCTCCAATGAACAACTGTTGTTTGATATAAATTGTCCTGCCTTTGCAGCATGCTCTTAAAATTCGGTCTCTAAATTACATCATTATGATCTTTGTTAGGTATTAAGGTCACTGGCACTAGCAATCAGTTAGCTAAATAAATGAACTTCTATTACAGGCAAAACTAGTTTTAGGTTTAATCTCTGTAAAGTCAAGGAAACTATGTGGAGGGGCATAGAGGGGGAGAAGGTATGGACTCATTGCAGAATACTGTTTTGTCCATTTTAACTTTATTTAACCTGACTGCCTAAATATTTAGGGATCCAGCCACAGCCCAATACAATGCAATTAGCATTAAACTTCTCAGTCATAAAAAAAAAAAAAATAAAATAAAAAAAAAAATTTTTTTTCTCATTAAAAACTTACACATTTTAATTACACTTAGTGCACTTACTGTTTGGAAAAGTTGCAACGCCTTCATAAACCACTTGCAAAATGTAAAAAAAAATAATCAAGTTTAAACTTCAATTCAAAAGATAATGAGTTACTATTCTCTGTTATTGTTATAACAAATAGGGGAGAAAACCTGGGCCTACAATATATACATGGTACCTTTTCAGTTAAAAAAAAAAAGTAATGAAACCACCTGCTTGTTCTTTGCTAATGCACTGACAATGCAAGAAACCTCAGTTAACACCAAGATAGGTACTAGGAGAATGGTTATTAGCTTTCATTATCAGAGGTAAATTTCCCAAAGGCTTCAAAAAGACTTTCCTTAGAGTAAGGGATGCTAAACAGGTGAGCAAATGGATACTCAAATGATTTCTGTGAATCAGACAGAAAGCCTCCCAGTGACTTCAGCAGACTTTGGATCAAACCTTCAGATCTCAATTATTATGCATTTTCTGCATTTCTTCAAAAAGCAATGATGGGTCCCTGTTCTGAAAGCTAAATATATCTTTATATTTTCTCTCACAAAAGATCAGAGTCCTATAAGCACCATCTGGACTGCTGCTTTGTGTGTCTATACTTTATGCAGATGCAGCCTTCAAACACTGACTGCAAAAATCCTATTGTAGCAGCAGGCAGTGGCTTGGATCCTTATTCGGAAGTCCTTTGAAGTCAAAAGAGGCTGAATCAGGCCCTTCCTATGCTTTTGCATAATAAAAACATTGAACCTATTGTGCCAGTTTATACATGTTATAATTGCATAGCTATTACCTTTTGTCAGCTTTCTCAGATAAACTCTTACCTCCAAGGCATGCACCCATGGCCAATGAGAAGATTAATGGTTTCATAGGCAAGTTAACGTCAGGATCTTTACTCAGGTTGAGAAGCACAGGAATCTGTGGTTTAAGAAGAGATAGTCAGGAGACATCCAACCATCAGCAAAAACATAAATAAAATTCATTCAAGTAAACAAATTAAACCACCAGTAAGTCCAAAGAATAACTTGTGGGTGTTTGCGGGTTTTTTTCTCTGTCTTTTTTTTTTCTACTTAGTATCTTTGCATCATATTCTCAATCTCTGCTCATTTTTCCTCACTGTGCTAGTACCACAAGCCACAGAGAAGATACCTGCAATGTTATGCCAAGCCTGACACAGGTACTGCTAACAAAACTGAGAATCTTGTTAGGTTATAAGTGCCTCTCATTAGATCCTTCTGGTTCAACAGGGATCTGCAAGTGACTACAAATAAATTCCCCCTCCATTTCTTGAAACCTAAGGGACAGAGCTATATCTCCTCTTCCTGCTGGACGCAGCTGGCAGAGATGCTCAGACCTTCATCATCAAGATGCCTGTAGACCATGTGTCAATAACTAAAAAAATCCGGAAGGCTAGTTATAATGAAAGTGTCTGATCTGATAGGGAAAAACTGAGGAAGAACAATGTGGCAGGCTTCTGAATTCATAAGCAGTGCTGAGCTATTTTACTTTCTGTTTACCAGAGAACATAGATTTAGCTCACTGGGAAACGTTTGCAAGTTTTATGAGTTTCATTTAATCATTTTAGCAAATAAAATAAAATAAAATAAACCCCCTGAAATGTCAAATGAGGCTTGTAGGGAGACATAATAGACTTCATTAGGCAATTGGTATAGAGCCCAAAAATAGACCAGGCAGGTTTTCTAGTAGCACCAGATCTTAGTCAGTAACACCCTTCAAATCTAAACAACTTTCACCTTAGTTGGGAAAAACTGGTTTGTGTTCAACTGAATTGTGTAACCACTTGGTTTGAAAGAAAGGTGCAATCAGTACCTGTAGAGAGAAAGTCATTAGCAAGGAGAGAGGTGATAATGTTATTAACCTGTTTTTAATGTGTACAGAAGTTTATGGGACAAAAGGGAGACAGAAAGAATAAGCAAACATGGAACAGCAAGGGATCAAGCAGGAAAGGATTTGTTGAAATAACTGTGATATGCCTTAAAATTAATGCTTTTTCAGAATCTAGGATTTTCAGTGGTGAATAGAGTGAACAAAAGACTTTTAATCCTTCAGTTTGTCATTTGAATGTATTTCACAGGTCCACCTCAAGGGGTATGATTTCAGAGATGAAATAGCTGTTTCCTGAAAAATGTTTTCTCTGACTGACACTCACCTCTACTGACTGTGTGTTTTCTTTTGGTATGGTGCAATATGTAGGCTTTATGAAGAATTACAACCCTTTTCTAATCCCTCCTGTCAGTGGTGTTAATCATCCCTCTTAAATTCTGTTAATTGATTAATCTGCATGAGTTAATATTGAAATTATTATTATTGAATTGCCCAAAAATGACTGTTTCAAGGCCTGAAGAAGGTTCAGCATGCCAAACATATTAGAATCACAGAATGTTAGGGATTGGAAGGGACCTCAAAAGATCATCTAGTCCAATCCCCCTGCTGGAGCAGGAACACCTAGAGGAGGCTACACAAGAATGTGTTCAGGCGGGTTTTGAATGTCTCCAGAGAAAAAGACTCCACAACCCCCCTGGGCAGCCTGTTCCAGTGTTCTGATACCTTTACTGTGAAGATGTTTCTTCTCATAATTAAGTGGAACCTCCTGTGTTACAGTTTGTAGCATTGCCCCTTGTCCTATCATTGGTTGTTGCTGAGAAGAGCCTGGCTCCATCCTTGTGACACTCACTGTTTACATATTTATAAACATGAATGAGGTCACCCTTCAGTCTCCTCTTCTCCAAGCTAAAGAGACCCAGCTCCCTCAGCCTTTCCTCATAAGGGAGATGCTCCACTCCCTTCATCATCTTTGTGGCTCTGTGCTGGACTCTTTTGTCCTCTTTGAACTGAGGGGCCCAGAACTGGACACAATATTTCAGGTGTGGTCTCACCAGGGCAGAGTAGAGGAGGAGAAGAATGTCTCTCGACCTACTAACCAACCCCCTTCTAATACACCCCAGGATGCCATTGGCCTTCCTGGCCACAAGGGCACAATTATGGCTCACGGTCATCCTGCTGTCCACCAGGACCCCCAGGTCCCTTTTCCCTACACTGCTCTCCAACAGGTCATTCCCCAACTTATAGCGGTACCTGGGGTTGTTCCTGCCCAGATGCAAGACTCTACACTTGCTTTTCTTATATTTCATTACATTTTTCCCCACCCAACTCTGCAGCCTGTCCAGGTCTTGTTGGATGGCAGCACAGCCTTCTGGTGTGTCAGCCACTCCTCCCAGCTTGGTGTCATCAGCAAACTTGCTTATCTGTCTTTTTTCCATGAAAGTCATGAAAGGTTTAATTTCTCTCACAAACTTTTCTTCTCTCAAACCATCGCTGCCAGAACATGATATGCAATTCAAACTGCAGTTGTATTTATTGCAAAACTATGTCATATTTTAACATAAAACAAAATTCAAACACAAATACTGAAATCACAGGATAAACTGTCTTGCTCAACCTAAATAAACCACCTTTTCCTGCTATATAATTTTGATCAGAGAACCCAAACCAATTATTTAGTTCCCCAGATTTATTTGCAAGTATCCTATTGCACTACAGTAACTCAATTGTTGCAGGACACAATCATGAACTGTGCGGACTAGCAAAAGCTTTTTAAATTAGGCAACTCCATGTGCATGCTCTGCACAGTACAGAGAACGTAGTTAGGCAGAGGAGATTAAAATTTTAATCCTATTTTCTTGCTGTTGAGGTCAGTTCTAAAGCCAGTGCCAGCCAGCTCCCAAGTGCAGAGCAAGTAATGCCATTTTCACACCCCACAGGTGAGAACCATGCAGAAAGCAGAGCTTCTACAACCCTCCAGAAACACCCTCCCTAATTACAGTGCTGTGAAGGACAGGAGAAGAGGGAAGCAAAACAGAGATCCCAGGCAGAAAGTCCATGAGGTAATACTCTGCTAGGTATTTGCAGTCCTATATGCATAATACTCCCATCAGAATATTTGCTTCTCTTTTTAATAAATGAGCTCAGCATCAGGAGCTGTCCATGTCATGTAAATCTATTCATTGAAGCCACAGAAACTGCCTAGAAGAAAGTCGCTGCACAAAGGTTTCAACTCACTGTGTCTTCTTTTAAACACAAAGATACATTGCAACATATCAAGAGAAGGTGCAATGGTGTAATGCACTTATATATTCATTTCTTAATTTTTTTAAATCCAGCAAAGTATTTTAGGAGCCCAAATATGCACTTAACTGCATTGGTTTCATTGTTCTGTCCTTGACGTAACATTGTTTTTAGAAATACTGTGAATTCTTTTGAAATTACTTTGTAATAATTAATCATCTGTGTTAAAATTATCGCTAGTGATGTCCTACTCCAAAGCACATTAACAGGTAGTAGGGCTAGATCAGGAAGCTCTGCTTCCATGAATGTTGACTTTTCGGGCAGAGGACAAACATTGAAACTTGTCTTATCAATACATGTTTCTGTACACTTAAATTGAATATTCGCATACTTAAAGGAATTCATGTCTACCAAAGAATTTCAGTTATAAGCGTAAAGGGAACAGAAGTCCTACAGACTTCTGACACATGCTTGAAGTTAGATTTAGCATGAAAATAACCTTTGTAAATAAAAGGTATTTCTAACAAGGAATGCTTCACCATAAGCTTCAGTTTTGAATACAGGGATGAAAGATCAGTGCAAAACATTCAGTTACATTTCTAGTTTTTCAGAGAGAAATATTTATTTGATCCATAATGTACACTTTTTTTTTGGCAAACATTATGGATTATCCTGTGTGACAACTGTATGGCATGGTGTCTCCAAAAGTCACTGGCATCTAATTATTTTGGTCTAAAACTAGACTTAATGCAAAGAGATTGTTCTAATTTCCATCCCAAGAACTGCCCTGCTCCAAAAAAATTGAAGAATTAAGAAGCATAATCACCAGTAAGATGCAAAGCACTTAAAGCCAGTGGACATTTCTCCTTGCTTGACCATTTACATTTTAAATAGATAAGGAGTACGCACAGGCTCAGTTACAAAGGAACCTGCTTTCTGTTTTCCCAAAACTCACCTTTAACATTTTCACATTTGTTTATGCAATTATGTGTTAGGTAACATTTTTGCTCTACCAATATCCCAAACCTCAGTTTCATCTACTGTTATAGTTAACCTGAGTACTAAAAAACTAAAGAGAGAAATGCAAAATATAAAAAGGTTAGAAGGAAACTTTTCACTGTAGTTTTCAATGTTTTTGAAAAACTGAGTTGGTTATAGAATCATAGAATAGTTTCAGCTATAAAGGACCTTCAAAGCTCATCTAGTCCAGCCGCCTGCAATGAGCAGGGACATCTTCAACTAGATCAGGTTGCTCAGAGCCCCGTCCAGCCTGGCCTGGAACGTCTGCAGGGATGGGGCATCTACCATCTCTTTGGGAAACCTGGGCCAGTGTTTCACCACCCTCATTGTAAAAAATTTCTTCCTCATGTCTTGCCTGAATTTCCCTTCTTTTAGTTTAAACCATTGTCCTTTGTCCTATTTTAGCAGGTACTGCTAAAAGGTCTGTCCCCATCTTTCTTGTAGGCCTCTTTTTAAGTACTGAAAGACCGCAGTAAGGTGTCACCAAAGCCTTCTCTTCTCCCGGCTGAACAATTCCAACTCTCTCAGCCTGTCCTCGTAAGTTCCACAACTCTTTCTGATTCAAGTCGTAAGCATTACAATAGCATCAGAAGCACTCCAAGCTAGGATACTTTGCCAACTCTGCTATAGTTGGCTGTGAAACTTATTGTACAAAAATCCTGCCATATTGATTTAATTTATTGGGATGCAGATTTTTTCATGGTTGTAAGAACTGCTGTCCCTTAACAGAGAGAAAAAGAGAAAAACAAAACAAAACAAATAAAAACCCACACATTAAAGCTCATGAATCCTCTTGTTTCCTTAATTATCCCCTCTTCAGATTATGTAAACGGCATCGTTATCAATATTAGCAGGAAAAAAATAATGTTTTATCAGGAGAATATCTTTGATTCCTTATACTCTTTATTTCAAAAATCTTACCAGGATAAATCTCTGTTGGATTAGTTTCTAGAAAACTGGTTTTGTTGGAAAGTTTGATACTGAACTACTCCACATTGCTGTTTGATTGACAGGATTTAGATAAAATGAGTAACGTAGCTTAACAGAGCAAAGCCAAATCCTCCTTACACAGAATCATACTCGTCATAAGACTCTCTGTCTCTCAGTATTAAAACAGAAAAATGCAATTGTAAGAAATAATGATTGTAAATGGAAAAAAGAGAGTGTCCTCAAAGACTTGATACAGAAAGGAAATAGCCTTTAAACTTGAGTCTATTTAGGGTGTTATGTGTATTACATATATACATACATATATATATATATATATATATATAGGATGTAAGCCCATGCATAAAGAACTATTCTAGCATCTACAGATGTTGGCACATTTGTTTACATAACTACTCTAATTGAAATCAAACCTTGTGAAGAAAATGTTTGTTTATACCATAAACTGTGAAAGCACATAAGATATGTTACAAATATAAAAAGAATAAACCCAGAAAGGTATATATTTTCATCTTTCACACTGTTTTTAATCTTGAATCAATATTCCAAGCATTTAAAAATTGAATGGGATTGTATTACTGTTATAAATCATCCACCTTCCTGAGAAAACCTCATCTATCAACAATTAATGATAGTAGAAACTAATTCAGACTCAAAAAATACAATTCTGCAGGACAGTGTATTTCTTCTTCTCCCTCTCAGCTGTCTACAACAATATCCTGAAAATGTAAGCCAGATGAAACACTCAAAAAGAAAGAAAGGTCACCTTTTACTTTAAATAACTAAAACTAGACAAGAATTATATACACCAATTACTACTAAGCTAAATTTCATTAAATATTATTAGTTTTCTCATAACAATCCTTACATTTATATTGAGGTATGCAGTCCTTTTTTTTTAAAAAGACTGATGGTGATGTTTGCACATCTCCGTTCTGTTGTCTACTTGACAGAGGTCTACTTGACACTTCCCAAACATTGTTGCTTCAAGTTTTCTTTGTACAAAAGTGGAATGAAGAGCCTTGAATATTTTGCTTTCACATTTTCTTTGATACATAGACTGCATCCTTTGTAAGTAAAACCATAACCAAAGAGTTGACATTTTCACACCTTGCTGTCACATCCTCTTTTCCAAGACTCAAAACTACCAAAGAACCAGTTGAATCAAGACCTTTATCCTATTCACCTATTTAAAACAAAAGTTTCTCATGAGCATGGCATTCCACCAGTCAAGGAAATGAAGTTTTGGACCTATGAAGACTTTCTGAAATACAAATAGAAAATACTATTTAGCTCTACCAGCTGGACCCTGGACATATGGAGAGGAGAACAATGAGGAGATGCATTAGTCCTTCTCTGTCAGTGAGCATCTCCTCCTGGGATGTCAGGAAACTCATAAAAAACAGCAGAGTGAAGCCCTCTCAGCTATTTCTGCTTCCCAAAGATAACACTTGTACAAGTAATCGCGTATCTCCATTGTGCAAGAAGAGTAACTTAGACAAGTTCATCCAATACCTGTGCAACACAGTAGAAGGCATCAGCTCATAGCACCCATTTTGTCTATTTGTGCAAAATGAGAATGAAACAGCAATTCATGTCTTTATTTTAGGGATTCATGGCTGCTCAACACCAGGGGATTTAACAGCACACTCTTTGCTAAGAACTGCATGTGGTAAAGATGTCTTCTGTGAAAACTGCAGAGAATATGCATTAATAGAAAAAAGCTTATTTGTAGCTTCCCAAATTATTGATGACTGGCCTGTCTTTGCAGACAGCTATGGCCCAGTCACATTTTTGTCAAGCATTTAAATGTACGACATAAAAAACTCTCGTAGGGCAGGTAATAAGGAAGACCTAAAAATAAAACTGTCACTAAGAATATAAGATACATACAGAATATTCAGTATTGCAAATGAAAAGCCTTTGATAGTTTTAGAGGCAATAAATATTGAGCCAAAATTTTTCCAGTTTCTAACAAAGATCTGTGAAAGACTAAGTCACCTTGCCAGCCAGGTGGTTCATGGAAAATGTTTGTCACACTATACTGAGGAACTAGTATTTAAAATCAGCTAAAATGGGGGTTTACTATGGCTGTATTTTTGGTTCTGGTAATAAAAGAAAAATATAAACAGATGGCTCCAGCATATGCAGGTGATAAAACATGTCAATTAAACTAAATAGCATACTGGTAATAAAATCATGTCACCTAACATTCTAAGGGCAGAAATCCATGCCTATTTAAATGACAATATTAGGAAAGTGCAGGCGTTAAAAATTAATAAGTCTGCCTGTCGAGGAATGACATTGTGAGTTTAGCTTGTTGGAAAAGGAGGGAAACTATGAGAGCACTAATAGAATGGCTGAGCATCACTGCATGATTCACTACATTTATTCTTCCAAGAAGGATCGATATTCAACATGAAAAAAACCCTTGCCATTCAAGAATTAAAATGTGTGAGACTTAATAACTAAGCTGCTGGTTTATTAATTGTATATACACAGAATATTTTGTGGGTGTTTTTTGCAAATCCCAGATATATCTATATATATTAAGTCTCCTGCTGGCAAGATAGTCTTTTGCACACAGTCAGAGTTCATGGAGTTTGTCATAAAGTATATCTCAAACTCAAAATATTTTGCCACAGTACATTTTTTACATATTGGCTAAAAATGATTGGTTTTCCTATCATGGTTGCTAGGCATGTTTATGCAATGAAGTGCAATAAGCACTCATATAAATATATGTTTAATTGGGAAGCTGGATCTTTACTCTCCAATGCTTAAAGAGAAGGGAAAAGTCTGGGAATTACAGTTCATCAAGCAAGTTTCAATCTCCTCTTCTCGTTTTGGGGCAGTTCATGATCTTTGCATTCAGGACAAATTATGTGAAACAAGCAGCTGGAAGATATTCTGAAGACTGTTTTGTCTTTGTGCGGTTCCAATGCTTTTAGTTTAACACAAACAGAATTTCACCAAGACAGAAACAATAAAAGCAATCAACCTATGATGAGCTAAGTGTCCCTAGAAACACATTCCACTGTTTCTTGTATGCAATTATCTTTCTGCAGCATCCTCTGCAGCATAAGATACTTGCTATGTTCTGAGCTCTTTGCAGAGATTTCACTTTATCAACCTTTGTATGTGAATTCCGTATGGTACTGACATTTTTGATGGTGAGGTTATACCAGACTTATCTTTGTCTAGAGCAAAGAAGAATTTGATGAATTACAATGTTGCACTGAAAAGGTATTTTCAGGGTAAGATGCTTCAAATACTAAACTAATCTAATTATTGTAATTTCAGAATTTTTTAGTAAGGGAGAGTTCTTCACAATGCTGCTGCTGAAGGCTGCTGAAAAGCATCACTGTGTTCAAAATGTTTAAACACATGAATATTTTGAACCCCAAAACATTTCCATCTTAAAATAACTGAAAATATTTAGGTTTTGTTCTTAAGACTGCAGATAATGTGTTGCAATTATGTTTTCGGGTAAGCAAGGATCATAATTTATGTATGTAGATACTTAGCAATTTTTGAAAATGCTTAGATATTCTACTAGGAAAGCATTTTCCTTATATGTTTTCTTTACTTCAATTCATAAAATAGTTTGTTTCCCAGAATTATTTGTAATGCTAGCTCACATATATTCATATCCCAATTACCTTTTTAAAATATTCATCTACAGCTTCCACTTTTGACATACAATTAATGTAAGAATCTGCAAGCTATAAAATTTTTAAAAAGAAGTAACAATCTCTTAGGTTCACCTCAGAATAGAATGAAAAAATATACATTTTAAATGTCTAGTATGTTAGCAAGGATCTTTTCCTGTCTACCTGTATTTCCCTCCAGCAAGGACACAAAAGTGGTCTTCAGGCACCCAAAAAAAATTCCTTTATTTTAGTCCCATTCCCCAAAACATACTCCTTTAAAAGAGAGCTCTTCTCAAAACCTGTAAAAGACCTCCTGGTTAATATGCATGCAGGTTCTTTTTTTGTATTGGTTCAAACCAGTTTTTCATAGACTGGCTGGATATGAGGCAAAACCTTCTAAGCTAAGATTTCTACATTTTTGCTTAGTAGTCCTGAAGTGTTTGCTGGAAGGTGACTCATCCTGAACCAATCTTTCCTTTCATGCTCATTGCTTGCCGTCTGTTGTTGTTAAATCAATATAATTCCACAGGAAACACCACACTAATCAAACCAAAATACCATATTAACATATCCTTATAGTACAGTTGCAAATCTGTCCAACCTGTCATGTGCCCAACAAGAAGTGTCTTAAACCTTGATGTAGGTTAAGGGTGGACATGACCACCCAATAACAATGGCAGAAAAAATCATATTTAGCTAAAAACAAGCTATAACAATGAATTATTCCTACAGGATAATGAAGAGATTATTGCACTTTAAACAGAGAACTTGATTGAATAAACCTATCTGATCATGCCCTAATTTGTTATAATTTGATACTTCTCTGTTATTAAAACTCAGCTACTAAGAAGCATTTGTTATGCTTAACCTTATTTGCTAGTTTTTAAACTAATTACCTAAGCAAGGTAGCAATAAAAGGTTCAGGTGTTAAAAAAGCATTAACATACCTACACAGTACATAGAGGGAAAATATATTGATAGCAGTGGATGGATAGCGACAGTTTCCATCAAAAAGACAATTTTACTTGTCAGCACGGATGTGGATATAAGAGGGAAAGTGCAAAACCACAGTTAAAACTGCTCCTCTAGTTCCACAGCTAACTGTAGCTGCTGGCAGCAATGTCCAACTAGATGTCTAAACGGTACAAATAAGCTTGTAATAATATTCAGTCTTGGGGGATCAAGTAAATGACAACACAGAAGAGGTGAAGAAAAACCCAAATTGTCAGCAAGCTCAGCTCCCTCGCCAGCACCAGGAGGAGGATGTGCAAGGTCTGTGCAGAACCCACGTACCATTGTAGCTGTGAAGGGGATGTTGTCGATCACGGAGGAGGCCAAAGCGGACACCCAGAGCACTAAAATGATGGCCACCGCCAAGCGCTGGTCCTCAGGAACCCCCTGGAATTGAGAGAGATCAAATTACAACGTTGATGAGACCGGTGTTGCTCTGTCCCCTCCATGGCATAATGGCATGTTCGGCACAGTTTTAATTTATCAACATTTATTACTCCTTCAGGCTCCGAGATAGGAAAAGCATTTTAATGAAAACAGCCCGACATTTAGTGATACAATTATTGTTCTTTTGCTAAGAAAATTTGAACAAATATAAATACAAATGCTATTATTTCTAATATTCATACTTGCACATTTCTAATACTCCTACTTGCATTTCACACAAGAAATAAACTGTGCAGCTCTAAATTTTCCCCTTTTACTCTTTATATTTTAGGGTTTTTTTAGACTACAGAAAAGTTTTCCCTTTTGCATTTGTAGCTATGTTGATTCTGGCTGTGGACAGATATTAAATATTAAATATCACCCATGCCAAAGTATAACATGCTTTCTTGATACTGCTGATGCAGGAATGCAATCATTAACATTAAATTCAAAAGGAAAGTATTATGCATTATTCTATTGGAGCAAAACTATTTTCCCTATGTCTTAAAAAACTGTAAATGTTTTAAACAAACCTTTATTAACAAAGCTGTCTGCTCTCCTATGTAGTCTATTAAGTGCAGATTAGCCAAAGCCTAAAAAAAAAAAATAAAATACATTGTTATCAACTAGTGAAGCATCTACTGCAGCTTCTTTTTTTCAGTGGATGTAAGAGAATACAACAATTCCTTCCCATTCACAATTCATTGATATTCATTGCAGGTAGCTTCTATAGCAGCTTTGCAATTGGTGGAAATAAAAGACACAACAGAAATTTGTAGCTAAATTTGCAGAAGTGGGTCAGTTGTACTGGAACAACTGGTGGGATTGCTTAAGAGTGTGGGGCAAAGGCGCCAGAGAGTGGCTGAAATTTAATTATGCCCTTTAGTGGATGCAGGTTTTCCTGAATACCTGAACACAACTGATTTAAACCAGCTTCCCCAAAACCACAATATAGATAGAAGTAAATCATGTGTTTAAAAGGTCAGATGAAATCTGACTCTGCTCAGTCCCAGATGAAGAAAAGAGAAAGCAAAACATATTTTTCTGTTAAACAGCTTCCTCAGTTCCATCAAAAAACAATAAAACAACAAAACAAACAAACAAACAAAAAAACCACCACCACGACCAAAAAACACCACACACAAACCCATCAATCCATCTGTAAACTAGGCCAGAGATCTTGGGTGAATGGAAATTGGCACAGAAACAGCAGCACCTGAAAGGCAGGAAAATCAGGTCTCTGATCCCCATGTCAGGCACCCAAACCAAGGTGAGCCCTGTAAGCTTTGGGCCAGGGGACAGCCTGGACCAGAGCGCTCTGTCCTCCCTGTGAGACTCATTCACATTTGTACAGGGTGCCCAGACAGCATCCCGTACAACCATGGTTACTACCACGCATGAAAAGACATACCAAGGTTCCAGCCTAGAGATGGTGGCTCTTATCTCTCCTTGGGTGGAGAGGAGAATATAAACCGAGAACTCACACCCTGGGAGAATGATCTATTCCATCAAACTACAAGGTAAAAGAGGAATTTTAACTCATGAGATCTACCCTTTATTTCACTTCGATTTTATATTCTTTTCTTGTAACAGTCCAGAATGATGTACTATTTCCAGGTTGAATGGGGTATATCCATTTTGTCACTTCTCAGTTTCTCAGAGGAAGAAATCACATCATTTTTGGTTCAGCCTGAACCAAGCTGGTTGGCTTTCTTTCATTTTTCTTCTGCCATGACAAAGAATCAGCCAGCTGCGATGTCTCGCTTACTGAGTCCATTCCCACATGGAGCCACAGAAGTCAATATTCACATGACACAGCTCCATGTAACACCCACAGCTGGCCATCAGACAGAGCCCTTCAGAGACAGTAGTGAAAAAAAAATCATTCAACTCACACACTGTCAAATTCCATGACAGAGATGAACAAAGATCCTAATAGGCTCTGAGTGGCGTGGTATAATACACGATAATGTCAGAGCGATTAAGGGGCTGCCATTCAGACCGACAGTTCCTGTACCTGCAGCTCATTCAGGCAACAGCTGAACACTAGTGGTTTGGGTATCACCACACGTTAAATTTGGCCCAGAAATTATATTTCCTTTAAACAATGCGTTGCACAAGAAAAGGTAGATCTACATTTAAAAACACAACATGCAGAAAACAAGTGATAAGGCTTTTAGATACACAAACACCCCTCTTATATATATATATATATATATATATAAAAAATATATATTTTTTTTTTTCATTACTTAAACTTCGCAGGAGAAACTTTTCTAAGAAATGAATTCTTGTTGGTAGTTTTAAATTACTGGTTTCATTCTAAGCTATATACCTTGCTTTACCAACTCAAAGCTTATTACAGGGACTTCTAAAATCTATGTGAAGTCAGTATTTTTAATGAACTGCAATTTTTTTCTGCAATTGCTTTGTGTTGACACTTTGAAATAAACTTTTTAGCACATAGCTGTCAGCAACCAGGACTCAGAGTCACATTCAATTAACAGTGCTGCCTTATTACTTAATTATCCATTAACACAATATATTACTTTCCAGCAACACTTGAAATTTATTCTGGAATGCAGACACGGTACCACAAAAGAGATATTCAGGAAAGAAGGAAGGGAGTGAAGGGCACGCATGTGGCTGCTGCAAGACGGTCAGGCTGCCCATCATGTTAGAGATGATGACAGAACTAATCATGTAACCAACTTCAGGGTGTCTCTACAACATCCAGACCGATTGCTTCCAAGCACCCAGACAGAAAGTCCCCAGTTAGCATCCTGGCACTGGCCTCCACTGCGTGTAAACCACACACAGGGCCTCCTGCATCTTCCCGTACTTCTAAGAGGAATAAGTATTACTGCATTAACTGATGTCTTCAAGCATACTAGCTCCTGTCTGACAGCTCGAAATAGAGTTTTACTGCAGAAAAAATAAAGTACCATTTTAGATCAAAGTTTAAATTATGCACAGAAGTTAGCATGAAATCCTCATATGGACAGCATGTCATGATGACTGTTGTAAATACACCCTGCCTGAAAGGATTAAGGTAAAATGCCAATTTTGACAATAAAATTGAACAAAAATACTCTATGCTGTATCCCTGAGAGGCACAGGAACCTATATCACAAAGAGACAGAAGGAGAAAGATTTTATAGCCTGTAACAGCCAGTTGTCAACAAGGACTAAAAGACAGTTGTAAAGATGAATTACATGAAGGACACAACAGAAAACAAGAATTTCTGACTTTTTCATTGCAAAAGATCTCCCAGACCAATGAGCACCCAAAGGCAGAACCTCCAATATCGGTCTGGATATTGTAGTCCCAGTGGCTCTGGAACTTAATTCAAATTTTCTAAAATGACTTGCAGCCTAAGTCCTACAATAGGCTTTTAAATGCGCCTTGGAATAGGAAAGGGAACATTTATAGCAGTAATAGCTTCATACTGACAACCATCCAAGACAAAGGATCACCAAGGATGAAGAATATGAGCTGACAACTGCTGAGTGCCTTAGTTCATGGAAAGATTTCTTATTCTTCAATGCATATCTTTGTTTTGGCTTGGTTCTTCTTGACATTGTTAACTTAAAGGAAAGAAAAATGCCTTGGTAAGGACTTTCATATCCTCCTAATCCAAAGGGTAATAAATTCAGACCAAAATTAGCAGCAATGATACTTAAAACATTTTTCTCATTCATTTATGGGGAAAATTTAGTGTCTCTCACTTTTTCTTGATTATGTGTACAAGTTTCTTTCATGACCTTAAACTGCTGTTATTCCAAACTATTCACTGGTGACCTGAGAAACCATAAAAACGAAGTTTGGTGAATTACAACAGTCATATTTGAAGTCTGGCAGTAAATGACAAATAAATTCCTATGTGTTTTAATATCTTATTGTGCAGCCACACAGCACCCAAATCAAAACTCTTCAATCTAAGCTAAACCAATAAATACATCAGGGAATGCAACTAATAAACTGTTACAGCAGTAGCAGACAAAAGAAACATGGTTTCAATACGGATTCTCTATGAGAGCTAGAAAATGCAAGGATATATAGAGCATGATAGCACAGAGAACTAAAAATTGTCTGTACTAATGGGTGTACAATAAAGCAACATTTCCTGATGAATTTTAGAACTACTAGCTCTCAAACAAGCTTCCTAATGATAATCAGAGTTTCTATTCATATTCTCAGAGGTTACTAGATTTTGACTTCCGCTTTGGCATTAATTAGAGTTGGTTGAATTATTCAGTATTTGTACTTGGTTCAAATTTCGTCCCTTTTACTGCTGATGTTTTTATTGTTGGTGGTTTTCATTGTTTTCCTATAATAGATCCCAATTTACAAATTCTTGGGCTCTTTGCAATAACTGGGGATGAGGGTGAGGGAAGGAGGCTGTGCAAGCAAGTTTGTTATACAGGCTTTGCCCAGGCTGCTCACTCAGACAATTCACTAGCCATGGCAGTGCAAGTGGCCACTTGAGTTTCATCAGTAATGTTTCTACAACATAATTACATCACTTAAACCCAATAAAGAACAACTGAAAAACATGAAGCATCTTATGGAATGCACAGAAGCCTGATTGACGACTAAATGTGGGTATTCATACAAAGAATTATCCAAGTATTTGGGGTAAAAATAAATCCTCTCAGGCTATACAAAGGTCTCAAACAGTAAATAAAACAGGATACAAACATGAATGGACAGTTTCTGATAGGCAAGCAAACAAATGAAAAGAAACTACACAGCAAGATATCCAGGCATTCCAAGTACTGAATATCTTTTAAAATTACAATTGCAAACTGAAATTCAGTTATATTATCCTTTCACAGCATATTCCCATGAAATCTCTTAGGCCATTTGGTAGCCAGCATGTAGCAGACAGCATTAGGAGCATTTTTCAACTTTGGTTTATTCCTATTCTTCTATTTTTTCTATGACTTATCTAAGTAATTGCAAAGCAAAGACATAAATACTTATAAACTATCTGCACACAAAGACCGCTGACAAAACTAGAAACTAAAATTCCACTTATGGGAAATGATTGTGTCGGATATATTCAGCAAATGAAGCAGAAAGAGAGAGACCAAGCCTACAGTGAAAAATTAAATCTCAAAGAGGTCCAGCCATCTTCCACCGCTCTGCAATTTCTCTCTGTACTACTACAACTACACTCAATCTTCAATATTCCACTGGGACTGAATCTGCAGGAGGCATCTGCCCAGGAATATAATTCACATTTTATGTCAGTTGTAAATCTTCAGGCTTCAGAAATCACAGAATCTTACCTCCATGAGAACAAACAATGCTGCAAAGAAAAGGAGGGTTGCCCACTCAACTCTGTTCAATATCATCTCAAAATCATGGATGTCTGCTAGCACTAGCAGCCAAATGGCTCCCAACATGGCAATCCAGCCTACATGAGAAAAAGAGAGAAAAACACTTTATAGTACTTCACAGACTTGTTATATACTATCAACATAAAAGCTACAGCATCATGTTTTTCAAAGATTCTTGCCACACTTTTGCTCTGTTGTTGTAACAGGGAAAGTTCACAGATACCCCAGGATGAATGGTCTCTGTTTGCAAATTAAAATCAATTAGAAAGGCGGGGGGGAAGGTAAATAAGGCATATTTGGGTTACCCCCAAATAATCACTGTGTTTGAATGACAGAGAAACCTTTAGGTGTTTAGGAGGCCGACTGAGCGATTCTGCAGCCCCCAAAAGTCTGGTTGCAGCCCTGCCTGAAGACTTACTGGCTACATGCATGAACAGATAAACAGAGGAAAGGAAAATCTCTTTAAAATAGAAGAGGGATTGACTTTGAATAGCAAAACAGGCTCTCTTCAGACAGGATCCCTCTATACATCCTGAAGTGTTTTAAGGGACATATTTAGGTAACTGATTGAAAGAAAATGCAAACCAAATGCACAATCAGCCAGAGAATGTAATCAGCAAATCTTCCATCCAAGAAAGACTCACTTTCTCTCTGCACAGTTTAAATGCTTTCTCGAGCTGTTTAATTCCTCTGGCACTTTTATCTTAAACGAAATGATGGCATTTCAGACATGAAAAAAAAGGATTTGGGGTGGCTTTTTCCTCAGAATGATCCTCCCCTTTCTGCCTTTCTTCTCTATTTTTTCCCTTAATAGCAGACAATTTTTTTTTACATATAAAAAACTGACACAGGCTTTTAGGTTTTCTTTAATTCATGGAAATAAAGCCTTCCACATCTTCAAGTTATTTCTCCCTTTGTTGTGGTTATTTCATACATCTCATCCTATTTTATACATTCAGTCAGCAGGCGATAGATTCACAGAACTGCAGAAAAAGTGAGGAAGAATAACAATCTCTACTGGCAAACAACTTTAAGTCACAAACTTATAATCAAATACCAAATGTGAGTTAGGTAGAATAGGCCTCTGCTAAAAAGTAGATAGATGAATTAAGCGAGCCATCTACAAAAGCCTTCAACAACCATAGTTGTAAGAATATAAGACAGAAGACTGATTTGTGTAATTTTAGGCCATTCAACATACAGTTTATGCATAGTGTTTTTCCATAAAGGTAAAAGAAGAAAGTGATCCAAAACCATCCAAGTTTAAAATTAAGCTATATTCCTTTTAAATCCTGTTTAAATATAAGATAAATAAAGACAACAAAGGTTCTCACTGTTCATGAAGCTGTAAACATTAACTATTTTCTCTGAAAAATCCTATACAGTGTCACATAAGCTTTACCTAATCAAAGCATGCATCTTGCTCTCCCAAGTACATTTTAGGGGCTTTCAGTGTCATACTGCACTCTTTAAATGAGAATTTCAGGTGAACTATGATCAGTAAGCAACATCTGCTGAAAGTATTGCAATTCAGTGCAGGCAACCAGACCTGCCCAAACACCAAAACCAGCAGCTCAGGAGTTACTCCGGCTCACTTGCTTGGTAAGGAGAGCTAAACCAGCTACCTTGACACAGCTCCAGCATTCATGCATTGAGATGGTTTTATTTTCTTCTGCAGTGTTTGAGCAGCAGTGATATCACACTTCTTGCATTGTTTGGCTCCAAAAAACAAACAGCCCTCAGTGACACCAACTCTTCAGTCAATGATCTATTTCTTTCCTCTCAAGCATCTCCGAGTGCCATCTTCTTCTCAGTTCAGTTCTGATCTTGATGCCCCTAACCTGACTTCTGTCTCCTTTGCTTAGCTGAAACCATGTTTTCCATTAGTATGAATAGCTTCTCCCTTCACCAGCCCTCTCCCCATGATCCTTCTTCTTGAAAAGCTTTGACACAACTGATTGCACTGGTCTTGCCTGTTCCTTGTAAAGTGGCCCTCACAGGATTTTTTTCTTTAGCGTGGTCCAAACCTAATCTACAGTGAGATGCTGGGAAATCCTTGTAAGGAAACAGGTATGAAGGACAAGGATATGGTTTTTTAGCAGAAATACCACTATATAGGTGGAAACTTAGCCAAAGTTAAGCAGCGAGCTGAAAACTGAAGGAATTTTGTATTTCAGATTTTTGAGCTTCAGTTCCTACATTGCTCCCAATACAGATTTTGAGTATAAACTGATTCGAGTGCCTCACTGGATCCAAAAAAACATGTCTCACATCCAGCTCTGTTCACCTCCAAAGACAGAAATGCTGACATGTTGCAAGCTGAGCAAGTCTGTTCCCTGCTTTGGTCACAGTGATCTAATCCAAGCATGTGGTTAAAGATAGCTCATGCATGAGCATCATACTGCAAGCGAGGAGAAGAGCAAAAACAACCACAGAAGACAGCAGGGTGGGAGTATCTGGTCTCTCTCACAAATCCCTTCCTAAAGTCGAGCAGGGAGGTAAAGCTGCTCTCCCTTCCTTTCAGGGAAGCCAGGCTCTGAAATCAAACTCTCCTTTGGCTATTCTTTGCCACAGGGGGTACGAAACGTGTCACAGGCAGGATGAAATCCACCCCGTGTCACTGAAGCAGGGAGAGAGATGCCAAGTGCTAGAAAAGGTTCAGTTTGACTGTATGAGGAAAGCCGGGTGTGGTGCCCTGGGGTAAAACATGCATGCCCTTTGTACTGTTATGGAGTTTCTCTTCACAAAGGCTCATCTTTTGGAAAATGAAAGAAGTGCTGGATCACAACCACCTCAGCTTTCCAAATTTTGCAAGGGGCTAGAGCAGCTGCCCTCCTCTGTTCCCAAACATATCCCTCAGCCACTTTTGTAGCTTCAGGTACCACCGCTTTGCTTCTCTCCAAAGAGCTGCCAAATTTTCCTGTGAAGAATGGCATTTTTACCACTCATTGGAAAGAGATTCCAGGACTGAATGAAGAGTTATAATATTCCTTACTGCTTAGGATGAATCCTGTATTCTGGAATAAGCTGAAAATCTACGCAGTTTTTTTGCACACCAGTCTCTGGATATGTGTGTAGCTTGAATGTTCAAATGGTAAATGTCATACAGAGGATCTTCGAGGAAAATGTTCTGAAGATTCTTGATAATCTCATTCATGCCAAAGTCAAATCAGATTTGGCTAAAACAGTTACAAACCCTAGGAACAGGACTACTCCAGGAGCTTCCAAAGTTGCAAAAGGGAGAAGAGAACTGTCAGTTCATGTCTACCCCTAGGAAATGCACTGGCTAATTTTCTTGTGACTGTCAAGTCTTGGCTGTTCTCTGAATTCCAGCAAAGAACAGTGGGTTCAGCTCTACCTTAAATAAACAAAGATGATAGCAATTCCTATGAGAGCAATACTGCCAGGAGAAGAAGATATGTACATATTAGGAACTTAGGAGCAGAATTTTACTGCTATTTTTTACAAATGTGACTGACAACACTACATTTTGTTACATACACTTTATATGCAAGTACAACAAAGTGAAGAATTAAAGAACAGCAATTTTCTCAATCGTTCTGGAACAATCTGCGTAATATCTTGCCATTATTTCTACCGCCCACCTCCAACAAAAACAAATCACCTTGAACATGCTATACAGAGATAACAATTATTAGCTAAAGCTGATGAAACATAATTGAACGGCACAAACGGTGGATAGAGCCAGGCATTTTCTTGCACCATGAGTGTTATTAGCACTTGTTAGCTCCATGTACATGGCTCTGCATGAGAGAACAGTGCCCTGCCCTGCAATATTGTTCCCTGAGAATATGGACAGGCAAGGGACATGTCCCCCTGCAGCGCTCTAGCAAGCACGGTTCAAACACATCAGCTGCCAGTTTTGGCTGCGCAGAGCTTATCTCAGTCTACACACACAGTCTGTTCAGCGTATATCGGCTTTCCTTGCTACGCCTGCAATGCGGAGATGCAGCTACCCTTCTCTGAGAGGGATTCAAGAGGAGAGCGAGGAAGTATCTCAAGGAATTTGGGGCATTTTATGCAACATCTCCATTCACGGTGCCTTGTAGTAGCACAGTTTCACCTCAAGCTGCCTGCAGCTGAATGAGAGTGAAGTTTTCTTCTGAAGCCTGAAGGCCACAGCAGTTAATCTCTGCCATAACTGCTTGACTGACAGCTCTCTGCTGAACTACTTGCCAAAGTTAACCACAAAGTTAAGGAACTCAGGGCCGCCTGCCTTTTCAAGTGGGCAGCATTTCTAAGGCTTTTCCAAGGCCTTCCTAAGTACGTTCATGAAAATGAACATATTATATCAGGGTTGTGTATATTTGGGGAGCTTTGCTTTTGCCCTGGATTCGATTTGAAGCTATTCCTTCCTTTTTGTAGAATTGAAAGTACAAGGATACATTAGAGACTGGCTTCTCCATTTATTTTCTAGCTTACTGGGCCACAAAAGATAGCCAGGAGGAAGAGAAATAGAAATAATTTCAAAAAATAACTTCTCATTACTGTAGTGAAAGCAAAGCCCATTTCTAGTTCCACAGACCACTTCCTTTACTGCCTTTTACTGCCTCTGTTTCACAACAATTGATGTTCTGGAAATATAACACGGAGAGAAACTGAATCTAAATTCCATTTCTGCACTTATATGGTACCTGTTGAAGATAGTGATGGTTTCTATTTATTTTAGGAAAAATAAAAGGAAATTTTATTATCAAATGCATCTTGCAAATTCATAATGCATTCTTCACACAAAAGATTCCCATGTCTTCTGCCTGGCATCAGAAAAAAATGTACAGCAGAAATAGCTTGAGTGCTTTGCTTTTCTCCTACAGTTTACCCCGTACGGAAAACTGCCTTTGGAACAATAAATGGCTCATGATGAGAACACAATTGCAATTCTACTGAAAAAAAAATAATAATAAAAAACCAAACTTATTTTGAAATAATCAAGCAGAACTTGAAAATAGAAAACAATCTGATAGAGTCAAACATAACTCTAGAACATGTGGGAGGAAGGGAGGTGAAAGAGAAAGAAGTGAAAGAAAAAACTACTGTAAAATCTGCAGACCTTTCAAATGCTCAATACGAAAAATTTATATTCCTTAGTAAATGTAATTTTGTCTGACCTACTACCAGCTAAAAATCATAATAAGCTTCCTCCTAACAATGTCAACAGTAGACACTGTATGTTGACTTATGTGCACAGAATTTCAAATTATGTCATTATGAATACTGAAAACACACTGTAAATTCACTTTTGTGGAAACTGAAACGACACTTGAGATACTCGCACTGAACACCAAAGCCAGGATAATATTCACCATGTCAGTGCTTGATAGTCAAAACATTATGCAAGAGAGACAGGTGCAGGGTACTGCATTTGGGCAAGAAGAGTTAACATTGCACAAATCCAAGATGGGAAGCAACTAGGTGCCTAACAGTCCTGCAGAAAATACTCAAGAAATACAGTGGATCACAACTAAATCTAGTGGCCCACTGAAATACAGAATAAGGACGATAAATGGCAAATCCCGTGAAGCAAGCTCTGCTCTCTTCATCCCCAGTAAACCCTGAGAAGATATACTTTAAGAAAGATGCATACTCATTAGGAAACACAATGCAGAGTAGCAAGTACAATCAACAGTCTGCAAAGTTGAGTTTTGAGGAAAAAAAAATAAGAATCCAGGATACTTAGCTCAAAGATAAGCAGATTAAATGGGTCCTGGCAAGTCTTTGGGTTAGTACCAGATAGCTCCAGAGGGCAGAGAGTAACCTGCTCAGGCAGCAGTAGTGGGTGGGACAAGAGAGAGTGAAGAGATCTAATAGCAGTGAGGGAGGTTCAGGCTACACAGTATTCAGGATCACACATTTAGAGCGGTTGAGAAGTGAGTTTTCTAAAAATCAACTAGACCACCACCTGCCAGATTGAAATATAATACTCCTGTCTGCTAACAATGGGATGGACACACTGATTTTTTAGACATCTGTCACTGAGTAAAATATAATATTCTTTTTCTGTGATCTTAACAATTCTGTTTTTGTGAACTGTAGAAACACTTCTAGTCCACAATGTCTATAACAAGCTTACCAGCTAAAACATGTTTGGCCCTTACCTTTGAATAATTGTTCACACAACATGTTATTGAACATACGAGGAAGTAAAATCCATCACTGTGTTCAAACAGCTTAATCAGAAGTCTGATAACTCCACACATCCCCAAAATTTAGCCTAAGGATCTATGCCAGTCCTTCATACTCTATGGTGTAGTTGCAATGTTATGTAAAGCATACACTGAACTGTATACTTATATATGTATATAGAAAAATTTGGGTGAAAAAGACATATTTCCAATAGTGCTTGCTCTACTCGTGGAATGCACTTTATCAGTAGTTCTGAATGTGGATGAAAATGTCTTCTATTTCAGTTTCTGTATTTTTTTGTTTTATTTTATCAGGCATGCCTGAAAATATACATTCTGAAATCATGCTAAATATTTATAAGTAGTACTTGCTGTCAATTGATAAACACTGCTTTAGCTTTAACACTGATTTTTTATAAAGCTGCCCTCTTACAAAGCAACTTGCTGGTCTTTGAGCAGTCTATTTTCATAGGTTTAGTTTCAAAAAAATAATTTGTTCTGTGCTATTTGTAGCACCACCGTTTAAGGCTACTTCCTGGGGGCAGAACAGTGATGGTGACACTCCAGGACAGCTTGCACCACAACAGGAAATTCTTGATACAACATAGGAGGATTGAAAGAACATGAAAAAGTTGGTGGAAACCATAAACCCATGTAAGGCAAAAGAAACAGAAGACTATAGTGACTGAAGGTAATTGGGAAGTTAAAAACCAGAAGTGTAGCATAAAACAAGGAGGCAGAGGAATATCTACTCTGTAATCACAGATCAGCACATGTGCTTTAGGAAAGGATGGGCTGGACTTTGTGGCACAGCTCTAATACCGTGAGGTCAGAATGCGGAAATCACATTCACCTTTGTATTGCTATGTCAACACCAAGCTGTGTTAATTCTGCAAACACGATTTCATAGATGAGATAGGATGGCATTCACAATAGAACAATGTGAGAGAGAAACACTGGTTAGATATTGCTATAGCTAGGTACTCTAACTACAGGGAAGATGTGTTGACAGATATAAAGCTATGTACATTGCATCAATCCTTAAGTCTAAAAAACTTAGAGTTATCCCAGTAAAGGTCACTGCAAAACAACATGCTTCATTGCCATGGCTTCATTAACTCTTGTGAACCAAAAATAATTTCAGAAGATGCAAACATCAAGAAAGAGGAAAGGTCAGCTTATCTAGAAGTAAGAAATAAAGTGCAAAAAATGCACTAGCAGATACAATTGTTACTGGTTCTTGTTCCCTTCCAACATTCTCATTATTACAAAATAATTATCAAATTTATTTTTAAATCATTTTCACATACGCTGTACCAGGAATTTTTTCAACATAACTATGAATCAAAGATGTACTAAGTGTCTTAAATACAGTTATATCCATTCTAATTTTAAAACAACAGTTTATATCTTCGTAGTGCAGCCAAATTTCCATGGCACATACTCAGTGGCCAGCAGGTCAGCCACACGCAGTGCTCTTCTTGACCTCAAGGTAAAAGTGCTAGACAACTTAAACCAACACCACTGCATGCCAGAACAGATAAAATAGTAAGTGAATGAAGCAAGAGCAGGGAGGCAAAGAGTAATAAATAAGGACAAATGTGTCAAACTCCACTGACAGTTGTTGCTGATTCCACCTGGGTAAAGGGGCAGCAGATTAGCCACTGCAAGCACAACTGCAAGGACCTGGAAGGGTCTCCAGAAAGGGTTGAGGACTTTCAAAGAGGAGAGCCTAAATTATGGCTCTAACCTTATTATATTTTATTACATTAGGCTGGACACCCTTGTCAGATGCTACAATTTGCTGATCTGCTTACCATTATCAGGCCAGGAGCTAAAGCAAGCACTTTAGTCACAGAAAACAGTGTCACAGCTTTGTGTAGGTGGAGTGTTAATGGAAAACAGTAAGAGAATAAAGAAGTTTGCACAGATAAGAGTGCGTAGGATGAGTACTTGCAGCTAAAAAGGGATGCATAGGTTGATACCAAAGGCCTCAGGTTTATCAGCAACTCCAAAGTAGTTAGTTATGGATGATGAAGCAAAACTTAGAAGATGGTCAAAACCCATTTTTATGGGTAACAAAAAGCACAAGAAACAACAAAAAAAAAAAAAAGAAAAAGAAAAAAGAAGAAGGTGGTAATTCAGTATCATTTGAGCAGTCAATACCTACAAGCTTTCCTCAGCTAAAACTGATTTGTATCATAGACCCTAGATAATCTGGAGATAAATGTTAGATTCAGTGTCAAATTAAAGAGCAAATGTGCACTTTTTACACTGATGGCAGTTATATAAGATGTGAAATATAAGATGTGCTAAATTTAATTGCGGGGCTTTTGACATTAAGCCCATGCTTCCTTAAATCTCTGTCATTCACCAGTTTTTACAGTTCAATAGCTGACTGTCTCACCAGGATTTCTTTTTTCTCCTAAGCACTGAACTATTATACACCAGCTTAATAAGCTGACCTGTTTTTTTAAACGTTTTATAAAATAACTCCTCAGTGACATTGACTAAAATGAACGTTACTTTTTAACTATTGCACAAATTCACCTGAACCTAAACATTTCCAAAATACGAACAATTTGTCTTTTCCTCCCTCTCTGACTACAAAGACTTACATTTTGAGAGCCAAGTTTGTTTATTTCTGCACATATTATTTTATTGCTTGTAAACAGTGTCAGATTTATACAACTCCACCACTATACAGGATAGTAAGTTTAACATAGTTTAGTCTATTTATCACTGATAGCAGATGGCAAAAAAGTTCAAGAATAACAATTTAAAGTGTCAAAAGAAGAACCTTATGGATACTTTGACTTTAACACCCCTTTCAGACTAATGGAGTCCGTCCACACCTTTCTCAGCCCTGTGCTCCTTCTCCATGACCATTTATAGATCTTTTGGTCCTAAGTTCTGCTGCACACTGTCAGGCAGGATCTTTCTCACCGAGCTGTGGGGGAGTGGTTAAAGCTTAAAAATATTTTCACTATTCTAAAGAAACTTATTAGCACAAGTTAAAATGCACATACACACTCTATCCCAGGGCCCAGATGAAAGCCGGGGAAAAAGCTTATTAGAGTTCTTCTTAGTCAGCTTCCTAGGCTGCACATTCAGAACAAACCCACACAGACTACATTTATTTCACTGGAGCAATATTAGTTCTTTTTTAGCTTATTGCATTAAATAATTTAGCCAGAGATCTCTAAGTTTAAGGTTTCCATCATTGGTTACAGAACTGCTGTCTCCCATGCAGGCTTTGACACAGATTGAAACACAGGAGGTTCCCTCTAATCATGAGGAGAAACTTCTTTACTTTGAGGATGCCAGAGCACTGGAACAGGCTGCCCAGAGATGTTGTGGAGTCTCCTTCTCTGGAGACATTCATAACCCGCCTGACACATTCCTGTGCAATCTGCTCTGGTGAACCTGCTTTAGCAGGTGGGTTGGACTAGAGGATCTCCAGAGGTCCCTTCCAACCCCAACTACCCTGTTAATCTGTGATCCTGTGGATCAGTCTCAAAGTTGCAAGGAATGATCACTGCTGCAGTGAACTCGTTGTGGAAAACACTGCAGAAAAGAAAGTTGGTAAGTTAGTTGTTAAAATCTTAGCAGGCTGCAGTAGTAGAGGACTAGCTACAGTGTTTCTAAGCCAAGTAAGGAACCACATGGAACTTCTGACATTCTGTGATTCAAAAGCAAATTTAAATGTTTGTGAAGCTCTCCAGGGCAGTGCAGCCCTTTCTTAATCACTAAGCAAGCTACTAGACAAGTGTTATTCAGTCCCAACTCTATTACAATTATTGGTTCACCTAGGTAAATTACAGTGTAAGTTGAAAATCATGCACATCCACTTCAACAAATGCAGCAACAAAATCAAGAGGGAGAAACTTCAGATCCAGTCCAGTCTCCTGAATTTGAGGTATCACACTTCTCTGCAGGTTAAAGACAAAATTTTTGCTATAATTTGCATAAAATTCTCTGTACAGGTAATTTGGGTTCTTTGTTCTTCTGCTGGAGCCCTTTCCAATTATTTAATTTATCTGGTGAATTTCAACATTTTTTCAGTAAATTATGGAAATTAGTCAGAAAATGTGACACCTGGTGTACAAAGGAGTGACTCTAAAACAGGAGCCTTTTGTATCTACAGCAACTGAAAACTTTTCTCCTTTAATTCACCAACAATAAGATAAAAAAGAGTCCTGCACATCATGGTCTACCAAACAAACAGAAGTCAGTTCAAATTAAAAGTTAAAACAATTATGTCCCTACTTTTCCACTATTTCAGTCACAGTTTTAAAATGTTTCAATGATACCAGATACAAATGGTTAAGATAAATTGCAAAAAGAGAGTTTCAGATCCTCAAAAGTATCTGCAGCAAAATCTGCAGACCAAGACTGCAGTCAGAAGTTAAACTGTAGTGAATATAGAAGAGAGAGTTTTCCAAGAGAAGATCGATTTAACTATGTAAATGAGGTGTCATCAAACAAGATAACCTAGGATGTTTGCTTCACAGAAGTGATGTAGAGTGGTGATTTATACAGAACTTGTCTTAATGCCCAGAAAGGTGATAGTGATCATGTTAGTTAGTTAAAACAATAAAACTCTAACTTTTTTAAAAGTTCATAAGCTTGGCTTTTTGCTTTAGTTAATATCATCAACATATAACTAATTAGCAAATCATGTTTTTTCTTATTAATCGTCTAAAACCAAAATTTTGTATAGCTTGAGAAGATGTCTCCTGGCATATCAAGAGTGAAGTGACATAGGATAAGGTGAATCATTTCATTCATTTGACCTTTAAAGTAGGTCAGATGAATCATGGGTGTTGATCACCTCTTACTGATTATAGACGTCCTCCATAAATTATTTTAAGGGCCGTTGGAGATGATTAGCTCATGTCTGAAGCACCATAGACATTGAAGCACCAAAACAACCAGAATGGAATCAGGTAATAGTGTGAGGACTTAACTATTCTGCAGAAGAAAAAAAAAAAAAAACAACCCAAAATAGCTCACTCAAGGTTTATGATTTGAAACTCCCAGTATTCTGCTGGGGCTGGAGCAAATAGCAGTCCTAATTTATGGAAGAATTCAGCGAATCCAAAAATCTCTCCCTTTCACAAATAACTAATTCATCAAAGGAAGATAAGAACAGACATATATGGTAATACTAAAGATTCACCTAGGCATGGGCCCTGTGTCCAACAAGGGCAGTAGTGGCAATGGTGCGCGAATGAATATACAAATAGGGCAAGCATACAATTGTAATTCTACTAGCATAACTTTCCAGCTTCCAGCAGTCTGCAGCCAATGTAAAGAGAGTATCTCTGCTCTGAAACCAGCAATATCTCTGTTGTTTGCTCTTGGGTTTGCACCTTGTTTCTTGAAGATGGAAGGAGGAGAGTCTGTGGCAACCCTCTAAAAGGAGCAGAGGACTTTCCCCTACCTCAGAAAATACAGAGCCTGGCCCTGGGAAAGAGATGTCCAGAGGTGGAAGAGAGCAAGTGCGAGGAGGTCTGCAAGGAGCAAGGTGTCTGCATTGCAGGCAGAGGCCACTGAGAGGGACAGACAAAAGCAAGGCCACAGAGGTGATGGGTCCCTCTGCATGGATACTGGAAGGAACTGCACAGAGTTCACAGCAGCTCAGTAACTCACTGAACTGGCTGAAACCAAACCAAAGAGGAAGGACCTGCCCCACAGAAGCAGAAGGAAGTAGGACATAAATTGATTTTGTCTATTCTTTCTGAGCCGGTCACTTAGAGCATACTCTATTAAAAATAATATCTAGTTGATATTTCAACAAAATCTTGCTTATTTCACTCGAAAAACCCTTTGTTACTTTTGTGGAATCTCATTACAGTTCCCAGCTCTAGCCATGACTCCCCAGAAGTTAAAGACAAAATAGGAGTCAGGAACAATCCTCAAAGGGGCTTTACTTTCATCTTTTGTCATCTTTTCTCAGATGCTTCATCATGCTTTATCAATAAAGCAAAATCCCATGGGGCAGAATGTACTGTAGAAGTTTAAAGTTTTCCATATCTATTATTTAAAGTCTGACTACTAAACTTCCGTTACCATCGATACTCCATAAGATTAGACTAAATAAATTGATGAACAGATACAAAAAAAAATGAATAGGAAAGTGTTCTGCATTTTAAAATGCAGCTAAGTATGCAAATTTTATTATTTAAATTAAAATGTCAGTTCCCTCAAATTATATTAATGATTCCAAGTTCATAATGGAAAAATTGTATCAAGGCTGGGGACTGATAAAGAATTCAATAATCTTTCTAATTCACTCTACCAAATGCAATTAAAAGTTATTAGATTTCTAACACTTCAGCTTCTATATAAAACATTATTCTGGTACAAAATTAAACACTGAACTATAATCTACTTTCATTTTTATGAGAAAAACATATTGAACAAATTTACCCAAACCATCAGAGTACAAGATGTACTGTATTTTAGCAAATTCATTTCTATGCACTAGAGAACTTAAGTCCATAGAGACTCACAGTGGCACTACTTCAGTAATGATAAATAAGTGACAACTATCATCAAGATAGTGGAATTCAGGAGGTACTAATGAGATCTTGGTATAAGTCCACTGGTTACATTAATTGTTAACAGAAATTACAGATATGCTTTAATAACATTTATTCATCAATCTGGCAGGTTTGCCTTGAATATGGAACAGGGTGAAATTATACAAAACATTTGCATCCCCTATTTACTTTCAAGGTTGCAGTTGAAGACCAGTTTGTGAATAATAGAAGACTGCACTTCCAACCATGCCATTTTTTTTTCATTTATTTTATTGATATAAAGTAGGACAATAAACAATCATCAGTCATTAAGTTTCTTCTAGTATTGACTTCAACTACTTTGTAGTTTTGAAAATATCTTACCAGGAACACAATATCACAGTATCACAGTATGTTTGGGATTGGAAGGGACCTCAGAAGATCACCTAGTCCAATCCCCCTGCTGGAGCAGGAACACCTAGATGAGGTCGCACAGGAACATGTCCAGGCTGGTTTTGGATGTCTCCAGAGAAGGAGACTCTACAACCCCCCTGGGCAGCCTGTTCCAGTGCTCTGGCACCCTCACTGAGAAGAAGTTTCTTTTCAAATTTAAGTGGAACCTCTTGTGTTCCAGCTTGATCCCATTACCCCTTGTCCTATCATTGTTTGCCATCGACAAGAGCCTGGCTCCATCCTCGTGGCACTCACCCTTTATATATTTATAAACATTAATAAGGTCACCCCTCAGTCTCCTCTTCTCCAAACTAAAGAGACCCAGCTCCCTCAGCCTTTCCTCATAAGGGAGGTGCTCCACTCCCTTCATCATCTTTGTTGCCCTACGCTGGACCCTCTCCAGCAGTTCCCTGTCCTTCTTGAACTGAGGGGCCCAGAACTGGACACAATATTTCAGGTGTGGTCTCACCAGGGCAGAGTAGAGGGGAAGGAGGACCTCTCTCGATCTACTAACCACCCCCCTTGTAATACACCCCAGGATGCCATTGGCCTTCCTGGCCACAAGGGCACAGAGCTGGCTCACAGTCATCTTGTTGTCCACCAGGACCCCCAGGTCCCTTTCCCCTACACTGCTCTCTAATATGTAATTTCCCAACCTATACTGGAACCTGGGGTTGTTCCTGCCCAGATGCAGGACTCTACACTTTCCCTTGTTAAATTTCATCAGGTTATTCCCCTTCCAACTCTCCAGCCTGTCCAGGTCTCGCTGGATGGCAGCACAGCCTTCTGACGTGTCAGCCACTCCTCCTAGCTTAGTGTCATCAGCAAACCTGCTGATAGTACACTCTATTCCCTCATCTAAATCGTTAATGAATATATTGAATAATACTAGCCCCAGTAATGACCCCTGAGGCACTCCACTAGATACTGACCTCCAACTAGACTCTGCACCATTGACTACCACTCGCTGGCTTCTCTCCTTAAGCCAGTTTGCAACCCACCTCACTACTCTATTGTCTAGACCACACCTCCTCAGCTTAGCTGTGAGGATGCTGTGGGAGACTGTGTCAAAGGCTTTACTGAAGTCAAGGTAGACCACATCCACAGCTCTGCCATCATCCATCCATCTCGTTACATTCTCATAAAAGGCTATGAGGTTGGTCAAGCATGACTTACCCTTGGTAAAAGCATGCTGACTGCCCCTAATAACCCTCTTATCCTTGATATGCCTTGAGATGGCACCAAGGAGAAGCTGTTCCATTACTTTCCCAGGGACAGAGGTATGTAACATATGTAACCAGTACTATGTGGTCTTTACTGACTCCCCGTGGCTTTTCAAAAACAATTATAGATGTTGGGTTTAATTCAAGGAATCCTACATGGTTCAGTGCCTACCTATCTGAGACAGAAAAGTAAGGGTGAAAATTGATTTCTTAAATTGCCAATGTGAATGACTTCCTTATGTTCTTAGCCACCATGACTTCAAATGCCTTCAAGCGTCATCAACTTCTGCATCTTCCTACACTTTAGTAACAGTAAACCATGTCCCTAAGAACCTCGTCTAAATGCCTTTATTGGCAGAAATCTCCCTTTTCCATGGAAAATACACAGGCAAGCTATCACAGCAGCTGTGGTACTGGCTAAAACACCAAAGCAAGCCTGGTTGTCATGTCCCCTTTCCTAACCTCATACATCTCCAGGGCACCGAGACTTCCACTCCATGCCAACAAGGTCTTGCTGGGTGTATCAATACTGTTAAATGGATACTTAGCCTAAGCCCACAGCAAGGTCCTGGTTCCCCAGAGGCTTTGTAAGTGTTGCTTTGCTCCCAGGCTCTTTTGCATCGACCCAGCTTATTTCATTTGAGATAAAAATAAACTAAGGTGTAGTTTTGGAGACAATTTCAGGGATCACACCCAAACAACAACATGGATGAGTCCAAATCAGGTTTGGGTCTCTGTTCTGTACAGTTACTCCAACATTATCCCAGGTGGCTTTGTGCACTCAAACTCCACCACATGTACCAGATAATGCAACATATGCCCTCAGCATCATTATCTTAAAACACAGCTCTTCTAGGCTACAACACTGCCCTCACTGTGAAATTAAAAGTTAATTAAGCCATGCATACAATGTAAAGAGGAAACACGTGGCCAGTTGCTGTGCTGTGGAGATACGGCCAGCATGCTCTGAAGCGACAAGGTCTGAGCAGGGCAGACACAAGCCATCAGGCAGCTCTAAGGCCTGGGGGCTGGGGATCAGTCCCTGGAACAAACGCATTTAGCAACAAAACTGTGCCTATGAAAACACATTGTTCCAGACACAGTACCCTATATCCTCCCACTGGTGCCAACAATATGCAACCCTTGGTGTTTCTCTAGGTCTCAGCAGAGAGAATAGCCTCCTGCTACCAGTACCTTTCTAAGCCAGTCAATACACCAGAAGTGTCAGCAGCAGACATAAAAGGTCTTGTTCACAACTTGATTGCCATTGTACAGCTATAACTAACTCTATATTATGCACAACAAAGATGGATTTCAATGTAATAGCTATGTAAATGATGATGCAATCAATATTTTATCGATTATGAGTTACTTCTCTTCAAGACTGTTACATATTTCAACCACTGGGATGGATGTACACAGTGGGGGAATTAAGATTGCATGAAAAAAACATAAATCTGAAATCCCATAATTTTCAAATGCTCAGCAGCCAAAAAAATATTTTTAACTTTTTGTATGGCAATGGACAGGTATGTTTTATGACTTTCCTTCAGTTAAATACGAGCTTTAATTTGGTTCTGGTTTTAAGATATGCAGAGCCTGTCCTCATACAGATATACAGCTATCTATACAAAAACCTGCATGTATAGGTATATATGTAGAAAGTATGCATACAGCTACTTTCATTTCACACATATAAAAGTGTCTTCCTGATTTTATTTTGGGAAATACTGTATTCTGGAGATAAAGTAATAGAGACAGGAAGTTATACAAAGAGTTACCTGTAGTTAAGAAGTAATGGCAGACTACCTTTTTGTTCTTCCATGGAGTGATTATTTTCTGATCTCCCTAATCCATCTTAGTCATTCACTCAAATCTACAGTGCAACGATGCCAAAGTCAAATTTACTCATTCTATAATGTTTAGCAAGCTTGTTAGTATTAGGAAGTCGGGAAAATTAAGTCATGAGCACTCTGTTATTCCTCCTGGGGTGACTGGGACATGACTGCATTTTGAAAACCCGTTCTGAGAAACTGATCTTCTGATTAACCTGGTGAGATTGCAAGGCCAGACACATATGAGAAAGGGCTTTCTGAAAAGATCCAGGCTCAGAAAAAATAATGTTTTTTTTACTTAGAACAAATCTGTAAAACTTACCAAGATCTAGGTAGATGCCTGGAACAAATGAGTTGAGAAAAAACATAAGAATAACACATCCCAGCACAGCCAGGCATTTGATGAGAAGAATTTTGTCTGTTATTCTGTGCTGTAGACAAGAAGAAAAAAAAAAAAAATTAATAGCTGTATTACCGAAGGAGCTAACTATTATGCATAGAGCTCACAATGCATGGGTGAAGTGCAAACTTCTGTTCCTATATTGCATATTCCTCTTCAGCATAAAAGACAGAAATATTTAAATTGAAACATTTCAGGCATACCTAGAAAAAAAGGAATATGTGGCCCAATATGATCTGAGATACAAGTAGCTAGCACCTGCTGAATAGATTCAGCTGTGCTCAGCTACCGCCATCACAACTTCAATAGAAGTAGGGTTGAAATGCAACTTCTACTACAGAGGGTACTCTGTGTTTTCATGACCCTGGACAAAATCAGCCTTTATTGCACATATGCCTTGAAAACCTATGGCCTAGCCCAGAGTTCAGATCTTTCATGCCTCCAGTACAACTCTCATGAGCCTGCCAAGCCCATCATCCTTGTGCAGCTTCTGCACCCCCGTGCCCAGCTCCTCCATCTGCATGCCAAGCTCCTCACCCTCCATCATGACTCTGCTTTTCTGCTCTGATCTCACTTTTGCCACCAACCCAGGGAACCACCTTCTCCCAGCCTGAGTTCCTGTCTCATTTCACATAGTTTAAAGCTCTCCTAAAGTACAAGTAAGTCTCTGTTCTTTAAAAAAGTTTTCTTTTATGCAGTGCCTTGAAAAAGGTGAAACTCTAATGAGAAATCCTGTTGGTTTTGTTCTCTTCTGGTGTGACACGTAGGACAGTGGTGTCCCAGTCAAGGACTTGAGCTCCCAAACACAGGTCTGAATTCATTAGTGATGCCAGTGAGGTGAAAAGGATGTGACATTTAGACAATTAAATTTAGGTGTACTTAATCCCACTGGAGAGTTTACATCTTATCAGAGCCAGCTTCAGCAGAAAGACTATAGGCGGTGTTAAAGTGTGCACAGCAAAGAGAACAGGATTTATCCACAGGGTTTATCTCTACTTGAATAATAAAGCAGGCATGTCATAGACAGTGCAGTAAATCAGACTTGGTATTCAATACATCAGCAGGAGTGTACTCTACCATCATGCATCGTGGCTATAAACAACCTATTGACAACTTCTGAGTCTTTCTGGCCATGGATTAAAAATTTAAGAAAACACTGCTGTATAATGTATTGATCAATTAAATTGCATTTTTCTAAGGAACAAAAGTATAAAACCTAACAAAAACTCACAATGCAGTTCAGTAACCTCATCCCACAAAGAAGATCACCAGCCTGCCTGTTAGCTTTTCTGCTATCATGAAAGTTATTAAATTTACATTAGATTCAAAGCACTCTCTCTGTATAAAGGCACAGGCCTGCTCACACAGATAGTGACAAAAACTGTCATCTATCTACTTACTTTTTTCTGGAGTTCCTGAATATTTGTTTCCCAGTTTCTATCTTCTTGTGAAATTTGCCTGAAAGAAAATGACACCTGCTTTTTTCCAGAGTGAAATTAAAGCTCTGCCAAGACCATTGGAATAAATCCCTCTCATCACAAATAGATCGCCCTTTCCCCCATATGGAGCAACTATTACCATAAAGGAGTCATGGCCTTCTTAGAGGCAACAGCAACATTTTCATGGGACTTCACACTAGAGTTCACTTCTATAGCACTCTCCAGTAATTCACAAACCCTTCAATTCATGAAGAATGCAACAGGCTTGGAAAGAGCTGGCCTCCAGAGTATGGACCCCAGCATAGGATCTGGCTATATGCAATATGTAGTTCCCTTGGCAGTTTCAGAAGTGAATGTATGCCCTGTGGCAATAAAGCGAGGGTCATGTGCTAATATCAACAAGTCAGAACACATATATTTTACATTTGCATTTTATAATGAAGTTTTTAAGATCCAAATAACTTTGTTGTGTTATCAGCATAACCAGCTCTCCAGCAAAAAGCCTTGGGGTTTGCAGTTCAGGAGTGCTGTTGTTAACACTAATGAATTTTTACATTGCTGTAAATGTACCGTGCTGGAGGAATCCCGATTTTCAAGATTAAATATGCAATTTTTATTTCTACTTCAGAAGTATCTTCTTTAGAGTGTCATGAAGTCTAATAATCTGCCATGATCTCTTTTAAAAAGAGGTGATTTTAATAGCCTTTTTTGTCTTCAAGTAATAATACAGTCATTCCATTCAAAGTGCATAATATCAGCAAAAATTTTATAAACAAAAACCATCTCATTACTAGAAGAGGTTAAGAAATCATATCTTTACATGTCCTTGTCCATGCTGCCTATTTAACATGTTTATTAATAAAAATTAATTATTTCAGTTTCATTTTAGTCAGTCACTTTCAAAGTATTTATCACTGCTATTCTCAGTCATCAAATTCTATAGCGCAACAGTTGTTTTTGCCAGAACATAAACAAAATAAGGTTAGCATTATTGTCAGTCCCATTTATAAAAACTTTTCCTTTTCTGTACATGAACAGTTAATTATGTCCACAGTCACGTTCACATCGAAGATTTGATTATGAATTTACTTAAAAATTCAGCAATTCACTGGTGATATATTTTTCAAACTCAACAGTTCATTGAAGAACACTTAAATTTTTCAGTTAAAAAAATAGTATTTTACTATGCTGAAGTCACTATTACAAGGAAAAATCTAAATTTTTCTACTGATGTATTTATGATCTTTTTAAATCAAAAACTACCTTAAATTTCTAGGCCTTAAGATATGGGACACATTGACATGCATTTTCCAGACCTTACACATCGGTGTCATCCTAAAACACTTTGTGTTTAACTGAGGCTGAGGATGAGTCTTCACGTCTGCCCCAACATGCCTCTGATCAAGAGACAGCTAAAAATACCAGTATCATTCCAGAGAAGATCCCTGAATGCCTTCACTTTTAGCTCTGCCTAAAGTTACTGGAGTTAAGTCCTCAGCCCATTGACCAAACCAAAATATTAGCCCTGATGTTAACAAAGCCACACCATCATCCCTGGCTGTAGGCCGAGATGAGGAAGAGCTCCCTGCCTGTGCCTGGGGCTTGTCCCCGCCGAGGGTCAGAGCAGAGGAGGTGGGATATGCTGGTCCTTGCTCACCTGTGAAATGTCCTCAGCTTCTTCCTCAGGAGTGTCTCCAGAGTCAGCACCTTCTGCATCAAGAGGCATTTCACAGCAGTTTCCTCTCTGCTGGCCGGGTTAATGCGCTGTGCAGTCAGTCTCCAAACATAGATCTCATGTTTCAGCTCTAAAAAGAAGAAAAATCGCTTATCTTAAAGCAGGTGTGATTCATATGAAACCAGAGATGCACAAAATATGTGTAATGCGCTCTGGGCTCAAAGCTATTTAAATTATATGAATGGTTTCCTAACGATTTTCCAAGTAGGAAGTTCCTCTTACCATTCATTTTGCAGAGCTCAAGGGAATGGAAAATATACAGAAATGTTTCAAAATTTTAAATAAATTAATCTCAAAGTCCTTTTACAAAGAAAAAGAAGCACTGTCTTTAAACACCTGCAAATGCCTTCCACAAGCTTTAGTGCTAAAACTATATCACATTCATTTTGCATCAGAAAATAAACTGTCAATACACATGGTTATACTGCTAACAAGATACTAACCACTTTGTAGTTAGGAATTACAGCAGATGCTCCTTCACTGTATTCAGAATGGACATGATTCTATTCACTCTATGTTCATACAAGCAATTTTATCAGCGTAAGACAGAACTAAAATTTAGCACTGTCTCATGGAATATTGTTTAATAGCATTTTAAATGTTTTCTAAGAGGATTTAATTCTTAGGCACTGAAAATACCTATAAATACAGCTACCATCACCTGTGTGCAGACCTGGATTATATCTGATCCTGTGTAACTTCAGACAGGCTAATTAACACCTGAAATAAGCCTCCAAAATCTTGGCAGGATTTTCAGCATGTTTTGATTTTTTTCTTGCCAGTATTTTCAAGGCCTTGGAGAATGACTGAAAAGCATGTATTCCTATTCAGAAAAGATCTTAGACTGGGTATGCCAAAAAAAAAAAAAAACCAAACCTTTGGATCTTCCAAGAAATCATTAAAGAAATAAAAGAATATTCATTCATAAACTGTCTGCCCAAATGCTTCCTGATGAAGCAACAGGGTGTTTCCTAACCCTTCATTTCTGTTCCACTCAAATTACATGTCATTGAAGACAATGCATCAGGAATTCATGGCTTTATATCTTAATTGGTTCAATGAGTGAATTGTTCTTGTCCCAAGAAATGGATGTGGAAGTCTTTGCACCATGCATACAAACTAAAAACATTATTTGTTTAAAAAAAAATAACATAAGATGTATTGAAACATAGTTTGATGTAGGCAGACACTTGCACCTGCAAATCCTTACTGGTTTGTGGTATCTACTATCAAAAAGAGTACTAAATGTGTTTAGTTCCCCCACTTCCTTTGTGACCAGGTATTTATAAAGATAAGTAAAAACTGACCGTAAGAGGGAATTAGACTTTACAGAAACTCAGATATTTAGAAACAAAAGTAAGCATGTCCAGAGCCTGCATAATTGACACAAAAAAGGGATCTGAACAGCAATTGACTCATGGTTTGTATGGTTCATGATCATAGATGAGCATACATCCATCAAAATGGTAATCTTTGCCTGAGCTTTACAGTGCAAGACCAGAAATTCAAATTCACACTATATAAAGCCCAGTGACTATCCCAGGTTATTAAACAACTAGAGCGTGGCTAAAGCTTTTCCTCCAAGAAGGGATTCATACCTGAACCACAGATATCAAAGAGGTGCAGAATCTACCCCTTTTCTATGCAATATATTTGGTGATTCTTGCCAGGAGCATAATCTGTAAGTAAATTACAGTAAAACATAGATAGGTCCTGCTTATCAAACGATCCATGTAACTTTGTGTCGAGACCCTGTCCTGGCCATCATTTATTTTTTCATCATTCATGACAAACACAACAGTATCAGCAGTGATATTTCCATTTTTTTCCAGAACAAGAAAATGCCAGAGCTTTAGGCCGCAGCTGATCTTCTGATCTTCACTATAGGGGGAAAAAACAAACCACATCAAACCAAAATAAAACAAAAAAACTCTTTTTGAGGATTAGAGTGGATGGGAGCTGTGCAAAACCACCTTATTTTAGACCACAGAAGTTGTGGCTTTTTTTTTATTTAATAAAATGGTGAGATTAAACTTTAAGTCTCTGAATTTGTAAGCAATGTAATTAGCAATTTCTAAAAGAAATTAGTGACCATGTTTGGGGTCTACTTCAGCTCCACAGTTTCTGCTCAATGAAGAAACCAGCTATTTCAATTGGCAGCTTCCACATCATGGCATCTACCTTGAAAATGGTCTGAAATTGTGATCTAGGAAGTTGTTCATTCCCATATAGATGAGCAAGAGTAGATGGAGAAAGGTTGGAACATGGCTTTCTTGCACACTCTCTTGTGCAATTTCCCAGGTGACTTTTTTTTTTTTTTTTAAGTTTCCCGAGCTTTTAGGGATGAAAGAAATATTTTTGTGATCCTACATGCTGCTTTAGCCTGAAAAAGATAGAAACTTTTGTATTTAATATAAGCAGGTGAAGTGGGTGAATCACCTCAGTAGGTGAATAGTTCTTTCTGTATTGTTTCCTCATACAATTTTCAGGTCAATTGGACTTTGAAACTGTCTGTCATCATCAGCCTAAGAGAAAGAGTGTTTCTTTGTCTTTTTCTCTGGCAAACGCTCATGAAGAATGATTATCCAGCTCAACATCCTGCTTTTCAACAGCTTGTCTTTGCTGCAACACCTTTCCTGATCATGTCTGTTCATCCTGTCATAGCATTTCATGTCCTCATTTCCAAGTGAAACTTCACCAACGGTCTTGCTGATGGAGGAAAGTTGAATCTCTCATCATCTAACCAAGATGCAGATCCCCAGCAGGTATTTGTACACAAAGAATCTTTATCTTCTCTCCTTCAGAAAGAGGCAGCTACTGTCACTGTGTCTGTGCCACAAATAAACCCACAGAGCAGATAGCAGTATAAATTTCATTGAAAATTCCTGTTTCATAACTGAAGTGCCATGGGGCTAATCTCTGGGTTCAGTAAGGTCAGCCTGATGCTTTCTAGTCTATTTTTTAAAATATACACTTTTTTTCACATGGTTTTGATCTTGTCTTTATGTACAACAAGTGTATGCTTGATTGTTTAGTCCTTAGTTTTTTAAAAATCGCAAGAATGTGACCATCCCACTTTCTGTGGAATTTACTTCAGAGCAAAATGTCCTTTGAAAATCAGAACAGTCAATGCAGTAGCAATTTGTGACGAGGTTTTCTAGGTCATCCCACAGAATGTTTCTCCTCTTTCTCTTTCGTGCATACTCTTATTGTAATAGCCTATTATGGTGTCAGGTGATGTGTGTGCATTAGCAATAGTTTTTGCTTTGAAGGAAATATAATGCAGGACCCTTGAGGTCATTGAGAACACTGAACCTGGCCAAAAACCTTTGGCCTTTATATATTCCTCCCATTTCAGGTCTGCAAACCCTAGAGTTTGGGAACATCTAATATTTTATGACATGCTATGTTACACATCATGGACAAGGGCTTAATGCAACTTCAAGGTCTTACAATCACTTTGAGACTATGGCTAAGGCAGCATAAACACAGCATTTGACTGCCCCTGAATGGGCAGGTCTCATACCCCGTTTTCCCATGCCCATAAGTTCCTGTCCCCTCCTCAAAGGGGATCTAATAGTCATGCTGTACCAGGGCAAAGTCACTCCACTTGCCTGTCCAAAAAAACCCAGTCTGCAGGTTTTTCACAGAGGTAGCTTCATTGGTGGATCAGCATACTAACCAATTTACCTTATCATAGCTAGGTCTGTTGCTAATAATTGAAATGGTATGTGTGTGTGGCATGTGTCTTTCATGGCAGTCTATCATTAAAGCAGGTAAATTAACATTTAACTGCAACTGTAAGAACAGTAGTTAAAGTGTTATAAGCAAGGCAAAGTTTAGTGTGCAGTGATATGGACTAAAAGAAGACAGGAGAACTGCACCTCACTTGGGGAATTCAGACCATTATGATATTAAAATCTTCGTGAACATGGTACTGCTCATGAAGCCCACAAGGCAGCATGTCAATATACCTAACATTTTTATTTCATACAATTTTTCCTCTTTTCTTTTCCAACAAGAAAATAATAAAAAAAAAAGGCTTAATTCTAGGATCACATAAATAATCAACAAATATGTAAACTCTATGCTGCTAATTTGTTCTGGTTTTGTCATTGTCATATTTTACCATGGAGACCACAGATAAAATGTCCCAGACGCAGTGAATTTGATGGATTTTCAGCTACTGACCTGAGATGTGACATTTTAGAAAACATGAAGTTTCATTTAAACATGAAGTTTCATATTCTTCCTGCAGTCTGATAATTAATAGTCAGACTGATTTTTCATTTAATCACACATTTCCATCCACCTGACTGCCAATAACAAAGGAGACATCCTCAAAAACTGACTATAATTAATTCACAGCTTAATAATTTGAAGAGGACAGTCTTGTTAATTGAAGATACTCAGAAGAGCATGACCAACCTTGATGAGATAAGAATTATCATAAAATGGCAATTCTTAACTTGCAATTGTACCAAATGCTTTAACTACTTTTCTGCAAGCAACATGAATTTGCACTCCTGGGCTGGGACTAACAACATGCAAAGCATGTTCCCCTGAATACATTTTTTTTCTCTCTCCACATGCTATTGTAGCTTAACTTTTTTTAAGCAAAGCAATTATTTTTCTTAGCTAACTTCTTAGAGCAAGAATACTTCTGTTTAAATGTTAACTGAAAAGCAAATTAAGTACCATGAATTATAGCTTAATCTAGTAATAATAATATCTATAACCTTTAGTAATTTTTAAAATCCCTGATATATAATTAATCTTCTAAGCATTATTAGACAGTAAGTCTCATCTCCATTTAAAAAGCACAGAAACTAAGTCAGAAAGGTGAAACCCAAGTGTAGAAAGAATTCACTTCAAGTCATGTTCCAGCTGAACAACTTACGCCTCTCTCCTAGGAGACAAGCATATGTCTCTAATTAAAGAAGAAAAAAAAATGCCTGAAATGTCCTTGTCTTTATTTTTTTGAGTAATCTAGTTTATCAATCATGGATAAAGGTAAGCAGAGGCATAAAGGATGCAGAGCCTTCAAATGTGCAATAAAACACACGTTGCCATATCCAACTAAACCCTTGCCAAGGAATGCAAGAAATCTGCACAATGCTGCAGAAAGCAATATGGAGCATTATGGAGCATTTATACAAGCTTTCCAACTCAGTCTGACAGCTGGGGCCCCATTTGGTCCCCTAATCCCAGTTCAGATGCCCAGCATGGGCTTGCATCCATGGCACAGGATTTACAGAACATTCTCATCCCTGCAGCAAAGCAGCTGAAGCCCAGGCAGAAAACTGCAAAGCTCAGATGGTACCACGCACCCAAGTCACCTCCCAGGAGTCTCCTTCTGGGCAAGCTGGGTCAGGCTGCAGCAGCCCCAGGAGTCAGGCTGTTCAGAAAGCTGCAAAACAGCAAGTATCCTTCTCCTTCAAAATGTAACTGGAATTTTTCCTCGCTGTGCTTAGGGTTTCCCCCTGTAATTTTAGCTACTGAAAGAACCTACACCACTACAAGCCTACCCCTTGTATTTAATAAGAGAATAGTCAATTTAATACCTCTACAGTGGTCTCATAACACTCAGATGGAGTAATCTGCAGTTATTAAAGAGGGTTAGATCTCTCAAAACATTTCAGGATGGTTGATTAAAGACATATATAACTCTTCAGCTCGTTTGTCCCTGAACAAGGGAAGGGATCTCTCTCACGTGACACGGGTTCTGTCCTCATCCCTGGGTAAGTCAGACTTTGAGCCATAGAGTTAATTCAGTCCTTGTGGTTTTGCCCCTTAGTTTCCTCTACTGCAGTTCCCTATCTTTTAAAAGCGGAAATCTGAGTATATTTAGGTTTCACATGTGCTAATTAACACTTGCCTAATGTGATCACAATACTCTCTTCTGTTACACTGAGAATGGCACAGGGTCATGAGAAGTAGAGCCAAGTACTTTGAGCATTCATTTACCTAACATTCCAGTGTAGTTTGTTTCAAAAAATTTTCAGCAGGTTTGAAAGCTAGAAAAATAATTCCAGTTAACTCACTGTCAAAAAGTTTTAACTCAAACCACCAGATTTACCTATGAAAACCAAATAATTTAGTCCGTGTTTTGCACTAAAGTACAAGTCCCACAACCAAAAATAAAGTATGTTAAATTCATTATCCTCTGCTCAAAAGTGAATAGATGCTTTCTAATCATAAAACATTTTGCACCAGGCATAACTAATTCTGAGGTTCTTTCAATACCAGCAAAAAAGAAGGGAAGTAAAAAATAAAATAAAATAAAATAAAATAAAATAAAATAAAATAAAATAAAATAAAATAAACCACTTAAACATGTTATTCCCAAAGTCCTATTAATGAAAAGAATCATTAAAAGATACAGCCTGAAGACAACAACTCCCATAATCCAAAAGATAATGCCTCATCTAGTGTATTTAATAGGGCAAAATGAAGGGCAAAATAATGAAGCACACTTCAGACTCACCATATCTTTTAGCAACCGGTTTAAATGTAAAAATGGTGACTAATACCTTCAGCTCCTTTTGATAAATAAAAATGGCAGGAATAATCTAAAAATCTGTCAAGGTTACACATTTATTTGAAACATCATCACAGTGAAAGTGCTCTGCAGCAAACAGATACTGAGCAGGTGTTAAATTAACCTAAATTGTTCTCCTAAGCTCTGTATATCAGGAAGATCTCGTGAGCTTCAGAGCCATTCAAGTAAAGTGAAAAATGCTGTCATAGTTTCACCAAAACACTGTTAATTATAAGACCAGTGTATATCTGTATAATCATCCCACAGCTGTGGTATGCACACAAAAATCCTGCGGGCCAAGTACTGCAAAAGAAACAGGAGGTACCACCTCCTAAGTTTGAACCTCCCATCAGTGATTTTTCTATACTGATTTCCTTCTGTGAAAAATGTATATAATAAAAATAAGAAGTGCTCCTCTATTGATTCAAAATGCCACTATATTTTACTTCCTTTCTGCATAAGACAGGTAAAGTAATATTACAGTTGCCTTCTGATGGCTATATTATCAATGAACTAAACAAATGAGACTATCATATTTCCTTATTTTGCAATGTCAGTATACTATTTTCATCGAGAAGACAGATCAACATTTTCCTCTTTCCAAGGAGAATACTCCATCAACTCTAAAGCAGTACAAAGTACATATACAGGATTTGAAACATAAATGATCTAAAATGTTTGAAAGTAAAGTAAATAACTGCACTTATTTTCATCCCTGATCATTATAAGACCTATTAGAAGACCCTCTCTTGTTGGAGAAGGTCCAGAGGAGGGCCACCAAGATGACCAGAGGACTGGAAAACCTCTCCTGTGAGGACAGTCTGAGAGAGTTGGGGCTCCAGGGAGATCTTATTGCAGCCTTTTGGTACTTAAAAGGGGCCTATAAGAAAGATGGGAACAGACTTTTTAGAAGGGCATGTTATGGCAGGACAAGGCGTAATGATTTTAAACTAAAAGAGGGGAGACTCAGCCAAACATGAGGAAGAAATGTTTTACACTGAGGGTGGTGAAACACTGGCCCAGGTTTCCCAGAGAGGCGGTAGATGCCCCATCCCTGGAGACATTCCAGGCCAGGCTGGACGGGGCTCTGAGCAACCCTATCGAGTTGAAGACGTCCCTGCTCATTGCAGGGGGTTGGACTAGATGACCTTCGAAGGTCCCTTCCTACCCAAACTATTCTATGAGTCTATTGAAGCTGCAAATAATAAAATATTTTTTTTCCTTACATTTTCAAGCATAAAACCATGACCCTCATAGATCCTGATATATTATCCAAAAAGGAGTATACACAAAGTTTGCAAGAACCGCATGACTACCTTGCTCCTTTGAGACTGAAAGTCTTCCACTCCCTTAAAGTAAAAAACACAGTATGTACAGTTAGGATCTTAGATCCCAAGATAATTTGTAAGAAACTTGCATGTTTTTGTGTGCTGTCATCTACAACAGTAGAGTTAAAATGTTAACTATTCATTGTTAATGAAAAGGGGGGAAAAGGAAAAAAGCTTTCCTGTTCCACATTGTTTTTCACGATACAAAAATGCTTCCCATATGTTCCCAGGAATTTAGCATCTTGGGTGAGGACAGCAATGCATATTGCAAAACTGTCAACCAGATAGAGCTTGGAGTTGAATGCCTGAAAATATCTTGAACTATCCCTTTCTTTGATCATTATTCTATGCATAATCTGCCTGCTGGTTTTCTCACATGAACCAATTTGCCCACTACTTTCAACAGTTAAACTAAAATACCAAGATTGTTTTACTAGCAGCTAGTGAATTACCTACACAGGTACAGATGTACCTCAGGACTGAGACCTTTCAATGTACTCAATCCAGCTAGGTACTTGAACCTCACTGATTCTAGCAAGAAATGGTTCCTATGGTTACAAATATGTTAGTAGTTACAATAGGGCTAAGAACTGTTCCCTGACCCTGAGCAGTGCACATAGCTGTACTGATGCTACGTAACTCCTTACCCTGGGTCCCCTCTGTGCTCCTGTCTTGTCCTTGTGGCCTTGGACATTAGTATTATTTTATGTGGACTTTTTTCAATTCAGTTTCAAGCGGCATAGGGGTTGGCTTGCAAGTCATGAGAATAGTTCTTCTTCAGCATTAAATCAAAAGGTTTTACGTCACACTCCAGGGCATAATGTGAGGGCATGCACCACTGTTAGAGGATGCGGAGGCCACCCAGGCACCCCATGACCTGAGAAAAGAACAAAGCTGTTACCCCCTTAGCCATGGCCAGCTGCCCTGGGGAGCATTCCCTCAGGCAGGCATCTCAGAGCTATGACAGGCAAGGGGCTTCACATAGGCAAAATAGTGGCAGCACTGAGCTATACCTTGTGTTCAGTTACAATTACAGTTGGTGATACCTACGCTTGGTCAGTCTCGCGCAGCACAAAGTACTATAGCAGACACTATGGGACACAGAGGGGAAAACTCACAGGACATTACATGAGTTTTTTCAGTTTTACATTATTTTCTCTCTTGACCTTCACCTTATCTGTGTCATGCTTTGGACATTTTCATGCAAAACGAGGCCCCATGTGAGCAGAACTTAGCCAAGTCCAGGAACAATGCCTGGACTTCTTGGGTCTGCAGCCACACAGTCCTGACAATTGCACATGCCGGACAAGCTCCCCCGCTTCTTTCCTTTCCTAGGCATTCTACCTTTTCACTGCCAGTTTTGTAGATCTTTTTTCCTCCTTCTCCCCAATTTCTTCTCTTGGAGAAGCAGCTGTAAAACTCCACATGGAAGGAAGAAACAGATTTGCTCACTCATCTGGTTACCACATTTCACGTCGTGGGAAAGAGCACTGTCTTTTTCACACATTAACACTTTACATGACTATGATTAATTAGAAAATTCCTTCTGTTGTATGCTTTACATACTGGCTATCCTACTAACTGTAGCAGTATTTTCCCAGCTACTGCAGACAGTGAGCCACACCAGAGGGAATAACATGCTCCCTCTTTCCTGGCATCACCACTTCAATAGTGGGTTTCTCATTCAGCCAGTGAAACAATCAGAAACCAGAGCAAGCAACACAGGAGAAATGGGGAGCTGGTGCCAAACTAGTTGTAATGCTAAGAGAAAGCCCTTCCTCTTTGGCAAAAGCTGCAGTAACACTACTTGTCACTGGACCACATGGGTGCACTGACCTGGGGACAGTGACTTTATCAAACACTGAAGTCTATCCACATCTCCACAGCTGAGACATAACAGTGTATTGTCATGCTACCCAGGGACTAAGCAATGTATTGCTAACCCTTAAGAGAGGTAAAAAACTTTGGTTTCAGGAAAGAAAATATTCTAGGGGGAAGAAAGAGATCACCAATTTTAATTCCTCTTCTACTTATATATTATTTTTTCTCTCTTACATAGTCTTTTGGGAAACGGTACCTATACCTTGTAAACCTTCTCAACTTACTGCCCTAATCCTAGCATCTTTTTCTACATCACACAGGACAAGGTGCAAGCTTATCAGCTGAAAGTGGCACTCAAAAAAAGTCTTCAAAGTACCCTTTCATTCTTAAAAAGAAATTGATTTTCTCTCTCATGTCTGAGTTCTTCACATTCCTTTTTCTTCTGTAATATGCCCTGCTTCAAGCTACTGCAGGTGGACAGTAGCTTCTGGGGAATGAACATGCATTTTTTCTGTTGTACAGGTGCTGGAGCCCCATCTAAAAAGCTGAGTGTTTAAAGACATTGGCAACACACAGAACTGAAATTAATCTACCAAAGTATTATCAGAATAACAGCATTGCCTGTTCTTAAAATTAGTGCTTATCCATTCTCAACAATCTGTGCAGTCCAAAGCAATAGAAAAAAGCTTAAAGCACATGGCATACAGTGAAAAAAATATATGGGTAGAATAATATACCAATTAAGTATCACATATCTTGTTTAATTGCTAATTGAAGACAGGCTGAGGGAAGGCTGGTATTTAGTTGATTAAAACAGCTGCTTCAAACAAACCATTCAATGTTATCGCAAATTCATGGCAACCTCAAATGGAAGGACACCTGAAAGGACCTTGGAGCACATTCGGCAAATCCAAACCATGACAGCTACCTCCTAATGGAACTGTGTCGGTCATTTTCTGTTCCCCTTTAACAGAAAATTTCAAGAGAAAGACTAGTGCTTTAACATTTGCTATAATTGAACAGCTACTGATTACCTTCACAGCAATGGAGGAGCAGCTGATTATGAGAAAGAACACATGGTATACTGATTGGGAGACTGCTGTGTCTGAACATACTAGGCTGCAAGTAACAAAGATTACCAAGAGATAAATTGAGGGAAATGTGCCAGCCCCTTATAAGTGTGCAATGTTTCACTTGCAAAAATACTATGCCAGTACTGTTCAAACTAATTTAAAAAAATGTTATGCATACTTGATTTCTTAAAAATCAAAAACATACAATTCAAAAAATTATAGATTAAAGACAATAATAATAATTTTATTTTCTAAAATGTATATTCTCAAAATACTGCTATTATGTCAGAATCAAAATTACTCACAGTTGGCAGAATAAATTGGACTGTTTGGATATTTCTTATCTCAAGACACCTTGCAAGCTGGCACTTTTAAAGAAAATTAAAGTATCTAATAACTCTAGTTATTCATGAAACTGTCCATGAATCTGTGACTTTTATTGGAAAATAAGAAATGAAGAAAAGCAAATTAATTCTTTTTAAATGAGAAAGTTAGGAAGTTACAGAAACGTGCTGAGTACCAAAGATTTAATAATATACTTCCAGGTAACAAGGAAAGTAATCATTTTTATAAGGATGCTTAATTACAAAGGTTTTTATCTGGGAGGTTTCAAGGGTTCGCTTCCTCCCCAACAAAAAGATAATCTCTTCCACAAAGGATTCTCCTTTTCAGCCCTGTGTAGAACAGGCAGGAACTTGCTCTATATTTAGCATTTTGATACAGAACCACAGAATGGTTTGCATTGGAAGAGATCTTCAAAGGTCATCCAGTCCAACACCCCTGCAATGAGCAGTTACCTCCATCCTTGGGAAAGTGATGGAACAACTTATCCTGGTGCCATCTCAAGGTGTATCAAGGATAAGAGGGTCATTAGGGGCAATCAACATGGCTGCACCAAGGGGAAGTCACGCTTGACCAACCTCATAGCCTTTTATGAAGACATAATGAAGTGGATAGGTGATGGCAGAGTGGTGGATGTGGTCTACCTTGACTTCAGTATAGCATTTGACACAGTCTCCCACAGCATCCTTGCCACTAAACTGAGGAAGTGTGGTCTGGATGATCGGGCAGTGAGGTGGACTGGGAACTGGCTGAAGGAAAGAAGCCAGAGAGTCATGGTCAATGGGGCAGAGTCTATTTGGAGGCCTGTATCTAGTGGAGTGCCTAAGGGGTCAGTATGGGGGCCAGTACTATTCAATATATTCATCAACTACTTAGATGAGGGAATAGAGTGCACTGGCAGCAAGTTTGCCGATGACACCAAACTGGGAGGAGTGGCTGACACGCCAGAAGGCTGTGCTGCCATCCAGTGAGACCTGGACAGGCTGCAGAGTTGGGCAGGGAAAACATTAATGAAATATAACAAGGGCAAGTGTAGAGTCTTGCATCTGCCAGGAACAACCCCAGGTTCCAGTATAAGTTTGGGAATGACCTGTCAGAGAGCAGTGTAGGGGAAAGGGACCTGGGGGTCCTGGTGGACAACAGGATGACCATGAGCCAGCACTGTGCCCTTGTGGCCAGGAAGGCAAATGGCATCCTGGGGTGTATTAGAAGGAAGGTAGGTAGTAGGTCGAGAGAGCTTCTCCTTCCCCTCTACTCTGCCCTGGTGAGACCACACCTGGAATATTGTGTCCAGTTCTGGGCCCCTCAGTTCAAGAAGGACAGGGAACTGCTGGAGAGAGTCCAGCCTAGGACAAAAAGATGATGAAGGGAGTGGAGCATCTCCCTTATGAGGAAAGGCTGAGGGAGCTGGGTCTCTTTAGCTTGGAGAAGAGGAGGCTGAGTGGTGACTTCATTAATGTTTACAAATATATAAAGGGTGAGTGTCAGGAGGATGGAGCCAGGGTCTTCTTGGTGACAAACAATGGTAAGACAAGGGTTAATGAGTACAAACTGGAACACAAGAAGTTCCACTTAAATTTGAGAAGAAACTTCTCAGTGAGGGTAGCAGAACACTGGAACAGGCTGCCCAGGGGGGTTGTGGAGTCTCCTTCTCTGGAGACATTCAACGCCCACCTGGACACCTTCCTGTGCGACCTCATCTAGGTGTTCCTGCTCCAGCAGGGGGATTGGACTAGATGATCTTTTGAGGTCCCTTCCAATCCCTAACATTCTGTGATTCTGTGATCTTCAACTAGATCAGGTTGCTCAGAGCCGCGTCCAGCCTGGCCTGGAATGTCTCCATGGATGGAGCATCTACCACATCTCTGGGCAACCTGGGCCAATGTTTTACCACTCTCATTGTAAAACACTTCTTCCTCATGTCTAACATTGTTTATATCTGTGGTACAAAGTATAACATTTAGTCTCTCAAGGCTCTCCAGAGGCTGCCAGTTGACTAGAAATTATGCACTGTAGAAATACAGGTTTGGAAGAGCCACAGAGACAAGCTGGAAAGAACTTGGAAAGTTCTTCTACTCTTGATGAAATATTCTTCAGCGACCACAGACCTGGAAAAGATTGCTGAAAAGATACAGGGGAAGAAAGCCAGCAGTGAGGGAAAGTATCGGTGTACTATGCCTGTCAGAAGGGAAACTTGGTATATTTCTAAGGCTAGATTGTGAACTCAATATGTTGAGTAAATGTTATCTGTTGTGATGCAGAACACCCTGGTATTCTAGCCTATGGCTATAAATGATGCAAAATATCCCTATAAATTTTGAAAGATATTTAATAATTCACATCAACACCTCAACCTTAGCACCAGAAAAAAACATCCATTTCTAAAAGTCAGAAAATATCACTACTAGAAATAAAAGCTAAATTCTTATTTAAAAATAAGTAAATAAATAAATAAATAAATATATATATATATATATATATATATCTCTCTATATATAAAATTCAGAGACTGAAAGGAGGGTGGGCACTTCCATTTGAGGACAATATTGAAGTAGGCACTATTCAGTTTCTATTTAGCACATATTCAATGTAGTGATAATAAAAATGTTTTCATGCTCACACTTACCAACAATTTCACTTGGTTCCTTATTGTAAAGTTTTTTGTTCCAGTAAAGAAGTCTGAGAAAAGGAAAGGAGACCAGAACAACAAGGCAGATACCAACAAACATATGTGCTGTGAAGGCTGCGAAATCCAATCCCTAGAAATAAAAATGAAAATCTAAATTAAAAATCAGTTATTTTCTCATATTACCTACAGGGAAAAGTATTCAACTATATGTATTTAAGCAACTAATAATAAATATAAACCAATAAAGTAAATTCCAAATATAGTTTATGCTGTATTTCATCTATTTCTAGGAGACAAGCCACATCACAATTTAATTCAGAGAACTAAAAAATAGGATCATGAGTTATTCTGAAATACATCTAGTGTTTCTGACACAGATAGAAAAATAAAAACCAAACCGAATCATTAACTTTCATCACTTGAATCGCTGTAAATTCATTTAAAATTACACTGAGCCACATAAATAGTTAATTTTTAATGACCAGTTTTTGTTTTAAACTGATAACAACATGGATTTTGATGACAATTCTATCTGAATGAAAATTTCATCTAAATTCACAAATATTCTTCTACAATAAAAATATGATATGTCAATAGTCTATTTATTTTTCTGCCTCCTTAATAAATGGACACATTTATTTACATTTTGCAGAATGAAAAACTTTAATGAACGTGTTCTCAAAAAGATTAGGCAGGATATATTAAAAAGCTACTGTTTTAAGCAATGAGAATGAATAGGGACAATCCGCCCTAAAACTTTGAAGTTAGCTGTGCTTTGAATAGGACGTTGGACTCCAGGGCCCCTTTCAACAGAATTATTCTGTGATTCCATATTACGCACACTGTAGTGGATCCCAGTTATCCTTTGGGCTGGGATTTTCTGAAATAGTCATGACTTGCCTTTCCAAACACAAGTTGTCAATGATGCTCCAAGGCCAATCACATCCAGCGACTCTGGTAGCAAGGAACTGTCTTATATTCACAGAGCAGAGGCTGTATGAACTGGTGAACCCAGCAGAGCAGCCCTCTCACATTTGGAAGAAACATTGGTTCAAGCCCTGGATACCTCAGGTTGTCCAAACTGAATTTTCAGAGCATCCACAGATTTCCCAGAAACTCTAGAAAGTCATGGGCTCTCCCTGTGACACACCTCTATGTCTCTACAAGGATTACAGTGACTTGCCTTTTACCTAATACCTTTGTGCTACCTACGAACTTTCTGTAATGCTAAGAAAAATTTTAGAAAGCTATATTGCCTCCTACTGAAAGACTTTATTCGGAAATGCCCCGTCCAAAATGTCCCTGGTTCAAAAAAGGAAAAGTTTCTCCATTGCACCACAGGGCACAAAAATAACACACAACACAAGAAACTGATTAAAGTCATAAAGAACTTTTGTACCCAGACAAAGATACTCTTGCAAAAGATCCATAGTTTGCAGACAGTTAAATCTCAAATATAAATATACAGACCTAGGAATAGAATTTGGTTCTATTAAAAATACATATTTCAGCTTCATGAGCTAAAGATACCACCCTTAACTGCTATTTAATGGTAGATTCCTTACCTCTTCTACTCTCTGGCCACTAAAAGGTGAAATTCTATACCTGTTCATTCACTGACCTTTCATTATAACCCGGCTACTGCCATTTCTTTCATGAAAGTAGAAAGAAGACTCTTCAGGAATTGGAATAAGATTATTTTAAGAAGTGGACAGAAAAACGTGATACCACAAAGGACAATAATATACCATCATTCAGTTTGCCTACATAACAGGTCAGCCAGTGAAATGTCTGACATTTCTACAAGAAAGACTTTACAAGTCAATTTTTATAAATGCTCAGAAAGGTTGGCCTCTGGGTATCAAGTGAGAGATTCAGAGCTACAGGAGACATTTCTATGAATGATGAAATCAATATTCACAACTCCAGGAAAGTTACAAATAACAATTAAAAAATATATATATAATATTGAAATTTTGCGAGGCTCAATGTTTTTAAGACCTGCCCCCAAAGTATATAAATTACATATCCCTATGTATATTTCCTTAATTGCAGCCCATTTTAAATGCATTTCTATATGAATTGCCTCTAAGATTGCAGCCAAAAAAAAAAAAAAAAAAGAAAAGAAATCAGAAAATTTCAGCCAGAAAAATCATAATCCTTAAAAACAAGGTGAACTGGCCTTGATTTGGAAAATGCTCAGGTATTGACAATGTGCCATTAAAGAGCTCAGGAAGTATGCAAAATAAGTATTTCATTTTGTATAGTCTCTAAAATGACCTGAGGAGAGATAGAAAGCTGAAAGGAATTAAGCTGCAAAAACATTGAAGTTACACCAGCATAATAACAATGTCTAAATCTGACTGGAAAACATTTTATCTTCTGAAAAACAAAACGATCGGGAAACAGCTAGTTGAGGAGAAATAAAGTAATTAGAGGTCATCAGAATATACTCAACCTAGAATTACCAGAATCAGGAAAATTACTTTTGCTTTTCTTACGCTGGCAGCAATGTGCCCATGTCATAAAGAAGGATGCCAGCTACCAGGCAGAGTATACCAGCAGAAATTCTCTGCAGAGATACTCAAGTATAAAGCTAATTGCTAATGTAGGAAATAAAATCTAAAAAAAAAAAAAAAAAAAAAAAAAAAAAAAAAAGAAAAAAAGGCAAGAAATAGGAACTCAAAGAATCCTTGGAAACTCTCAAATTTAAATGTGTGATGTCTCCATCCTGTGTTAATGGGATTGAATTTAAGTATATTATTGCAAACAAGCACAAAGATTTACAAAGTCACTTGCTTCTACCATTTGAATATCACACCATTTCTAGAGCAAAGCAATTGTTCTTTCTTACTGAAATATCACAATGCAGAAGATTCTTGAATAAAAAATAAAGCACGAGAAATGTGCTGCCTGAAACTCACAAAACTAATTTCTCTATGACAACAAAAATCACATCAACCTAGAAGGCAAACTGAAATGCTGTGGTTAAGAAGGAGGTCTCAGGTTTGACTGATAGTTGAAAGGAATTTAAATAAGATGGACATCACAATGCTCTTTAAAAAAAAAAATCAGATTTAACACAGCTTCATGACGTAAGAGCTAAGCTAACATAGATGAGCCTTAGAAGTGATTTGGAGACATCAGTACAAGAGAAAAAGATTGTTTACTAGATATTTTGGTATCCTATGCAGGAGCTCACCCAAACTTTTCAAAGAGTAGTTGGGCTGAGATTCAGGATTTTGCAAAACTTCTTTAATATCACCCTATTGATCTTCCTTAACTCTGAGATCCCTAGGGGAAAGGAAAATATGTTGCTCTGCTGCAACTGCAGAACAGCTTTCCAATTCAGTCGAAACAAATCGTTTTCTAACAGGGAGAATGCCTATTTCAGGTAAGAGCTTGCATGACAGTATTGTCTGTCACAGTGCAAGGCTGGGTTCAATTCTCATCCCTCACTCTTGGCTTTCTTTCCCATTTCCTTCACAAGAGACTGTGAGTGAAAACGAATCCTGACCATCACTAGCCTTGGACAACTTGTACCCTGTCATGATGAGGAGGCTGAGGACTATTAACTACACTCCTTTTTATGGCTGGTATCAGAAGGGCTCAGGTGAAAAACAGTTCACTGCCCACCCTGATGGTTTAGGCTGGTTGCTTAGTGCCAGCCTCTCTGCATCACACAAAATATACTTTCAGGGAAGGAAAAGGCAAATTTCACACCAGACATTGTCAAGTAGCTCATAGTGAACTGACAGCTTCTGAAGAACTTCAAGAGACTAAAAAGCTTACTTTGTAACACAGATATAAATAATGCTAGACATGAGGAAAGATGTTTTTTGCAATGAGGGTGGTGAAACACTGTCCCAGGTTGCCCAGAGAGGTGGAAGATCCAGATCCAGGCCAGGCTGTACAGGGGTCTGAGCAACCTGATCTAGTTGAAGATGTCCCTGCTCAGTGCAGGGGTGTTGGACTAGGCGGCCTTCGAAAGTCCCCTCCTACCAAACTGTTTTATGATTCTATGATGCAGCAGAAGATAGCAAGATGGTGATACAGTTACTTCATCACTTGTTCCTGGTCCCTTTCCCTCACCCTTGAAAGGGCATGGAACATCTCCATAGAGCCTACATACGTACACTTTGTGGCTGTGGATAACACATTTTGTACCTCCTGAGTTCTCTGCACTGCTGGGGCCAGCATTCAGCATTGTAAAAACACATTAAAGTGCTCCACATGCCTGATGCATACAACAAAATGTCATTTTCATAAAGATTTTCTTTTTCCTGCACAATAGACTGAAATAGAATTGACATGCACAATAGGCAAGAAATACTTTTCTTCCAGGAGATTTCGATTCATCAGATAAATACAATGCATGCTTCAAATGTCCCTTACTTGAGGCTATGCTGATTGTGTTATATTTCTTCTGCTCCCCAGTCAACAGAAAATCTAAAGATTTTGTTTTAGCAAGAAAACAGCCTAAAGGTTCTACTGCCTACCAATTCAGAGCTGAAACAGAGTGGGCATCTTTCCCTGGTTTATACATTTAAATGCAAAGTCTAACATATTAATGTCGTATTAGGAGCAAGTATCATGATGTTTCCCTAAAATACTAAGTTTCTATCATCCTGATTGTTAATTTGTTTTTGCTTTTGGAGGTGTGAAATTAACTTCTAGTAATTCAGACCTTTCCAGAAGAAATCTGACATTTTAGAGCAAAGAGAAACCAAAAATTATAGCTGGATGCAGCAGTTCAGGGAGCAGAAAACACTGTCCTTCTAGCCAAAATGCCCTTTACTTAGTATTTTAAAACTAATAAAATGAGAAAGAGCAAGACTAATATATTATTTCTACACTGGTTTAAACATGCCTTCTAGCTGAGTGACTGAGATCTACATTGTCTCAGCAGTGATTGCTCATGAGGTTGCTGAGCCAGAAATCACTGAAGGTTTAACACAGTTACATGAAGATAATACTTATCTGAGACACCGGCAAACATCCTTTTTTGTCTTGCAATATATTCTTTAATGATTACTTCATGCAGAGTTGGGAAAAAATATGAAATTAGCCATAAACCCATAAATTTTATTTCATATTCCTTACCTAGGATTTAAATTTTTCTTCAGAAAAGGAATCAATGAAATATTGACAGAAAAGGTAGGAGTTCTACAAATTGATTAAAAGTTTCTACAAGCTTGTATCCAGCAAATTCAACAAAAATAGCCTAGTAAACTATGGGAATCCATTTCATTTCAATCCAATCCATTTCAATCCTTCCCGTGCTTGAAATACCTTTCTAGATATATACACAGGATTTTCTCTCTTCCATTTTTCAGAATTGTCTACCTCCATTCATAAATTTTTGGTACCACAATTTTTCATGAAACATAATCAACTAAATATCACATCATGTTAAATTTCAGCATGAAGGCTGGAAGTCTCTGAAAGGCAGAAGAGCAGAACCTGATGGCTACCCATTTTCCAAGGAATTCCTTTTAAATGGCAGAAATAAGTGGATGGTGAAACCCTAAGACTCTCAGCAAACATCAGATTAACAGTACAACCTTTATGACATGCTAACAAACACAGTAAATAATCCAGTGGCTAGCACATGCTAAAACTCCCTTTGCTCTTCTCATTTCCTCTTTTAGGCAGATTAAAGCTCAGTACACTCTTGCACGCTATGTTTACACCATTGTTTTGCTCTGGAGACCTATTCAACATCCATTCCCTAAAGAACTTGTAATCACAGCCTAAGCTTAGAGCACAGGCAACTTCTGATTTCAAAGCCATGACTGTAGATACCTGTGAGATTCCCAAATATAGTGGACTTAATATTCAAAATTTCGGAAAACAACGACCCATTTTGAATATGTTCACACCCAATCATGCTTATAAAAATTGCGTTCTCAAAGTTTGAAGCACATATCTCTTCACCATGAAAATATAATTTTGCTAACAATGGCCTGTACTCTGAAGGTAGTAAAAAAATTTTAAAAGTTTTGTATTCACTGAATGAGTTTTCATTTGTTCTTAATGAAAACTCTTATTTTCCTTCCCTAAAATCACAACATAAATACTATTTTGTGAAACTTCTTCCAAGTCCAAGAACAAGCAAGAATACAACAAATTTTCCTCTCCTATTATGCAAATGTTCCACTGGTTCCAGGCATGATGGTAGGGAATATGTCAGTATTATAAATTAACCATTCCTACAAAGAAAAAATCCTTTTGGCATCCATTTGTATCTCACAACAAATAATCAGACTTATCCCTACATTTTAATGAGTAAACTGTAACAAAAAATCTTATTTATTCAAGCATACTTGAATAAAATATTCTTAATATGACATGAGTTTTCCCCAGAAGCTAGGGAGAAAAATCTCTCCAGCACTACAGTAAACAAAGATTAAAGCATTTCCAACACTATAACCCAATAACAACACCCAAAGTAACAAGGCTGTACTTCATTTCGTGTTGATTTAAAAACCAAGGTTTCTTAAGAAAGCGTAAACTTCCATAATATCTTACTAGGCTGTTTTTAGAGGTTGATGCACAATAGTAAAACTTTGGGAAGATTGGTAAAATTCTCCTCTTGATCACACCTAATAGAAAAACCAATCACCCACATAGTGCCATACGCTATTCAGCCTCCTACAGGGGCAGTTGTCCAAGTACTTCTGTATTTACTATGCAAAAATAACACTGAAAAGGAAGTGCAAGGGGATGAAAAGAGGAATTTCAATGACCATATCAAGGATAAAAATTCTGCAGAATGGGAAAAACATTACCATAATGCTAAAAAGAGGCAAAACCCAGGTATTTTCTGTAAGAAAGCATCGTAACAGATACTATTAAAAATACTGCATTAAGTGCTGGTTCCCCTTTTACTTCACTTTTACTGCTTAAACACTTAAGAAAAATAATAACTTTTTCTAGATACAATCATAGCAGAGATGCCGTGAGTTTTAGAGGCAGATTTAGGGTTGATCATAAAACACTTCCTCATGTCAGCATTTACTAGATGAAGTTTCAGAAACAAGACAAGAGTGTCTATGTTTCTTCTACTCCTGGAGCAGACAGACAAAATTAGGAATCATGCTATGAGTTAAACAGCACAGAGTGTAAGAGGTCAGATGGTCCCGTCCTCAGTCTTGGCTTTATCCAGTTACTCCCGTCAGTGGTCTCCCAGGAAAATTTCCTTTAGAGGGGGTGAGCCCTAAGCAGTGAGGACCTAAGCCAGGCCATGTCATTCAGTCTCAGAGCCAAGGATAGGCCTTTGACCCTCTTTTATTTATATACAGAGGTATAACATTTGAGAATATAAGAAAGAAGTAGAAGCTCCATGGTCCTGTGTTGAATCTGATATATTTTCTTACATCCTCATTTCTGTGGTGCAACAGAGATCTGAAAACAATCAGGAGTGAAAACATCTGGAAAGTTTTTCTGCTTGTTTCAAACACAGAATTCACTATAATGTCACATTTGCTAGGATATTTATATAATAAATCTGAGTCCTCCTAAAATTATCAATATCTCATTCAAGACAAATGTAAAATTGTTTCCCTTCAATGTGATTGCTTAATTGCTTCCCATGTTTATAGCCACTTCTAAAGGTTCTACAGAGACTGTGAGTTTCTGAGAATTTAGGAAAATGACCTGCATGGCAGGTGATAATTATTCTCCTTTAGAAAATATGGTTTAAATAGTTGCACAGATTTCATATTTAAAACTGTAAAATTTAGCTATCAAATCCTCAATCAGGAATTTTACAGAGTCTCAAAACTAATTACAGCACGTTTCAAATATTTTGAAGGTAAACATTCAATTTATTAAATACTATGACCTTTCAAAAACATTTTCCAACCTGGAAAGTCCTTCATTAATTTGAGTGTATTCAGTTAATTAGAAGGCATTCTTTTTTGGCAAAGAAATAGAAACATAATTGACTCCAAATAAAAACTAGAATCTTATACTACTAGTCTCTAACCACACTTGTGCAGGTATTTTCACACTAGCCCATACACTACATTGAATTATTTTAAATTTATTTATTTTGGGGGTTTACGACAACTGGACAAAATGGAAAACACATGTCTGGTGTCCTGACAAGACTTGCCTGTTACATTACTGCCCTTCCTATCTTGATGCTTGGT